>NC_133128.1:160035903-160662332 GCF_048418815.1 Hemitrygon akajei
AGCAAACAAAATTTCTTGAGTACATACTCACTTTACATTAGTAATTCAACCCAGCAATAGCTTATCAGTCACCATCTATTCTGCTTCCACTAACACTATAATGAAATAAAACCTTCCAGTTCTAAAAATATCTCCTGATATCAATCTACTATTGTGATGGTCATTATTTATGTTATCCCTGGAGCAGGATGTATGGGAAGTAATGAAAACAAAACTGTTCAGGGATTTTTAATGTAGAATCCAGGACAGTGTTTCTTTTGGCTGCAGTGACCACTGTCCTGAAAATAAAAGGGGTTGGCCCTTCTAGCCAGAGAGGGAAAGAACTTTTTTCACTCAGAGATTAGTGAGTCTATGAAATTTCAAGAAGGATTGTTGGTGCTCAGTCACTGGGTATTAACAACACACTCACTCATGGAAGTTCTCTTGATGTTTGCCAAGATTGTTCAGTAACTGAATAAGGAATAATCTAATTTAATTTATTTTATTTTTCTTTTTTTAATAGGTAGAGGAGAAAAGGTAAGATTTTTTTGAAACATCTTTAAATCAGGAAAATTAGATATTATTACAAGAATGGACATGCAGCTGTTTTATTGCTCTTGATTAAAGTGATAGGAAATTAAATTTGTCCTGGATAACAAACAATAAGCTTGAGAAGGTGTTTTGGCAATCCAGTCAATGTCCTGCAAATAATTGGGGGGTTGGGGGGGGGGGGTTATAAGAAACAGCTATGATGCAAGACCAGCTACTGATATAAAGTTGACAGCACCTAAAACTAATTTCATCTCTTTGTATTCTGCTTTTCATTCTTACATTACTTCTAATGAAAAGAATGCAAATTTTCTAGTTTTCAGTGAGGCAAAAGGTCCCCCTGAAAACATAATGCCTTGTTGTTTGAGGCATAGCTAAGTTTTGAACACAGTATGCAAAGTTGAAGCCGAGCACCTCTAGAGATGCAGCTTTGTTAGCCTCTCGCTAACAGCCACTAGACTCAGCGGTGAGAAAACCACCTTCTTCAGACTCCATATGTGCAGGGTCAATATGACTTGGGTCCCACCAAACCCGGGAATCTCACCCACCCGAGCCCCAATCTGTTTGAATACTATGTAATTTCTTGCCCCTGTGCAACTTACTGTCTTATTGTGTAACGTGCTGTCGGCAAGAACTAACAGACCGTACACTGCATACAGTTACAAAGAAGGAGTATCTACAAATGTCAGCTTTATTAAACAGTTAGTAGGAAAAAGAAAAGGAAAAAATAAAAAAGGGCCCATTACAATTAACCCAGTCCAAGTGTGCACATAAGTTGGAGCTCATCTTGAAGTTGTCTTTAACTTGCGCGCTGGCCCCATGGTCTGTGTGAAAGCACACGCCACCACGCGAAATTCACCTCGAACAAATGGACTCCCCCACAGGAGTATTGGTCCTTCCTCCTTGAGGCCATTTATCTACACCAAACACCTTGTGCAAATGGGAAAGCTTCCTCAGGCATCTTCCCTCCTAACCTCTCTCCAGCTCCTGCCACAAAGGTCTTGACCCACACCAGTGTCTCGCAAAACTTCTCCGCTCAGCGTTCTCTACCAATTCCACCATCCTGACTGGCTGACACAACATTAAGTTGAACAAGATAGCTCAAATTCAAACATACTAAAAGCAGAACAGACTGCTCTTACAGAACTGCTAAAATAAAATACCTACAGCATAGCAGTAAAAGTCTTAACCACGTGTTACACACTGTTATGAACAAACAAGCTGTGAAATAATTCAGTGGGTTAAGCTGCAGAGGTGCGAGGAAGCACCTTAGGACTGAGAATAGAGAGGCAAGATAACCGGGGAAAGAAAGTGGAAGTGAGACGACTGGTGGAGTGAGGAGGGGTGTCAGACAGGCAGAAGGTGCCAGGTAGGGAAGGGGAGTGGCACTAGAATTAGAATAGTTAGATAGTTGGAGGCAGGGAGAAAAAGAGAGAAAATGGAACACCAGATTGAGCAAGGTGGGTGGAGGTGAGTGTAAAAATGCAAGACAGCAAGTGGAGGGAGATGATCTGGAACAGAAAGCGAAAGAAGAGGTGAACTGCAGTTGGAATCAGATGAGAAGAAATGATGGGAAATGTCTTGAATAAAGTGGGCAGATAGAGCTGGAAGGAAGAAGGAGACAAAGATGGGTGAAGTGTGGTTTGGCAGGAAGATCAGAAGAAGAGAAGGGGGAAGGGAAAAAACTGAAAAAAAAATTCTCTCTTTTTGCCTTCCTCCATCTATCCTTCACCTTCCTCTATCTTCCAACTCAATCTCCTCCCCTCCCCTACTTGGCACCACCTGCCTGTCATCTTTCACCCCTCCTCAGTCCACCAATCAGCTTGGCATTGTTTCTTGCCATTCCTCTTCCCCTTTCTAGACTGGCCATTGCACCTCTCCACTCTCAGTCCTGGTGAAGGTTTCGACCTGAAATATTGATTATTTATTTCCTCCCACCAATGCTGCCTGACCCATTCCTGCATATTGTTGGTAGCTCCAGATTCCAGCATCTACAGTCTCTTGTGTCTACACTGTTTTCAACATCTATTCAAATGGACCGCTTAGAGACTCTGTCATGAAAAAGTATGAGATAGATAGTTTATGAAGAAAACTACTCTCATTGTATTCTCATTACATGCAAATTAAAAATATTTGGAAATTTAGAAAAAACAAAGTTCAAATGATTAGCAGGTTCATAGCCCTACTTGTAAATATTTATAAGTACAGGGTGACATTCAGCATTGTTCATGTATCTGGATCATTATAGGATGATACAAAGAAAGCATAGATGGTTCCAGCTATATAGAAAGAGTAAACTTTTCAAGCGCTCAGAAGTTTTCTGATGTATCTCTAAACTGATGTCTCTGTCTCTTACAGGGCCAGAAAGGTGAACCTGGTGAAGTCCGCAGAGTAAGTAATTTTATATAGTCTGTTTGCACGCTTACCTGTGTTTAAGTTTTTTGCAATGACCATTTGTGATCTATTGGTAACTATATTTTCAATTGGCCGTTGAAAAGCTTGTATTTTATGTAAATAAAACTGAAAGTTTAAATAATTTTAAAGAAAGATGAAGATAAAGTCCTCATTGCATGACTAAAATGATAGTATTATCTGTTGTCAATTTATTCAATTGATGTCTTCTTTTGATCTCTTTCCCCAGGTGGTTGGAATACGAGGACAACCAGGCCCAGCAGTAAGTGGTATCTTTATTATTCAGTGTTATGTTTTTACATTACATATATGAAAATTCATTTCCTTTCAGGAATGAAATGAAATTACTTAAGGGCTGTGATGGTATCACATTCTCCTCACCAAATGCAAATCTAATGAAAACGTCCTGTTGCAACAGCATAGGTGGAGAAATTAGTTCACATCGTTCTGAATACAGTCTTGGATGAACAAGCTCTTTATTAACACTGTTCTTTGCGGAAGTACGATTTTAAAGGAACCTCTATGAGAAAAAGTTTGAAGCAAATTCATGACTATGTAATTGTTATTTTTTGAGGAAGTTCCACAAATTTAGCTGGCTTAGCCAAAAATAAACTTTTCCAATTGACGCATTTTGGAAGTTACAAATTATTGGACAACAAATTTTTTCAGAAGTGTTGCTTACTTAGAATTTCTTTTTTGTTTATGATAGAGCACTTGAAGCTGAACACAAATACGATTTCAGATTACTTGTATCACGTAGGAATTTGAAGAAACAAGAAATTAACTTTTATTGGATATAACTTGTTTAATTGCATAATGGTGCTGATGCTTTGCAATAGCCCAACTATGCTAAAAATGTTTTGTTGGTTATCATTTGTACTTGGAGTCTGAGATTTATTGCTTAAGTGCCCGAAAATAATCTGTCCAATGATAATCAGCCAGCATTGATGGATTCCAGTTGCTCTGATACTGTTTATCCATGACTGCAATGTCCTGGTGAAATCTTTCACCAGGCTCATCTCTGACAGCACCAAATTTGAAGGGAAGTAGTCTTAATGGGAATGCCATGGGAAAATGAATCTTTAGTGACATGTTGAAATCCATGGTTTTGTTTGTTTGAAGCATGTTGTCAACCAGCTGCAAATAGTTTGGTGCTCTGTAGTTGCCAATAAAATGTTCAACAACATCCTCGAATGCCTTCCTTGTGATTTTCTCCAGCCCCACTAGAAGTTCTTCAAGTTGCCTGTCATTGATGACCTGTTTGGTTTATGGATCAACAAAAATGCCTTCCTTAATCTTGGCTTCAGTTATGAATTGAAATAACCAAGATTGGCAATCTCAAAAAGATGGTGCATGGTAGGGACATTTCATTGTGATTTTCATGATCAGCAGCCTAAGATCCAGAAGGTACACCTTTGTTGTTCAGTGTAATTTGAAACAAACTTAAGTACATTGAATTAGTAAGGATTATTTTTAGTCATCTTTACTGATTTGAAAATAGGTTACATACAGTTTGGGAATGACTTACAATAAAAACATTTAAAGTTTTTGAAAAAACTGTTTTCATCTGTATTATTAAAGCACTGTCAAGATTCTTAAATTCACTACTGATTATGAATAAACTCTTCTCGGGCTTCCAGCTGGGTACAGGTATCAATTTTAACCAACGTTTCGATGACAAAGTCCGCCATCTTGTCTAGTCCGGTGGGAAATGTATCCCTGTCCTCCATTCCTCCTGATTGGTTAGTCCTCAACCAATCAGGGTTCTGCTGTCCCACCTTGTTTACAATTGAATTCCAGTTCATAATTAGAGTGAGACTTTTATCTTTGTTAAAGTTCTCATTCTCTAGTTTTATTTGAATGGCTTCCTTCATGAGGCAGTCCCAAAAGACACTGGTGTGGCACAGTAATTTTGTGCAGTTGAAGTCAATCCCATAGCCATTGTAAATGCAATGTTCTGCTACTGTTGATTTCTCCAGATAACCTAAGTGGATACAACTCCTGTGCACCTTGATGTGGGTTTCCAATGTGCATCCTGTCTGACCAATATACACTGCTCCGCATTCACAGGGAATTCTGTAAATGCCAGTCCTACTGAGTCCCAGGTTATCTTTGACCCGCATAAGCAGGGATTTGAGCTTTCTTATGGATTTGTGTATGGTACTAATCCGGTATTTCTTTGGGATCCTGGTGACCTTCCCAGAAATTGTGGAAATATAAGGAAGACATGAGGTAGTGACAGGTTCCTGCTTGCGAATAGGAATTTGAACAAAGATGAAGGTCTCGCTCTAAGTAAGAACTAGAATTTGATTATAAACAAGGTAACACAGTGGAAACCTGACTGGTTGATGATGAACCAATCAGGAGGGATGGAGGATGGAAGTATAAATACCACCGGACTTGACATGCCTAGGCATCATCCCTGATGAAGATGGCATCGAAACATCAGTCAACATCAATACCTGCATCCAGCTGGAAGACTGAGAAGAGTTTATTCGTCACATATGCCAGGAAAGCCTAAAAAG
The DNA here is from genome assembly GCF_048418815.1 of Hemitrygon akajei. NCBI lineage: Eukaryota > Metazoa > Chordata > Chondrichthyes > Myliobatiformes > Dasyatidae > Hemitrygon > Hemitrygon akajei. Next base: position 160,041,369 of record NC_133128.1, read on the forward strand.
AACAATCCTTTCTTGATTATTTAATTGTCACCAATTATATTCTTTTGCACTGGCCAATTGTGGTGGTAGATGGGATTTTTTTAAGCATTTAAATCTTAAACAAGTACAAACACCAGTGCAATTTGTGCACAGATTGGTATTGAGTCTGTGCAAGATTTTATACATGATCTTTATACTATGTATAAATTCCTATCACTTTAGCCGGATGTGTCTCACTGAAATAAAAAGGCAAAGCTTTACTATTCTAAACACCCACATTATTTCTTTAGAGACAGACTAAGGCTACGTCCACACTAGACCGGATAAATCTGTAACCAAAGTTTTTTCTCTTTGTTTTTACCCTTCGTCCACACTAAAACGGCGTTTATGTCCTCTGAAACTGGAGCTTTTCAGAAATGCTTTCCAGGGTGGGTATTTTTTAAAACGCTGCTCGGGCAGATCAGTGTGGACGGGGTAACCGGAGAAATCTGAAAATGCTATCAGACAGCAGTGCGCTATTTCAATGTTTTCTTGAACACAACCTAACAATTTCAGAACAGACAGCAACGAAACTGACGCCAGAAGAGTTAGAAATGTACTCACCAAACCCTTTGACCCATAACTTACTGAATAAATCAGTATACTCACTTTGCCCTGTTTTCTGTCCTTGCTCGCATGAAGGTGGTTTACCTATTTATACAAGTACTTCTCTGACAATAGATGTGTAACAGCCTAATGTAACATTGTATGGAAATATAAGATAACACTGATGCAGACATGTTTTATACATTTAACAAGGTGCTTTATTAATGCAACAGTTAGTCAGTTTTTCAATGTTTGTCGTCAGCCGGGTCAATCTGTCCATGAACTAACTCCCTGTCGGTTGCCATCGTACGCTCCAGTATTTGTTTTTTTAACTTTTACGTTCTCCTGCGCAAGAGCCAACAGCTGTCCATAGCTTTAAGTTTTTCTAGTCTGTAACTACACAAACATGCACTTTTACGGCGAGATTCAACACCAAACATGTTGCTTGTTTTCGGTAGATGAGTCCTGCGCATGCCCAGGAGGAGGAGATTCGCCGAAATCTCTGTTTCAATGTGGATAGAGATATTTTCAAAAACGCGTAGTGTGGATATTTTTGCGCGAAATCAGCGTTTTCAACATTATCCGGTCTAGTGTGGATGTAGCCTAAATATCCTTGGATACTGGAGATAAGCAACATATTCTACCTTTTTTCTGCCTCTTATCTATTAAATTACACAAAGATGTTGCTTTGTGCAATCATAACAAACTCTGTTGATGGCTTGGTGGTGAGATCACTGTATATGTGATGCCGGAATATGGGTTAGTGATTTGGAAGCATGAGTTTTACTTGGAATTTAAACACATTTAATTAACTAATCTTGGAACTAAAAAGCTGGTATATGTCATGGTGTCCCTGAAGCTAACAAGGATTTTTGATTGTAATGCAACGTCTTATTCATTGCAGTCTTTTCAGGAAGGAAATCTATTAATCTCCCCCAGTTTATACGTGACTCGGGATCCTCTGAAAAATCTTAACAGATGAGATTGGCTTCTGAAAGGCATTAAATACAAGGGTAATAATAGATGGGGAAAAAAATCAATGCTGTGCTAAGCAGATCGACCCAAGAAAAAGCAAACGACAGCACAATATGCATATATGTTTAAAATAGGCCAGGGGATGGATGTTGTAGATTATGATTAGTTTTACTGTAGCGCCTATTTGACACTACAAGTATCAGAAGCTGTCCACAAGCCTTCCCTGACTGTCATAGAAATGGCCACCCATTTGGAACATTTGGGAAGTTATATTGAAGTTGAATAAGATGGTGAAGCTTAATAAGGAGAACTGGGTTCACTTTTGGTCACCATGTTCTGGTTACAGGAAAGATGTCAATACGATTGAAAGAGTACAGAAAAAGTTTTCAAGGATATTGCTGGGACTTGAGGACCTGAGATGTGTGGAAAGGGAAATTAGATTTGGACTTTATAAAATCTCTCATTCTCCTACATTCTGTGGAGGTATACAAAATTAGGAGGGATATAGATAGGGTAAATGCCAGCAGGCTTTTCCCACTGAGGGTGGGTGAGGCTAGTACTAGAGTTCATCAGTTAAGGGTGAAAGGTGACCCGGTAGCTCCTTAAACTTATGCACAGGAAATTACATTATACAATCTTGGAATGTTTAAGGGGAACCTGAGGGGGTTGACTTCACTCAGAGGGTGGTGAGTGTGTGGAACAAGCTGCCAGCAGAATTGGTGGATGTGGGTTCAATGTGGGTGTAAACTTAAGACTTTCAGTTTTGGAGGATGTGGTCACAATGGTTGAATAGATGTTGATAATATTATATTCTGTTTAGAAGACCTGAATGACTTTTGATTATAAACAACCGCACTCGCGCTTTCCTACTGCCTCAGCTGAGTCTGGTTTATATCAAGTGATAGTTTCATTTGCACTGATTAGTTAACAACTCTATTTATCATTTCAATAGCAGCTGCTAACATGGTAGAAGATGCACTTAAATGACCTTATCCTTGATGCTTATTTATCCAGCAATTCACGTCCATTAATCCTAATTAAAAATTTGTACTTCACCAATGAAAACATTTATTTTTGCAGGGTGCACCAGGGTCTCAAGGACAAAGGGGAATGGAAGGCCCAAAGGGACCAACAGTGAGTAATGACTTACACAACTTGACCACAGGTTTCAGACTTTGTTATGCAAAAGGCATCATTTTGAGGTACTGGTACAGTTGACTTCATATTTGGTAAGGTATTATGAAATTACATTATTTAATTACCCTAATGTTGTGACCATATGATGAGAAAAAGTTAAAAAGAAACAGATTTAAGCTAACACACACAAAAAAATGCTGGTGGAATGCAACAGGCCAGGCAGCATCTATAGGAAAAAGTGCAATTGACGTTTCAGGCTGAGACCCTTCGTCAGGACTAACTGAAATTTGAGATAGTATGAGATTTGAAAGTGGGAGGGGAAGGGGAAGATCCGAAATGATAGGAGAAGACAGGAGGGGGAGGGATGAAGCTAAGAGAACGGGTCTGGGTCAAAGTGTGGTTGAAAAGTTGAAGGGCTGAAGAAATTACAGATGGGGAGCAGTGAGAGAGGGTTTCACTAAACTCCCGTCGAAGAGAAGATTCCGCCAGCATTTTTTTGTGTGTGTTGCTTGAATTTCCAGCATCTGCAGATTTTCTCGTGTTTGCAGATTTAAGCTAATATAGCAATATTATTGACAAATAAACTAAAGTTATCTGAATTACATGTGACCTTATTAAAGTAAGATTGAGAAAAGAAAACATAAGCAATGAAATAAATCTCCTGCCAAGGTCTCATGGATATTAGTGGATGTGCCCAGAAATGGGCAACTTCTTGGAGGAGAAGATACTTTTGCACATGGTAGGCACCAGCTGTGGAACAGTTGCTCTGTGTATTTATATTTTCTCAAGTCCAATATGACAGCACAAATTTCCACAAGTTTTCCAGCTCTCAGACTGGGATATCCATCCCCTGAGCCCATGACATATTAATCTGGCATCAATACAACAGGCTCATCCAGATGAGTAGGCATTATGAGATGCTGGGAGTAGAATAAGAAATGGCTTTTATTTAAATTAAGTATGTTAGTTTCAACTTCTTTCACTGCAGATGTTTACTGTTCTAACTTTTAATTATTTTTGAATGATTTCAACTTTCAGTTTAAAGGGTAGGTTTGGCAGCCTGTCATCAGGCTATAGGGGCAGAATTAGCCATTTAACCCATGGTGAGTCTGCTTCACCATTCCATCATGGCTGATTTATTATCCCCCTTAATTCCATTCTCCTGCCTGTTACTTGTAAACTTTGAGGCACTTATTAATTAAGAACCTCTGCTTTAAATATACCCAGTAACTTGGCCTCCACAGCCGTAATGAATTCCATAGATTCACCACCCACTGGCTAAACAAAACTTCATCTCTGTTCTAAAGGAATTATTCTAAAGCTGTGCCTTCTGATCCTAGACTCCCCGTTATAGGAAATATCCTCTACACATCCACTCTATCTAGGCCTTTCAATATTCAATATGTCACAGTAAGATCCCCTGCCCCCCTCATTCTTCTAAACACCAGTGAGTACAGGCGAGGAGCCATCATATGTGCCTCATATGTTAACTCTTTCATTCCTGGAACCATTCTCTGGTCTCTCTCCAATGCCAGCACAGCCTGGCCAAAACTGTTCACAATACTGCGAATGCAGACTGACCAATACCTTATAAAGCCTCTCCATTAAGTACTTGCTTTTATTATCTAGTCCTCAGGAATGGATGGTAAAATTGCATTTGCCTTCCTTAGTACCAACACCTGCAAGTTACACTTTAGGGGGTCATGCAGTAGGGCTCCCAAGTCTCTTTGCACTCTGATTGCTCCCCTTTTAAAGAAAGTCTACCCCTTTATTCCTTCTACCAAAGTGCATGACATGACATATCTGATGCACCATCAATAACTCACTCTGAGACGTAGGAAGCGAGGTACCGGCTTTTATTGACTGGAAGAATGAACAACACTACATCCTGGGGAATGAGGCTGGGCAACAGGCCTCAGTAACCTTTATACAGGGGTCTGTGGAAGGAGCCACAGGAGCAGTCAGCAGGGGCCTGTGGGAGGAGCCACAGGAGCAGTCCAGCCAGGTATATGTAGTTCACCACAATATCCATACACCGTAAAGAGATATTCCAGATGTATAGGGTTCTATCAGCTGCCAAAACCTTTTTGAGAGCTCAGCCTGTCTATGTATTGAGAGACAGCCTCCCAGTACAAAATGGTGCCCTGAGGTATGTTGGTGCTGGTATAGTGCTGGTTACTAATGGCCTTTGATATCAGGCAACAGATAATTCCTCCCCCCCCCCCGCCCCCCGCCTCCGTTATCAAACTGGAATGAAAGCTGACTAGAAAGTGAAAAATTGCTGCCTTAAATAGTTGTATTTAAAAGTGAGGAAAGATTATTTCAAGTGTCCCGTGAACCAAACGGTGCTGTGCCGGCGATAAGAAGTAATACAAAAATTATCTTGAACCAGAAAGCAAAATATTGGATGGCATAATGCTATTATTGCACCAGTGACCTGGGTTTAATTCCGTCACTGTCTTTAAGGAGTTTGTCCAGTCTCTCTGTGACTGTGTGGATTACCTCCAGAGGCTCTGGTTTCTTCCCACATTCCAAAGATGTATGGATTAGCAGGTTAATTGGTCTCAACCAAGGATGTAATTGGTCGCTGCAAGTTTGTTTGGCTGGAAGGGCCTGTTATTGTGCTGTATCTCTTTTTTTCAAAAAAAAGTATTTCTGAAGTGAAGTTATGCTTGAACAATATTAAATATGATCAATAAGTAACAGGAGATAGGCGTGTGTCATGCAGAAGATATTATGTATTTGAGTATTTCAAAAGGATTTTAATAACATATAAAGGAAAGCAGGTGTGCAGGTGAAAACAAAATGAATATTGCTTTATTTCTGCTCTGACCCCAACAAGACGAAGAAATATTAAGCTCATCTTAACCATCAATATTTTTGTGCCTAAGTTTGGCCTTGTTGCTTTTAGTTTCAATAATTTATGAATTCTTGATGCTCATTTTTGCTTCTTTAGGTCGAACAAAGTATTAATGCCTAGAAGTACTCAGGTTTTTTTAAAACCATGAACATTAAATATATCAGACTAATGTGTGCAAGTCACCGAACATAAGGAAGGTGTAATGCACTAATGAAACTTTATAATAAAAAAAACTGCAGGTGCTGTAAATCTGAAATTAAAATTAGAAAATCTCAAGAACACTCAGCAGATCAGGCAAAGCGAAACAAAGTTAATGTTTCAGGTTAAAAACTCAATAATTTAACAAACGGTGTTTGACCTGAAATTTTTAAGTTTCTCTTTCCATAGATGATATTTGACTACATTGAGTGTTTCCATCACAAAGTACAAATAAGTTAGTCCACTTAGTGCAATGTACACAACCTTCTTTCATAAGAGGTTTATAACACTTGCTGTTCTATTTGTAAGAGCTTTACTTTCATAGAGACAAAATTAATTTGCCAATGGAGCCAATTAGAAGATGGGAGATATCTGGCATAGAAATGTATTTCTATTTTAATTTATTCCATGTCTAGCATTCATTTTGAGAGGACTGGAATATAAGAGCAAACGTGTAATGCTGAAGCTTTAAGAGGCACTGTTCAGGCAACACTTGGAGTATTGTGAGGAGTTTTGGGGCCCTTTTTTATCTAAGAAAGGATGTACTGGCATTGGAAAGGGTCCAGAGGAAATTGAATAGGATGATTCCAGGAATGGAAGTGTTAATATACAGGGGGTGTTTACCTCTGGATTGTACTAGCTGGAGATGACAAAAACTGGTGTGGGGGGGGGTGTGGATTTCATTCAAACCTATCAAATATTGAAAGATAGAGTGGATGCGGAGAGGATGTTTCTTCTAGGACGGGAGTCTAGCACCAGAGGGCACAGCCTCAGAATAGAAGGATGTCACGTTAGGATAGAGATGAGGATTTTTTTTTAGCCAGAAGGTGGTGAATCAGTGAATTTAAAAAAAAAAAAAATTGAGATAGTGTGGGATAGGCCCTCCAGGTGTTACGAGCCACGCTGCCCTGCAACTCCTGATTCAATCCCAGCCTAATCACAGGACAATTTACAATGACCAATTACCCTACCATCTGGTGGGTCTTTGGACTGGGAGGGGGAACTAGAGATCCTGGAGCAAACTCACATGGTCATGGGAAGAATGTACAAAAACTGAGCCTGGGTCACCTGTATTGTAAAGCGTTGAGCTAACCGCTATACTACCATTCCACTCATTGCCACAGAAGGTTGTGCAGGCCAAGTCACTGGGTATATTTAAAGTGGAGGTTGACAGGTTCTTGATAAGAAAGGGCTTCAAAGGTAACAGGCAGAAGGAACATTGATGAAGGAAGAGCAGTAGATGTAGTGTATATGGATTTGAGCAAGGCATTTCATAAGGTACCCCATTGTGGTGAACTACATATACCTGTCTGGACATGCCCCCCTTGCTGACTGCTCCTGTGGCTCCTCCCACAGACCCCTGTATAAAGGCGGTGGGAGGTACTGCTCCTCCCTCAGTCTCCAGGATGTTGTGTGGTGGTCTCTTGCTGCTGATGGTGCTTTCTTCCAGTTAATAAAAGCCTACCTTGACTCACATCTCCGAGAGTTATTGATGGTGCATCACCCATGCAAGGCTTATTGAGAAAGTAAAGAGGCATGGGATCCAACGGGACCTTGTTTTGTGGATCCAGAACTGGCTTGCCCACAGAAGGCAAAGAGTGGTTGTAGACAGGTCATATTCTGCATGGAGGTTGGTCACCAGTGGTGTGCCTCAGGGATCTGTTCTGGGACCCTTACTCTTAGTGATCTTTATAAATGACCTGGATAAGGAAGTGGAGGGATGGGTTAGTAAGTTTGCTGATGACACAAAGGTTGGGGTTGTTGTGGATAGTGTGGAGGGCTGTCAGGGGTTACAATGGGATGTTGATAGGATGCAAAACTGGGCTGAGAACTGGCAGATGGAGTTCAACCCAAATAAGTGTGAGGTGGTTCATTTTGGTAGGTCAAATATGATGGCAGAATATAGTATTAATGGTAAGACTCTCGGCAGTGTGGAGGATCAGAGGGATCTTGAGGTCTGAGTCCATAGGACGCTCAAAACAGCTACGCAGGTTGACTCTGTGGTTAAGAAGGCATACAGTGCACTGGCCTTCATCAATCATGGGATTAAGTTTAAGAGCTGAGAGGTAATGCTGCAGCTTTATAGGACCCTGGTCAGACCTCACTTGGAGTACTGTGCTCAGTTCTGGTTGCCTCACTACAAGAAGGATGTGGAAACCATAGAAAGGGTGCAAAGGAGATTTACAAGGACGTTGCCTGGATTGGGGAGCATGTCTTATGAGAATAGGTTGAGTGAACTTAGCCTTTTCTCCTTGGAGCGAGGGAGGATGAGAGGTGACCTGATAGAGGTGTATAAGATGATGAGAGGAATTGATCATGTGGATAGTCAGAGGCTCTTTCCCAGGGGTGAAATGGCTAGCATGAGAGGGAACAAGTTTAAGGTGGCGGGGTGTAGGTACAGAGGAGATGTTGGGGTTAAGTTTTTTACATAGAGAATGGTGAGTGCATGAATTGGGCTGCCGGCAATGGTGGTGGAGGCAGATATGATAGGGTCTTTTGCGAGATTTTTGGATAGGTACATGGAGCTTAGAAAAATAGAGGGCTATGGGTAAACCTAGTAATTTCAAAGGTAGGGACATGTTCAGCACAACTTTGTGGGCCGAAGGGCCTGTATTGTGCTGTAGGGTTTCTATGAATGGGATTGGGAGAGAGAGTAAACCAGCAGGAATGGTGGAGTAGACTCGGTCAGCCAAATGGCTTATTTCTACTCCGAAGTCTTGTGGTCTAATGTTAAGCAGAAAGAGTTATAATTGTTAGCAATGTGCATTTGTGCTGCTTCATAGATATAAAGCTAACTTGTAGACGGTGATACAAAGAGAGCTTGAAGATTAACTCGAGCATTGTACCTTTTCCTGAACTTGAATTTAATTCTTGGTTTATAGGGTTTGCGCGGCCCACCTGGATCTGATGGTGTGCCTGGAATTCCTGGAGTACCTGGTCCTCCTGGTCCATCTGGACATCCCTCTCATCCTGGCTTTCAAAATGTAAGTACTTCAAAGCCTGACATGTTTAGCAGATCCTTAGAGAAAGAAAAACAGTTCACTTTGAACTCACTAATAATCACAGCTTTAAACTTTAATTACTGGGCAATAAATATAATCTTTGTCATCTTTCATCGGCTTTGGTAATTCCAAATTTGTCTGATCCATTTCCAACAATTTAGAATTTACAAGATTAAGCAACAGACAGCTTGGTCCCTTGATCTAACTTGAAACTTTTCCCTTTTTACTTCACCTTCTGCACCATTTTCATACCAGGTTAACCATTTATTACAAGGAAATGCACTTAGAAAAATACAGCAGTTGTATGGATCTACATTGAAAGGCACAAATATTTAGTTATTCCATTTGGAGGTGTACCCGTGATTGGAAAACATTAAAAGCAATCTTAATGGCAGTGAATCTGCCAACCTGAAAAAAAGAACTAAATTTTGTTTATGTGAACTCTTATTCATAGACATACAGTAAGACTGTTGTCCTTTAATTGTTTGATGCAGCATTGGTTCACTATGCATCCAACTTGAAATATTTAAAAGGAACAATATTTATATGTTCAGAATTTTTTTTAAGAATCATCCACCAAATAAACATTTTTGCCTTTACATTTTCTTTTCATGTTGGAATAGATCATCAAGACAAATTTACTTTTTTTAAAAGAAAGCCAATAACATTATTTCCTTCCAATTTATTAATCCTTCTCTTAGTCATGTAATAACTCGAGATGAGGCTGCGGCATTGCAAGCTTGATTTTCAGGCCAACAGTTACTAAATGAATGTTTGTGGCGTGCACACAATGCAGAACACTGACAAATTAAACAGGACCACACAGAACAACTCAGCATGCTATTGGTGAAAATTAAAACTACCTCCAATATTATGGAGTATGTACTTTATTACTGAATTTACTATTGATGAAGCAAAAGTTAGTCTCCTTAAGCGTTTTTATTCCTCTTGCCAAAATAATTTAATAGATTTAATTTTAAGCTCATTAAATCTAGGTGACAACACACCACCACAAAACCATTAAGAATAGTCTGCGACATTTACTTCCTCAAAAGAGACTTCATCTGAGTTTATTTATCCAGCATTCTCTGAGTACATTTTACAATTCTCTGTTGCCCAGCTACATTTTCCTTTTGTTCACTTGTAGGATGAGAGTAACTGCTTTGCTTCTTCTCACACAGCAACTTGCTTCTCAAATGGCTGGCGATAATGAAAAGGCAGGTCTACGTGGCCAAGTAGGAATGGTGCCAGGAGTTTCAGTAAGTCAGCTTCTAAGAGCCTCTGGAAGTGTGTTCAATATGGCTTGGTTATTGTAAAGAATGCGTTATATCTGTTTCTAGATAACAGATAACCTTCAGTAAATCAGAAATAATGACGTTTAAAATAGAACCATTTTCAAAGTATGTATATGTTAACATAAATTACCCTGAGATTAATTTTCTTGCAGGCATTTACAAAAAAGTACAATAAGCTTCATGAAAAACTATACTTAAAGACTGGCAAACAACCAATGTTCAATCTTTTCTTATAACTTGGGCCCTCCAGTCCCAGCAATATCCTTGTAAACTTTCTCCGAGCTCTTTCAACCTTGTTTACATCTTTCCTGTACGTAGGTGACCAAAACTGCACAGGTGCTCCAAAACAGAACTGACCAATGTCTTGTACAACTTTAACATAATATCCCATCTCCTGTACTCAATACTTTGATTTATGAAGGCCAATGTGCCCAAAGATTTATTTATGACTCTATCCACCTGTGGCACCTCTTTCAATGAATTATGGACCTGTATTCCCAGATTCCTTTGTTCTACCACACTCCTCAGTGCCCTACCGTTCACTGTGCAAGACTTACCCTGGTGGGTCCTACCAAAATGTAGCACTTTGCAATTTGTCTGCATTAAATCCATCTGCTATTTTTCAACCCATTTTCCCAAGGTGGTCCAGATCCCACTACAAGCCATCATAGTCTTCCTCACCGTCCACCAATCATGGTGTCATCTGCAAATTTGCTGATCTGGTTTACCACATTATCATCCAGATCATTGATATAGACAACAAACAATGATGTACCTAGCACCAATCCCAGTGGTATTCCACTAGTCCCAGGCCTCCAGTCAGTGAGATGGCCATCTATGACCTCACTTTGTTTCTCCCACAAAGCCAAAATCTAATCCAATTTACTTCCTCATCTTGAGTGCTGAGCAACTGAACCTCCTTGACCAAACTCCTGTGCGGGACTTTGCCAAAAACCTTGCTCAAGTTCATATAGTGTCATACAGTTTCTTGCCTTGCCTTCATCAACTTTCCTAGTAACTGTCACACTTGATAGGTCCTATTCTTTCACGTCTTATCCTCTTGCTCTTCACATACTTGTAGAATGTTTTGGGGTTTTCCTTAATTCTGCCCGCCAAGGCTTTCTCAAGGCCCCTTCTGGCTCTCCTAACTTCCTACTTAAGCTCCTTCCTAGTAGCCTTATAATCTTCTAGATCTCTAACATTACCTAGCTCTCTGAACCTTTTGTAAGCTTTTCTTCTTGACCAGATTTATTACAGCCTTTGTACACCACGGTTCCTGTACCCTACCATAACTTCCCTGTCTCATTGGATCGTACCTATACAGAAGTCCATGCAAATATCCCCTGAATATTTGCCACATTTCTTCCATACTTTTCCCTGATAACATCTGTTTCCAATTTAAGCTTCCAATTTCCTGCCTGATAGCCTCATAATTCCCCTTACTCCAATTAAACGCTTTTCTAACTTGTCTGTTCTTATCTCTCTCCAATGCTATTGTAAAGGAGATAGAATTATGATCACTATCTCCAAAATGCTCTCCCACTGAGAGATCTGACACCTTACCAGGTTCATTTCCTAATACTAAATCAAGTACTGCCTCTCCTCTTGTAGGCTTCTCTACATATTGTGTCAAGAAACCTTCCTGAACACACCTAACAAACTTCTCCCCATCTAATCACCTTGCCCTAGGGAGATGCTAGTCGATATTTAGGAAATAAAGTCTCCCAGCGCGATAACTCTATTATTATTACACCTTTCCAGTATTTGTTTCCCTATCTGCTCCTCAATATCCCTGTTACTATTGGGCGGCCTATAAAAAACACCCAGTAAAGTTATTGACCGCTTCCTGTTCCTAACCTCCACCCACAGAGACTCCGTAGACAATCCCTCCATGGCATCCACCTTTTCTGCAGCTGTGACACTATCTCTGATCAACAGTGCCACGCCCCCACCTCTTTTTCCTCCCTCCCTGTCCTTTCTGAAACATTTAAAACCCGGCACTTGAAGTAACCATTCCTGTCCCTGAGCCATCCAAGTCTCTGTAATGGCCACCACATCATATCTCCAAGTACTGATCTACGCTCTAAGCTCATCCACATGTATACTGTCAAATGAAATGATGTTTCTCTGGACCAAACACCACTTTCAATAGACTGCGTCCATCTCCCAAGTAAACACAGATGCAAAAATACCTATTTGAGATCTCCCCCATCAGTTTTAGTGCCATGCATAGCTGACCACTCGAATCTTCAAATGGATCAATTTTGTCCCTTCCTATCCTTTTGCTATTAATATATCTGCAGAAGCTCTTGGGATTCTCCTTCACCTTGTCTGCTAGAGCAAATTCATGCCTTTTTTTTAGCTCTCATAATTTCTGCTTAAGTGTTCTCTTGCATTTCTTTTACTCAAGTACCTCATTTGTTCCTTCCTGTCTGTCCCTGCTATGTACTTCCCTCTTCTTGACCAGTGATACACTTATTTTGAGTGATTGTGAAACTTGCTCAGCATTCAACACAATCATCCAAATTAACCACTAAGCTCCAAGCCCTAGGCCTTGATATCTCCGTGTGCACCTGGATCCTCTATTTCTTCACTTGTAGACCCCAGTCAGTACAGATTGGCAACATCTCCTCCACAATCACCATCAGCACAGGTGCACCACAAGGCTGTGTGCTTAGCCCCCTGCTCTACTTGCTTTACACATCTGACTGTGTGGATAGGTACAGTTTCAATGCCATATTTATGTTTGATAACAATGCTACTATTACTGCCCGAACCAAGGATGGTGATAATTTGGCACAAAGGAGAGAGATTGATAATCTGGCTGAGTGGTGCCAGAACAGTCTCTCATACAAAATTAGTATAACCAGAGAGCTGATTATTAACTTTTTCAAATGTTTAGCTGTGGCCAGAAATAAATTTGGACAAAATGTTAATCTAATGGAATATAAAACAATGGTTCTTGCTGTGCAATGTGGTTAGGTTTTGTAATGAATAATCCTCCAGTTTTCACACCTGAATACTTACTGAAAAAGCAAATTAAAGGCTCTTGGTTCATTAATTAAATGATTTTTGATTATTTTTTTATTGAGTGTCAGTCTTTTTGGAAGTGGCAATCTACGTTATTTCTATACTGTTGGGTCTTTATGTTTGACCTTGTGAACACAGTGAAAGATGAATGAGACCATATGGAAGTTTGGTCACCAACGTATTTTTTGATATTATTTTGTAAAGGGTTCAGTAACCATTTATTATCCTTGCTTAGGAAACTTGCAGACTTTCTGGAAGCAAGTCTCCGAACACAGTGTGACCTGACTCCTTAACGAAGATTAGAGATTTCACTAAATGTGTAAATGAGCCATAATGTACACTGTGGTTAATAATAAAGTTGTAGACTGAGTTATCACCAATAATAAAATAACTGAAATTACTGGACCCCCAGAATACACACTATTATGACTCAATCCTCATTTCTATTGTACTTGTGCACAAGGAAAACAGCATAGGCCCCTGTCTTCTGAAGTCCAAAAAGAAGACTCTACTTTTATACAGAATTGACTTCCTAGTTATTGATATTGATGATTGTAAATCGTATATGATTGAATTTCTTAATCACAAGATCAATTGCCATTCACAATTGAGGTGTTAAAGTCAATTGAAACCACAGCAGACAGCCGATGATATTTTGGAGATGGTAAGGACAATAGAGCCTTAGTTTTTGGGTATGTTTCACATCTTTCTGTTGGTCTTATCTTGTCGGTTTCTGGCACCCTCTATCAAGTAAAGGGGACTATGTTTTAGGAAGTTTTTTTTAGAAAATTGTCAGCACAGAAGCCTCATTGGGTTGGCTTGAGTATACATTGCTACAGTCACCCCAGCTTATCTTGTCTGTAGTAAACAGAGTTGTCTCTGACAGTCTCACTGAAAGGTCATGCTTGACTATAACTGCCCCAGGCTATCATAAAGTCATAGAAAAGTACAAATCAGAAACAGGCCCTTTCGTTTATCTAGTCTGTTCCAAACCATTTAATCTGCCTGCTCCCATCAACCTGCACCCAGACCATAGCCCTCTGTACCCCTACCATCCATGTACCTATTCAAATTTCTCTTATACTCTGAAATCAAGCTCGCATGCACCACTTGTTCTGGCAGCTCTTTCCACACTCTTAAGATCCTCTGAGTGAAGAAGCTTTTCCTCATGTTCTCCTTAAACTTTTCACATTTCACCCTTAACCCATGACCTCTAGTTGTAGTCCCAGCCAACCTCAGTGGGGAAAAGCCTTTTTGCATTTGCCCAATCTGTACCCCTCCTAATTTTGTACACCTCTGTTAAATCTCCCCTCTCTCTTCTACGTTCTAAGGAATAAAGTCCTCACGTTTTGAATCTTTCCTTATAACTCAGGCCCTTCTGACCCAGAAAATCCTTGTAAATTCTGAACTCTTTCCACCTTATTTTCATCTCTTCTGTAGATTCTAATGGTCTTCCCCACTGTCCATTGCACCTCCAGACTTGGTGTCATCTGCAAGCTTGTTGCTCCTGTTAACCACATTGTCATCCGGATCATTGATATAGATGACAAACAGAAAAATGGACACAACACCAATCTCTGTGACAGTCCACTAGTCACAAGCCTCCAGTCAGAGAGGCAACCATCTACTACCACTCTCTGGCTTCTCCCAGAAAGTCAGTGTCTAATCTGATTTGCTACCTCATCTTCAATGCCAAGTGAATGAACCTTCTTGATCAACCTCCCATCCATGCCTAACCTTAGTTTCCACAACTGCAGGAAGATAATAATGGATTGATCTGTGATCAAATGAAATTTAGTCCAAAGAAATGTAAGGTGATGCATTTAGGGAGTGTAAACAAGTTAAGATAATGCACAATAAACGGTGGATGTTGAACAATGTAGGGGAGCATGTGCCTTTTGATAATTGGAGGATGGGAAAATTTAGTTAAGATACAGTGTATAAGATACTTGTCTTTATTGGTTAAACCAGAGAACATAAACACAGGATCTTGTGAAATGCAGCTTGTATTCCCAGTTCATTTTTAGCCAACACACCTCAGGAAAAATGTGAAAGTACAAAGCAGATGCAAAGTAGATTTCTAGGGAAGCAAAACTTTACTTATGAAGAAGGAATGGTTACATTGGATATGTTTTCTGAACAACAAAGGAAGTTGGGAAATTTAGTCAACTTGATTAATATCATGAGAAGGGGGACAAGGAAGAACTCTTTCAGCAGAAAGACAATGTAGAATTTGGATTTCTGGGAGCATTGTTTATTAAAAAAAACTATTGCGGTAATTTATGCAAGAAGTTATGGGTTTTCATTGACTTGCCTGGAAAAATAACGAAGGCAGAAATGCTGAACGGATTTTTGAAATATGTTTGAACACAGGATGCCATAACTATAACCAGGCCTATTTGAAATGAACCTCAAATGAGGAATGCAACAAAAAGCATATTGTGCTTGATAAATGTCAAAGCAAAATCATCTTCATTTTGTTGGTTTGAGAATTGTTTATGGTTTCTTTTTTATTCTCCAGGGTGAAGTCGGGCCGAGAGGACCTCCGGGAGCCACAGGACAAGGAGTAAGTGATTCATTGTTCCAATTAGCAATGGAGCAAACTCCCTTTTGCTTTCGCACAGGCTGGTATGAATTTTACCAATGCAAATGGGAATTAAAACACTTGAAATTCTTGCAATTGCCTAAATATTGAACAATGACGAAAAAGTATTTTGATGTGTAATTAAAATTATCCTTCCATTGAATTCAACAGGAAGTCGAGAAGATTTGTAAAGGCTAATTGACCCAACTTGTTTCACTGAAAATCCTTCCAGGATTCAGCTTCTCCATCATCCTACTTTCCTTTTCCGATGTAACACAATTTTAACAGTAATTTGGTCTTCACCCATACCTAACAGAATTAACTTATAATATATAAGACAATATTTAAAGTGTAATTACTCAGGTTAAGTTCAGCATTTATACTTCATTTCTTCCTATTTGTTTTCTGATAATATGTGTCCCATAATTTTCTGATTTTTTTTATTTTCTGGAGAGAACAGCTTTATGTTCCAACATGACTTTTCTCCAGGACACCTGTATAAATCCTTGGACATGATTAGTTTGCATCTCTTTCCATTCTTTCTGTCATATGTTGAGTGGAAGAGTGATGATTTTCTGCAAACCTTTTCCTTTCCTCGTACCACCGAAAGAGACCATTTAGCTTGAGAAGTATGTTCCATTTTAATTATCAAGTTGGTCCCACACTTGACTTCTCCTTTCAGATACAACTTATTCAACTTCCTCTGAATTTCCCTGAATTCCTACCCTATCAGTACATTCTAGGCTCCAATAACTATCCGTGTGTAAAAGATAATCTCCTCATTATCTGCTTGGATCTTTTGCCAACTACATTCTGTGTCCCCTCTTTCTTGACCCTCTGAGCGGAATAGTTCCCCTTTATTTACTCTGTCCACATCCCTTGTGATTTTAGGTACATCATACCATCTTGCAGTTTCTTTTATTCCCAGAAAAAGATATGCCCCCATGTTTCCAGTCTATTTACATTATTAACATCCTTTGCTCCTGGAATTGTTTTAATAAATCTCTTACTAATCATTTGCATCTATTTTAACATGTGGCATTCAGACCTGCACTCAGTAATCCAGTTGTGGTTGAATGAGTGCATAATTAACTTCA
The DNA here is from genome assembly GCF_048418815.1 of Hemitrygon akajei. Lineage (NCBI taxonomy): Eukaryota > Metazoa > Chordata > Chondrichthyes > Myliobatiformes > Dasyatidae > Hemitrygon > Hemitrygon akajei. The sequence goes on from NC_133128.1 coordinate 160,058,111, forward strand.
AATTCATACAGCACAGGCCCTTCTTCCCATAGAATTCAAGTCACACAACAAGCATCTATTTGTGCTGAATCTATTTTATTTTCCCCACATTCCTGTTTACTTCCTCCAGATTCTGCAGCTCAACTACAAACTTTGCAATGGCCAATTAACCTACCACCAATCCGGCTTTGGCTTTGACAAGAAAATGGAACACCCAGAGGAAACCTATCTAGTCACAGGAAGGACATGCAAACACCACACAGACAGCATTAGAGCTCAGGGTCATTGGAGCTGCAAGACAACAACTTTACTACCTGTGCTGCTGTACCATCCCAGATATACTATTACCCCCCCCCCCCAATTAACAATCCATTGCAGAATATTACCCCACTCGCCTGTTTAGTAATTACTTCTGTGTTGCACATTATTGCAAACAATCTGAACATCCAATCACACATCAACTGCTTTGGCCTTACTTCTTCTGAGTTGAATGTTTACCTTTGAAAAATTTTAATAGGTTTATAAAATGTGGTTTTCCTTACAGAAATGTGTTGACTTCATCCAAGCATGTTATCTGTTCCTTTATTATAGGTTCTCACACTCTCCCAACTATTAGGCTCCAACTGTTTGCTTTCTCCTTCCTTTGTGAAATTTTGAAAGGTATCAAATATTTTCAGTTATTGGAACACATTCCAGAATCAATAGAAGTTTTATTGATTCTAGAAGGTAGATACCAGTATATCTACCTTTTTCATATCCATCTCTTTTAAAACTTAGGAATGTGGGTCATCGTGTTTGGAGACATACCAGCTTCTAAATGCCACTTATTTCTTGGATTTTCTTTTTCAGTCTCTAGAAGGCCCACATTTACTTTTGCCAACCCTTTCTTCTTTGCCTGTCTACAGGAGCTTTCACATTCTCTTTCCTGGTAAATTTGATGCTACACCTTTGTTGAAATCTGATTCTTCTTTCCAATTTTCAGGCTTTCTGCTCTTTTTGCTAATATGTAAATCTCATTCTTTGATTGAATGTTGCCTTGCTAACAGAAAACTGGAGTTGCTAACTGTAGTTGAGTTTTTATACCTTAAAGTGATATGTGTTCTTTAAATGTTAACCATTGGTTCTGAATATCTACCACAGCCAGCTGGTAGCTTGCTTTGCTTAGAGGACCAAGTAACTGAAGTACGCCTGACTGCCAAATCTGACTTTGGATTTCATAATTGAAGACAGATTAGAATTCTTTCACTTGTACAAATGTGAAGAATCTTTACCGGAGATTGAGAGATTATAACAATGTGACAGCTCTGGGCACCTAGAAAATTAGTAATTGATTTATAGTTCTGAAATGTACTGAGATATAATGAAAAGCTTTTGCTTATATGCTATCTGGACGGTTCACTCCAGATATAAGTACATTGAGGTAGAACAAAAGGCAATCTTCAAAAAATGCGCAACTTAGTGTTTAACAGTTATATAGAAAGTGCTGAGACAGAAACAGCCGTAACGCTGTGAGTTTTGCTGTTTGGCCTTCTGTTGGTTGTATTGGGAAATTAGGATGGAGAATTCTAACATGATGCCAGATGTGATCAGAAAGATGACCAGTTGTGTATGTTAATTAACAAAGGCAGTTTCTGCTGGTTGCTGATTTGCTGACGATCCAGTGGAAACTTGGTGGAGACATCGAGGCAGCCCTTGATCAAGTATGGCATCCAGGAGCCCTGATTAAACTGGAGTCAGTGAGAATCATGGAGAAAAGCCTCTGTTGGCTGGAATTACACCTAGCATAGTGGAAGATGGTTGAGTTGGGGGTTAATCATTTCAGCCACAGGGCATCTCTGCAGTAGCTCCATAAGGTGGTGTCCTAGGCTCAACCATTTTCAGGCGCTTCATCAATGACCTTCCCTCAGTCACATCGACAGCAGTCGTGATGTTTGCTGCTGATTGGGCAATGTTCAGCAATTTGTGGTTCAGATAATAATGCATTCTACATCCAAATGCCCCAAAACCATGATAGGTGGCAAGTAACATTCACATGACACAATCTACAGGGTCACGTCACAAGTGTGACAAATCACTCTTCACTTGCTTGGATGAATGCATCTTCAACAATGCTCAAGAAACCTGACAGTATACTGGACATGGCAGCTTGGTTGACAGGCTTCCCATCCACAAACAGACACTTACTCCACCACTGACACACTTTCCAAACCAGCTGGAGCATCAAGCAAGGGAGTGCCATCACCTGGAAGTTGCCTTCCAAGCATCACACCATCTTGACTTGAAAACCTATCACTATTCCTTCACCATCACTGGGTCAAAATCATGGCCCTCTCTCCCTAACTGCACTGTGGGTATATCCACACTACAAGGACTGTTGTTATTCAAGAAGACAGCTCAATACTGCTTTCTCAAGAACTACTAGGGATGGGCAGTTAAAAGTTGCCTCAGCCTATGAATGAATATTTTTTTAAAAATGCCAGAGGATGAAGCTTCCACAGAGCATGTGAATGACATAATGTAGGCGCAGTATTTCATATGGTTGCTATCTAGTCATTAAGAAAGACGGGTTCAGAAAAGTGGCTCCAAAAAGGAATTTTGAGTGGAAGACTTTAGCTGAGATACTACCACTGGCAGAAATCCAGCGACTTCCTCCAGAAACGCAGATTTCACGTCCTGTGCTGCAGACTGAGAACCCCATTCCCTTCTGTTGCACATCTGTTTTAAGAAAGCAGTTTTCATTAATCCCACACAAAGAGCACCAATGATCTCTTTTTAATCTGTTATCTTTTTCTCTCCTGCCCAAATAGGGCCCGAAAGGTCAGCCTGGTCCTCCAGGAGAGCCTGGTGACTTGGGACCAATGGTAAGCTTTTTAACATCATCATTTATATCTGCATTTTACACCATTAAGCCATTAATGCTACTGACCGGATGACAAGTAGCCAAGATTATATTATTTGGAGTTCATCAGCTTTTTTATTAAGTGCACCCAGCTGCCTTCCTGTGCAACGGATAACACTTCTCTCTGCTGTTAAATGTAGGGAAATGTGGGGAACCGTGGACCTGAGGGACCACCTGGAAAACCTGGTGAAGATGTGAGTAAATATCCATTATTTTTTTAAAGGCATTCTTTTAATTCCTTCCACTAAATGTTTACAGTTAACTGTTTGCTTGGGAGAAAGTTGGGGAGCTTTTCTCAAATTTGCAAATTATTTTTTTGGACACACTCATCCTTTTCAATGTTAATACTATGAGTAAGTCTGAAAAATGCTGGAAGCATAAATAAACTATTAAAAAAGAACAGAAGCATTAACATTCAAGTTTTTTGGGAGCTGATAGTAAACAACAAAGGGTTTGCATTGCTTTAAGTCATGTACTAGACATGCCTTTCCCACGGTGAATTTTATTTATGAGATAGTTAGAATCAAGTTTGTTGGTAATAGGAAAGAAAGGGCAGAAAAGGTTGAATTTCCATAGTGATTCTTCGAATTGTTCAACTTACTTCAGCGGCAGATTTGTAAAAGCTCCCGAGAGAGTGGAATGAATGTAGTTTATTTCATTTTCCTTTGTATCTGCAACTTCTGCTTTCAAGTGGTGGTAGATGATTGTGAGGTTCCACTTGCCACTCCCCCTCCAACCCAGCCACACCTGAAATTTTACTTGCATTTTGCATATGAGGGATCAGGAGATTGGATGGGAGTGACAGATGTCTTTAAACATAAATTATATCTATTGAGCAAATAAAATTGGTGAAGTTATTCCAATCCCTAAATCCCAACATTGCTCTTCACCTTTGGATTGACTTTCTTCTTGCTCTATAGGGTGAAACTGGAAAATCAGGACGCTATGGTGAGCAGGGATTTGTAGGACAACAGGTAATGTGGCATGTTATTGAACCTGATTTAAAAAGAAATGATGACAGAATTTCTGACAATGACATAATCTGATTTAAGTGATTATTTATTGCTGTTAAGTATCAAAATGGTATTGAAATTAAAGGGTAGTATTTCCTTTCTCTGTAAAAGTAAGGTCACATAGAGAACAAAAAAAATTAAAGAGGCATGCATACCAGCGTTCACGGAAATGGCTGAAATAGTCTTGAACATTGATCCTGGTAATATTATTTGGTGTGCAATAATTAATTTCATTGTTGCTAAGATATTTAAAAAGAAATGTTTAATACCATAATGAAGTTTTATCTTAAAACAAGATTAATTTAACATAGCAAAGTTAGAGTCTTGGGACAATTGTCACACCCTGTCTAGGTGTGAAGAGCTGCTGAGGTTGAAAAACTAATCAGGAAATAATTGGAATTCTTGTTCCACTCATAATTCACTGGTTGTTCATGGTACCTTAATGACTATCTATTAAGGTACATGAAATATCAAGTGTAAATTGGGAAAAACAGCTTGTTAGAACAACAAGGCTGGATAACTAAGTTTACAATCTGTTGTTTGTGAGATCAACAAAGGAACATTTTGAGCTGACTGTCACATCCTTTGTCATTGCATTTCCTGCCAAGCAAAGCAGGTCAACCTGAAGATCTTTAACTGCAGCCCAGTTAACCAAAATACTGGGTTGTAGTAGAAACTCCACTCATGCCAGTGGATGTTGGCAAAGTGGACCCAGCACTGATCCTTCGAAAAGGCTACCAATTCTTTCCTTAAGCCAGCTCACTACCAATTCTGTTCTCTAACCCATTGTCTGAGTTTATGCATTAACCTATTGCGCCACATTTCTGGTATTTTTTTTGGATACCTAGGTAAAAAGCTTTGATTAACATAGCCAGGCTAGTCACTATGTTACCTCAGGAACATTAAACCTTCTGAAATCCACGGTAGTTGTTTATTGTTTGGGCGAATCTCGATGCCTGGATTTGCTGATTCAGATCAGAAGCACCAGCCATTTCAGTCTTGGAGTCCTGTGCACATGCTGCCAAACATGGAGCCTTGATGGATGCCAGTGCATCTGCCACTGTTCTCTGTCCTGAGTTCCACCTGCTATCCAGTTCCATCTTCTCAGTGAAGAATTTCCTTCTGTGGTTCCATACCAGGCTAATCCCCATGTAGACCCTATTCTCTAGAATCACTTGGAAATTAGAAGGAAACAGGGAAGTCAGGTACTGATATTTTACTCTTTTTAAGGTTTTAAATTATTTATTTGTGTTTTACTGTGTTTTCTGTATTTTTTTAAAAAGATGACTCACATCCATTGTGATAGTCTTCAAAAGTTTCTCAATATTGGAAACATTTAGGAACCTTTGAATTCCAAATCAATTTCAAGATGAGTTCAGGCTTTACCCCTACCTTGCCTCCTGTAAAAATCTGTCGGCTCTTTCTGGAGGGTGGGGAGAGGGGGGATCTATTTACCATCAGGCTTGCTACACCTTACCGTCCATTTACCAAGTGGATGGGGCTAACATGACCAGACACTCCGGGTAAATGCAGGTTGTCCAAAATCACCACCAGAAAGATGCAACATGAGGCTCACTTAGTTTCTCATGTTACAGCCAATCATTGACGGGATCTACCACCTTGCTGATAACTTTGAAGAAATTTGCTCACATGGATTCCAATGTCTTCTTGGTAATTTTTGGATAAGTGAGTTTCCTTTTTTAGGGTTAATATTTCTTTGTGCAGATATTTTAATCCATTTATAAATAGCTAAACCAACAAAATGATATTTGATATAAAAACAGAAAATACTCAGCAGGTCAGGTAGCATTTGTGGGTGGATCAACAGAATCAGTTTTTGAGACAAATATAATAAAATCCCACATAACAGTATGTTAAGGTTATTTGTTTATTTGACTCATTACTGCTTATGAGGCCTTTTCTCTGAATAAATTTGTTGCCAATTTCCCAATTTTACAACAGGGGATGTATAAAATTAAATGACTATGAAATGCCTTGTTGGTGAAAATTTCAATATGAACACAGACCCTTTTCAAGGTACATACGAGTCCAGCTTATGATCTTAACTGTTATTTCTCTTTCTTGACCATTCAAGAGAAATAAACAAAGTGATTGAAAGTGAATACTAAATGCAGTCCAGACTGTTAAATTGTTGTTTGTCTTTCAGGGTTCTCGCGGTTTCCCGGGTGCCCCTGGTTTGCCTGGCATCAAGGGTTTGAGGGTAAGTTAGCATAAAACAAAATCAATTTCAGTCAGATTTTTGTTGATTCATTCTTGTTGTGTTCATTAGGTTACTTTGTGTGCCTATTATGTGAGCATCTGTTTTTGTTTCATTTATGCAAACTACTGAGTTAGTGAGAAACAATTATTTAATGGAAAGACTGATTTAAAAAAACAAACTGTTTTTCATAGGGACACCGTGGTCGTGAAGGACGGAAAGGTGAACTTGGAGCTCCTGGCCAGAAGGTAACAATACGATAATTAAATGATATACAACCTGGCTGTACTACAATGTTGTAATGCAGTAGATGTATGAATATATGGCTGACAGATTTGCCTAAAATCCCTTTCCCATCCACTTTAGCAGTTACTAATGAATGTATTAAATCATTAAGGAAGAATTTTAGGCAAACCTATTAGACATTTGTGGATAATCCTTAAAGCCATACTTATCAAACTTTGAATAAAGTTTTGAAGTACTAATTTGCAACTATTAAGCACCAAAGAAGAATAACAAAACTTTGAACCAAATTGTGCCAAACAATAGTTCAGCATTTCGCTATTTATTGTTTGTAGCCTGGGGAAAATACACATGCAGGACAACAAATACTTTTTTGAGCCTTTAATTCTTTTTTTTGATGTTTTAATGCAGAAAGAGGGTATCAAAATAAAAACAAGGAATGAATTAAAAACCAGTTCCTGCTGTTACAATCTCTGTTTAATTTCTGTCCACACCCTTGTTACGTATGCATAGTGGCAATTCTAAAAAACAATGCAAACAATTTTAGAATCTCACCAACCCTGTACCTTATACACAACATCAAAAATGTGGATAAATACATCTCATCTTAACTAAATTTGGCACACACGTGCTTAACTTCCAAACACATTCAGGATAGACCCTGAAAGGAGTTCTCGTCGTTCACGCTACATGAACAGAGATTAACACATTCACATTACTCCGTTACATTCACACTTGGTCACGAAATATTAAAGAAAGACAAAAATAAACTTTTACAAGAACTTTTACAATATTATGCCTTGTAGTTAAATTACTAGAAAGACTAGACTACTAGGCTGATAAGCAACTTTGCACAACCAGCTATCCAACGCCGATACCTTCCCCGTGAAAATATTTTCTCATCATATCATTAGTGCTCAACGTTGTTCTAGAACATTGTTACACTTCTTTCTAGTCCACACATGTATTATGACATCACCGTTTTTCCTTAAAGGCATAAGCAGCTATTTTAGCATTTCCAGGGTGAATACGCAAGTCCACTTTGCCAATAAAAACTTGTATTCAACTGTCAACTGGGTACACATTACTGCAGCTTACATTGACACCCACTATTTTCATCTTGTGATCAAAAAGTTATTAATGGAGACGTATTTGGTTCTAGTTTTACTTGCAAATGTTGCACTTTCCATTCAATTGCCTCATTATTGAAAACTAGCTCATGGTTGTGCTTACATCAATAGCTGTTTAACAAGTGATGTTGTGTGATCCTGTTTTCTACACCTGCTCTAGGGTGATCATGGTTCTGTTGGTGCAATTGGAGCTCCAGGGTCTTTGGTAAGTGGTCTGCTGGGAATTGGGTTTGTTTATTGTTTCCTTAAAGGGGTGTGTGTGTGTGTGTGTAAAAAATTTTTTTTGATCTTTTATTCTAAGTTGCTAAACAAGTCAGATGAATGAGTGAAGTACAAAAACAATAGTATTGATCAGATTAAAGGCCCACAAAAACAACACCATCTGATTAAACTTAAACTTGTTTTATAAAGGTGAGGACTGGGATAAATGAGTTGAAAAGAAACATTGTCACCTTACTTATGAATTGTAAAATTAACAATGGATCAGAATGAATCAATGCAATTAAAAATGAAATGGTTCTTGGTGCACAGGACACCAGGAATGAATACAGATTGTGGAAAAAAACAGCATTTAAAACAAATGTTATGAAAATAATGAGGCATAAAATGGAAGTAACAGAAAAGGTGAATGAAATCAAGGAGGTGTCACGAGGGGAAGATTTCCAAAGACACCTTTTAAAATAATGCTATATCCTACCTGTTTATCAGAGGATAATGGGATAGAAGAGGTGGAAATTATTGGGGATTGGTATAAATAATTCACATCATTATTTAAGACTGAAGTAAATCTTTTGTTCATAAATGTAGAATATTCTAACAAATAAAAATGTATTGAGAAGCTATATCTGTAAATAAAGTCCTAGTGCTCCTTGTGCAGGATGGCCTAAAACTTCATGTGCAGGTTGAGTCTGTGGTGAGGAAGGCAAATGTAATTTGGCATTCATTTCAAGAGGACTTGCATATAAAAGCAAGGATATGATGTTTAAACTTTATAAAACATTGTTGGGACCTCACTTGGAGTATTATTAGCAGTTTTGGGCCCTTTATCTTAGAAAGGATATGCTGAAACTGTAGAGGGTTCAAACGAGATTTATAAAAATGTTTACAGGTGTGAACAACTTGTCACATGAAGAGCATTTGATGGCTCTGGGCCTGTATTCACTGGAATTCAGAACAATGAGTGGTGATCTCATTGAAATCGATTGAATGGTGAAAGGCCTTGATAAAGTGGATGTGGAGAGAATGTTTTGTATGGTGGGAGAGTCTAAGACCAGAGGACATAGCCTCAGTATAGAGGGGTGTCGTTTTAGAACTGAGATGGGGAGGAATTTCTTTAGCCAGGGAGTGACAAATCCATGGAATTCATTGCCACAAGAAGATGTGGAGGTCAAGTCTGTAAGTATATTTAAGACAGGTTGATAAATGGTCAGAGCATGAAGGAAATGGGGGAGAAAGCAGAAATTTGGGGCTGAGAGGAAAATTGATCAGCCATGATGAAATGGCAGAGCAGACTCTGGGCCAAATGGCCTAATTTTGCTCCTATGTCTTATGGTCTAGTTGGCAACCAAAAATTAATAAATCACTAAATATAATTTATTAACCTCATTTCACTAATCTTCATAACAATAAATTTTCTGCTTGCTATTAAATAGTAGAATATTCTAATTTATTTAGAATGTTGTTTAAAAGTTCATTATTGTGAGAATATAGCATCTTCAAGTATGGTATATTTTCAGTAATCTAATAGTTGTACATTTTAAGTGTGCATTTGGGTAAATGTATTTATTGGCATGCCATAGTTTCTGAAGCTTTATAACATCTAACTACAAACTGAGAGGAAACTTTATCTTCGATGTGATAACAAAAAGATTTATATGAACTATCTGAAGTAGACTTCCACTGCTAAATCAGTTTGTGCTGAGTAAAAATTAGCTCACTGAAAAGATGTGTGTTAACTTTAATAGAATGGATGGATAAAATAGCTGATGAATATGGTAAGCAGTAATATATTTGGAAATTTTCAATATTCTTTGACAGTGGAAGTAGTGTAAGGAAAATCAAAGACCATTCTCCAGAGCTCTTGCTCATTTTATGTTGCATGTCACGTTAAACCCCACCCCACCCACCCCCACCAGGAATTTGATTCTATGTGGTGAGTGCCAACTGAAATGCATGTAAGCAGCTGTGAAGCTGGAAGTACAGCTGCAAGTTAAGAAAGGCACTCTCATTAAAAGTCAACTGGCAGAGGACAGCAGCCAGAATCAGCTTGTCCTACAGACAAATGCTGTAAACTCGGCCAGCTCCAGGATGGACACTAGCCTCCCCCGTGTCAAGGACATCTTTGGAAGTTGATGCCTGCAAAAAAGCCTCCAACATTAAGGACCCGCATCACCCTGGACACGCCCACTTCTCATTGCTTCCATCAAGGAGGAGGTACAGCAGTCTGAAGACACACACTCAACACTTCAGGAACAGCTTCTCCTCCTCTGCCATTTGATTTCTGAATAGACAATGGAACAACCTATGAACACCACCTCACTATTTTTGCAGTACTTATTTACTTTATTTGGTATATCAGTGATATTGAACCTGATTCTGATCCTACGGTGCCACTGATGCTACCTTGTCCTCTAGTTGGTGATGAACTTCTCTAACATGGCTGTAGTAATGCAGGGATTCAACGTGTTTACATCTGTATTTGATAGAATCAAGTTTTGAATAAACCTAACCCAACTGAAAACTCTGAGTTGAACACAATGGGGAGAAAAAGGTGTTTTATTTTTGCAAGCCTTTGTTATTTTGTTGATACATAGATATTTAATTATAGTACAGGCAATATTTTTAACACCTTTTTTTTTTACAGGGTCCACGGGGTCTTCCAGGTGAAAGAGGGCGAACAGGTCCTCAAGGTTCTCCAGTGAGTATAATATTGAGTCAATTCCTTTACTTGGTGGAATTGCTTTTCTACTTCTGTTGTTGATTTAAATTTATTATCGAATGAAGTTGATTCTCTTAGCTTGTCCTTAAGCAATTTATGCTTCAACATTTCACTGATGAAACAGGTCAATGATTGTATAAAGTAGTAACTCTGCAGAGAATAGGAAAGAGTGCATGGGGTCAGAAGAACATGGGATCAGAAAGACAGAAAATATTTCACAGATCCTACTGCATTGAAGGCCAGGATTTGCTTTGACCTCAACAAGTTCAAAGTAAATTTATTATCAAAGTAAAGCCATGTCACCTTGATATTCACTTTCTTGCATGCATTCACAGATAGAAAGAAACACAATAGAATCAATGAGGAATTACACACAAACAAAAATGGGCAAACAAATAATGTGCAGAAGATGATAAACTTCAAATCCTAAAAACTAACAAATAAACATATAAATAATATTGAGAATGAGTTGTAGAGTCCTTGAAAGTCAGTCCATAGGTTGTGGAAGTTTCTTGCTACTAAACATTGCAAGTTGCAGGGAAAGGATGCAGTGAGGGTGTTGCAGAGAGGTCGTAACACTCAGAAGAATCGGAATTTGTCACTATGGGTGGTTGTGGTTCACAGTGGAGGGATAGAATTGGACTTAATTGGAAATTCAACTAGTGCAGAGGCAGGATGAAATCAGATTAAGAGGAATAACCATGCCATGGAACAACCGAACATACAAGTCAAATGGACATTATCCCTCCTCTATTATTTGCTGTGTAATTGATACTTTAAGAAAGGCATCCCACCACATTACCAGTGACAACTCACCTCTGGACAGTTCCACTCTCTAAATACCACAGACATCTGAAATATGAGATACACAGCCCTAACTAATATTGTGTTGTCCCGCAAGATGCCTTGAATCTTTCCCATACCTAACAGGTAAAAAAAAAATGGAACTTCTTGCAGTTACCTGGTGTAGGTTTGATGACAGTTCCATGCAAAGTCCAGAAACACAATCAGGACTTTCCATGATTCTCTGCACAAAACTGCATGCACATTTGGAGAAACCTGAATGCATTATTGCCAGAAGAGTCTACTTCAGATCAGGAAAATCACTTAACGCAGCAAAAGTTGTTCGTGATATTACACATTTTTTGGGACTTCAGATGCTTTCTATAATTAATTTCTATATTTCTGAAGTGTTTCTCCTTCAATTAAGAGATGAGCATTTAAAATATTTCCAAAAAGGAACCCATTGAGTAAATTTAAGGAACAAGTTAAACTAATCAATTGTGAAATTCAGCAGAGATGCCTAAAACTAATGGGGAATATTGCAGGGTCTCAAGCACTATGACTGTTGTTTTAATTGCTTTACCTGTAATAATTTGCATCTACCTAAAGATATTTTTGACTTTTATCATCATCTGTTCAGCCTTTCCTGAGTTATTTCATGGCTAACAATTTGGCAGGTTATACTTCCCCATGTCTCCCGATCACATTATGTTTGTTCAATTAGTGGACCTGATCCAATGGTTAGAGTGGAAATCCCTTGCAAGCTGCTGCGCTCTAGCCAGAAAAGTTAATTCGGATGACTTTCCTCTCAGCATCTACCTTCTCAGCACCTGCTCCGAAGTTAATGCTTTAGCCTGGTTCTCCACAGAATACTTTAAATTATTCCCTGAATCTTAATCATTGAAGTGCTCATATCACAAAGATCTGCAGTTTTGCAAATAGTGACATGAGCAAGACCTCTGTGTTCACTTTTTGATTCAGAGCAAATAAGCTTTTCAATTGGGTCCTTCAGATCTATTAATCTCATCCTTCCAAAATGTGAATCCTTCTCTCTCTCCCTGTTTCAGACAGAAACCTTCTCTTTTAAAGATTTATCCAAACAATGAAAGGAATTATCAAAAGCTTAGAGCTTTTAGCATTTGTCAGGGATTATGCTGTCTACTTGATCAGATATGTTGTAAATCTGGCTTCCATAAGCAAATATGAAGCCAGTGTACATAAACACTTAACTTCATAATCACTTCCTGACATGTTTATATAGAAATCATTTTTATCAGACATTTTGACTAAATGTGAGGCTAAACTATATAGCGTGCATTCACCTTTAATGCAATACAAAGCCAAAGCCAAATCATTTGTAGTTTTTTTCCCTCACAAGCTAGTGGATCTGCCTTGGCATTGCATACAGGAAGACAAGATCAAATGTTAGAGAGGAAAAACTTATGAAAGGGCACAGATATAATTTAGATCTCAGCCTGAAGAAATATACTCAAAAGCTAATATTTGTAGCTTTCTTTTAAAGAAATAAAGTGAAAACTGCTTGAAGCTAAATACCAAGTATTATTAAATACAGCTGCGCGTGCTGAATAACTGCGGAACCTAAATTCAACTCACAGCACTGTTACCCTGAGTGAACTGAGGATACACTGGGCAAGACTGAGATTCCAGCAAACTCCTCAAAGAAAGTATCAAAAGATGCTTCATCAGATATATGAAACTATGTTATTGTGAGCAATATTTTTAATAAGTTATATTTCACTCTATCCCATACTTTGCACATTCCAAATTTCTCTGGGGCAGTGGGGATTGGTCATGGGAAGCAAATGAAAAGTGAATCAACATCCACATTGAAGTGTGGCAATCGTCAGGGCAAAACGAGTGGTCCGTAGATACATAGAAAACATATAAACAACAAATGATGGATAAACTCCTCTTCCTGAAGTGTTTTCTTTTGTTGTCCCCAGGGTCCTCGTGGTGCTATTGGTGCGCCTGGTCTGACAGGTGCCACGGTAAGTGATATTTTATAATGACAATATAAATTTGCGATTGTTTCTCCACATTACTTCCAAGCTTCTGGTTTACCCAGGGAAGGCTAAAACAAAAGGGACATCGGTCACCTCCTCTGCATCATGTCCCTTTTTGCACAGTAAGTTGTTCATCTGGATACAATTTGCTTGCAAATCGCTTTTAAGGTGAAATGGGGGAAAGAAGAATCATACTTTATATACTGGTAATGCATCTGTTATAGATGATGGGTCAAATACCACAACTAGAACTCTTCCACTATTTTTCTGAACTCCTGATGTAAAAGCAAGCCAGCTGGCTTAATAGTGTGTACACTGATTGTATGTTCGTTGGACTTGTTATTGATTTGCTGAAGTACTTAGGGCTGTTTGCCATTTTCTGTACTATTTCAATTCTCAAAATAATTGCTAGCACACAAATAACCTTGTGTTTTTAAAAATATTTTTATTTCTACCCTTTCCTGGTTTGGTGTTATGAGGAATCAAGTAAATATTAGTTGGTGAACAAATTGATCCATTGGTAAATTGCATTTTTCCCACCACAACGCATTGTAGAATTATTTGAGTTGGCTTTCCATTTTGTGATTGGAATTAAAGGTAGCATTTCCAAACGTTAAATGAATTTTGGAAAGGGTTCCTTTAATTATAATTGCAAGGTGGAAATACATTAATGCATAATATTATTCCTTGATTGCTGGAAAATTTAGCATTTGGTATTGAGAGCATCTACATAGCCCTCCTCAAGCTACTGAAAGGAGACTTAGGAACTCACAAGTTTCATTGAACCTTCCAGACTGATATATTTTGCAGTAATGTATAATTATGTTTGCTTTTACAGGGTACTCTTGGGATAATGGGTGCTCCAGGTTTCCCAGGCCAGCCTGGTTCCAAGGTTAGTCTCTATTCCAAACTCTGTTTATTTAAGCAGTACAGTGCATTCACTGTTCAAATCTCCCCAGTTTTCACACATTATCTTTCATTCCAAGCAACTCCAAGGAAGATGCCCTTGAATTAGAAACTTCTGCAAAGATGTCCAATTGATGGAAAAACCTTAACGCACCATGCTTTTGCCATCACTTCAGCATTTGCTGAGAAATATATTGCTTAATCTTAATTTCCAATCATTATTGCTGTGAATTTCTGTCAAAAGTATATCTTTTTAAATGATGTTCGAAATTTGGTGCCAAGATTGCAAATCCATCGGAATATAATGTCTTCTGCAAAAATAATTTTTTGACAAAGAGATGAATGGAATGATGATCTAATTCGAGGATTACATGGTAGAATTTGTTACAGAGAAAATAATTCTCTTGACTGACTTGCGTTGTTTTCCATGCCAGATGATTTATGTGAATGTTCCTTTTTAAAAAAAAGTTTTTGCTGAAGTTTAACTTGAGAAACGTCTGTTATTCCTAGTTATTCAGCTTGGCTCCATTAGTAACACTTCTGCCTCAGTTGCATCAGCTGGCTGTGGATTCAAACCTCGTTTCACCAACTGTTCATGTCGTGCATTCTGTGTATTGATAGATATGCCTCTTTTCAAATGAGATCCTATTAGAAAAGATGATGGTGACAAAAAGAAAACAGCTATGTAATGTGTTTGTTCTGGCACCACGTGTCCAATTAGCATTTTTTTCAGGTTCAAGGTGATGTCCTTTCAACCTAACTCTGTCAGTCGGTGGATGTCTTTTAGGATGAATGTGGGCGTGCAGAGTCTGCCACAGCTGGGGAAGGAGGTGCTTGATAGGGCAGTGGAGTAGGAGGGTGGGACAGCTTCTGCCATTTTGCTCGGCTCCCACCGGAATTCCTCTGTGCTCTCATTCATAACTTTCATGATTGAGGTGTATGATCTATTGACCATCGTGTGCTATGGTTCAATGTCATAGTGACCTTGAGAATTGTGAGACATTGGCTTTCTCAAAAGGATAGGCTGCTGCATTGCAAGACTAGCTTGTTGCTAATGAGAAAGCACACACCTCGAAGATGGTATTTCTTCTCCAGTTTGTATTTCCATACAGAAGTGCAATATCATCTTGGAGATACTCATCTCCTGTCCTTTCCCTCAGTCATCACCCTCCCCATCCTTCCTCACTTCACTCTCCTCTGCCCTGTTCTTCATTCCTGAGGAAAAACTTCCTGAAAAGATGTAACTTACCAAGCTGTAACAGATTATTAGGAAAAAACGTTAACCAAACAGCCTTATCTTTGTTTATGTTCCCTTAGCCCAGCATGGGGATGCAACAGAATCAAAGATGAGATAGTTTAGTAAACATTTTTTTACAGAATCAGTCATAGTGGCAATATGTTTAGTGTTAGGCTGCTTACTCTCAGTGCAGAAGCCTTCAATTGCCTTGGACAACTTTCTGGACTAGCTCAGGGACAAGAGGATTTATGTTGGGCAGGAACTTATTTCTTTGTATATGAGACAGACGTGAATGTCTTAAGTGCATTAAAGGCCACAGGCAGAGTGATTACACTGATTGTGAATATTGTCATCCTGAGAGAGGACATGAGAGTTTTGCTCATGGAACCATTCCTTCTCAGTAGAGCTCTGGGAATCCCTGTAATATGTTGAAGGACAGCCACTGGGCTGGAGTGGTACCCATAAGCCATTGCTAGCTAGGGTCAAAGGTTACAGCAAAATGAAGTTTCTCTGCTTTCTTCAGTCAGTGGGAACCTTCTGCTTGTGCTGAAATAGAAGTTGAGGCATTTGTCAGCAGGTATTGCAGAGTGGCTGAGTTTACAAATGAGTTAATAGTTACTGTCCCTCGCCAGATTATTCCCGTGTCAGATTATCCCCGCGCCAAGTTCTAGAGACTTCCATTCTCCTTGACGTTAGCAGGCAGGCTTTTTAGTCCACCAGGAAGTTCATTGTGCATGCCCCTGACCTTTCTTCTATTATAGCAGAGCTACTGACATTGAAGGACCTGACACTCTGCTGGCAAACCATTCCCACCCAGAGACCGCAGCATGATGAACCCGATTTTAAACTGTTTCCTAAACTATATGCACCTTCATATTGTATGATGTAAGGCCTGTCGCTAGCCACAAGTTCTTTCAAACACATGCTGGAGACTTCACCTTGATGCATTTGTTAACAAACTTTTCTTTGATATTTTGGAATCCCTAGTAACCTGGAATGAAGAAGGCAGAACAACCATGCCATAGACTGTTGGGTGGGGTGTGGGGACTGGATACTAGTAAGCAATACACCAACAGAAGGTAGGTAGTGATTGTGGGTGGAGGGGGAATGTATAACGTGAGAGCACCACCAGGTTTGGGCACAGTTATTACCCTCAACCATCAGGCTCTTGAACCAGAGGGGATAGCTTCACTCAACTTCATTTGTCCCATCACTACACTGCTCCCACAACCTATGGACACACTTCCAAGATCCTTTCATTGTATGTTCACTATATATTGCTCATATATTATTATTTTGTTTTCTTTTTGTATTTGCACAGTTTGTTGTCTTTGGTACATTGGCTGCTTGTCCATCTTGTTCTGTGTGGATCATTGATTCTATTCTGTTTCTTTGTATTTACTGTGTATGCCCACTAGAAAGTGAATATCAGGGAAGAATATGGTGAAATGTATGTACTTTGATAATAAATTTACGTTAACTTTTGAGAAGGCAGATTGGTCAGAAAACACCTTCATATTGTACTGTATGATGTAAGGCCTCTCGCTAGCCACAAGTTCTTTCAAACGCATGCTGGTTATGTTGGGCACTATCCATCTTCGATGCTGATTTTGCAACACATTGTGCTGAGAAATGTGTGCTTGAATGTCTCACAGTGCATTTGGCCATTGTGTCAGCACGAGTTGACTTACAGATGTTGTACATCACTTGTGAGATGTGTATGCAAAGCTCTGGGTGAAGCTTAATGTATTACGATGTTGGACAACTCAGTCTAGTTTGACAAACATCTCTGTAGGTTAGTGCTGCTGTGTATTGAGGAGCTTGGGAGGTCAACTGATTGGAGAGAGCTTTAGAAGATGAATTCATTGACCTTAACCACAGCTGAGGTCATGGAACATCTGTAACATTGCATCCTTGAGTCAGCCCTTCTGGCATCTTCCTCCACAGTTGTCTTCTGCCACAACATGTAATCTTCTGAGGGAACTCAGTGGGTTGAGCAGCATCTGTGGGTGGAATGGAATTTTTAACATTTCAAGTTGAAACCCTGCATCAGAACTGAGGGCTGAGAGGCAAGACAGCCAGTGTATACAGGAGTGGGAGAACGGTGAGAAAGTATTCCTTGGTGATTGGTGACCTGAGGAGGAGTGTAAGATGACAAGCAGTTTGCACCATTTTGGAAGAGGAATGAGAGTGGAGTTGGGAGGCAGTGGAAGGTGAATGATAGATGGAGGCAAACAAAAAGAGAGGAAAGAGAGGAAAAGACAGAGCAAGATGGGTGTATGTGACTTGTGAGGATTGGAGGGAGATTAATGGAATCACAAAGGCTACCAATGCTGGATTCTGATAGTAAAGGAGACGCCAATGGGACCTATTCAGTGAGAAGTGAATGGCAGTTGGAACTCAGTAGTCATCAATAGCTGGTCCTTAAAGCCATGATGAACAAGGGATAATTGGAAGATGTTTTATATGCACATAAAGGAATAACTAAGAAAGGAGAATGGGTTCCAGAAACTAAAGAACTGACAGAGAAGCATTTTAGTCCAAAGGCAAATCAGTCCACAACAACTACACGCCCAACTTTGCTGTAGAGACAAGTTCAAATTTACTGTCATCGGACTGTACATATACAACCCAATGAAATTATGGTCTCCAGACCACGGTGCACCCGCAAAACATATATCACAAACAGCACATAAAC
The DNA here is from genome assembly GCF_048418815.1 of Hemitrygon akajei. Lineage (NCBI taxonomy): Eukaryota > Metazoa > Chordata > Chondrichthyes > Myliobatiformes > Dasyatidae > Hemitrygon > Hemitrygon akajei. The sequence goes on from NC_133128.1 coordinate 160,076,179, forward strand.
CAGAATGTTACTATAAATAATTTAATAAAATATAATTCAAATGCATGTAGTATGCATCATGGGTAAACAGTACACTGTATAGTAAACAGGTTGCTGTCTTAGTGATGAGACCTCAGTGCTGACAAGGGTACCACAGGTCCCAAGTTCTGAGGGAAGAAACTGTTACCCAGCCTGGCAGTGCTAGTCCTGATGCTTCTGTGTACTTCCTTCCTGACAGTACTGGGCAGGTCCTGGTCTCCATGTGAACTAGTTTGACTTGTTTAACCAATGCAGGGATTAGCAAAATGGATGTGTAGTCTGAGTATCGGAGTTGAAAGCTGGGGGTGGGGGGGCAGCCTTGTAGTCTCCACAAATTTTGGTGTAAACCAGGTCTAATATATTCTCCCCAGGTTGCAAAGATGACATGCTGGTGGAATTTTGACAGGACTGTTTTTGAGTTGGCATGATTGAAGTCACCTACAACAATGAAGGTGCCATCAGGGCGTGGGGTGGAGATGTAAATGGCAGTAAACTCCTTCAGTAAGTAGAAGGGCTTGCACTTCACCGTTTGAAAACTATCTGCGGTGAGCAGCGGGCCATTGCTACTAAGGCGCTCACACACCAGTTCTTATTGACGTAGACACACAGACCTCTACTGAGGACCTTGCTGGAGGTTGCAGCATTTCTGTCCATCTAAAAGGAGATGAAGCCTTCTAGCTGGATGGCTGAGTCTGGAATGGTGTCCTGGAGCCACATTTCTGTCAGGAACAGTGTGCAGCGGTCCCTCCCTCATCTCCTGCTGGTTCACACTCTGGCGCAGGTAACACAGTCTGTTCTCCAGCGGTGCAGTTTTAGCAAGTAGAATCATTGGGAGCGTGGGTCTGCCGGGAACTCGAATACCGGTGCACTTACCGTGCTTCTGCGCTCGAGCACGCTGCATCCGATGACTGCTTCCCTGAGTGGCTGTAGTAGAGCACGGCGAGGAGTAAAGGCCCGCTCACCGCGTTCGTCTGTAACTGTGCAGCTCCTTCATTATTCTGTTCGCTAGTGAGGTAGATTTGCAGACACATCCCACCCACGGGGATATGCAGGATTGCCCCTTACTCTGTGTATCCACCTCAGTACGTGCATGCACGTGTGTGCAGCAGGATATTTTGACAACCTTTACAAAAGGGGAGGATGATGTTATTACTGGAGCTAAGTTAGACAAGTCTGCAATATTGAATGGGGTCAATTTGGATTCAGCAAATTTGTAATTGCCAGATAAATCACCTGGCTGGGCATTGAATTGTGGAAGCTCTACCCAAGAGGAATGAAAACTTGTCAACATGTAGCACTTGATTCTCAGATCTTTCTCATGTTGTCAGTTTTTAAAAATTATTTAGACAGTTTTTCTTTTGCACACTGGTGTTTGTCAGTCTTTGTATGTGTAGTTTTCATAAATGTTATTGTATTTCATTTTCTTCCTGTAAGTGCCTGCAAGAAAAGTAGATGAATCATTACATTTTGGTGATGTTCAAGGTTAATTGCCATTCAACCATGAATACAGCCAAACAAAAGTGTTCCTCTGGGACCAAGGTGCGAAACTCAGTACCGACAGATATACACAACACAAAGTACATACGGCACATATAAGAAAGCAGTAAGCATCCAGAAACACAAAAAATATAACTCAGCCCAAGCCCCTGACTCCATGAATGCTTTCGGCAAAAGCAAGCCTGCAGCACTCTGCAGGCACATGCAATCCAGCTTGTCACCCACTGAATGAACACTGGGGGGCAGCACTGATGCACCACACTGCCCCTCTCCTGGGTGGCTGCAACCAGGCAACACCACGGTTTGAGGCCAAATCTGAACTGCAACAGAGGCCATGCACCATTGCCCCCAGCACGGGTCTCATCAATAAACTAGTGAACTGGACTTGCACGATCCGTATTAGCAATGGCCAGCAGGTTCTTGTAAACACAGAGAAATGACCAAGACAATCACTTCCTGTTGGACTGCACTTGGCCTTTGTGCACTGCCTGTGATGCCTCTCTGTCTCCGGCGGCAACATGGACTGTACCAAGTCCAGCCCCTCCACCAACAAGCAACTCGCTGAGAGGGTAGGCTTGCAGTACTTGAAGTTCTTTATGCCCAGTGAGGTCTTGCAATGTGATGCACCATCAATAACTCTCGGAGACGGGAGGCAAAAGATAGGCTTTTATTAGCTGCAAACGTGACCACAACATCTTGGAGACTGAGGGAGGAGCAGTGTCTCCGATCGCCTTTATACAGGGGTCTGTGGGAGGAGCCACAGGAGCAGTCAGCAGAGGGGTGTGTCCAGACAGGTATACACATAGTTTACCACACAATGGTAAAAAGACATTTAAAAAAGACAACGACTTTGGTTGGCCCCCATAGAGACCGCTTCTTCTGAGCTGTCGCCATTTTATCAGATTTATGTGCTACTGGAAAGTATTCTGAAGAACAATATAACTGATCATTTAAGATGGTCAAGTCAAGTCACTTTTTATTGTCATTTTGACCATAAACTGCTGGTACAGTACACAGTAAAAACAAAACAATGTTCCTCCAGGACCATAGTGCTACATGAAACAACACAAAACTACACTAGACTACAGACCCACACAGGACTACATGAAGTGCACAAAACAGTGCAGGCCAGTACAATAATTAATTAATAAACAAAACAATAGGCACAGTAGAGGACAAATTTCAATATAATAATAAATGATGTAGATGTCAGTCTAGACTCTGGGTATTGAGGAGCCTGATAGCTTGGGGGAAGAGACTGTTGCACAGTCTGATTGTGAGAGCCCGAATGCTTTGGTGCCTTTTGCCAGATGGCAGGAGGGAGAAGAGTTTGTATGAGGGGTGAGTGGGGTCCTTCACAATGCTGTTTGCTTTACATGTGCAGCATGTGGTGTAAATCTCTGTAATGGCGGGAAGAGAGACCCCGATGATCTTCTCAGCTGACCTCACTATCACCTGCAGAGTCTTGTGATCCGAGACGGTGCAATTCCCAAATCAGGCAGTGATGCAGCTGCTCAGGATGCTCTCAGTATATCCTCTGTAGAATGTGGTGAGGATGAGGGGTGGGAGATGGACTTTTCTCAGCTTTTACAGGAAGTAGACATGCTGCTGGGCTTTCTCAGCTATGGAGCTGGTGTTGAGGGACCAGGTGAGATTCTCTGCCAGGTGAACACCAAGAAATTTGGTGCTCTTAACGATCTCAATGGAGGAGCCATCGATGTTCAGCAGAGAGTGGCCACTCCATGCTCTTCTGAAGTCAACAACCATCTCTTTTGTTTTGTTCACAATCAGAGACAGGTTGTTGGCTCTGCACCAGTCCGTTAGCTGCTGCACTTTCTCCCTGTAAGATGACTCATCGTTCTTGCTGGTGAGACCCACCACAGTCGTGTCATCGGCGAACTTGATGATGTAATTGGAGCTCAATAGCTGGTGCAGCTATTGAGGAACTTATAATAAGGTCTTTAATGAAAACGTAATGAGTATTTGACAAAGGGGTGAAGGTTGATGAGAACAGTGCGTTTGTGGAATCTGCGTGGATTTTAGGAAAGCTCTTGTAAAAAGTTTAAGTGGCAGATAGGTCAAAACGTAAAGACATTTGGGATCCAAGGGAGACTGGCAAATTTGGAATCAGACTTGGTCTAGTGGCAGGAACAAAAGTGCAATAGTTGACAGGTAATCATGTAACTGGAAGGCTGTTACCAATAGGATTTAATATTGCTCAATAAGCAATTCCTTTGTTTCGTAATACATGTTAATTATTTAAGTTAATTATAGCAAATATAATATATGCAGATGATACAAAATTAACTCTGCAGTTGTCAGTGAGAAGAAAATCTTTAGACTGCAGGGAGGTTTAGATGATCTGGTGTTATGACTGGAGACACTAAAGCTGGTAAATATAAAGGTTCTTTATTTATTACAAATAAACTCTGCCTTCTGCAGAATCAATTTCTCCTCTCCCACAGAACAGTAATATTTTATACATTTTAAGCACAAAGACAATAAAAGCAATTAACAACTGTTTCAAATGCTATAAATGTTGCCTACATAACATCGACACTTATGCAGAATTACATGTTTAGAAAGGCAGCATATTCCAATCCGTAGAACAACTTTGAACAGTCAAATACTTGTGGCTGTTCCAAGGGGTTTTAGGCACATACCAGACATCCAAAATTGAAAAAAAACTTTTGTTACAGGGTGAGCTTCTGGAATGTACAAACAGCAAGCCACAAAACAGGCATGTTCAGAACTGTGTTAAATGATGTGGCAGAGGTATATCATTAACAAAGTGTTACCACAAAAGATGCTATTTATTGCCTTTTCTCGTCTCATCATGAGGATTTCAATGAGGGCCAATCAGTCATCTATCGTCTTCCTCTGTGCTGTTGCAATGACTCAGAATCAAAATGTTTCCCTCCCCTCACCCACCCAATGACTGGTTTCAATGGCCTTTAAATATCTGTCAAAGTTAAAACACTGAACAGCCTTTTTTAAAAAAACTGGTTAATTACTGTCTGCTATATATATAAATAATTTCATAACTCCAGAATATCCTGTAACGTCTGGTTAGTTGGGCAGAAAAGAGTAAGAGAGAGCATTTAGCAAAGTGCAATAATTGTTAAAATACCTTGGAGGAACACCATGAGGTGCATTTCCACGGATTTTTGAGGGCCAATAAATGTTTTAAAATGTACAAAGGATGCTTTAATTCTTTGATCAAGGCCTATCAGAGTAGAGATGTTATAACAGAACTAGCTGCTGTTCAGGTAAGAAACAGTTGTGTTGGAGAAGATGCAGAGAACGTCCTTGACTCTATGTTGCCACAATGGAAAATTGCAACTGTGAGAAAAGATTAGATCTGATAGGCATATTTTCTTTGGAAAAGAAGAAACTTAATGGAGACTTGACTTGGACAGATGAAATAGTGTAAACCTATTTCCTTTAGAGGTGGGGTCAAAGAGCAGGGTGTTTAGATAGGTAGAACCATCACAGGATAATAGGGTACCTCAAAGAGTAGCAGGAGTCTAGTAATCAATGTCAGGAAGGTCAATAGAGGCAGAAACGTTCATCACACTTAAGCAGACCTTAAAAATTTATAATACCAAGTGCTGGGGAGCAATTATGGAAAAGTAGGGTTATGCCATGTGTCTCTTTTTACCAGGTACATACATCATTGGTTGAGTGGCCATAAAGTTCTCTTGAATTTAAGATTTCTGTAAAACAGATTGTGTGTCTTCCCTTCATTGGTGTGAAAGAGAACAAAGTGACCATAAACCTTACCCATGCTTTCCAGCACTACAGACGTAAAGATAACAAACAGTGACCCATGACTCCCATTTATTTGGGCATTATTCCAGTAGTCTGTATGGAATCCTACTGTGTATAAACTGATTGTATTTTTCTTCATAACAAAAGCTACATTTTATAACCGAATTCTTAACAAATCCATGAGAAATGCGGAAAGGTTACTGAATATACATGAGAACTGAATGCAGATTATTAACTTATCCTGAGATCTTGGCTGGCTGGATTGACTTGTTACAAACCACAATACACTCTGATGTTTGCCATTATGCCAGCCTCAGAAAAGTATATGTCAGTTCTGTCAAGCAGTTTCCAATGACATTATTATAAAGTAGCAGCTGGTTTATATTGAAACAAATTGTGCTCTGTGGCTCAAAAATTAATCGAACCAATTGGAAATCCAGCAGGTAGTGTAAACCATATTAAGAATTGTTCTGCCCACTGGGCATTGCAGCAGAATTGCACTTCGCACTTTAAATGCTCTTCTTAATGTGACCAAGCATCCAATTACCTGTTTTATTTACAGAGTTAGACCATCAGACATAGGAGCAGAATTGGGTCATTCAGTTTGATTCTGTTCTGCCTTTTATTTTCATGGCTGATCTATTTCCTTTTCAACCCCATTCTCCCGCCTTCTTCCCATAACCTTTTATGTCCTGGCTAATCAAGAATCTTTCACCCTCTATCTTAAAAACACACATTGTCCTGGTTTCCACAACCACCTATTGCAATGAATTCCACAGGATCATCACCCTCTGGCAAAAAGAAATTCCTCTCCATTTCTGTTCTAAATGGACCTCCCTCTGTTCTGAGACTATGCCCTCTTGTCCTAAACTCCCCCATTATAGGAAACATCTTCCCCACATCCACTCTATCTAGGCCTTTCAATATTTGATGGGTTTCAATGAGATCCCCATTCATTCTTCTAAAATCCACCATGATGGCCCAGAACCATCAAGCACTCCTCATATGTTAGTCCTTTCATTCTCGTGAACCTCCTCTTAATCCTCTCCAATGCTGGCACGTATTTTCTTTGATTAGGGGCCTAAAGCTGCTCACAATACTCTATACCAGAGGTCCATGAGCCAGTCTTCATCGGGGATCAGAGATGGAGAGGGTCAGCAACTTTAAATTCCTTTGTATTATCATTACGGAAGGCAACTAAAAAGGCATAAGGAGCAAAAAGATTAAATATGATGCTAAGCTAGCCTTGTTATTTCCTCGAACAATTCCAGCAGATTTGTCAGGCAAGATTTTCCCTTGAAGAAACCAAGCTGATTTTTGGGCTATTTTATCATGTGCCTCCAAGTACCCTGAAACCTTATGCTTTATAACAGACTCCAATATCTTCCCATTCACTGAGGTCAGGCTACCTGGCATGTAATTTCCTTTATTCTGTCTCCCTCCCTTCTTGAAGAACGGAGTGACATTTGCAATTTTCCAGTCCTCTGGAATCATGCCAAAATCTGGAGATTCTTAAAAAAATCATTATTAATGATTCTGCAATCTCTTTAGCTATGTTTTTCAGAACTCTGGGGTGGTAGTTCATCTTGCCCAGGTGACTTACCTTCCTTCAAACCTTTCAGTGTCTCTGGTAAACCTTCCTGGTAATAGCAACTACATTTACTTATGAGCTCTGACACTCTTGAACTTCCGGCATACTGCTAGTGTCTTCCACAGTGAGGACTGATGGCAAATACTTATTAATTTCATCTGCCATTTCTTTGTCTCCCCATTACTACCACTCCAGCACTCCAATATCTACTCTTGCCTCTCTTTTACTCTTTATATATCTGGAAATAAAAACCTTTGGTATCCTCTTTGATATCATTGGCTAGCTTACCTTCATGTTTAATCTTTTCCCTCCTTGAGGCTATTTTAGTTGTCTTGGTTTTTAAAAGCTTTCCAAACCTGTAACTTCAATTTTTAAATCTATATTATGCCCTCTTTTGCTTTTATGTTGCTTTTGACATCCCTTGTCAGCCACGGTTGTGTAGTCCTGTCTTTAGAATACTATGACTTCTTTGGGATGTATTTTTCCTGTGTCTTTGAAATTTCCCTCAGGATCACCAGCTATTGCTGTTCTGCTGTCATCCCTGCTCATGCCTCCTTCCAATCATCTTTGGTCAGCTCCCCTCTCGTGTTTCTGTGATTCCCTTTTGCTCCATTGAAATACTGATACATCTGATTTTAGCTTCTCTGTCTCAAATTGCAGGGTGAATTTTATTGTAGTATGATAACTGCTTCCTTAGCATTCCTTTACCATAGCATCCCAAGCAAATCCGGTTCATTATGTAACACTCAATCCAGAATAGCTGATCCTTCTAGTAGGCCCAACTACAAGCTGCTCTAAAAAGCCATCTCATAGGAATTCTACAAATTTTCTCTCTTAGAATCCAGCACCAGCCAGATTTTCCAACTTACCTACTTATTGAAATCCCCCATGACTGTTGTAAAATTGCTCTTTTGACATGTCTTTCCTATCTTCTGTTTTAATTTGTAGTCCATATCCTGGCTACTATTTGGAGGCCTGTATATAACTCTCGTCAGGGTCTTTTTACCCTTGCAGTTTCTTAACCCTAGTTACAAGGATTATGTTTGTACATTTTCCAATTCTATGTCACCTCTCTAAGCATCTAATTCTTTTTAATTAACAGCACTACTCCACCTACCTGCCTATCCTTTCGATGCAATATGTATCTTGAACGTTAAGCTACCAACAATAATCTTCTTTCAGCCATGACTCAGTGATGCCCACAAAGTAATTCCTGCTAATCTCTAATTGCATTGCAAGATCATCCACCTTATTCCATATACTGTGTTCATTCAAATATAACACCATCAGTCCTGTATCCATCACCCTTTTTGATTTTGCCCCCTGGTTACACTGCAACTCATCCCCTGACAGAATTTTGCTTGTTCTTCCTGACAGCCTCTTCACACACTGCATGTGCCTGTATATCAACTGCACCATCCTCAGCCCTATCTCTTTAGTTCCCATCCCCCTGCTGAACAGCTCTAGCAAACCTGCCCACAAGGATATTGGTCCCCTTCGTGTTTCAGGTGTAACCCATCCCTTTTGTACAGGTCGTACCTTCCCCCGAAGAGATCCCAATAATCCAGAAATCTGAACCCCTGCTCCTTGCACCAGTTCCTCCGCCACATGTTCATCTGCCAAATCATCCTATTCTTGCCCTCACTAGCATGCAGCACAGACAGCAAACCAGAAATTACTACTCTGGAGGTTCTGCTTTTCAGCTGCTCCCCTCCCCCTTTAGCATGCCATGGACCTGATCTGAGTCATTCCTCACCCTGGCACCTGGAAGGCAACATAACATCCTGGTGTCTCCATTGCATCTACAACATCTCTCTCTCTCTTCTACTAACTATGGAATCTCATATTACTACTGCAGTCATCTTCTCCTTCCTTCTCTTTTGAGCCGCAGCACCAGACTCGGTGTCAGAGATCCAGTCACTGCAACTCTCCCCGGTAGGTCATTCCCCTCAATTGTATCCAAAACAATATATTTATTATTGAGGGGAATGGCCACAGGGCTTTTCTGCACTAGTTGCCCATTTCCTTTTGCACCTTTGACATTCACCCAGATACCTGCCTCCTGCAATTTAGGGGTGACTACCTCCATGTAGCTCCTATTTATCATCTCATTCTCCCATATGAGCTGAAGGTCATTGAGCTGCAGCTCCAGTTCCTTAACATGTTTTCTGAAGAGCTGCAAATGTGGTTATCCCGGAGGCTGGAGGTCTCACAGAATTCCCACATCTCACAAAACACAGCAGAGGTCCTGGAGCCTTTCCCACAGCTCTAATTATGCACCAACAAATGGAGAATGGAAAAGAAACTTGTCAGATGCTTACCTCACCCAAGCCTATTGAGCCTAAGCCTCTCCATTCTTCACAATTAATTTGTATTTTGGCATCAATCAATCAAAATCTTAAATAGATTCTATTTCACATTAACCTATTCAAAAGTTGATGGCAGAGATGGCAATTATTCTTAATTTGGTGATGGAATCAAATGTGATATATCCGTGTTTGCTGATTATCAAAACTGGATGTCATTTTGGGTTTTGAGGAAGCTGATAGTCTTCAGGAGGATATAGGCAGGTGAAGTGAGTAGGTGTGAACATGGTATGGAATATAAAACATAAAACAATCCCTTTGGCTCATGATGTCTGCGCTGACATGATGTCAATCTAAATGAATTCTATTTGTCTCCACTGGATCTGTAAGCCTCTGTTCCAGGGTTTCCCAACCTGGGCTCCACAGACCCCCTTGCTTAATGATACTGGGTGCATGGCTCAAAAAAGATTGGAAACCCCTGCTATATTCCCCGCCTGTTCATGCATCAGCTTTAATTTTTTTTAAAAACATTGCTATTGTATCCATTTCTACTACTTTCCAGGCAGTGTGTATCTTTCAATGCACCTACCATCCTCCTTGTAAAATAAAAACTTTGTTCCTGCAGCTACTCTTTGCAACATTTCCAAAGTTCACACAGGTACTTTATGCTTTTTGTACATCTAACTTCGAATTAAATATAAAGAATGGCATACCATAATAGTTACTTTAGCTCCTAACCAGCTGCATTACAATGAAAAGGTCATATTAAATATTACCTATATGTAATCAGCATGAGCAAAGATATTCCAAGTATTTCATTTCAGAATGGGTTTTGAAATTCTTGCTCTGAGCTGTTTGTTTTCCACCTAATAAAGTCAAGTTTATTCCTGACAAGAGATGCCACAGGGACATGCATCAATTGCAGTCAAAGTGTACGCTTTATTTCTCATGTGCATTCAATTAGTGTAGATTTAATTATGTATTTGTCTAATTTATTCACATATGCACTGAATGTTAGCTGAATAATCTTAGAACAGACTGAGTTATTTGGTACTGTACTGCTGAAGTCATAAATCCAAATCTCCTGGTAATTTTGGTGCAAGCTGCAAGAATGAAACAAAACTACCCCTGGGCTTCCAGAGAACCACAATTAATTCACTGCAGCCCTGCAGGAAGAGAACTCTTTACCCAGTCTCACACTGTGAGAATGTGTGTTAATGCTCCCTCTCTGATAGATGCAAACTTTGCTCAAATGCCAGAAATTCTGGCCATCTTTGTTATCAGAGGCAAACCAGGGTATTTTGCCTCTGAGCAGGCTTTGATTTAAAATATACGCCCACAATCCTGCAAGAAAGCATCCAGCCAGTAATCCAATTTTAGACTTTAACAGGCCCATTAAAGAGGGGGAAAAAAGAATCCATTCCAATGTGTAGGATTGTCTTAACTCCTTGAGATGTACTGCTTTTTCTCAATAGTATCTCAATATGTATGGTATTTTTTACTGGTAAACTTTACCATTAAGCAGAATAAATAGAGCCATTTAATTGTAATTTTGAATTCTGGTCAAATCGTCATTGCTGAAAAATTAGACAAAATAATTAATCATAGGTCAGAAAAACATTAGCTGTTCTGGCATGGGCCAAGGTTACAATTCCCTACTGGTCTGACAAATAACTACTGAGTTTTAAACTTCATGCCCTGACACAAGTTTTCCTTTGGGTGAACAGCTGTCAATGCAATTCTGACTTTAGTCTCCTCGACAAAGTAGATATACATGTTTTCTCTGTGAAATCATTAACAGAGAAACCTACTGGAAAATGCAGGCAAATCTGGCTCATTTAGTGGGAAAGCTGATCAGCATGTTCCACAGCTCAGGAGACTGTTTCCAGCCAACAGCTAAAAATTAAAATTCATAAAGAGATTTCTAACAAGTTCAGCAACTGGATTTTCTATAACTCCCCAATGTAATGCTCCAAGAAGATTGCAGTAGCCCAGGGGAGAAAGGACTGACTGTGCTTTACATTGCCTAGTTTTTAAACACATAGGGTGAAGTTTGCTCTGAATTGTTCCTGTCACAGTTTTCCTCCTCATGTGGGCATTTCAGTGCCCTGGTTCTCAGTTCTCTACCTCTGAAGCTGCCTTGATCTGTTGCCAATGGGAATAGATGTTGGCAGCAATTACATTTCTATCATCACTCCTATCAGATGTATATTTTCAGTTTGAAACAGACCTAGGACTGGAAAGAATCTGCTTTGACTTATGAAAATGAAATCATTTTGATAAATCTGTTGAATTTTCTTAATTGTAACTGACAGACAGATGAAGGTGAATTAGATGATGTTTTATGTTTGGACTCTTGGAAGGCCTTTGATATATACCCAGTGGCCACTCTATGAGGTGCACTTTTTAAGGCAAATATCTAATCAGCCAATCATGTGGCAGCAATTAAATGCACACAAGCATGCAGACATGGACAAAGAAGTTCAGTAGTTGTTCAGTCCAAACATCAAATTGAGGAAGTAATGTGATCTAGGTGACTTTGACCGTGGGATGATTGTTGGTGGCAGGTGGGGTGGTTTGAGTATCGGAGAAGCTGCTAATCTCCTGGGACTTTCATGCACAACAGCCTCTAGAGTTTACAGAGAATGGTATGAAAGCAAAACAATGTAGCATCCAGTGAGTGGCAGTTCTGTGGGCGAGAATACCTTGCTCATGAGAGAGGTCAGAGGAGAATAACTAGCCTGGTTCAAGCTGACAGGAAGGCAACAGTAACTCAAATAACCACACATTACAACAGTGGTGTGCAGAAGATCATCTCTGAATGCACAACGTGTCAGACCTTGAAGTGGATGGACTACAGCAGCAGAAGACTATAGAACCGCTGCATTAGGTACAAGAGGAGCATAATAATGTGGCTCCTGAATGTAGTTCCAGATGAGATTATTAAAAAACTATGGAGTACATGGTATTTGAGATAATTTACAAGTATGCATTGATTAATGGACCGAAGCAGAGTAGGTATACATGAGTCACTTTGGGGCTGAGAAGCTGTGATCAATGGGACAATTTGAATGAGAGGATCATGTTCAAATATCGAAGCTTGTTAGCAGTATGGGTTGTGACGAGGTAACACCATCTGAGTTTGAATGATCAGCTCCTAATGCGGTCTCTGTAAGTATACTTCTAGTCCTTCATGAGCACTGACTCTAAATCCTGGAAATCTCTAGCGAACAACATGATGGAATGCCTTCTCGGGAAGGCTCATCACTACTTTCTGAAGGTTACCTGAAGAATGAGAAGTAAATGCTGGGCCTTGGCAATCATGACCAGGTCCCAGAATAAAAGTATAACTGGATAAATGTTAATGATCCCATATCTTAAAACTGTTCCAACCAATGATTCAAACTCACCAAAGAGGCACATAATAGAATGATTTAAAAAAAATATATAACTAATATGGTCTTGAATGTTTGAAGCATGCTATTTGGACCCCGAAAATACTCTTGCTTACATTATTGAAATGTTAAAGAGATCCTGATATCAACATTCTATAAATTACAATTGATATTGATTGAATTATTAATTTTACATAGGACTCTGTTCCTGTTACTTCTAATGGGCTGGGTTGTTCAGAACCACTAATTTGAATGTCCAGGAGATGTGGTAATAAGCGTAAAAGCACAACAAAGTAACTTAAGCCTAATTTATTAGCATAAACAAGAAAGCACAGATAAATCACAAAATACTACATAGTAAGTAGCAAAAATTTCTACAAAGAATTTTGAACTTACAATTCATAGTCACCACTTGATTGCCACATTTGTGGGCAAGCAACAATTGCATTGTTTTCATCCCCATCCAAGACTTCATCATAGCAGATACTGTATCATCATCAGCCACGTCAGTCTGTTGAAGCTTTGAACTTTTAGTGCTCCTCCCCACCCATGGCACTTCATTTAAAATAGTGTTCTGAGAACTCAAAGGAAAACTTGCACTGCAGTCACTTTTTTTCCTTAGAGAGTTCAACTGTTTCAATACTCAACTGCCAAAATGCAGTCGCTCCACCCCCCCCCACTTTCAAATCTCTTACTAGTTCTTTTTTCTGTTAGTCCTGATGAAGGGTCTTGACCCAAAACATCAACTGTAATTCTTCCTATAGATGCTGCCTGGCCTGCTGCGTTCCACCAGCATTTTGTGTGTGTGTTGCATGAATTTTCAGCATCTTCAGATTTCCTCGTGTTTGCAGTAATAAAAATCCACCCTACTTGAGGCAGAGACTATCTTCGAGGGAAAAGTTACTTGCTTAGGGCATTGTGATACTACACATGGAATTTAACATCAGACAATACTCTCTCCCAACATTTGGGAGGACCCAATTTACTTAGAACATTGTCAGCAATCCAATACCCTCAGAGTTATCCGTCCAATTGGTGATGTGTTAAGTCCCAGATATGATATTGCATAATTTGCTTGTCCACCTCCACATTTTCCTGGGTACTGTTTGCAGTGCTAAAGTGTAACAGGCTGGATTGATCACACCCAACAACCTGAGTGTCCAGGAGATGTGGTAAAAAGCATACAAGCACAACACAATAATTAGAGCCTATTTTATTATCGTACAATAGAAAGCACCAAAAACCACACAAAATATAATATAGCAAGTCAGAAAGATTTCTACAAAGATTCTTAGTCACCACTTGATTGTTGCTCTTGTCAGGGGAGTTCTGATTTCTGACTTGTTCACAAAACCACAACTTGTTCACAGACACTGATTGAGATTTCTGGATCCAGTTGAAAGTCCAAAGATTGAATGAAAAATTCTTTCATTCATACAAATCCTAGAAGTGCTGAGCGACCAAGAGATATACAAGCTCTTTGATCTTGCATTAACTCAACCTGTTTACACCAAACAATGTTTTATGTGCCCGTTAACACAGTTCTTATAAATCAATTAGGTATGTTAATGATACTCCTAATTCATTAGTCCACCAATGCCCAGACACAACATTCCTTGGACCTACAAAGGGCATTAATGTTTACATATAAGCAATACGCCTGAAGAAAGTATTCAGCTATCAACAGACAATCTGTAGACATTATGTCACTATCTGACCACACATGCTAAGAGTTCAGAAAGAGTTAAGTAGTCATTGACCTGACAGACATACATTCATTGTTTACAAAATCCAATATCCCACACAAGTCAGGTGTATAGATTTGTGGAATAAACATACTGCAAATCAGCTAAGATGTCATAAGTTGGAGGAAGAAGCTCCAGGACTAAATGGTCTAATATGGGGTTTGCATCGTATTTTGCCTGACAGCAAGGACTGCTGCATGCATATTTAGAGATCCATTTCTCATCCTCCAATATGTTTAGTTATCACAAAACTCTGGCCGCTCATCAAGTTCAAATGTTCCCTTTGGCACATTTTAAACCTGTTTTCAATATATTCTGCTGAAATCCAAGAAACCCGGACTGATCCGTGCAAGGCACTGCTGGACTGTTTGGCTCGATAACACAGGCAAATTTATGCTGTCGCTTTTTGTCAATGCACAGTTGAAATTTCTTTGTATCAGACTGCAATACAATTAAATCCACATTTATTATCAAAAATCTGCTTATAATGTAAGAGTTCAAGTCGGTTTGACTCATTTAGGGAAAAAAAAACACATTTTCTTTGCAGTGATATTGCCAAGTGTATAAGAAAAGTTTAGAACTAATTTTAACCCTACTCAAGCAGCGGGAATGGAGCAGGTGAATGACAGGTATTTCCATGTTCTGCATTTTATCTCCTAAGTTTCCAACAATATTGGCATTGCTCATCAAAGTAAAGTGGCGGGGGGGGGGGGGGGGGGTTGTGGACTGGAGGGCCAGATGGCATCACTCACAGTCAGTGATTTTTAACAGCCAAACATGACTGACCTGTCCTTTGCAAAAATCCTGGCAGGAAACAGGATTTATCGAAAGCCTCATTTTTGACTTGGATGACAATTTAACCTGTAGATGTCTCTCCCCTTAACTACACAGCCTTTGGACCCAGAAGTCCCACAAAACTTACCTTAATGTGGGTGTTGTTCTCTCATGACTTCCTGTTCTGTCATATTCTGTTCCAGTCTTCCAAGTCACTGTCTCCTCTATATTTAATTGAATATGAAGCCTTCACGGCCCATGTAGTGAGGCTTGGGAGCGGTGCTACCCTTAACTTAAGCTCACCAGAGATTTCAAATAGAGAATAAAGTTTCAACTCAAGGTCAAGATAGATGCTTAGCTGTGCACAACTTGACTCTTCTTCTGCCTCTGAGCATCTGCTGGTGAATCTCTCATTTATGCCTTTTCATCTTTGGATTTGACCATTTTAATGCAGTCTTGGGTAGCCTCTGTCCTCTGTGTAATACTATATTCCCATGATTCAACACTGCTGGCCGTGACTGAACTTGCATCATGTCTGTGGTTTTCCCCTTGGGCTTCCTGACCTACACTGGCACCCATTTCAGCAAATACTTGATTTTACACTCTCTTCCCTTGTTTACTAATCCCTCTCTATCTCTGCAATCTCCTGTAGCCACATTACCTGGCCTCAATATCATCTCCTTTTCTATTCAACCATTTTCGGCAGCCATTACTTCAGCTCTAGAATTTCCACTCCTCTCATCTCCTCACTCCTTTGGATGCCTCTTTGACCTCGCTGTTCCAAGGCTGAACTGTGGGCTGTGGTGCAGGCGGCATTTCCGTAGGGATTCTCCACTCTCAGATTTCAACCCGTCTTTGCCATGCACATCTGCATGTTGTAGCACAGACCAGATGCACAGTGAAAATCAGATGCCAGTGAGGCGACTGCTTCCTCTGATCTTGCCACCTAGTTCAGAGGTGGTCCTGACTGTATTGTGCTGAAGGACCAGATGCATTCCTCGACCATTTGAATGAGATCACAGACTCACCTTAAAAAGCTGCTTGACTCTTTTTTTGTTTTTAATTATTTTATAGTGTTCAATATATTTTTGTTATATGTATTTTTATTATGCATTTGAAGCTTTATAAGTGACTTGTGTTGTGATTGCTGCAGTAGGTTGGTGTAGCCGTGGGATTAGAGGTGAGATGGTCACTTGTAGACGATGGGTTCAGTCAAGGAAAATTCGGCTTAACATCTCCTCTTAAGACTTGGAATCAATACCTGTTTGTTGACACCTGTGCAAAGTTCTCTGTGCAGTTTTATTAAATAAGGACATTATATAAATGGAAGTTGTTGTTGAAACATTCTCAGAGGAAGACCTTATTTGACTGTGCTAGTTATAAACATGTATTGCTGATCGGATGCAGTAAATTTACCCTGCTTGATCACTTGCCTGATCCATCCCGGATCTTTTGATATATTAGGAAGCCTGAAAGTAAATAAATATGAATTAATCTTCATGCTCTACTGAATATTTCAGTGGAATCGTTTCACAGGGCTGAGAACTTCAATTAATTTTCTATTCCATTTATTCTTAGGGTGCCCCTGGGCCAACAGGAGTCCGTGGGCCAGAAGGGCCTCAAGGACCAAGAGGCTCACCTGGCCGTCAGGGTACACCTGGACCAATTGGCATCGGGGTAAGCTCTGCAAATCAGATTTACTTCAGAGCTTCAATTTACTGAGAACATTCAGTTGAAAGAATGATTAATCTGCCTTTTGCTTTATTTCCAGGGACCAGGTGGGACTGATGGAACTTTTGGTGCAAAAGGCCCATTGGTATGTTTCTTTAAAACTGAACATTCTTTGCCAACTTTAGACTTTGTTTAAGAAACTGTTTTCCTTCATAAAAAGTGAAGACATAAATAAGCAACTGGTTAGATTTTTTTTAAGGTAAAGCCATTTTTAAGAATGATCTCTTTCCTCAGTTTAAATATGTCTTCTGTTGTCAAAGTTGTGATGTTTTAGATCCACATTTCCTTTAAAGTTCCCAACTTTTTAAAATCTCTCTTTGCCTTCCATAGTGTGTATAATAACATCTAAGGTTTCACATATTCTTTTCCTTTTTTCCTTCCTTCCCTCCTTCCACAAAGTAAACCAACATCTCAAAAATGCTGAGTGCTCAAAAATTGTGCCCACAATAGACCACATAACAAAACTATTGGCAACTATCAACAGTAAGGAATATGCTTATTGAAATATCTTCATGGAATTCATATAATTAGCTATTTCTGGAGCAGTAAAACCAAACAAGGCAGTTATTCTAGCCCAGCATTCACCTTTATAAACAAACTTTGTACAAGAGCAGATTCTTTGCAAATGTCGATGTGATCAGTATAACACCCAAAGCATAGAAAGAGCACTCTGAGAACTGAACAGGTGACCCCTATATTACAGCAGTTTGGGTAGCAAAATTTGTCCTAACAGATATCAAGAAATCACTACCAAAATTTGAGATACAGAATTAATTTGCTCAGGCAACAAAAGAATAAATATATCAATATAAAGTTTAAAAAAATTATGTACATGTAGATAATGTGAGTGAACATTATGAAAAATTGTGAGGCAGGCTGTTTTCTAGGAACACAAGCCCACTGTAATGCAACACACCATTATGTAGGTGTTGCCTGTGTATCATTAATGTCACAAGTGGTCTTATCCTGTCTCATTCACAAGCCATGTTTATATGCAAGAAGGTAATCTCTTGAGATTATTTGTTACATAACACATTTACAATAGAAAGTTGTACTGGCTTTCATGATCTACACAATTTATTGGAAGCTTGAGCTTCCTCCATGTTGAGATTCCACCATGAAGATGTTTGTTTCTCTCAGTCTCCTCCCTCTTCCTTTTAATTCTCAGGAAGAGATCTGAGAGGTATATTTAATGTGGTTTAAAGGGTGGAGAACATTATTTTACCTTTTCATTGGATTAAATTCTAAATTCCCAGTGGAGCTAATCCCATCCAAAAAAGTAGATGTTTCCATGTAATCTATGATCTAGTTGCCTGCACAAAAAGCTAGAATGAGTTTGGTTCATGATGTGAATAATGTCTAGAGAGATCTGTCACAATGAATTCTTAAAACACTCAGGAATTGAACCATCTGAAACCTGTCTACACCGGGAGCACCAAACACAGTATTTGACCCCCAACAGACTCACAGGTGAAATGTCACCTCACCTGGAAGGACTGTTTGGAACCCTGAATGGCAGTGAGTGAGGAGGTGTAGGGGCAGTTATGGCACTTGTTCTGCTTGCAAGGGTAAGTGCCAGGAGGGAGATCAGTAGGGAGGGATGAATGGACAAGGGAGTCACATGGGGAGTGATCCCTGTGGGAAGCAGAAAGTGGAGGGGGGGAGGGAAATGATGTGTTTGGAGGTGGGATCCAGTTGGAGGTGGTGGAAGTTTTGGAGAATTATGTGCTGGATGTGGAGGCTGGTGGGGTGGTAGTTGAAGACAAGAGGAACCCTATCCCTAGTAGAGTGGAGGGAGGATGGGTAAGAGCAGACACATGTGAAATTAGGCAGGGACATTAGGATGCAGGTGACATGAGGTTTTGAGGAAATGTGTACTTATCATTAATTTCTCATGGTGTATGTAGATTTCAAAAGAGTTATGTACTTGTCAGGCCCGTTAATTGGTTACAGTAAATTACCCCAAGTGTGAGTGGGGGGGGGGGGGGGGGTAGAAGAATCAGAATCAGACTTTCTGTGTGTGAGAGGGAGTAGTTTACTGAAAAATAAATGAGGATTGAGATTGACGTAATTACTTTGAGAAACACCAAATAATCTGCTCCATTTCATAAGAAGTGTGAGTGTTTATGAATATCCCATCATTTGGCTTATTGTACATCACACTTCTTACCGTATCAACTGTAAATTCTTCATCCATATTTTAAATCCTTGGGACGATCTTACCATACTGTATCCTTTATTCTTTAGAACGTACGTGTATTACATTTGCTTTAGAATCATGGGGCACAAAGTTGTAATTGAATAATATGTTTCTTAAGCATAGAATGACAGCTACACCTTGACCAGCAGCTCTTCCGTGTAATGGAAGGACCTATGGATTTGGCAGCATTTATCAAAATAGTCAAAGTGTTGTACAACACAATAATCACAATTATCTAGGCACTTAGTCCCTGCCAGTCTTTTTGCCCATCTGTAGTAATGCCATTTGTCTGCATTAGGTTCATATCCCTCCGTGCCTTGCCTTTTTAAGTATCTGCCTAAATGGCTCAAACATAGTAATTGTTCCTGATTCCACCATCTCTGTGCAGTAGATATCAACCACTCTCTGTGTTAAAACTTACTCCTAAGATCCAACAGTGTGGAGTTCAGAACTGCACAGAATACGACAAAAGCAGTCTAATCAGGTTTGCTAAGTTGCAACATAATTTCCAAACTGTTATATACTCAGCCCTGAACTATGAAGGCAAGCATGTTATATGCCTTCTTCATTTCCTTAACCACTTTCTGTTGCCATTTTCAGAGAATTATGGACTTAAAACCCCCTCTGCTCAAAACCAGTCCACAGTGCCTTTCTATTTTCACTTTATATCCCATCCTTATTTGACTTCCCAAAATGCATCAACTCAAACTTGTCAGCATTAATTCCATCTACAGTATCAATGTCTTTGCCAACTTTCCAACTGATCTTTATCCAGTTATCTGGATCTTGGACAATCTGCTTCACTATCCACACCCTCACCAATCTTAAGTCATTTTCATAGGAAGAAATTAATTCTGGGTGTGCCTAATTAAATGACTTTCAGAATAAACAGTGTTTTATTTTTGAATTTGATGTCTAATCTGTATTTCCATTCTTTTAGGTGGCAACACAGGTGGCCATTTGTTATGGCGAATTCTGTTCAGTCAAGTTCATGCTAACTCGCAGTCATTCCATTCTCCACTAAATTTCTATGTAACCTTTTCTCCCCATATTCCCATTAACTCCTCTTGATGCTACTGCTTAGTTACACAGTGATCAAATTATGTACTGACAGTGGCCAATTAATCTACCAATGCTTGAGTCTAAGGGACTGTTGGAGGAAACCTGAGCACCCTAGGGGAAACTCTATGGCCACAGGGAGAATAGAGAGCCTGCAAGTACGGGTTTTGATGTGGGTATCTGGAGTCGTGAAGCAGTAGCTGTATCAGTCATAATGCTTGGTCTCTTCTGTGTAGTTTGCGGTTTGTGCTCTTAAAGGGATCAACCAACTTTGGATACATGCTCTTATCTGCAGCAGACTCTGTTCCCTAATAACTCATCATGCCTTTCAAACAAGAGACATGTGATCACACAAAAATAGCAGGCATACAAGGACCATCTGGCATTTGGATGCTACAAGCCTTCGGACCATGGTGACAGCTCTCAGCAGCTACAGTGATCTGGGCAAAAAAAAATCACAAACAGCGACCAGCAAAACTACTTAGGAGAATCCCTCTCCCATTCCTCTTAGCCTCACACCCTCGTTTTGCATTGTAATATAAAAACAACTGCCTCCTGGCGGCAGCACTGAGGACGTGGCCTAGTAGAAGTAAATCAGATTACGAGAGGCATGGATCAGGTAAAGTCTCCTCCAGAATGGGTATGTCAAATACCTGAGGGCATACCTTTAAGGTTGGAGGGACAAAGTTTCAAGGAGATAGGAGGCAAGTTTTTATTTCCTCGGAGAATGGTAGGTGCCTGGAATGCACTGCCAGAGAAGGAGGTGGAAGTAGACATGATAACAGTGTTTAAAATGTTTATACATGGGAATGCAGGTTATGCAGGGCTATAGACCATGGGATTAGCTTAATTGTCATCATGGTTAGCACGGACATTATGGGTGAAAGGCCTGTGCTGTTATGCTCCGTGCAACCTCTTGAGATCAAATGATGACCTTGCCTCTTTTCACAGTCAGAGTGTTTGAGTGGCTTAGTCCAAAGGTTGATTTTAAAGAAGTTGAATCTTTGAACCAGCACCTAATAGATCTCCTTTCATTGTTTAGGGTTCGCCAGGCTTTGGGGGTCCTGCTGGATTTCCAGGCCCTCCTGGGTCTCCTGGTCCACAAGGGAGCACTGGTCCTCCTGGAATCAAAGGTCAAAGGGTAAGAAATGTATTTGTGGTTATTAACTATGAATTTAACATTGACTTCCATTCCACTTGAAATAAAACTAAGGTAATTTATATTCAGAATATATCTGTTGCTATTCTTTACTTTGCATTCATTCTTATTTTGCAACTAATCATTGCATACTGTGTTCACTTTAACTGGAATAGACACAAGCTAAAAATTATTTCTACTTCAAATTGCCATTGACAATAGTACAGAGATGGTCACTAAACTACTTGAAATCATTACATGATTTAATTCACAATGGTTCACCATCGGATTTCCAGTAGTGCAAGAGTCTAGGATCAGAGGGCACAGCATCAGAATAGAAGGCTGTTCTTTTAAAACAGAGAAGAAGAGGAATTTCTTTAGTCAGAGGATGATGAATTTGTGGAATTTATTGCCACAGATAGCTGCAGAGGCCAAGTCACTGGGTACATTTAAAGCAGAGATTGATAGGTTCTTGATTAATTAGGGCATCAAAGGTGACAAGACAAAAGGCAGGAGAATGAGATTGAGATGTACAGTAGATCAGCCATGATTAACGGGTGGAACAGACTCGATAGCTGAATGGCCTAATTCTGCTCCAATGTCATATGGTCTTATGTTTACTGTGGTCTTTCTGATCTAACTGGCATACATGTGGAATGTCTGATCAAGCCTTTTATAAAGAGAAAAGTATTAGCCACTCCTTTATAGGATGTCATATCCTTTATGAAAAAATCATGAACACATTGGATTCACCCTAGAAATAGGGTTTCTTATGACATTCTTAAATTAATAATTAAGATATTTATACATAACAGTGTAAAATGTTAAGTAAGGCAGAACAGAACCATTAAGTACAGTATATGGTTCCTTTCCAGCATGTCCCAGTGTGAACATTGTTTACCCATCTTCCTGTGTTTAATTCTTAGATAGAAAGCCAGATTGACAGCAGGTTAGTAGAGAGAGAAACATAATTGCTATTTCAAGTTTAATAATACACTATTGATAATATATAATGTTATATATTGATAATAGTTTTAATAGTAGATAATATAATTGATAATATATAATTGCTTTGTTTTAATAGCTTTCTTTTTTAAAATCTTGCCTGGATCACACTAGACTTCCCTTGCTAGGTAATATCATCACATATGGAGCTCCAATTTCTATACTTACCTGGATTTAGATATGGAACGTTAATTTCATTGGCTCCTCGCCTCTGAAACTGGCAAATAGACTTGGATGTCAAGAAGGCTTTGGTTGATATAATACACAGACCCAGCTCCTGTGCACCCCTGACAGAACATAAGAACATAGGAAATGGAAGCAGGAGTATGGCATTTGGCCTATTCATGGCTGAAATGACCATTTATTCAACTCCAGCTTCCTATATTTTCTCTATACAGTAACTCTAAATTCTCCTACTATGCAAAAATTGTCTAACTGTACCTTAAATATGTTTAATGAGATATTTGCTACTGCTTGCCTAAGCAGAGAACTTCACAGAATGAACAATTCCTTTTCATCTCCTTGCTAAATCTACTCCTCTGAATCTCGAGGGTATGTCTTCTAGTTCTCGTCTTACTACCAGGAGAACCAACTTTCCTGCCTTTATCTTGTCTATCTCATTTATAATTCTATATGTTTCTATATGATCACCCCTCATTCTTCTGATTCCCAGCAGTATAACCTTCCTGCTCTTAAATTCAATCCCTTTGCAATGAAGGCAAATATTCCATTTGCCTTCTTTATAGCTGTTGCATCTGCTAACCTTTTGCATTTCATACACTTGGCCTCCCTAGACCCTTTGCACAACCATATCCTGCAGAGTTACACCATTCAAGTAATAATAATCTGATCTTCTATTTTACCTTCCAAAGTGGATGATCTCATATTTACCAAATTATTCTCCATCTGCCAAAGCCTTCCCACTCACTTAACCTACAGACTACAGACTTCCCGCATCCTCTGGATAACTTGCTTTTCCGCTCAGTTTAGTGTCATCAGGAAACATCGATTCACTACACTCAGTCCCTTTTTCTAAATCATTAATACTATTGTGACAATTTGTAGGCCCAGCACCAAGCCCTACAGCACTGTCTATTCACCACTGTCTGCCAACCAGGGAAACACCCATTTTTCCCAACTCTCCTCCTTCTATTGGATAACCAATCCTCCATCCATGCTCATTTTCACATTAGCCTCAACCTTGATCATTGACAGCCTTTAGCAGAGAGCCAAGCTGAAGCAGGAGCTTTGTCATCTTTCATATCTGTCAATGATTTCAAGAGCTTTTAATTGTGTTGGATATTCAGAGATGCTAAAGGCAATTAACATTGGAAAAAATATCTATTTTTTGAACACTCTGCATTTGTTGATAACATTATTTCTTTAATCCAGGGAGAACCAGGACAAATAGGCTACAAAGGAGAACGAGGAATCAAGGGCGAGTCTGTAAGTCTCATCACCCTTCAATAAAAAACAATCACTGTAGAATATGGCCACAGAATTTAGTAGGTTTATTGTAAGATAGTAATGAGTATTAAAAAGTTGATGGGAGTCATGTGCCTACGCCTTAAGTATATCTAACGAGGTAGCTGCTACTGCTTTCCTAAGCAGAGAATTCCACAGAACAAATTGTTATATTCATTCCTTTTTCTCTCTTCCTGCTACCATTTGTCAACCATTGTTATTGGGGGGGGGGGGGTTGTGTTTCACTAATATGGACTCGAACGTGTGTGAAGCAGAGACTGGACATCTAGGAGATTAGTTAATCAAGAGGGAATGTGATCCAATTGTCATTGTCCAAATAGAATTTTATTAAGGAATCACATGGAATCTTCACCCGTAAAGATTAGCAGGGGTCCGGAGTCTGAAAAATACATGATTAACCGAAGATGCTGACAAAAGTTTGTACTAAGTAAAAGTTACAGCAGATGACTTGGATCATTCATATTAGTGAATATCTTGCACATAGGTGTATGGAATTGGGACCATTACAGACCAAGATTGCTGAGGGCTGAAAGACGTAGCTGTCAGATTGTGTATGTAGCAGGCGGTGAGGGAGTCATCAGAATCAGAATCAGGTTTATTATCACCGGCATGTGATGTGAAATTTGTCAACTTAGCAGCAGCAGACACATAATCTAGCAAAGAAAAAAATTAAAAATAAATAATAATAATAAATAAACAAGTAAATCAACTACATATATTGGATAGGTTTTAAAAAAATGCAAAAACAGAGATACTGTATATTTTTTTTAAAAAGTGAGGTAGTGTCCAAAGATTCAATGTCCGCCCAGGAATCGGATGGCAGAGGGGAAGAGCTGTTCCTGAATCGCTGACTTCCAGTGGCCAATACGTCTGTCCAAGATTGAAATGAACATCACGCTTTCCATGTGGAAACCAAGTCCATTTCTAGGGAAATAACACCTTCCATCATGTTATATGGTGGTACAATCTTACCAAGTGGAATAAATTTACTACAGATCTGTCTGCTCAAAACTGCGTACCCATGAAGCATCGTAGATCATCACCGGCAGAAGCATGCCTGCTGCAACATATAACCTTAACTCTGGATGTTCTCCCATTCCACCATTATGACTATTAACCCTGTTGCAATGAAGAACGCAGAAAGACAAGTCAAGAGCAGCACTAGGTATACTAACACTGAGGTGCCAGCCTGGTGAAGTTACCAAACAGGACTACATGCATTCCAACTAATAATTACAGAAATCAATATACAGTACAAGGTTATTTGACTCACACTAATACAACAGATCGGAGTTCTCTAGTCCTGCCACAGGGAATTGTGAATGCTGATAGATCATTAAACGAGTAACCTTGAGAAGTTGGTCCCAAGATCATTTCCAACCTCAAAGCTGATGGTGTCCAACATGTAGGCTGAAAAACCCAGGGTGAAACACACACAACTGTGTTCACCCAAGAGAACTGAGAATATAATCCACCTTAACTTCCTCCTGAGATTCCCTATCATCACAGAGGCCACTCTCTAGCCAATCCCATTCGCTTCTCATGATATCAAGAAACAGCCGAGAGGAATGAACACTGCAAAGGCTGTGGGAGCTAAAAACACCTGGCTCTGCTGCAGAAGGATGGCACTCCAGAATCAGCCAGAACTTTGGCCAAACTCTCCCTGTACATTTACAACAATAGAAACACGGAAAATTGCCAAATATGCCTGCTTCACAAACAGCATGGTGAATCCATTTCAAGTGGGAAGCGTGCCCCCATTCTGCTTTCAATCGTCAGCAATGTCATGCAAATAGAGTGCTGAGCATTTCCTCACCAGTAAGCTACTGACTAACGCCAATGTGGGTTTAGCCTGCACCCTTCCGTACCAGCCTCCATCATTGCTCTGGTCCAAAAACGTACCACAGAACTAAATTCTGGTTATGTTACAGTGACTGCCCTTCATGTCAAAATAATATTTGATAAGATATGGTATCCAGTAATTCTGGTAAACTGAAATCAGTGAGCATCAAGTGGGAAAGACACCATAATTGATGTCATACCCAAGGCAAAGTAAGATGATTATATTTGTCAGAGGTGAATGAATCCAGTCACAGGACATCCGTTCAGGAGTTCCTCAGGGACTAGATAAAATATATCTGGCTGCTAAAGACTTCAATACAGTGGACGTAGAGAGGATGTTTCCAGCAGAGGGAGATTCTAGGACCAAATGGCACAGCCTCAGAATGGAAAGACATCCCTTTAGAACAGAGATGAGGAGGAATTTCTTTAGCCAGAGAGTGGTGAATCTGTGAAATTATTTGCCACAGACGGCTGTGGAGGCCAAGTTGTTGGTATATTTTGAAGCAGAGGTTGATAAGTCCTTGATTAGTAAGGGTGTCAAAGGTTATGGGGGAATGCAGGAGAACTGGGTTGAGAGGGGAAATAAATAAAGCAGGATTGATTGGCAGGACAGCCTTCAAAATCAAAGTTCAAAGTGTAATTTATTATCAGAATGCGTACATATCATTACATACAATCCTGAGAGTCTTTTTTTCCTGTGGGCACACTTAACAAATCTATCGAAAAGTAACCTTAAACAGGATTAATGAACAACAAACTGTGCAAATGAAAATATAGATAAATAGCACTAAATAACTAGTATGTAATCATGAAACAAAGAGTCCTTAAAGAGAGACCATCGATTGTGGGACCACCAGAAAGAAAATAAGTGCAGTTCTCCTCTTTTGATCAAGAGCCTGATGGTTGAGGGGTAGTAACTGTTCTTGAGCCTGGTGTGTGAGTCCTGAGTCACTTGTACCTTCTACCTGACGGTAGCAATGAGAAAAGAGCATGGCCTGGGTAGTGAGGATCTTTGATAATGGATGCTGCTTTTCTACGGCAGTGTTTTACGTAGATGTGCTCAATGGTTGGGAGGTCTTTACCCATGATGCACTGCCGAATCCACTACCTTTTGAATGATTTTCTGCTCAAAGGCATCTGTGTTCCTGTACCAGGCTGTAATGCTGCCAGTCAATACACTTCTCACCATACACCTCTAGAAGTTTGAGAAGACTTGATGAACCATCTAGCCAAATGGTTCTCTGCTGTCTGATCATCTACTTCCTTACTGACCTTACTGTTCTCCTAGGGTTAGAATGTGGATGTAGACTGATGATTGCAGTGTCTTCAATTTCATATGCATCTCCACAGCAAATGAAGCAGACTCTGCCTGCATGCACCATAACCTGGACAATTTTCAGGCAAGAGCTAATAAATGACAAGTAATATTTGTGCGACAAATATGGCAGACAATGAACATGAGTCAAATCACTTATCCATGATGTTCAATGTGTTATCACTGATCCATCCACAAAGATCTGGGGATCATTATTGACCAGAAACAAAACTGGACTGGCCACATCAACACATCATGACAAAAGTATGCCAGATTCTAACTGATCGCCTGACATGCCAGAGATTTTCTATCACCAGTAAGGCACAAATCAGCAGGGTGTTGAAATTGGGTTTATCTACTTGGTTGGATGAGTGCAATTCCAGTATGATCCACCAGTTGAGATGTTCACTCTTCCATCATTGGTCATGGTAGATTCAGTGAGCACCATTTACGTATAACACAATGATTGTCTGTCTAGACTACTCCAACAACACCTCCAAATTCTACAAAGGTACAATTAAAAAGTGACAAGAGCTTCAGATGCATAAGAACATTATCATAAACTCTTTCTCTCCTAGTTACACACCATCCTGAGTTGAAAATAAGTCACAGTTCTGTGTCATCTCTGGCCCAAGTCCAGGAACTTCCTACTCAAGAGGATTGTGTATGTGAATATCCTCAGAAGTGAGAGATTCAAGATTTGAACTCACTACTATATTTTTGAAGAGCAGTAAATTGATGACTCTATTCCCAAAGATGAATCAACTAAAAAAAAAAATTAAGGAAAAAATCTCAGTGAAACGTCTTCTCCTCCAGCATGTGTTGTGTGGTGCTCCAGATTTCCAGCATCTCCGGTCTTTCTTGTGAATCCTGGATTCTATTTCTAGATGTCTTTTAAAATTGTACCACTTAAATAATACTGTCTCTTTATTTTCCTTACAAATGATATACATTGCACTTTCTTTGTAATAAATTTCATCTGTTATGAGTCTGACATTTTCATTATTGTGAGTTTTATTTTTGACTTTAGCAACTCATTTTTAAATAAGAAATGTTAGATTTATTGCAATTTTTCCAAAATGATTGTAAGTAGAATAACTTTAAATCTTATACAAGGTCTGGGAAAGAGAAGTTATTACATTGCTTTGGAAGAGTCAAGCAAAATGTTCTGTGCTAATGTTCAGATCTAGTTATTCATATTACATATTCCATCTACCTTGATCCATTTAGGGTCCGCCTGGTCCACAGGGAGCTTTTGGTCCAATGGGTGAAGAAGGCAAGAGAGGACTTCGCGGTGACCCTGGTACAATTGGCCCTCCTGGTCCAGTTGGAGAAAGAGTAAGATAATTATATATGCAGTCAAATGTGATTTTAATGACCTTTTAAATGTCCAGTAAAACATTGAACCAAATATTTTACAAATATTTTAATTTACTTGTAAACTTTCCAACTAATGAACCTTTCATGGTATTTTAGTAAATGATAATTAGAGGCCTATTATTATTATGCAAGTGGTTTAAAGCAAAACACATATCTGCTTTAGACACTTACCTCAGAGTGTCATAGCAGTGGTGGGGTATTCAGCATTTTAGACTTTATGTTACACAAGAGCAAAGGAATATTTGCTCTCATGGTTACCACTAGTCCCAACATGGTAATGCACACAAAAGCATTGGTGATGGCACTATCAAGGCTAACAGTAATGCTTTGCAAAATTAGACTATTTACAGCATTCATATTGCCAGTGAAGAATGTTGCTCAAGCATAATCAATACTGATATATTTGAAATTATATCAAAATACACTGGGTAAAACTGAATCCAAAGCTACATAATTATTTTCATCTTTTGGACATTTAAATGCAGAAACCGTGTTTTCTTTCTAATTAGGGTTCTCCAGGTAATCGCGGTTTTCCGGGTCAAGATGGATTACCTGGTCAAAAGGTGAGTATTTTTCAATGCAAAGTATTAAAAATTTACAAGAAAGATGATCTATACTTCAACACTTCTACCAGAGATGCCTATTCAACATTATGCTTTCTATACCGTCAGGGTGCCCAAGGACAGCGCGGTATCACAGGTCCTTCAGGCCCCAAAGGAGCTGTTGGTGATCCTGGCCGTCCTGGTGATCGTGGTCTCCCAGGAGCAAGGGTAAGAATGTTTTATATGATATAAATTACATGACAATGTCTCCCTCACATTAGTAATAATTATATAGAGATGTACAATATTTAGTTCTGTGTCTGAACATTTGGCATGCATATCCAGTTTGCCAAAGGCTAATTTGAAGAAGATTGAAATCAAGTAATTAACTGGTTAAATAGCCCTTTAAACACTGTGGAAAATAAGATCCAAGGAAAATCTCAACAAAAAATCTAAGTCTAAATCTTAAAATTGTTTGCAAGTATTTTATGGACTGATATGCTTTACTTAATTTAATACAAAATTTGAAGAAATCTCTGGACAAAACTGAGTTGAATAATCCTCACTACGGGTGATGAAAAGAGCTATTCATCAGGGCGGGGACTGAAATTTTGAAGGTAGAGTTTTGCATCAATTTTTCTGATTTGAGGAGAGACCCATCAGCAAGAGGCAGTGCGTAAAGAGAGCTGCCTTTCAGTCTGGTCTGCATTCAAAGTTTAAAAAGTAGAGCTTTGAGCCAGTTTTCTCTGAGTTGTACAATCGACAGCAGGGTGCACGAAAAGAGCCCATTTTATTCAGGGCGGCGATTGAGATTTTGAAGGCAGAGATTCACTGAGTTGAAATGTGACCAATCAGCAGGAGGGATTAATTAGAACAGGCCAATAAGAACAAATCAAGTTAAACAGAGTGGCCATTCTTTTGAGTGTCCAGTTTTTAGAGTGGTTTGGCTCATCAGACTTGGCTGCGATCGATTGTCTTGTAAGTTACTCTGTCTGTGTTCTTATTTGTTCATTCCTCATTTATTGGTGCATAGTAGAGTGAGAATAGCTCCAGGGGCAGTGTTTTCTATTATGTGTGGGATGTGGGAAATCTGGGAGACCTCCTGAGAGAACATATTAAAGAACTGGAGCTGCAGCTTAATAACCTTCAACTCATATGGGAGAATGAGGAGGTGGTAGACAGCTACAAGGAAATAGTTACACCTAGATTGCAGGAGACAGGTAATTGGGTGACAGGCAGGAGAAGGAGGGAACATGCACAGAGTACAGCTGCGCTGTTCCTCTCAATAATAAGTATATTTTTTTTGTGTGCCATGCCCTACCAGAGTCTCGGCGACCACTTATTTTTTTCAAGTAGTTGTCTTGGAGGAAAGATTCTGTGAGTGGTACCCCATATCCTTCTCACCGCGCAGTGTTTAAGTAGTTGTCTTGGAGGAAAGATTCTGTGAGTGGTCCCCCATGTCCTTCTCACCGCGCAGTGTTTTTTTTCCATGAGGTCGAGTTACGAGCTCGACACTCAACCCGGCACGGATAGAAAGCATGTCTGGGAATGCCCCGACTGGATTCGAATTTGGGAACCTTTGCTCCAGAGTTGGGAGCTGATGTCACTGCGCCACCAGCCGGCCTAATGAGTATATAAATTTAGATAATACTGAGGGTGATGACCTACTGGGGGGGGAACACTAGTGAATGGGTCTCTGGTACTGAGTCTAGTGCTGTGGCTCAGAAGAGCAGAGAGGTAAAGAGGACTGAAGTGTTGCTGGAGATTCCTTAGTCAGAGGAACATAGATGAAGTTCCGTGGGCACAATAGAGATTGCCTCCCTGGTGCCGGGATCAGGGATGTCTCGGATTGGGTCCATGGCCTTCTGAAGGGTGAGGCTGAGCAGCCAGAAGCCTTGGTACATATTGTATAGGCAGACAAGGGGAGGAGGTCCTGAAGAGAGATTTTAGGGAGCTAAATCTTCAGCCCTATCACTCCAGTTCCCACCCCGCTGTAGAAAGCTGAGAAACAGGACCGCCAGCTTTAGTAACCTCTGGGTTGCTGTCTGTGCCACGTACCAGTGAGGGTAAGGATAGGATGATCTGGCAGGTGAAAGTGTGGCTGAGGAACTGAGCAGGGGTTCAGATTTATAGATTATTGGGATATCTTCTGGGAAAGTTATGACCTGTACAAAAGGGATGGCTTGCACCTGAACCCGAGGGGGTCCAATATCCTTGCGGGCAGGTGGACTTAAACTAATTTGACAGCGGGGTGGGAACTGGAGTGACAGGGCTGAAGATGAGGTAGTTAGCTTACAAAGAAAGGCAATGTGTAGTCAGACTCATAGCAAAGAGAGGCTGTTGATAGGGAAAAACTGCAGTCAACAAGATGAGTTGCAACATTAAAGGCGGACAAAGTTGAAAAGGGTGAATACAGGACTAACAGTGTTATATTTGAATGTGCGCAGTATATGGAAAAAGGGTGATGAACTTCTAGCACAGTTACGTATTGGCATGCATGATGTTTTAGGCATTACTGATTCATAGTTGAAAGAAGATTATAGCTAGGAGCTTAACGTCCAAGGACACACGCTGTATTGAAAGGACAGGTAGGAAAGCAGAGTGGTTGGTGTGGCTCTGTTGGTAAAAAATGAAATTAGATCATTAGAAAGAGGTGACATACTGTATGGTTGGAAGTGGTCGAATCATTGTGGATAGAGCAAGGAACTGCAGGGTAAAAATACCGTGATGGGAGTTATATACAGACTCCCAAATAGTAGAAAAAATGTGGTCTACAAGGTTTACCTTGGGAGATAGAAAATGCATGAAAAGGGAGATGATCCAATCATCATGGGGGATTTCAATATGCAGGTAGATTGGGAAAATTAGGTTGGTTCCTGATTCCAAAAGGGAGAATTTTATTGAATGTCTGTGAAGTGACTCTTCAGAGCAGTTCGTGGTTGAGCCCACTAGGGGGTCAACTATACCGGATTGGGTGTTGTACAATGAACTGGAATTGATTCAACAGCTTAAGGCAAAAGAACCCTGAGGAGTAAGGTGATCATAATGTGATCAAATTCACCCTGAAATTTGAGAAGGAAAAGCTAAAGTCAGATGTATCAGCATTAAAGTGGAGTAAAAGAAACTGCAGAGGTAAGAGAGAGGAGTTGGCCAGTATTAATTGGAAAAGAACAGTGGCAGGGATGATGGCAGAGCGTCAATGGCTGAAATTTCTGGACGTAGTTCAGATGTCACAGGATATATATGGTGCCAATAAAAAGTATTCACCCTCCTTGGAAGTTTTCATATTTTATTGTATTACAGCATTGAATCACCTTGGATTTAATTGAGTTTTTTTTGACACTGATCAACAGAAAAGACTCTTTCATGTCAAAGTGAAAACAGACCTCTACAAAGTGATCTAAATTAATTACAAACACAAAATAATTGATTGCATTGGTATTCACCCCTTTAATATGACACACTAAATCATCAATGGTGTAGCCAGTTGGTTTTAGAAATCACATAATTAGTTAAATGGAGATCTGTTTTTGGAGACCTGAGTGCAGTCAAGGTGTTTCAATTGAATGTAATAAAAATATACCTGTATCTGGAAGGTCCAACTGCTGGTGAGTCAGTATCCTGGCAAAAGCTAAACCACGATGACAAAAGACCACTCCTAGCAACTCCACAAAAAGGTTATTGAAAAGCACAAGCCAGGAGATGGATACAAGAAAATTTCCAAGTCACTGAATATCCATTGGAATACAGTTCAGTCAATCGTCAAGAAATGGAACGAATATGGGACAGCTGTAAATCTGCCTAGAGCAGGCCGTCCTCAAAACGAAAAAGGTGACCATGCATGAAGGGGACTAGTAAGGGAGATTACCAAGAGACCTATGACAACTCTGGAAGAGTTACAAGCTTCAGTGGCTGAGATGGGAGAGACTGCATATGTAACAACTGTTGTCCAGGTGCTCCACCTATTGCAGATTGTTGAGAGAGTAGCAAAGAGAAAGCCACTGATGGGGTCAAAAAACTCTGATGAAATCTCAGCTAGAGTTTGCCAGAAACCATGTGGGAAATTCTGAAGTCAGCTGGAAGAAGGTTCTATGGTATGATTAAACCAAAATTGAGCTTTATGGCCATCAGACTAAATGCTATGTTTGGCATAAGCCAAACATCACACATCATCAAAAACACACCATCTCTACCATAAAGCAAGGTGGTAGCTGCATAATGCTGTGGGGATGCTTCGCTACAGCAGGCCCTGGAAGGTTTGTGAAGGTGGAGGGTAAAATGAAGGCAGCAAAATACAGGGAAATTCTGCAGGAAAACCTGATGCAGTCTGCAAGAGAACTGTGACTTGGGAGAAGATTTATCTTCTAGCAAGACATAAGGCCAAAGCTACACAGGAATGGCTTAAAATCAACAAAGTTAATGTCCTGGAGTGGCCAAGTCAGAGTCCTGACCATCTGGCTGGACTTGAAAAGGACTGTTCACTCATGATCCCAATACTATCTGACAGAGCTTGAGCAGTTTTATAAAGAAGAATAGTGAAAAATTGCAGCATCCAGATGCGCAAAGCTGAGAAAAATCTATCCACACATACTCAAGGCTGAAATTACTGTCAAAGATACGTCTGCTAAATACTGACTTGAAGGAGGTGAATACTTATGCAATCAATTATTTTGTGTTTTATAATTGTAATTAATTTAGATCATTTTGTATAGACCAGTTTTCAATTTGACACTAAAGAGTCTTTTTCTGTTGATTAGTGTCAAAATGCCAAATTAAATCCACTGTGATTCAATGTTGGAAAACAATAAAACATCAAAACTTCCAAAGGGGGGTGAATACTTTTTAAATGCACTGTACATCCCAAAAATGAAGAAGCATTCTAATGGTACTATGAAGTCATAGCCAACATAAAAGCCAAATAGAGGGCATATAATAGTGCAAAAATAAGTGGGAAATTAGGGGATTAAGGAGCTTTTAAAAACCAACAGAAGGCAACAAAAAAGTTATTAAGAAAGTAAAGAATGGAATATGAAAGTATGCTAACCAATAATATTAAAGAGGATACCAAAAGTTTCTTCAGAAACATAAAGTGTAAAAGAGAGGCAAGAGTGGATGCCAAACCACCATAAAGTGATGCTGGAGAGGTAGAAAGAGGCAACAAGGAAATGGCAGATGAACTGAATAAATATTTGGCAATGTTCTTCATCGAGGAAGACACTAGCAGTATGGTGGAAGTTCCCGGAGTCAAGTGTCATGAGTGTGTGAAGTTAACATCACTAGAGAGAAGGTTTTTGGGAAACTGAAAGATCTGTGGGTAGATAAGTCACCTGGACAGATGGTGTACACTTCAGGGTTTTGATAGAGGTTGCTAAAGAGATTAGGGAGGCATTAGTAATGATCTTTCAAGAATCACTAGATTCTGGAGTGGTTCTGGAAGACTGGATAATTGCAAATGTTGCTCCACTCTTCAAGAAGGGGGAGAGGCAGAAGAAGGGAAACTATAGGCCAGTTAGTCTGACCTCAGTGGTTGGGAAAATGTTGGAGTCGATTGTTAAGGTTGTGGCTTTAGGGGTACTTGAAGGCACCTGATAAAATAGGCTATATAGTGTCCTCAAGGGAAAATCTTGTCTGACAAATCTGTTGGAACTGTTTGAAGAAATAACAAGCAGAATAGACAAAGGGGAATCGATTGATGTTATGTCCTTGGATTTTCAGAAGGCCTTTGACAAGGTGTCAAACACGAGGTTGTCTAACAAGCTACATGCCTATGGTATTACATGTAAGTTTCTAGCATAGATAAAGCAGTGGCTGATTGGCAGGAGACAAAGAGTGGGAATAAAGGGAGCCTTTTCTGGCTGGCTGCCAGTGACTGCTGGTGTTCCACAGATTATTTTTTATGACAGATTATTTTTATGTTATATGTCAATGATTTGGATGATGGACTTGATGGCTTTGTTGCAAAGTTTGCAGACGATATAAAGATAGGTGGAGAGGCCGGTAGTTTTGAGTAAGTAGAGAGGCTACTGAAGAACTTGAACAGATTAGGAGAATGGGCAAAGAAACGGCAGATGGAAGTATGAATATTTATGATCATGCACTTTTGTAGAAGAAATGAAAGGGTTGGTGATGTCTGAAATGGAGAGATAATACAGAAATCTGAGGCACAAAGGGATTTGGAAGTTCTTGTGCAGTATTCCCCAAATGTTAAATTTTCTGGTTGTGTCTGTGGTGAGGAAGGCAAATGTGAGGTTAGCATTCATTTCAAGAGGACTAGAATATAAAATCAAGGATATAATGTTGAGACTTTATAAAGCACTGGTGAGGCCTCACTTGGAGTATTGTGAGCAGTTTTAGCTTCCACAATCTTTTTAGCCACCTCTTTCAAAACCCTGGGGTGTATGCCATCTGGTTCAGGTGACTTATCTACCTACAGTCCTTTCAGTTTCCCAAAAACCTTCTCTCTAGTGATGGTAACTTCACACACTTCATGACCCCTGACTCCTGGAACTTCCACTATACTGCTAGTGTCTTCCTCCGTGAAATTCACAACTCACAAAGGATGAGTTGAAACTAGAGAGGGCTCAAAGGAGGTTCACAAAAATGATTCTAGGATTGAATGGCTTGTTATATGAAGACTGTTTGATGGTGCAGGGCCTGTACTCACTGGAATTCAGAAGAATGAGGGGTGACTTTATTGAAACTTATCGAATGGTGAAAGGTCTTGATAGAGTACATGTGGAGAGGATGTTTCCTATGGTAGGAGTGTTTAAGATCAGAGGACACAGCTTCAATAAAAAGGGGCGCCTTTTCAGAATGGAGATGAGGAGGAATTTCTTTAGCTGAAGAGTGGTGAATCTGTGGAATTTGTTGCCTTGGGTAGCTGTAGAGGCCAAGTCTTTATGTAAACTTATTGAAGAGGTTGATTGATTCCTGATTGATCAGGGCATGAAGGGGAACGGGGAGAAGTCAGGAGATTGGGGGTGAGAGGAAAAGTGGGCCAGCCATGATGCAATGGCAGAGCAGACTCGATGGGACAAACAGCTTAATACTGCTCCCAGGTCTTATGGTTTTATGGTCTCTTTTGTTTGAAATTATAGCTCAACATTTAGCGCTATTTACCTCATTGGTGTTCTGTACCTCAACATTAAATAAACTGAAGATTAGGGAAATAATAATTGAATTCATTTTAAATCCTTTTTGATTATACATTTTCTTTGTGACTGATTTTGCATAATGCAGGATAAGATTTAATTCTCTGCAAAAAATGTGGTCTATTCTCTGTAGGAAGACACACAAAATGCTGGAAAACTCAGCAGGCCAAGCAGCATCTATGGAAAAGAGAAAATACTTGACGTTTCAGGCAAAGATGCCGATGATGACCTTGGCCTGCTGAGTTCCTCCAGCATTTTTTGTGTATGTGTGTTGCTTTAGATTGCCAGCATCAGCACATTTTCTAGTGTTTGAGTCTGTTCTCTGTGATTTTATTGGAACAGTTAAATGTTATAAAATCTTGACGCACTAATATGAATGAACTAAGAATAATATGAACAAAATAGTTGTTAAATAAGTATTGTTGCGGTCTTGATCCTGCAACTTCCTTTCAGTCTCTTCAGTGGTTTTCAGTTTAGCCAGTTATAGTGGCAAAAATCAGCAGTTGATGTAAAAGAAAATGGAATACAAAGAAGCTGAGATGGAATGAGATTTAAAAAAGGAAAATACTTTTAAAAATCCTATACAGTAACTTGCCAAGACATTGCAATTAAAATCTTGTTTATTTGCAAGTCAGTTGTTTGCCTCAGCAAGTAACATGTTTAATTGAAATATTGCATTTACTGAATCCGGAGAGAAATGAAAAGTTATAACAAATAAATTCCTTTCCAAAAATTGGATACTGAATCATAAATTGGCCAACTGGTCACATGTTTACTACATTAACTTGCATCTTGTTACACAGTATTTACTGAATATTTTAATATGGACTTCAAACATTAAATATTTTTCATTAAAATTACAGGGCCTTACAGGAAATTCGGGAGTCACAGGTCCAGAGGGCAAACCTGGAGCTACGGTATGTATTCAAATCAGATTATGACACAGGAAGGATGTTCACTGGGATGTTGTTATGCTTTATTATATTCTTGTTTTTCTTGTGGCCTTGCTTCTTATATTATTTTATTTAAGGTTTGTTTTTCAGTATTATTGACATTTATTCCTAACCATTACGTACAGAACAGATAGTCTGCGATTACTACAATAACATACATAATACTATCTGTTCAATGAAAAGCTCTTGATTAGGTGTGGAGCACTTTAACAAATGCAGATAAACACCTATCATCCCATCAAATATTTGATAAAGTTGTTTTATAAAATTAACAAACTTTACTTTCCGAACAGTTCCTTCAAATGTTTCACTTCTCTTGATTCTGCAAATGTTAACTGAGTTCATTAGTTAAAATATTTGATAAAAAAAAGTGTGACCAATCAATAAAGTTTCCTAATTAGAAGGATGTTGAGTTTCAATATAATTTTTGCTTATTGCTTAATCAGAGCATCCTCTGGAGTGCTATAAGAGTGTTCTGTTTCCTCCCATATTTCAGAGATGTAGTGCTTAGTAGGTTAATCGGTCATTGCAAGTTGTCCCATGATTAGGCTAGCATTAAATTGGAGAATTGCTAGGCAGTTTAGCTTGAAGGGCCAGAAGGGCCTACTCTGCACGGTGTGTCAATAAATAAATAAGTACAGGGAGAAAAGGAAGATCAACATGTTAGAATAATAATGTTATCTGCTTTAGTGAGCAATCTCTAAAAAGCTTTTGTCAGAATCAGATAACAAATGCAATTTTACCTTACTGCCCATGCAGCAGACTGAAATGTCACCATTCTCTTCCCTTTCTTCTTAAGAAAACACTGCACGTTGTGAAAGAGGTTGGTTTATAAACCTAGAAAATGATTATTTGTTAACATACCATTTGAGATGAGTAATATTGCTCAGAGCAAATTAAAAAATGTTGAAAGGTTGAGTTTGACAAGTGTTAACAAAATCGGCGAGGTATTCACTCTGCTTGACAATGCACATTTTGGCTGGATGGATCAGTTACAATGAATGTATGTAGACCTGGATTTTGGTGTTGTGCTGCTGAAGTTTTCAATGCTTATTAGTTATTGCACCTTGAAATGGGCATCACCTTTCAGATTTCCCCACTGGTCCACTTTAACATAAAAATCCAGGTTGCAATCAGAGCTCGTCACTGTTCCACAGGCCGTGCTTTTTAAAATGTGGTCAACAATCTGTTTGATTCTAATGGATCATCTAAGATTTGTTACCACCAACATTCACACAGAATTAGAGTTACTTCTTATGTACCTCTATCAAAGGCCAGGGAAACTATATGGCTGCTTGAATCACTCACTACAATACTGAGAAGGAGAAAATTATATTTACTCTCTTGAAAATGTGTCTTGATTTTTAAAGTATTATAATTTTGACCATTCCACTGGATAGAATCCTTTGTACCCTTTTCTTTGAATTAGTCATCTATTTAAGGAAGCACTTGATTCTACAAACTAGTGATCGTAGGTTACTAAAATGTGGACAAAACGTGCTTTCCCTGGTGATTGATGGAGAAAGGCTGGTGAGGTGCATCTCCCACTGTCCTGATGCTGATACTGCAGCTGACCAGCTGCTCTGCCATAGGACTCGGCATTGACTCTCAAGCCAATACACACGTGTCCTGAGCTGAGGGATTGGGTGGGCAGGGGTGGGGGTACTTTGTACATAGCTCCTTAGGTTTAGCTTTGCTGGGGCTGATGAAACAATTGCAGCCTATTCATCTGAGTGCAATCATTGACCTATTTATTTATTTATTTATTTATTTATTTATTTTACCAGACTTTTTTTTTAGCTAAAATAGATTAATGTCTTCAATAAACAAACTTGTTATTTTTAGCCATTGTTACTTTACTATAATTTTTAAATAAAAGTATTGAAATCAATTTCCGCTGCTTTTAAGTGTCTCTTATTAGGAACATTTAGAAATAATTAAACTGTCCTTCAATGCTATAAATTGAACGTTACTGGAGCACTCTCAGAATGAGATCACACATTCTACCACTCGAGCACTCTTTAGATGATTCTGCTGGACAGAAGCTCCTGCGTCTCATGGGGCTGCAGAAAACTAACATAACTGTGGGATCTTGTAGTGGTGACATGAAATGTGGGTTAGACTGAGCTCAGTACAATCCATTAAGTACTATATCTAATTTTATGCATTTGGGATTGTATTTGAAAGATTCGTCGCAGAAGTCACACCAAATACAGAATCTATAGCATACAAAAAATGAAATGCACAAATGGTTGAGCAAAACCCACATAGGTTTTTGAAAAAAAGTCAGTTTTAAATAAGCTGTTGCAGTTTTTTTTTGCAACAGTAAGCAGATGAAAGAGAAACAATTGAAGTGGTGTACTTGGATCTTCAGAATATTTCTGACTGGACTCCACATGGGAGGACTCTGAATTAAGTTAAAGCACATGGAATTATGGGTAATATAGTCACATGAATCAAGAGCTGGTTAACAGATAAGAAACAGAGTAGAAATAAATGGTCTTTCTGATGTTGTTAGGCTGTGATTGATGGGGAACCACAGATATTGGAGTGTTGACACTAATTGTTCACAATCTATCAACAATTTCGCTGACAGCACCAAAAACAATATTCCTATTTTGCTAAATGTATGAAACTAAATGGGCATGTGAATCAGGACAATTCACCAGAAAATTATACCTGCAAGAAAACGAATCTCAAGGCTGCATATGGTATACTTACTTTGACAACAAATTTATTTTGAACTTTTATGATGAAGATTCAGAGATAGGATACAGACTAGGCAGATCAAATGCAGTGAGGAAAGCATGATGCATCCACTTCAGCAGAGGAAATGGAAGTGCTGAGCATTAAACACCAAAAGAATGCGAAGGGCTGATGTTCAAGAGGACATTAGTGTTTTTGTATGCAATTTAGAGAAAGTTCATGCACGGGTGAGCAGGATTAAGTATGTCATGCTATAATTATGTCGGATCTCAGTGAGATCACTCCTGGAATGTGGACAGAGAATAATAGAACATAGGAAGAGGCCTTCTGGCCCATGACTTGTGTCCCAGAATGCTTGCATATGGTATGCCCTGCCAGTCCCTGCCTGTTCATGTGCTGGTCTACATTCCTCTGAGGTATCGCTGAGATACATATTCCCTCCATTTCATCTGGCAGTGTTCCAGGCACACGTCACTCTCTGTGTCTACCCCGCATCTTTCCTTCAAACATTCCTCCTCTCTCCTTAAAGTTATACTCTCTAGTATTTAACATTTCCATCCTAGGGAAGAAAAACTCAAAGAATCTACCCTAGCTCTGCCAATCTATGGAATATCCTTTCCAATTTTGGTTTTCTTTCCAAAAAACAATCCATTTCCTACAGAGGAAGTGTAATGAAGTTTCCTTGAATGGCAGGTCTGGCATGTGAAGGCGAGATCACAGTTGTTTAAAATGAGGAGAATGTGAGGCAAACCTACATGCAAAGATCTTAAATGTCTCAACGCGGCAGAAATATAGAGGATATTTCACCTGGTTGAGGAGTCTTCACTTAGGAATCACAGCCTCAAAAGAAGAGGTAGTCTATTTAGGACTGAAATGAGAAATTTCTTCACTAGTTAAGAGGTAAATCTTTGGAATTCTCCACCCAGGTGGCTATAGAAACTCTGTCACTGATTTAATTCAAAATAGAGACTAATAGATTTTTAGATGTTAATGGATTCAAAGGACACAGGAATAGGGCATAAAAATAGCATCAGGGTAGAAAATCGGCCCTATTCTTGTTGAATAACTGAGCAGAGTTGAGGAGGCTTCTGCTCCTCTTTCTTTCAGAATCACTTTGCAGCACCAAAAGAAGCAGTTTAGCCCATTGTGTCTGTTACACTAGATAAAGTTGAGATCACCTCATCATATCTATTCATCCTTTGTTTATTGATTGACGGAGCTAGCACTGATAATTGACTGAGGTTTATGGTGGTTTGCCTTTTAATACTGAGCATTAATAAATGCATTTCCTCCTTCCCCTCAATTTGAAATCTTCAATTATTTCATTGTTGTGGTTTTACCTTTTATGCACTGTGAATGCATTTGGCTTTTAAAAATTCTATCATATTAGTATATAGTTAATACTAATAAGAAAGTTGATTATTGCATTGGTTATAAAATAACTCCTGTCTTGAATGAACATGTTTTTTGCTTCACAATCCATTCTTCCTTTGCTGAGCTAATACCCTACAAGTTCAGTGTGAAAAAAATCAACATGGGCCTCTCAGAGGCTTGAAGATCCAAAATACATCTTCCTGTACAAAAAGCTTCCTTAAGGGAACATTATTAACCTGACATTGTGACCCATAACTCCCCCTCATTTCAGAAGAAATATTGGATAATATTTTCAATAATTTTTGTTTCCTGATGATATTGATAGAGAGAGCATATGTCAGATGAAATAATGTACTTTGCATGGTGTACTTAGTAGTATCAATGTTGATATGTTACCAGGGTCCACCAGGGGAGGATGGACGCCCAGGATCAGCTGGATCAACTGGAATGAGGGGTTCACCTGGTCCTATGGGTACTGTAGGGCCAAGGGGTAATGTCGTAAGTAACACACCTGTTATTCAATTTGCAATACATTGGTATGAAATATCAAAAATATCCATTTTGCACCCGTCAGTTGTTAAATGAATTAAAATCGTAAAGGAGAGCAGAATTTCTGTGTGTGCTATGTCAATAGGGAGCTAACTTCTTTACTATGACACAAGCAGGTTATTTGGTCCATTGGGTCAATACTTGCTTTCAAGAGGATAATCAAATTAATCCTATTCCCATCCTTTTCCTTTGTAGCCCTGAAAATAATAATAAACTGTACTTACACCGGCTACACTGCATCCACTTTTCTATCGATAATTTGTTATAAATTCAGAGTTAAATATCAATCAATTTTCACTGCTGATGATCAGCTATGTGTTTATAATTTTATATTGGGCTTGGATTTTTCTAGTTTCGATTCAGTTTTTAATTTATGTTTCAGTCTGGCATGTTATTTGCTGTTAATCATAATCAACACAATCATGTATTTTCACATGCTAAGAAATCTTTAGTCAGGGGTACGTCTTCTCTGAACTAAAATGAAATTGGTTTTAGCCGCATGTGTGTATTCAAAGTCAGCTGCGTTCCAGGCCACCGTCACCGCACACTGACTAGCATACTCCACAGACAAATAAAGTCAGCTGTCTTCATCCACATTTTCTGAATCATTCCTAAATCAAAATTGAATGAGCGCATTAGTTCTACATAGTTGACATTTACAGTGGCTTTTGAAAATGTTTATTTTTGTTTAGTTTATTAGTTACAAATGAGAAATTTAAACTAAAGATTATAAGATTTAATATTGAATATTTAGAAAAGGTGACTGTTATGCTCACAGGAAAGGCAACAAACACATGAACAAAAGTAGAAACAATATCATCCTTACAGAGTGCAGTGATACACATAGCACAGCTAGGTATTATCTATATTAAGTCGTCTTGCTAATAAACTTGTATTTATAGGGTGATCCAGGTAAGACTGGTGAGAGGGGACCATCTGGTGCACCAGGTCAAAGAGTAAGTGACAACTTTTAATGACTTGCAAATTGTTCACAAAGTTCTCTTTTTTTTAAATTACTATAATAAAAGCTGTTTGTTCAGGCTTCTTTCTATTTTTCACTTTGATATTAGGGCACTCCTGGCAAGGATGGAGAAACTGGACCTCAGGGCCATGTTGGTCCAAAGGTAAATCTAACCACCCCCACTGAGTTATGTCTTTGTGTATAGATATAATTTGGATTCATAAATTCATCAGTTAATTACCATTTTTAAGATCAAAGCTCAATATTGCTTATGTAATAGAACAATAAGGTAAGTGGATGTTTTTCATATTTTAATAGATTAACCAAGATCAAAACATTGCTCTAATTAAGAACAATAATCTTGTTTGAGCCTGATGGATACCAGAACAACTGATAGATAATGTCCTCTTATGACCTTGCAACAGGGCAAGAACAGTACTTTTTTTCTCTAAATATGTTAAATTAAGCAAATGCCATCATGAAGTTGACCAAATTGGGAAAACCAAACAGGATCAATTTTGCTAGATTTAATAAATACTTAATTCCAGGATTAAATGATAATCTAGTTTCAACACATAGAAGTAAATCTTAAGCATGTAGAACTCTGTGTTACTTATAGTGAAATTAATATTATATATTTAAACAATGTAATTGTAATTTCACTACAAATAAGAAGCCAAATAAGCTTGATGCATTTTTGTTTTGCCTTTGGACAGGGTAAAGCAGGTGACAGAGGAGAACAAGGCCCTCCTGGTCCTCCAGGGTTCCAGGTATGTAAAGAAATATATTTTTGTTAAAACTTTACTGTTGAATAATTCCTGAAACATTTTTGTCAGTATGTGATGCACCAGCAATAACTATCGGAGACTTGAGGCGAGAGATAGGCTTTTATTAGCTGGAAGAAAGCACTGTCAGCAGCAAGAGACCATCACACAACATCCTGGAGACTGAGGAAGGAGCAGTGCCTCCCATCGCCTTTATACAGGGGTCTGTGGGAGGAGCCACA
This sequence comes from Hemitrygon akajei, assembly GCF_048418815.1. Lineage (NCBI taxonomy): Eukaryota > Metazoa > Chordata > Chondrichthyes > Myliobatiformes > Dasyatidae > Hemitrygon > Hemitrygon akajei. The sequence goes on from NC_133128.1 coordinate 160,119,673, forward strand.
GGAGCAGTCAGCAGGGTCTGTGGGAGGAGCCACAGGAGCAGTCAGCGGGGGGGGGGGGGGGGGGGGAAGGGCGTGTCCAGACAGGTATATGTAGTTCACCACAGTATGCAAGGTTGGAATGGGTAACAATTAGTGTCTTTCTAATAGTAACTTTAAATGCTAAATCCTGGTGGAATCATTTACCTCTTCTATTGGGCACTGAATGTCATTTGTAATGTTAGATGGGCACATGAAATTTTACATATTAAATACACTATATTGTACAATATATTTAGAAATTAAGTATATATTATGCCAGTACCATGAAGGTGAATTATCTTGTTGACAGACTCTTTGATCATAGTTACAATTTGAATAAAGAAATCACAAAGCCTTAGTTAATGGATACCATAGGAGATCTCTACAGCACAACATGAATCAATTACCCATGAAATCACAATACTAAAGAGCAATTTCCAAACACTTGCTAAATCTACTATTTTAGAAATTTAAAAAATAAGTTTGATCAATGAAATTTTAGTTCACAGTTTTTATACAATTGTCCAATGGTGTAATTGCAGGACTTTGAGCTATTTGTTTCAATGTCAGTAGCCAACATCATTGTACGTACATCTAAAAACTATTTCAGCAGCTCCTTGGCCTTTATAACTGGTGGATCTTACTCAGAAAATATCAACCATTTGATTTAGGCGAAGTGAAAGGCGAGATCATATGTATCTTTCTGCATTCTTGAGTTTTCCTTCTGACTCTCACCTACACCATGACTAAATGTCATTTTATTTTGTACATCTCAATGTTTTAGGGTCTCCCTGGACCTCCAGGTCCTCCTGGTGAATCTGGTAAACCTGGAAGTGAGGTAAGATAAAGTTTGATATTTTTTCTGTTTGTTGGATATACCAAAAGATATGTAACTAAGCTATTGACAATTAATAAAAAGGAAATATCTATCCACGTAAATATACTTGAAATCTTAATGAAACATTATGGTCACAATTAAGTAATTCTGCCATGAAATTATAACTTAAACCAGATTAAGAAGCCTGAAAGTGGACACTAACTGAACAATGATAAAAGTAGAGCTTAGCTTTTTGACTAAGTAGTTCATTCCATTCCATTGAAACTGAGATCAATAACAAGAACCGACCAATTAAAGTTTTGACCTGGAGTCCAGGGAGTAACTTTAGAATGAACATTTAATGTGTTTTCATACGAATGAAGTCTCTGGAATTGAACATCAATCAATACTGTTTCTGGATCTACCTTTCTGTGATGCTGCTGCAAGCAAGTTTTTAATTGTATCTGTACCTCATTGTGTTTGTGCATATGACAATAACCTTGACATGATAATGGTGAAATAAGGACCAGTTTTGCCTCTTGTACTAACTTTACTTTCCTTAGGATCCTGAAATCCAGAATCCTAGACTAACACACCAAACACCACCACAGTTTAGAACTATAAAGCCAGTTAATAATCTTAAACACAAAGTGCACTGCAGATGCTGTGGTCAAATCAAGACGTACAAAAAAAGCTGGATGAACTCAGCAGGTCGGGCAGCATCCGTTTGGGTAACGACTGCTGCCCGACCTGCTGAGTTAATAATCTTGTTTGGTGAACAAGTCATCAGGAATGCCTTGAAAGAAACATTGAGTTCAATTATGTCCTCCTCAGGAAGAAATCTACTATCCTTTCTCAGTATAGCCTATAGGCAGCTCCTTAAAATATTCTCTGATGACATCCTGCAATCCAATCTCTTGGAAAGAGCCTCTCCACTACTTTCAATGTCAGGGATAGGCAATAAATGTTGCTTTTTACCAGTGATACCTATATCCTGTAAAATAAATACATTGAAAACAACGATTAGCATTGTACGCAAGCAGTTGATAATGGAAGCAACTCTTCTGGCACAGGAAAATGTTAATGAATTAGTGAGTGTATACCACCGACACAGGCTCATTTATTGGCTTAATTCAATTCAAGCCCATGTTGAAAGGTTTTTGAATTCAGGTTTGAACAATAGGTACTTTTGTTTAAAGTGTTTTCGACATTTTACCTATAGAACAGTATGTTTTACAGGAAATTAATTGATGCATTTATGAGGAGAGTATGTTTGATTTGTTGCCACAATTGGGCGTTCACTGATTGTGGCCAATTGAACCAGTTGCTTTTTGTTGTTTGAGTGAGGTGCATGAGAAGCAATATGCTTGCTCTGCCAAAAATGCAAAAGTACTACATTTATGGGGAAAAAAATCCTTCAAAAACAAGCAGATAGTTAAAAGCCTCAATGCAAATATTATATTTTTGAGCAATATCCAAATTATATAAACAAAAACCTATCCCCTAATGCATGTTACTTCAGAAGCAAATAGTTTTTATTTTGATAATAGAGATATTTTTAAATATTAAAAAAAGTCCTAAAATAGAGTTCCTCCTGTCCTTAACTACCACCCTACGAGCTACTGCATCCAACACATCATTCTCCACAATTCTGCCATTCCCAAAGGGATCCTACCATTACCACCAGACACATTTTTACCTTCACAACCACCCTCCACCCACTCTCTGTTTTCCGGAGGGATCTCTAATGGTCCCTCTGTGATTCCCTTCTCCATTTGCTCCTCCCCACTAATTTCTATCCCTGCATGTGGTCAAAGTGTTACACCTTTCTTTACACCTCCTTATTCACCTCCATTCAGTGACACAAACGTCCTTTCAGGTGAGGCAACACTTCACCTGCGAATCTGCTGGGGATGTCTATTGTATCCAGTGCTCCTGGTGCAGCCTCCTCTTTAGTGGTGAGACCCGTCATAAATTGGGGGACAGCCTTGTCAAGCACCTCCACTCCATCCACTAAAAGCAGAACTCCCTGGTAGCCAAATATTTTAATTCCAATTCCCATTCCGGTTCTGACATGGCCTTCTTATGTGCCATGATGTGGCCACCTTCAGGGTGGAGAAACTATACCATATATTAAGTCAGTCTAGCAATGAAGCATTTATTTTTGTCCTTGTGGTTAGAAACATAGAAAACCTACAGCACAATACAGGTCCTTCAGCCCACAAAGTTGTGCTGAACAGGTTCTAAGAGATTGTATTGGTACTTCCTTGACTTGGAACCCCCCCCCCCCCCCATGGTGTCAGAGAGGGCTTTCTTGGAATTTAACCAGGTCAATGGTGAGGACATGAATAGAATGATGAAAGTAGAAGTGTGTATCCTAAACAAGACCTTGGAGGCAATAATATTCCTGTATTTGGGAGAGTATATTACTGTGTTAGAATTTTCTGAACCTTACTTTGATCAGCTTTTCCAGCAAATGTTTTAATTTTGTATTTATTTTATATTACTTTGCCATTAATATATCCTTCTACATTTATCTTTCCTTAATACTATTATTTAATACCTTTTGGTTCACTATAAAACAAAATAACTTTTATTTAAAGGTGCAATATTCCTTCATTTTTATTGTCATATCTGACTTCTAGTGTTTATGTTATTTTGGTAAGAATGACTTTCCCATGCATTTTGACTGAACTGGAGTTGTTTGGAATACTGAACAATGCAGACTAATCAAGTGATCCTGAGCTGGGAAAGCAGCTGTTGCATGTGACCCCCATCATCTGGGGAATTTACTGGTCTCAAAGAACACATTCTGGCATGAGAAACTTTAAATACCCTTTTTATTTCATCTGGACCTTTACTTACTCAAACCAATGATAAGCAGTCACTGTGGTGGACGGCTAGCTAGCTAAGAGACATGAAGCAGGCAAGATAACTATCAGCCATTTTGATTCACTGGCTCCCGACTGTGACTTATCATAGTCACTTTCAGAGCTGAAAATTTAAGAATGTTGGCAATGATTTGAACTCTTTGGGATCAAATGTCCCTCTTAATCATTACGAATTTAGTGAATAACTATTTGGCAGCACTGTAAATTGACAATTCAACATAGACTGGTTTGAATTAGATCTGTTTGTCCTTCATAACATGAGAAGAGAATTTTGAGCACCAATGTGAAGAAAATTATGGTCCTGCTTATCTACCCATCAAATAGTCCAGTTAAAATTTTGAAGTTGAAAAAGGTCTGACAGAATTTATGAGTGACAGCATCTTCAAATATTTATGCATTAATTAGAATGTTTGCACCTTTTATCTTTCTTCTTCTTCATGTGAGATTCATGATATATCTAATCAGACAAGAAATGTGCATTTACTTTTTTAACCTGCTATTTTGAAACTATGAAGAGTTAAGTATTTAAGTATTCTGAATTGAGGAGAAGTGAAATATTGGAACATTGTTTGTTGCCAATAAATAAAAAAAGTTCAAATGACCTTATTATTTGAATTTATCTGTTGATAGGGCATCCCGGGTGACCTTGGTCCATTAGGACAACTGGGTCCAAGAGTGAGTACAATTGCAACCTATTATAAAATGTATGTTATCTATTTGAGAAAACAAGCCATTGCTGATATTATATCATAAACTATCACAGGGGGAACGTGGCACTCCTGGTGAACGTGGTTTGCCTGGTCCTCCCGGTCTTCAAGGTCCCAGAGGGATTCCAGGCGCTGCTGGCAAAGATGGACCTAAGGTAACATTAAGCAGTGATTACAACAGTTAAATACATCTTGTTTATTTTCTAGACAACTGTAGTTTCTCCAATTGGTCTCTAACAGTTCGGAATGTTTAGGTACATAAAGGAATTCAAAGTGTATGTTTTCCATCCAACTTTCTCTTGAGGACTGTAACACATGCCAGGTTTTCACAGTTGTCATAAACCCTTCTTTGTACCTTATCCAATTGGCCATTTTTCATGCACGATCCTCAGGAGTGAAGGCAGGAGGCTGCAAAGTTGACGCCAATCCTGTCCTCATTTGATATCTATATACTGATTCCAACAGATGCAGACAATCTTCTCGGAAATAGGGAATCCTTGTAGATAAGTTTTCCCTTTCCTGCCCTTTGCATACTTGGGCCACTTGTGGATTAAATGGTTAAGAGCAAATCAATGATTTTGGAAAATAGTTCTCAGTCCCACTGTTAGTCACATATTTTGCCAAATGACCAAATTAAGGCTTTTTATCTCTTATGATCTAATTTTAATTTGAAAAGTGCTTTCAGCATGACATGGATAGGAAGTCCTTTCAGCTAAATGCATAAAAAAGAAGTTGGTCTAATTGTTTAATAAAGTTATGAAGTACAGCTCTTCAAATGACCTGCAAGAAACAATTTCTCAAGTTAGTCTGCATCTTAATACATTGTCACTTCTTTTTCTGGTGACTACTGTTTTTTTTTAATTTCAGGGTCCTCCTGGACCTACTGGTAATACTGGAGATCCAGGCCCTCCAGGTCTTCAAGGAATGCCTGGGGAACGAGGGCCTTCAGGCCCTTCAGGTCCTAAGGGCGAGAGAGTAAGTAAACACATATACCCAGCTTTTCTATGAACGAATAGATTGTTCAAGCTCTTTGATGCTGAGGTCCTGTCTAATAACTCCTATTTTCAAATGGTAGGGCATTGCAGGTGAAAAAGGCTCTGAAGGTAGTCCAGGCAATGATGGTGCTAGAGTAAGTAAACACTTTTCCCTACTGATCTTGTATATAAAATTGTTTAGTGACATCCACAGTTATATTCTGCTTATCAAGTAGATTGAAAGCTTCTATACCAAGTGAGTTAGAACTAAAGTAATAGAGTCATAGAGTATGCCCTTTGGCCTAACTAGTCCAGGCCAGTGACAGTATCCTCCCTGCTAGCCCCAGTTGATGCACTTGACCTATAACCCTCCAGAATCACTTGGGAAGTAAGATAATGGGATATATCTGTGATATATATATAGTTCATGCTGCCACCTAACCAATGCAAAAGGGGTTGACCCCTCCTTCCTTCCCATTCTTTCTACTGGCTTATGAGGCATTTCTTGAGGCAGCTCTTTCCTAACTTGCCAGTGCATGCCATGAATCCTGGGTAAGTTAAGTGGCTTCTGTGGGCCATGAAATCTAGCACTGGCTGACATACTAAGACAAGTCACCTGTTTCATTCTGATAAAGTTCTTTGCTGTAATTTCACAAAGTGATGTTAATGGCCCCAATGTGACCCTGCAGAAGACAAAACTCTCACAGTGAGCCCCAACTCATTAACTTGCCCAGCAGTTAGGAGGGAAATGTATTGAAAAGTAAAATCAAGGTTTGCCGAGAAAATAGGATAAGAGTGTAAGAATCCCTGACATCCCAACTTTCTGCCCTCTCTATGCACTTTCTTCCCAGCCCCAAATTATCAGTGATCCCATAAACTCTATCCCCTGTTATCTGTTATGTTTAAAATACCAAATATTGTTTGATTGACACTTTCTTTGCTGCTGTATTCTTTTGCAACAGGGTCTGCCTGGCTCTCCAGGTCTACCTGGCAGTCCTGGTATAGCTGGAGATAAGGTAATTCAGCTAAATGTTCATTTCAAATTATATAAAATGCACTTCTTGATCCTTTCTGATGCCAAATATTCTTTTGTTGTAAAGTAAAGCTTTTGATCCAAATTTTGACTTTATCTCCTTGACACTAACTAATTTTTATTTTAAATCAAAAATGTAGGGTGAGCCTGGCTCTATTGGACTTCCTGGCCCTCTAGGTTCTCGTGGATCTCCGGTAAGTAAAAATATTTCAAGATGAAAATGCGGTGATACTACCTTTTCAGCAGAGTGATTGGCTTTTGAAATGGGCCAAGCGAGATGAAATGAAGCTTTTCTTTCTCCGGTGCTTTTCACTGGTCTTCGTTAAATCCAATCTTTAATGGAATATAAATGTATGCCACAAAAATACGTTAAGTACCAGCACATTGTGTCATCCTAGGCATCAAGATAAGAGTGTAGAAAACAGAAACTAATTGACAGGAGAATTTTGCTCGGCAGCAACATTGCAAACCCTTTGCATGGAAAATTTAAAATTTTACTAAATGTTTCCTGGATTTTATGGGCTGTGGACCCATTCCGAAGTGGCATCCTATCTGTACACAAAGTTTGAAGCATATGTTCCACCATGTGTCATAATATGAGGAAGTAGTACGAGGAGAAGTCTTACCACATGATGACATCAGCATGCATCTCTACTTAAATGCTACCTCTGTAATTATGGTGCTATCTTTGAGCTCAGCATTGTTTATAACAGTTATAATAGAACATGTGTTCAATATCAGAACCAACACTGATGGTTACAATATCTATTTGGCAGCAATACCAAAATAAAAACAAATGTGAGAATTGTTTCCAATTTATTCATCAAATTACGTCAAATTGCAAACAAGATTCAAATTATCAGTCTTGTATGTCCCCTCAGTGCCTGCCTTTGGCATGCCTCTGTTTATCCTAGTGCTCCCATGCAGGATCAAAGCAGTGGCTGTAGTTTAGCTGGCGAAGGCTGCTGATTTTCAACGAAGGAAGGAGTAGTTTGCCTAAGAGGGCAACTTCTGGAGGCTTTAGCCTTGGACATCCCCATCTCGGTATGAAGAAGAGGAGTCCAAACCAATTGGCTGGAGATAGAAGGGCAATGGTGGGATCATTATTAATGCTGCTGTTAGAGGACTGCAAAGTGTGCTCATAGGGCCAGTGTTGCTCCTCCAGGTCGTTACTCAGTCGCTCTAATTGTCCACTAGTGGGCACCTTTCTGGGGTATTGTGACTCCTTGAAAGTTCTTTAAATCACCAACACCATTACTGCAGCAATCTGAACTTAAGCTTGGCTAACAGGTGAGCAGGATTTCAAAGCAGAATTCTTCGACTATCTATAGCACTTTGCATGCTGCATGCATTTGTTGACACTACATTGGGAGCCGAGAGATTAAACCTCAAACTTAAATCTGCAACAGTTTATATTAAGTTATCAGCCACTTCTGTGCTTGCTGCGAAGGATACATTGTAGAAAGAGTTTTAGAAATGATGCACTGTCAATTACTCCAAAAGACTGGAAGTAGAGTAAATATTGAAAGGCTTCTATTAACAGTAAAATGGATCCACATCCATGCTGTATGACTGCCCTGGACTGTGGGAGGAGCAGTGACACAATCGCCTTTATTCAAGGGTCTGTGGGAGGAGCCAGAGGGCCGTGTCCAGACAGATAACCCAGTTACCACCTATATACATGGTTTACCACAAGAAACTTAGGGAATCAAAGGTTATGGAGTTAATGCAGGAATGTGGTGCTGAGGTAAAAAATTTAGTCATTATCATATTAAATGAGGGAATAGTCACAAGAGGCTGAATGGACAATTCTGCTTTTATTTCTTAATTGCTATACAATGCTATTGGACAACTCCACATTCTTTAGCATTATAGGCAGGTTTCTGTAGAATGTAATCCCAATTTACTGAGCTACACCCCGAAGCCTGCTCAGCAGTCATATTCACTTGGGTCTTCAACAAATCTGCCAACATGATGGGCAAAATGGCCTCCTCCTCTGTCATTATGATTTTGTAATTCTAAATTGAGTTTGGGAAAGCTGCAGGCTATGTTTATGGAGGCAGCAGCAAAGTTGAGTTTCTACCAACAAACCTCAAGCTCACTGCCAGAGGTTTGGTGGTGAGTGTGCAGTTGCCAAAGTGAAAACTGAGCTTATGTAGTGCTGGTACAGGAGTGAGTATGATGGAGGATTGGAAAATGCTTTCTCTGCTCTTCAGCATGAGCAAGGCATTGCTCAACATCTTGCTTCGTTGGATCCAGGTCTTAAGGACTTCACTCTTAACATTGATCACCAGTATGACTTTACTTTGTCTGCCTCTGAGTATGGATTGTGTCACTGAGACCACATTAATTGGGATATCACCACTCATGTACTGGGGCCCCTGCTGAGGAGAAAGTCACAGTCAAAGCTGTCTCCAATGGAATGAGAGGACAATTTAAACTTGAACTTGATGAGCTGTCTGCACTACATCACACAGGAAAGGATTAATTGTAATCCCAAACCCATTTTTATATTATTTAATTCTTATTCCGATTCAGATTCGAGGACTGTCTGTTCTGGGTTTGGTGGACTATGTATGTGCGTGCGTGGGTAGATAGATGGTATAGAGGAATGGGGCTTGTTTTGCTGTTGTTATTTAGTTGCTTGTTGTGTTTGGTGTTGTTCTGCCGAGCATTGTGGGCATGTTATGTTGGCACTAGAACGTTTGGCAACACTTACCGGCTGCCGCCAGCACATTGCTCTTCTCGCCAATGACACATTTCACTGTATGATCTAATGCACATGCGATAAATAACTGAACCCGAATTATGTAATGCAACATCGTTTTATTTTGACAATGGGCTTCTGGTCTTATCTCAAAATGTATTGCTTTTGTTGTATAATGATTTATGGATCCATGATAGAATGCTTGTACCATGGACGGACAATACAACAATCAGTTGCTGTCATAGCACTTGAAGGAATATCTCAACCTCATTACATTTATGTTGTATTGATAATGGCAGGAGCTGGAGGTTATGTATTAGGGTAACTAGTTTGTATATCTGTGGATGCAAGGCTAATTATGAAACAGCCTTTCAATTTAAGGCAGGTGTTAACTTTTCCAAGCAATTAAGTAAGAGTAAGATCCAGTGAAAATAGTAGTAAAGAGTTCAAGAGTGAAATAAATAAATTGTTAAAGATAAAGAAGAAATGGAGACTTTAAGATAACAGAGGACTGATGATTTTGAAAGAGTCAGACATGTTGGATGCCTTATTTTTCTGGTTTTTAAAGTTCATTCATTTGTTTTACAGAATAGCCACCTCATTTTACATCAATAACATTAACATGCAGTCTTACAGGAATATTTTTTTTTGTGACATTCTGGACAGTGACTTCCATTTTTCTTTTCCAGGGTTCTCGTGGTGAGACTGGAACCACTGGCCCTGTTGGATTTGCTGGACCTCCGGTAGGTTATCTGTGTCCAAAATGTTTTTCTGTAAGGAATTTGTTCCTTATCAATCAAATGTTTCACAGAGGTATAGAAGTACAATGGCTGTGTTACTAGACTAGAATTAAAGATAACTAGATTAGTTATCCATGACGCACCATTTCAAATTGCAGTTAAGGAAATTGTATTCAATTAATTAAATAAATCCATATATAAGAAGTCAGATATCACGAATGGGGTTCATGATGCTATAAAATGTCATTAATAAAGATGATCTTTTATTGATATCCTTTAGGAAAGAAAGTCTGCCCTTGCCTGGTCTGGCCTAAATGACCCTCCGGAAGCATAGTGATGAGATTGTCTGTGATCTGCCCATTGATACGGTCTAGGCAGACACTGCTCAAAGGCAATTGGCAATAGGCAATAACCACTGACTTAGTCAGTGGTGTCCGCTTAACATGAGCAAATATTTTTTAAAAGTCTGGTAGAAACCCCTGCTGTTATTGTGGACAGTGGTAATAGGATGAGCTCATTAATTTGTACCTCTTCTTATCGGGAGGAACTTTGCGTATCCTGATTGTGGTTTTATCAAGAAAGTGTTGCTGACTTTTGGTGTAATGACTAAGATGTCTAGCCCGCCAGTGGGGTGGACCTGATCATTTTGCCTGTTACTCAGACTGTACACAAATACCAAGTGACAATCTTTGAACTCCAGTGGGAGAAAATCACATGATGAATCATACTGGAGAAACAGCGGAAGGCCAAGTACACGAAGCATCGCCCAAATCTAACCGCTTTAAGCATTAAGTTGTAGCATGAGTGAAATTCTCTTCAGGAAAACAAAGATGTAATCTGTGAAATAACTTTCATACCTAAATTCACGTTTTAGCTCCCCACTAAACTGCTCAATTTCATTCTGACCAGGGAAGTGACGGACAACCTGGAGTTAAAGGTGAAACTGGGGAGCCTGGTCAGAAGGGTGATGCTGGCTCTCCAGGACCACAGGGACTAGCAGGATCCCCTGGTCCACCAGTAAGTACATCAACAGAAGAGATTAAACACATTAAAAATGTATAATTACGGGCAAGCCATTCAGCTTAAATCTCCTAAATCATTTTCTAGGGCCCTATTGGAATTTCTGGACTTAAAGGTGGACGTGGCACTCAGGGAGCACCTGTACGTTTTATTTTCAAACATTTTTTTTTGTTTGCTTTGAATATTTCTATTTATTACTTCTGTCCATAGAAAAATGTATTAGTGTGCTATATTAGGAAACAGTTTATAATATTATGAAGCCTTTTATCCACATGTGAAAGATAGCTTCACTTTACAATAATGTGTTTGCAGATTTCTATTGTTCTAGAACCCTACACTATGGCTTACCTTTGTAAATGTTAGTGCAGCCACTTATGTGGTTATTAGCATAATGATGTAGACAGGGATATTGGAATCCAAGTCCATAGCTCCCTGAAAGTGGAAACACAGGTAGATAGAGTGGTAATGAAGGTGTATGACATGCCTGCCTTTGCTAGTCACATGGAGCATAAGAGTCAGGAAATCATGATGCAGTTGTATAGAACTTTGGTTAGACCATGTTTCGAATATTACCTACAATTCTGGTTACTTCATTACTGTAAGGAGATGGAAGCTTTAGAAAGTTTTTTGAAGGGGTTTACCAGTATGCTGCTTTGATTCGAGGGTGTGAACTTTAAGGATGAACAAACTTGGATTATTTTCTATGCAGCTTCAAGATGAGAAATGTTTATAAAATGATAAATGATAAAATTATAAAATGTTTATAAAAGCATAGATAAGGAGATAGGCAAAATCTCTTTCATTGGGTAAAACCATTCAATTATAGAGGGAATGGCTTTAAGATGAGATGGGGTAAGTTTAGGGGGGATGTGCGGGCAAACTTTTTTCCACAAAGAGCTGTAGGTGCCATGTTGAGAATTGCAGATATATTAAAAAGCTTTACAGAATCCTGATTGTGTGTTAACCATGTTTTCTCTATAATAGGGTCCCACTGGCTTTCCTGGGCCTGCAGGGAGAGTTGGACCACCAGGACCAACTGTGAGTAGTAGTCTTCAAGGAAATCATAATTCCTAATTGGTCTGAGGGCTCTGCTCAATGTCCTTAAAAGCATTTTACATTTTCATTTAAGATGCCTTCTGTATTAGCTTAATAGTGATTTGCCTTGATTCCATATCAAAATAACAACAGGCTTTTTTTTCCCCAAGAGTTGATTGAAGCCAGTTGGTTTGAAGTGTCTTGAGATAATATGGTCATGTTTTTCCACGAGAGGCCACCTTCCCCAGAATCATGTGGTCATGAGAATTAAGAGTCTATAGACAGATCTGGTTAATATAATGTTAAGTATATTGGTGTTGGTGTTGGCGTTGGCGCATGGCCTAGTGGACAAGGTATTGGATTAGTAACCTGAAGGTCACTGGTTCGAGCCTCAGCTGAGGCAGCGTGTTTGTGTCCTTGAGCAAGGCACTTAACAACACATTGCTCTGTGATGACACTGGTGCCAAGAGTCCTAGTGCCCTTCCCTTGGACAACATCGGTGGCGTGGAGAGGGGAAGGCTTGCAGCTTGGGCAACTGCCGGTCTCCCATACAACCCTGCCCAGGCCTGCGCCCTGGAAAAACCTCCCAAGGTGCAAATCCATGGTCTCATGAGACTAACAGGTGCCTATGTAAGTATATTGCACTGTAAAATGGAACTTAAGCATGTTGAAAAATAAGTATTATTATCAATCCTGGCCTTTTGTGAAAGCCACTTGTTTACTTTCTACCCAATGATAGTAAAAAATGAGGAATAAGAAAATATGAGCAAGAATTAGGATCAATCTGTGCCAAGATAATGAGATTATGAATTCACCTTCCTTATTTCTTTTTAAGGGTGACCCAGGTCCTGCTGGTCCCTTAGGGGCTACTGGAAAGGAAGGACCTCCAGGTCTGCGAGGTGACACTGGATCACCTGGAAAGGTTGGTGATCCTGGCCCCCCAGGGATACCCGGTAGTCCTGGTGATAAAGGTGAACCCGGAGACGATGGTCCAACTGTAAGTGCAATTAGAATTTTGAAAATTGTATCTCAACATGAAGTTGGAAAAACATGTTCAGTGAAATTGAATCTAGCTGTAATCTTATCACTACAATTAAAAAAATTAAGTTTCTATGCTGATCCAGTTCTAGGCTCATGGATCTCAATGATTGATCCATGTAACAATAGAAACAAAAGTAGCAAGCAGTAGCAACAAAAGTGTTGAAACTATTCCATCTTTGGTAGAGTGACGAGATGAGTACCACTAACAGGTCATGATGATGAGTAAAAGACACTGGAGTGGAAAAGATCGTCGACAGCTCATGCTATTGGATTTTATTGGCCTAGTGAGTGTCGGGGTCTGGAACCTATTTCTGAAGAGGAGGTGGAGGCAGAAATCTTCATTAATTTAAGGTTACCTGGATGATCACTTGAGCAATCATAATCTACAAACTGCTGACCAGCAAGGGTTACTTTATAGATAGAAAAGAGGTTTGCTCCATTAATGACACACTTTTCAGACTCAGTTATTTTTAAAGCACAGGTTGAATGGTTGTGTAAAACAGTTGTGTCTATGCAGATTAATCAACATCTGAGACAGCCACACATACCTGGAGAAAAAACTATATCTAATATTGTATTGATAAAAGTTAAGAACTTGAACTAAGATGATAAACACATATATGAACTAACATTTGGAGTGATTTAATAATTTGTACAGTATATAGAACAAATTTGATATTGGTCACAGTTATTCAGGTTCAAAATCTGAAATCTATTTCTGTATTAGAAAAAACTCAAAAGGAAGCTATTAGCATATCTGGATAGTCAAACATTACCATTGATCCACTGATACCAAAACTGCCTGTGGAAGCGAATTTCTTGCCTATTTTCCTGGTGTAAAACAAATAGCAAATGGACAATGTTGCAGTGGTGATGGCAGGGAAAAGTTTGCTGCTTTTAAATCAGAATCAGGCTTATTACCACTTGCATATGTCATGCAATTTGTTGTTTTTTAGCAACAGAAAAGTGCAAGGCACAAAAATTACCATAAGTTACAAAAATAAACAAATCGAGCAAAGGAGGGATAATAAGGTAGTGTTCCTGAATTCGTAGGTTATTCAGAAATCTAGTGGGGCAGGGGAAGATGCTGTTCCTAAAACATTAAGTCTGGGTCTTTAGACTCCTGTAGTTGCTCCCTGACAATGACATCACAGAGAGGGCATCTCCTGGGTGTTGACGATGTTTAGTGATGGATGATGGATGCCACCTTCTTGAGGCATCGCCTCTTGAATATCTTCGTTGATGTGGAGAGTTGGCCCCGTAGTCAAGCTGGTGGAGTCTACAACAATCAGCAGCCTCTTGCAGTCCTGCGCATTGGAGGCTCTGTACCAGGCGGCCATTCATCCAGTCAGAATGTTCTCCGGCATACATCTGTAGAAGTTTGGAAGAGTCATTGATGCATGAAAAATGCTAATATCTCAGTAATGTCTCAATTCAGGGCATAAATCTACTCCAGTGATGGTGTATATGTAGTCAAATGAACTTTTGCATACGAGGAGGCTCAGTGCATAATGAGCAGAGATTTGGATGAAACAGTGTGAACAGTTGAGGAAATTTGCATGGAATATATTAACAATTTCCTCCTGAAAAAGTCTAGCTGAGCCCCATTAAGATACAGATAACTCTTAGCTAGTCGTTGACCATAGAGCAATACAGCACAGATACAGGCACTTGGGCTCAACAAACCTATACTGACCAAGGCGCCCACCAAGCTAGTCCCAATTTCTTGCATTTGTCCCTTATTCTTTTCCTACTTGTACCTATCCAAGTGCTTCTTAAATGATACAATTATATTCAACCACTTCCTCTGGCAGCTACTTCCATATAATCACTCCCCTCTTATACGAACAGTTGTGCCTCAAGTCTCTTTTAAATCTTTCCCCTCTTATTCTGTACTCATACCTATAACCCCTTGTTTTGGTCTCCATTACGCTGGGGAAAATACTGTTACTATCAACCCCATCTGTGCCTCTCATAGTTTTAAATATTTCCATAATGTTGCCTCTCATTCTCTTGCATTCCATGGAATAAAGAACTTGTCTGGCCATCCTCTCCCTATAACATTGGCACTCTAGTCCTGACAACATCCTTCTAAACCTCTCCTGCATTCTCTCCCATTTAATCACATCATTCCTATAATAGAGTGACCAACACTATACACAGTACTCCAGGTGTGGCCTCATCAACTTCTTGTACAACTGTAACATAATGTCCAATCACCTCTGCTCAGTGCCCTGACTAATGAAGACCAGCAGGCTAAACGCCTTTTCACTACCCGTCTACTTGTGACACCATTTTCAATGCATAATGCACATGCACATCTGTGTCTCTCTGTTCCATTATATTCATAGTGTCGGTTCTATGCTTGTTTGACTTTCCAAAACACATCATCTCACACATCTCTGTAGAAATCCCTTTGCTACTCCTCAGCCCACTTCCTTAACTGATCATGATCCTCCTGTAATCTCCAATAACCTTCTTCACTATCAAAAATACTTCCTAATATTGTGTCATTGAAAGCTCACTGATTGTCTTTCAGATTTACTTTCAAGTTATATATATAACTTACAAATAACAACATTCTCAACAGCGACCCCTGTGACACACCACTAATTACTGGTCTCCATTCTGAGAAAGAACCTTAAGCCACCATCCTCAGCTTCCTACCACTGGGCCAATTTTGAAACAACTTAACTAGCTCTCCCTGGATTCCCTGGGACCCAGTGTTCAAGACCAGCCTACCATGTGGGACTTATTGAAGGCCTTGCTGAATTCCAAGCAGACAGCATCCATCACCTTACTCTCATGTTCGTTTTTAGTTACCTTTTCAAAGAAACTCTGAAAGGTTCACAAAGCATGACATTACACACACAGAACCATGCTGATCCCTCCTAATCTGTCTATCCAAGTGCTCTCCCTCAGAATTCTGTCCAGTAACTTCCTCACTGCTGATGTTAGGGTGACCGGCCTATAGTTCCCTGGCTTGTCCTTGCTACCCTTCTTAAACAACATTGGCCACATTCCAGTTTTGGGGAACTTCACCAGTGGCTAATGATGAAGCAAATGTCTCTTCAAGGGCCTCTACAATTTCTTCTTTAGCCTTCCACAAAGGTGAAGAGTGTATATGGTCAGGCCCCAGGGATTTATCCACCTTAGTGCGCCATAAGGCTGCAAATAGTTCCACACTGGTGATATGAATAGCTTCTAAAACATCACCTTAAGTTTCCCTTATCTCATGAGAAACCATGATTTTCTTCTCAGTAAACACTCGCAACAGCTATTTTAGTTTGTGTTCCACCTGGTGGTAGCTGCAGCCCTCTTTTCCCAATTGCTATCTTTATGATGTGTCTTCTTGTGACTTTCAGGGGCCGGATGGACCTCCAGGTCCACAAGGTACAACAGGACAAAGAGGTCTTGCAGGCATGCCAGGCCATCGTGGGGAGAGAGGCATGCCTGGTCTACCGGGCCAAGCTGTGAGTATTGTATTATTAATTGCTTCATTCCCATAGAACTTCATTTTGCCTAAGCATAAACAAAAGCTGTAAGTAATTTAATAATTATGAAAGCAGCTCTGAACCATGAAAACTGTAATCATTTATTCGACTTCAATCCTTGTTAATTGAATTACATTTCATTAAAAGGCATCTTTCTCATCAGGCTAGGCAGCATCTATGAAAAAGAGTAGGTGTCGATGTTTTGGGCACAGGGTGTTGATTGTTTATTCTTTTCCACAGATGCAACATGGTGCACTGATTTCCTCCAGCATTTTGTGTGTGTTGCTTTGGGTTTCCAGTATCTGCAGATTTTTTCATGTTTCAAATTATATGTGTTGTTTTGTTCCAAACCGTTAATTATAGAACAATAGAAAACCTACACCACAATACAAGCCCTTCAGCCCACAATCCTGTGCCAAACATGTCCTTACCTCAGAAATTACCTAGGATTACCCATAGCCCTCTATTTTTTTAAGCTCCATGTACCTATCCAGCAATCTCTTAAAAGGCCCTATCATATCCGCCTCCACCACCATCACCGGCAGCCCATTCCATGCATTCACCACTCTCTGCGTAAAAATTTACCCCTGACATTTCCTCTGCACCTACTTCCAGGCATCTTAAAACTGTGCACTCTTGTGCTAGCCATTTCAGCCCTGGGAAAAAGCCTCTGACTATCCACATGATCAATGCCTCTCATCATCTTATACACCTCTCATCCTCCGTTGCTCCAAGGAGAAAAGGCCGAGTTCACTCAACCTAGTCTCATAAGGCATGCTCGCCGATCCAGGCAACATCCTTTAAAATCTCACACCGTTTCTATGGTTTCGACATTCTTCCTGTAGTGAGGCGACCAGAACTGAGCACAGTACTCCAAGTGGAGTCTGACCAGGGTCCTATACAGCTGCAACATTACCTCTCGGCTCCTAAACTGAATCCCATGATTGATGAAGGCCGATGCACTATATACTTTTTTAACCACAGAGTCGACCTGCGCAGCAGCTTTAAGTGTCCTATGGATTTAGACCCCAAGATCCCTTTGATCCTCCACACTGCCAAGAGTCTTACCATTAATACTATATTCTGCCATCATATTTGACCGGCCAATGTGAACCACCTCACACTTATCTGGGTTGAACTCCATCTGCCACTTCTCAGCCCAGTTTTGCATCCTAACAATGTCCTGCTGTAACCTCTGACAGCCCTCCACACTATCCACAACACCTCCAACCTTTGTGTCATCAGCAAATTTACTAACCCATCCCTCCACTTCCTCATCTAGGTCATTTATAAAAATCACAAAGAGTAGGGGGTCCCAGAACAGATCACTGAGGTACACCACTGGTCACCAACTTCCATGCAGAACATGACCCATCTTCAACCACTCTTTGCCTTCTGTGGGCAAGCCAGTTCTGGATCCACAAAGCATTGTCCCCTTGGATCCCATGTCTCCTTACTTTCTCAATAAGCCTTGCATAGGATACCTTGACAAATGCCTTGCTGAAATCCATATACGCTGCATCTACTGCCCTACCTTCATCAATCATCTCATCCTCAAAAAATTCATTCAGGCTCGTAAGGCACGACTTGCCTTTCACAAAACCATGCTGACTATTCCTAACAGTCCTAATTCCTAATTATGAAAATTTTTAATGAAAAACAATCAAAATAGCAGGAAATCTTGACTTAATCTATTTTTTCTTCTTAATTGGACAATTTTGGAAGTTGCTTTGTGTAATGTTCTCCAAGAATGATTGGCTTTCTAGACTTTTTTCAGTTAGTATGGTGCATTTAATTTAGATGCCATAGATCTGATTGAAGTCAATTAGTTATTGCAGCTGCTGGTTGTTTTTACAGCTTTCACCTTTTTTTTTGCTGAATTTAACCCAACAAGTCAAGTTTTTAAATGAGAGTTGCACATGGAGCAGCTTATTGCCATTGTGACCTATTGAGTGTATGTTGTTTCAACTGGCAGATCCATCTACCTGTTTCTTTTAGTTACAAAAAGTGGGGCAATAGTCAGATTCAACTGTATCCAGGCTGGCAAATCAGTGCTTCACTAATCAGTGTTGTAAAATAATCTATAGATCCATTGGTTTGGCCTTGGGCCATAATTAGAGTATTGTGTGTCGCTCCTAATGGCTTCACACCTTCGGAAGGTTGTGATTGTATTGAAGAGGGTGCAGAGGAGACTTATTGGGATGCTACGTCAATTAGAACACAATCAGTTACAATGAGAGATTGAATATGCTGTCTTTGATTTCTCTGGATTGACACTTGACAGAAGCATTCAAAATTATCTGGGATTTAATAAAAACTGAAAATGCTGGAAATACTGAGCAGGTCAGGCTGCATCTGAGGGAAGGCATCTAGAGCTAACATGTTGAGTCCAAGACCTTCTATCAGAACAAGGAAGGAGACAAAAGAAGCTTGTTGAGCTTCAGGGAAAGTGGGAGGGGGGATGTTTCTGTTTGGTGAAAACCAGGACGACTATGAGGTTATTGGGTCAATGAGTGAATGGGAGCAGTTAAAGAGTAGACCATTGATAGAAGAATGTGGGAGGTATGAGATGCAAAGGAGAAAGTCAGTCTGGGGATGTCCTCCACTCCAACAGAGGGGTGGGAAACAAGTAAGCTGAGCTAATATCACAGATAGTGACTATTAGAGAAATCAGGTTACCAATTACCATTTTATGAAAGAGATGAGATTGGGTAGATAGTCAAGAATCATTTTCCTCATGATGGGATGTCTAAAACTAGAGTAAACTGGTTTAATGTGAGAGCCAGAAGGTTTAGAGGGGATCTGGTGGGTTATTTTCACTCAGAAACTGATAAGAATCTGGAATACGCTACCCAAGATGTTGGTTCAGGCTGGTAATCTCACAGCATTTGGGAAAAGCCCTGGAAAGCATTTGAATCACAAGTTGGAGAAGGTATGGACCAAATGGGGGAAGGTTGTATACAAGTTTAATAGTGTGTTTGGATATGATGGGCTAAAGGGCCTATTTCTGTGTTTGTACAACTATACGACTACATTATTATGCATTCAGTGAATTAAATTGATCACATATGGGATTTGGAAATTTGTTGCATTGTATTAATGGCTTATTTATACACAGGAACTGAAATTAATGCTGAAGTATAGTCTGAATTTATCAGTTTTACTTTTCTCCTCATAAAGATTAATCATTATTTTATTTATTATTTTTATATGGGTATGAACATTTTATTTTGCAGAAGATGATTAAAGCACAGTAAATTTGTCAAATCAATGATTTTTTTTATGTTTCCATCTCCAGTGGGATTCCACCCCAAGTACATCTTCCACCCACCCTCCTCCCACAGGGATCGTTCCCTATGTAACTCCCTTGTCCATTTGTCCCTCCCCACTGATCTCCCGCCTGGCACCTATCCTTGCAAACAGACAAGTGCTCCACCTGACCCTACACCACCTCCCTCACTACCATTCAGGGCCCGAAACAGTCCTTCCAGGTGAGGCAACACTTCACCTGTGAGTCTGTTGGGGTCATATACTGTATCTGGTGCTGCTGGTGTGGCCTCTTGTGTATCAGTGACACCGGACAGAGATTAGGAGGCCATTTCGCCGAGCACCTACGCTCCGTCCACCAGAAAAAGTGGGACCTCTCAGTGGCCCCCCATTTTAATACCACTTCCCATTCCCATTCCGACACGACAGTCTATTTTCCGACAGCCTCTTCTACTGTTGCAATGAGACCACACTCAGGTTGGAGGAACAATACCTTGTATTCCACCCTCCAACCTGATGGCATAAACATCAATTTCTCAAACTTCCAGTAATGCCCCCGCACCCCCATTCACCATTTCCCATTTCCCTTTTTCACCTTATCTCCTTACCTCCCTCTGGTGCTCCTCCCCCTTTTTTTCCTGTGGCCTTCTGTCACTCCTATCAGATTCCCCTTCTCCAGCCCCATTTCTCTTCACCTATCAACTTCCCAGCTCTATTTAACCACTGCCCCCACTCCCAGTTTCACCTGTCACCTTGTGCTTCTCCCTTTCCCCCACTTTCTTACTCAGACTCCTCATCTTTTTTCCCCAGTCCTGATGAAGGGCCTTGGCCCGAAATGTTGACTCTTCATGGTTTGCTATAGATACTGCCTGGCCTGCTGAGTTCTTCCAGCCTTTTGTGTGTATTAATTGGATTTCTAGCATCTGCAAATATCCCCTCATTTGTGATTTTTTTTTTGTTTACAAGTTAACTGCCAACAGTTTTTAAAATTGAGTGATTTCTCTTGCAATGCTCTTTAATGCAGCCAGTGAGTTGTTCCATACATACTTGGGTTCATCCACTCCTTTTATTAGGGCTGCTCAAACACCAAACAAGTATTGAATTGAATTGACTTTATTTCTTACATCCTTCATATACATGAGGAGTAAACATCTTTACATTATGTCTCCGTCTATAGGTGCAATGTGCAATTTATAGTAATTTATAATAAATAGTTAGTACAACAGGACAGTCAATATAACATAGAAATACAATTGTATCAGCATGAATTAATCAGTCTGGTGGTCTGGTGGAAGAAACTGTCCTGGAGCCTGTTGGTCCTGGCTTTTACGCTGTGATACAGTTTCCCGGGTAGTAGCAGCTGGAACAGATTGGGGTTGGGGTGACTCCCAATGATCCTTCAGGTCCTTTTTACACACCTGTCTTTGTAAATGTCCTGAATGGTGGGAAGTTCACATCTACAGATGCTCTGGGCTGTCTGCACCACTCTCTGCAGAGACCTGTGATTGAGTGAAGTACAGTTCCCATACCAGGCAGTGATGCAGCCAGTCAGGATTCTCTCAATTGTGCCCCTATAAAATGATCTTAGAATTTGGGGGCCCACATACCAAACTTCTTCAGCTGTCTGAGGTGATAGAGGTGTTGTTATGTTTTTTCTCGCCACACAGCCAGTATGTACAGACCACGTGAGACCCTCGGTGATGTTTATGCCAAGGAACTTAAAGCTGTTAACCCTCTCAACCCCAGATTCACTGATGTCAATAGGGGTTAGTCTGTCTCCATTGCTCCTGTAGTCCACAACCAACTCCTTTGTTTTTACGACATTGAGCGAGTAGTTGTTTTCTTGATACCACTGTGTCAAGGTGATGATTTCTTCTCTGTAGGCTGCCTCATTATTAATTGGTATTAAGCCAACATGCCATCAGTGTTGGCGCGTGGCCAAGTGATTAAGGCATTAGTCTAGTGATCTGAAGGTCACTTGTTCGAGCCTCAGCTTAGGCAGCGTATTGTGTCCTTGAGCAAGGGACTTAACCACACATTGCTCTGCGATGACACTGGTGCCAAGCTGTATCGACCCTTACCCTTCCCTTGGACATTGGTGGCGTGGAGAGAGGAGACTTGCAACATGAGCAACTGCCGGTCTCCCATACAACCCTGCCCAGGCTTGCGCCCTGGAAACTTTCCAAGGCACAAATCCATGGTCTCTTGAGACTAACGGATGCCTAAAAAGGCCAATCAGTGTAGTGTTGTCAGCAAATTTAATTAGCAGTTTGGAGCTGTGGGTGGTGGCACAGTCATGGGTATACAGAGACTAAAGGAGGGGGCTTAGGTGTTGAGGATCAGAGGGGCAAAGGTGAGGGAGCCCACTCTTACCACCTGCCGGCGATCTGACAAAATGAGCACAATCCAGCTACATGAGCCAGGGTGAAGGCCGAGGTCTCTGAGCTTCTTGTCGAGCCCGGAGGAAATTATAGCGTTGAATGCTGAACTGTAGTCCAAGAAGAGCATTCTCACATAAGCATTCTTCTTCTCCAGATGTGCAAGAATTGTGAGTAGAGCTCTGGCTTTTGCATTATCTGTCTATCTGTCGTGTCATTAGGTGAATTGTAGGGGGTCCATTGTGGGTGGCAGCATGCTGTAGATGTAGTCCTTGACCAGCCTCTCAAAGCATTTGCTTATTATTGAGGTGAGTGCAACAGGACACATGTAACTACAGAAGGAGGGAATAAAGAGTGTGGAAAACAGGAACTGATCAACATCACTCGGAAGTGCGCCCTTCTTGTAACTGATAATTAGTTAGAGACCTTTAATAACATTTCTTGAAGAGATGATTCTGAAGTACTGAAAATTCAGTCTTTTTCATTTAGTTTTGGAATATTTGGCCAAATTATAGTTCATACTGTTAATGAGGACAAGGTTAGACACCTCCTCTGCTGTTTGTTTTCAGGGTCAGCCTGGGAAACAAGGATTAACAGGCCCAACTGGTGAAAGGGGACCTCCAGGCCCAACTGGTGCACAAGGTACCCGTGGACCTCCCGGTGAAGCTGGTCAGGATGTAAGTAAAAAAAAAAATCATGTTGTTTGACTCTTAACATCTGGAATTTTATTTACATAAATATAACAAATAAACTCTTTTTCAGGCTTCCAGCTGGGCACAAGTATTGACTTTAACTGATGTTTCGATGATAAACTCTGCCATCTTCATGATAACGATGACAGAGTTTGTCACCGAAACATCGGTTAAAATCAATACTTGTACTCGGCTGGAAGCCTGAGAAGAGTTTATTTGTCATTTATACTGGGAAAGCGTAAGATCCTGTATCATAAACTTAACAGTTCTATTTTTTTTTAAAAGATTATGAAACATATTGTTTAAAAAGTTCAAAATTGCTCTGCAGTCAATTAGATATTTAGGGAGTACTGTAATGCATGGCATGTGACCGCACAGCAAGATCTTTTGGGTCAAAGTGCACATGCTTTTTGAAGGAGGGATTAATATCAGTCTAGCCACTGGTGATCAGAGGCCTTTTTCTCAGAATCCTTTATGTAGAGTTAAAAGGAACGGACATTTCAGCAGGGCAGCGCACCCTCAGTGCTATTGTAGGAACATCAACATAGATAATGTCTCTGCGAGGGAACTTGAATCCACACCTCTCTGACAAACGGCTGTGGAAGTGTTTGCCCTGAATCAGGCTGAACTCTTATCACTTACTCTACTGCATGCTGGATGTTTGAGCTGCTGGTTAAAGGTTCTTCTTTGTTCCTAGGGCCTTCCTGGAATTGATGGCACTCCTGGACGTGATGGTCGCGCAGGAGAGATGGTAAAGCAAAGCAAATCAATAAATGAGCAATGAATGCCAGCAGTGAGCTTCTGTTGCTGTGCTGCTCACAGGAATGGCAACAGAGCTAGCTCTCAAGCTGCCTGTTCTTATGGTTCTCTGCTAACCAGCCTTGCCTTTTTTTCTGCACAGGGAGATCGTGGTGATCCAGGGCCTGCAGGTGTACCTGGGGTACAAGGTAGTCCTGGAGCCCCAGGCCCTGTTGGTGCAACTGGAGAGCCAGGTCCCAGAGGAGAGACGGTAAGTTAAACATATGCAATATAGTTTCCCATTTACCACTAACTAGCAGGATGATCAACAACACACATTGTTTCAGCATTAATGACAAAGGGGGAAAAGTACGATTCAGGCACTAGTATTCTAGAGTCCTGGAATATGCAGTACATCTGGTCTGTGCCGAACTATTAATCTGCCTAGTTCCATCAACCTGCACCTGGACATTAGCCCTTCATACCACTCCCATTCATGCATTTATCCAAATTTCTCTTAAATGTTGAAATCAAATTCAAATCTAAATCTACCACTTCTGCTGGCAGCTCGTTCCACTCTCTCACCACCCTCTGAGTGATGAAATCCCCCTTATATTCCCCATAAACTTTTCACCTTTCACTCTTAACCCTTGACCTCTAGTTCTATTCTCAGCAAACCTCAGTGGAAAAAGCCTGCTTGCAACTTATCCTGGCTACACCCCCCATAATTTTGTATACCTCTGTCAAATCTCCCCTCATTCCCCCTGAGCTAGGAAGTAAAGTCCTAACCTAGTCAGCCCTTCCCTATACCTTACTTCCTGGCAACATCTTTGTAAATTTTCTCTCTACTCTTTCAACCTTTTTGACATCTTTCTTGTAAGTAGGTGACCCACAAATGCACACAATACACCAAATTGAGTCTTATACAACTTCAACATAATATCCCAACTCCAGTATTTAATATTTTGATTTATGAAGGCCAATGTGTCAAAAGCTCTCTTCACAACCCTATCTCCTTGTGATGCTACTTTCAAGGAGTTATGAAATTGTATTCCCAGATCCCTCTGTTCTACCACCTTATTGCTCACTATGCAAGTCCTATCCTGGTTTGTCCTCCCAAGGTATAATCTTGGTGTCACCTGCAAATTTGCTGATCCAGTTTACTATATTATCATCTCCAGTCAATCGTTGATATAGATCACAAAGAACAATGGGGCTAGCACTGATCTTCGTGAAAAACCACTTGTCACCGGCCTCCAGTCAGAGAGGCAACCATCTACACCATTGTCTGACTTTTCCTGTGAAATCCAATTTACTGCCTCAGCTTGAATCCAAGCGACTGAACCTTCTTGACCAACCTTCCATGTGGGACCTTGTCTGAAGGCATTGCTAAAGTTCACGCAGACAACATCTATTTCTTTACCTTCATTAACTTTCCTGGCAACTTTCTTGAAAAACTCTAAAAGATTGATTAGACATGACCTACCATGCTCAAAGCCATGTTGACGATCCCCTATCAGTCCCTTTCCATCAAAATACTTACGTATCTGGTCCCTCAGAATACCTTCCAATAACTTACCCCTGACTGATGTCAGCCTCACTGGCCTATAATTTCCCTGCTTATTTTTAGAGCCTTTCTTAAACAGTGGTACAACATTAGCTATCCTACAATCCTCCAGTACCTCACCAGTTGCTATGGACGTTTTAAATATCTGTGCTAGGGCCCCTGCAGCTTCTGCACTAGCCTCCCACAAGGTCCAAGGGAGCATCTTCTCAGGGCTGGGGATTTATCCACCATAATTTGCCTCAAGACAGCAAACACCTCCTCTTCTGAAATTACCTACTTTCACAACTTGTTTTTATAACATTCTGCAATATCTACAAATTTCCTCCTCTGAATCCTGCTGATTACGGTGGTCTATAATATAATCTTATTAACAAGGTCATCCCTTTCTTCTTCCTCAGCTTCACGACAAACTCTCTGGGCTGTCCTGTCAGAGCACTGCCGTGACATTGTCCCTGTCTAGTAATGTCACCCTCACCCTTTAATCCCTCCCACTCTGTCACATCTAAAACTGAACCCTGGAACATTGAGCTGCCAGTCCTGACCCTCCTGCAACCAAATCTCACTAATGACTACAGTGTCATAATTTCTCATGCTGATCCATCCCCTGAGCTCCACCACCTTTCCTACAATGCTCCTTGCATTGAAATGTACACAACTCAGAACATTAGTCCCACTATGTTCAACCTTTCAATTCCTGACTTTGTATATAAACCATCTGGGAATCTTATTCTTGTACACAGAACCTCCTGCCTGTTTCCCAAACCATTGAATCCCCTATCACCACTGTTTGCCTGTTCTCCCCGCTTCCCTTCTGAGCGACAGAGCCGGACTCAGTGCTGGAGACCTGACCACTGATATTTTCTTCTTCGCAGTCATCCCTCCCCCAACAGTATCCAAATGATCCAAATCTATTATTGAGGGGATTGGCCATGGGGTACTCTGCACTGGCAGCCTATCCCTCTCCTGACGGTCAACCAGTTACCTGCGTCCTGCACCTTGGGTGTAACTACTTCCCTGTATGTCCTGTTGATCAATCCCGCAGCCTCACAAATGATCCGAAGTTCATCCAGCTCCAGCCCCGTTCCTTAACGTGGTCTGTCAGAAGCTGCAGCTGGAAGCACTTCTTGCAGAGCAAGTCATCAAGCTGCTTTCCCACGTCCCACGTCCCACATTTCACTGGCCCGCCTGGCATTCCTGCTGCTCTACTTGTGCAAAAAGAAAGAATGAAAGAAAATTAAATGAAAATAAAATCTACCCTCAGCCTTTGCCTCTCCTCGCCAAAGCCTCTATGAGCCAAAACCTGAACTTTCCACTCTTAACACTGGCTCTCTCCATCTAGCTACTATCAAGCTATAATCACAAATTTTGGATGTGCAAATGTCACACAGCAAAGATAAGCATTTTCTCCAATTTTACCCTCTACTAAAGGTTCATTTTATATCTGTCACATTTCTACTCTCTGCATTTATTTACTGTAATTTCAGTCTTCATCAGTAGTCATTGTCTTTGCTCAGATATCTAGGCAGAAAATGAAGCTAAGAGTTCATGAACAGGAAACATCAGATCTAAAACTTTGCTTACAATGTATGTAAATTACTGAATCATAGGGCTTATCTGTTGCGTGGAAACTGCAGCTTTTCTGCCACACTGTTTGGAAGACTGAGTTTAGAGTGGCTGAGTAGCGCACAAGAAGCCAGTTACACTTGCAAAGTGGGTCTTACAGTTGAACTTACAGGGTCTTACAGCCTCCTCGCAAGTTCAGTAGCCATTGGTGTGACTGTGGCAGTCGATTGTAAGGTCTTATTAACTTCTTCAGTGGATAACACTTGGAACGTGATACAAAAATATTAAAGAATTTAAAGCTTTTAAAAACTTAACATTAAAGTGACTTGAACAGACTTGAACAGTAATACAGAATTACTTTGTATTTGCCCCAACAGAAGCAAAAGCTAATCACTATGTATCAAAATTTTCTTAATGTTTTGGTATGTTCTGCCATTAGGGTGATTTTTCGGATGTGCATTCTTTGCTTACCAAAGACAACTCATTTTCTCTATTTTTCCCTCCCTAAAGGGTTCTCGTGGTCCAACGGGTACCTCTGGTCGAGCAGGAGGTCGTGGATTACCGGTAAGCCATTGAACTGATACTTGATTGCTCTTAATACAAGATTCATGAAATTTGGTTTTATGCTTAATACATTTCCAGTCTCTACATTTATTTAATTGCAGTTTACACCAGCAGTCAGCATCTTGATCTATTCGTTCAGATTTAGCAAATTTTAAATACTATTATATCTAAGGAGAATTTTTTTAATTGTAAGTTTCATATCCAATGAAAACAACATATTCATAAAGTCAGTGTTGCAAGAGTTGAGACTGTGGAGTTGTGTCCTGGTCAAAGTTACTTGTTCATGTTCTCATAACACAGCGTTGAGATTGAAAGAGGAGACAAGATTTTTTTACTTGGGAAAAGCCAGATTAATGCTTCTGCAAATTCAGCCCTAAAATGCATGATTTAAAGGTTTAATTGAGGTTCCAGCACTGACTGCTAGTCTGTAATTGGAATTCTAGAAGAGTATAGATGGGTACTTGTGCGCAAGTACTCAGTTTACATACATCCTGGACCTTCCATTTGATGTAAAGTCACAGACGCAGTGAAAAAATTCCCTAAAGAAACATTTTTTTCTGCACAATTAACTGTACTTTTACAGTTACTTTACATTTTAATCTTCAAAGTGGAACGATCACCAGCTTTTTCATTTGACAATGTAAAAAGCCAAAGATGATGTGTTTCTGGCTAGAAGGTAATCACCAATCTAGAGCGTAATCATAACTTCTCAATGTTTTGAGAAGCTATGGTTTTGAATTCAAATTTCTACTCAATCTCTTTTACAGATATGATAAGCAAATGATCTGTTGTGAACCTGCAAACTTTTGCAGCTTTTTTTTTAAAGAAAACAGTATTTATTTTTAACTTTTTGGAAATAAATCAACATGCCAGCATTTATTCAGAAATGTACTTTAAATCAGTTCCATTTTACAAATTGTATTAGATACAACATCACAATGAGACAATTTCATACATGCAATGTAAGGTCTATAATATATGAATTAATAACCTCATCTGAAATTTGTCTTCCTGTTGTTTTAAAAGTATTATTAACTCAAAATGAATTAAAGTGCTATTGTATTGATTAATAGGGTGATCTGAAGTGTTAAGTTATATAAATGGATGTATCATTTCCATTTCTGGCTTCTGGTAGACAAGGATGTATGTAGAATTAATCAATTCAAACAGTCAGTCATGCAATAATCTTTCACTTTAAGCCGAGTTAAGGGAAGTGAAATAATTTGCAGGCTGTCCTCAAAAAATCCTTTGACTGTGTTGGTCATTGACACAAAATATGCATTTTGCTGTAAGTTTCCTAAATGCCAAATGAAGTTAAGTTTTAATCTTTAAAAAAAAACAGTCATGGTAATCCATAATTCAGTTAAATATCAAGCGTTTTCCTATTTTAGCCAGGTTTGCTTTAAAAACATTACTCAGAATCTGAATTACATTCATTATCACGGACGTAAAATGTGAAATTTTGTTGTTTTGCAAAAAAGGAACAATGAGGTTTTTAACGAGATTAGTGAGCTGAAAATGCATTTATAAAAACTAAACTGCAGAACTTTTGGTGATCAATATTGCTAAACATATTCCATGTTTGGGTCTTGGTGTAAATTTAATGAAATGGATTTTTAAGGTCAGAGGTCAAACCATAAGAAAATAAAGAATTACTTATGGGCAAGCCAATTTTAATAAGTCTTGGTTCATTATCTGCTTTCAAATTACTGAAAAACACTTTAGTAAATGATTCTGATTAGTTTTTCTTTGTTATACTCCCTTTATCATCATCATGAGGTATGTCATATGATGTAGGTGATTGTGGTCTCATGATCGTGATTTTTCTTCGCAAACTTTTCTACCGAATTGGTTTGCCATTGCCGCCTTCACTTAGACACTTAGCTTTCACAAATAAAATAAAATGTTGCTGTATGATTGTACTCAAGATAAAGGACTTTGCTTTTGCTTTTAAACATTTCCTTGAATGTCAGTAAATAGAACTAAGATATTCACTTTGGTACTTAATATGACGTGGAGACATGCCCAGTTTTGTAGATTTCTATTGCAAAGATTTAAAACCAACTTATGCTGAAAGAATCCATGCAACTTTGACATGTTGCAGGAAAATTGCACTGAGAAGTCCATCTTGGCCAAATAGTGACCCCTGTACTGAAGCTACTTGAATGTTATCTAAGTATTTTAGACCATTAGACAGAGGAGCAGGAATGGGTCAATTAAATGTTCCGTTAATATTAAAATAACATTAATCTGAATTGATTTTTGTAGGGCCCTCAAGGTCCACGTGGTGATAAGGGAGACAATGGAATTCAAGGGGAACGAGGTCAAAAGGGTCATCGTGGATTTACTGGTTTACAGGGTCTTCCTGGTTCTCCTGTAAGTAGCTGTCCAGTAATGGTTAACTTCATCTTGTTTCAGGCAACAGTTTTATAGTTCAATAGATCCATTTAATATCAGAGAAATGTTTACAATATACAACCTGAAAGTCTTGTTCTTTACAGACATCCACAAAACGGAAGAGTGCCCCAAAGAATGATTGACAGTAAAAGCATTAGAAACCAAAGTCCCCCTCCCTTACTCTCCCCTCTCACACATGGGCAGCAGCAAAACAACGACCCTCCCCTTCCCCCGCTTTCTTCAGCAAAAGTGTCAGCACCCCCCACCCAACAAGTAAGCAGTAGCAAAGCCCCCAGTAAAGACCCAAGCAGTACAACAAAAACTAATCACTCACCCCAACAATTCAACATACAGGTGTTCTCCCCCCCTTACGAAGGTAGAGCGTTCCTATGAAACCTTTCTTAAGCCGAAATGGCGTAAAGCGAAGAACCATTAATTTATATGGGAAAAATTTTCGTAAAAGCGAAAATCCTCTTCGTAATGCAAAAACAGGTTACTAATGTAGGTCTTTCGTAAAAGCAAAGTGGCGTAAAATGAACATTCGTAAAGCAGGGGGCACCTTACCACTATATATATCTCCCTCCCTCCCTCCCCAATAGAAATAACAGAGAGATGTCACCCTTTCACAGCGAGAAGGAAGATTTAAACAAAACAACTCGCTGATTTTTGATGATAAAGTCTTTGTATGTTCAATCATATTTCACTTGATAATTATGATACTAGAAAAATAATGCGAACTTGATATATGGTTCCCGCTTTGCACGTATACATCACATTCCTTCCAATGAAATGAACACGTAGTAATGTGGAAGTCCTGGCCAGAATGTCTTTCTTCTATTCAAAAGATTAAACTAATCCATTCTTCTCTCTTCAGGGTACCTCTGGTGAGCAAGGTGGTCCAGGAATTCCAGGGCCAGTTGGTCCCAGAGTAAGTGTGTTTCTATTCATGCAATATCACCAGAACAGGCAGAATGCAAAAACGGCCACTCCACAAGTTTCTTTCTAATCTCAACATGGGTAACTAATCCAGACAACTTACACTGCACCAAGGCAGCTGAGCAATTCAAGTCCAACAAACTAAGTAGATTTGGAATGCAAAAATAAACCAACCAAAGGGATGATAAATCTCATGGATGGTTGTCGAAACCCATCGAGTTCACTGCTGTCCTTATCCTCTGAAGTGGCCAAACATTTTTCAGAGTCTCTCAGGAATGGACAATGAATTCCAGCCTTCTGATTGACACCCATATCCTGTGAACAAAGAAATAATTCAATGAATTGCATCAATTTCCTCCTGTAGCAATCCTTGTATATATGAATTGTATGACAGCATGCTCTTGTCACTGAGGTTAATACATATACACCTCACCTTAGCATTAAATCTACTGAAGCACTACTTAGGTTACCAATAGAGCCTTACACATATATGTACTGTACATGTCAATTTCTGGCTCCATTGGAGTCAAGGTAAGAGATGACCCAAAAGCCACTACAATAAATACATTTAAAATAAATGATCAAGAACAAATTTCTCTTCTGTTCTCTCATATTTCTGCATTTTTCAAAAAAAATTGCATTGTAAGATATATTTTCTATCACTTCTAACCAATGATAGCACCATTTTGAGTTTGAACCTAAGGTATTAAAGGAACAATTCATGTTCTGGAAGTTGTAGTAAAGAAGAGTAATGTTTGTGCTTCAGTTGGCATATTTTGAAAGATATAATGCATAATCTTCAAATCATTCACAATATCAATTAAAATGCTATATTCCTGTAGGGACCTCCTGGTCCAGTTGGGCCTCCTGGAAAAGAAGGTCACCTTGGACTGCCTGGACCCATTGGACCACCTGGAACGCGTGGGACTGTGGGGGAGACTGGCCCCGAGGTAAGTGTGCATGATGGTACTCAACAGGAATGGACAGTGTGTACGCTGCATCAGTAGTTTACCCATTGGCAAGTCTAAAAGGACTATTATGAAATACCTACTTCCAAAGAGCAGTTGTAATCGTAAGCAAGAAGGTAATCACCAATCCAGGGGGTAATCATAACTTCTCAATGTTTTGAGAAACTATGGTTTTGAGTTCAAATTTCTACTCAACCTCTTTTACAGATTTGATAAGCAAAAGATCTGCTTTTCAAAACAAACACAAAATGCTGGAGGAATTCAGCAGGCCAGGCAGCATCAGTGAAAAAGAGTACAGTTGTTGTTTTAGTCTGAGACCCTTCGTCAGAACGGGAAAAAAAGTTGAGGGGTCAGAGTAAAATGGTTGGGGGGAGGGGACGAAGAACCACAAGGTGATAGGTGAGACTGGGATGGGGGGGGGAGGGCTGATGTAAAGAGCTGGGAACTTGATTGGTGAAAGAGCTACAGGGCTGGAGAAGGGGGGAGAGGTCTGATAGGAGAGGACTGAAGGCCATGGAAGAAAGAAATGGGTGAAGAGCACCAGAGAGAGGTGATAGGCAGGTAAGGAGATAAGGTCAGAGAGGGAAATAGGGATGGGGAATGGTGGGGGGGGGGGGATGTTGGTCATTAACAAAATTTCGAGAAATTGATGTTCATCGTGGAGGCTGCCCAGATGGTATATAAGGTACCGTTCTTCCAACCTGAGTGTGGTCTCATTGCAACAGTAGAGGGGCTATGGACTGACTTGTCAGAATTGGAATAGGAAGTGAAATTAAAATGGGTGGCCACTGGGAGGTTCCACTTTTCCTGACAGCAGAGCGTAGGTGCTCGGTGAAGCGCTCTCCCAATCTGCATTTGGTCTCGCCAATATACAGGAGGCCAAATTGGGAGCACTGGATACAGTAGATGATCCTAACAGACTCACAGGTGAAGTGTCGCCTCACCTGGGAGGACTGTCTGGGGCCCTGAATGGTGGTGAGGGAGGAAGTGTAAGGGCAGATGTAGCACTTGTTCCGCTTACAAAGATAAGTGCCAGGAAGGAGATCAGTAGGGAGGGACGAATGTATAAGGGTGTCGTGTATGGAGCGATCCCTGTGAAAAGCAGGAAGTGGGAAGGAAGGAAAGTTGTGCTTGGTCGTGGGATCCTGCTGGAGATGGCAGAATAATGGAGAATTATGTGCTGGATGCAGAGGCTGGTGGAGTGGTAGGTGAAGACAAGAGGAAACCTATCCATGGTCGGGTAGCAGAAAGGCAGGGTGAGGGTAGACATGCGTGAAATGGAGGAGATGAAGTTAATGGTTCTGAGTGTTCCTGCAGCATTTTGTGTGTTTTGCTTGGATTTGCAGCATCTGCAGATTTTCTCTTAGTTGTAATTGTAACTTCGCCTGTAGAAGAACAAGGGTAACATTATCTAGACATACAAGATACCAAGGGTACTGAACAGGGTAGACACTGAGATGTTTTTCAATGTTGGGAAGTCACAAACATGTGGACATGGCCATACAGTTAGGATGGAGGTGGATGTAATTACAATGTTCAAGGCATTTTGAGGGGAATGGGAACAGGAAAGCTTTATATCGGCCAAATAGGACAAGCTTGGTTGACATAGGTCAGTTGGACCAAAGGGCCTGTATTTGTGCTTCATAGCCCTTACTTATTTACAGCTAAGGAAGGTAGAAATTTCTTCTCTCAGAACATAGAGAGTAGTGAATCACTAGCATTTTCTATCCCCTCCCCCGAGGATGAGGCTAGATGCAGTTAAAGGCGGAGATAGATAAATATTTGAAAGATTGTGTGGAACTGGCACAGGACAGGTTTTCAGGCCGGCCATGATCATGTTGAATAGTGGGGCAGGCTGGAGGGGTCTGGTGACTGAACTCTTGCTTCTGTTTTTTTTTTGTGTTCTAATTAATATTAAGCCATCTAGTCATTATAACCACCATAAAACACAATTTACTATAAGTAAACAAGAGAAAATCTACAGATGCTGGAAATCTGAGCAACACACACAAAATGCTGCAGGAACTTAGCAGGCCAGGCAGCATCTATAGAAAAAGTACAGTCGACACTTTGGGTCAAAACCCTTCAGCAGGACTACAAGCAGAACATTTTAGAACTGGCTCTCTGAAATTTTACCCATTATTGCTGTTTGTTGGAACTTGTCTGGCATGAGGTTGCTATGCTTGAACCAGTAACTGAGACCACGTTTTTAACAGTAAGAAAGACAGCCGTGCATTTACAGAACATCTTTACCTTATCTGAGATATCAAAGTGCATGTGACATAGAACATAGACATAGAATAGAACAGCACATTACAGGCCTTTCGGCCCACAATGTTGTGCTGACCCTCAAACCCTGCCTCACATATAACCCCCACCTTAAATTCCTCCATATACTTGTCTAGTAGTCTCTTAAACTTCACTATTGTGTCTGCCTCCACCACTGACTCAGGCAGTGCATTCCACGCACCAACCACTCTCTGAGTGAAAAACCTTCGTCTAATATCCCCCTTGAACTTCCCTCCCCTTACCTTAAAGCCATGTCCTCTTGTACTGAGCAGTGGTGCCCTGGGGAGGAGGCGCTGGCTGTCCACTCTGTCTATTCCTCTTAATATCTTGTACACCTCTATCATGTCTCCTCTCATCCTCCTCCTCTCCAAAGGGTAAAGCCCTAGCTCCCTTAATCTCTGATCATAATCCATACTCTCTGAACCAGGCAGCAGCCTGGTAAATCTCCTCTGTACCCTTTCCAATGCTTCCACATCCTTCCTATAGTGAGGCAACCAGAACTGGACACAGTACTCCAAGTGTGGCCTAACTACAGTTTTATAGAGCTGCATCATTACATCGCGTCTCTTAAACTCTATCCCTTGACTTATGAAAGCTAACACCCCATAAGCTTTCTTAACTACCCTATCTACCTGTGAGGCAACTTTCAGGGATCTGTGGACATGTACCCCCAGATCCCTCTGCTCCTCCACACTACCAAGTATCCTGCCATTTACTTTGTACTCTGCCTTGGAGTTTGTCCTTCCAAAGTGTACTACCTCACACTTCTCCGGGTTGAACTCCATCTTCCACTGCTCAGCCCTCTTCTGCATCCTATCAATGTCTCTCTGCAATCTTCAACAATCCTCTACACTATCTACAACACCACCAACCTTTGTGTCATCTGCAAACTTGACAACCCACCCTTCTACCCCCACATCCAGGTCGTTAATAAAAATCACGAAAAGTAGAGGTCCCAGAACAGATCCTTGTGGGACACCACTAGTCACAACCCTCCAATCTGAATGTACTCCCTCCACCACAACCCTCTGCCTTCTGCAGGCAAGCCAATTCTGAATCCACCTGGCCAAACTTCCCTGGATCCCATGCCTTCTGACTTTCTGA
Source organism: Hemitrygon akajei (assembly GCF_048418815.1). Classification (NCBI taxonomy): domain Eukaryota; kingdom Metazoa; phylum Chordata; class Chondrichthyes; order Myliobatiformes; family Dasyatidae; genus Hemitrygon; species Hemitrygon akajei. The sequence continues at coordinate 160,154,613 of NC_133128.1, forward strand.
ATAAGCCTACCATGTGGAACCTTGTCAAATGCCTTACTAAAATCCATGTGGATCACATCCACTACACTACCCTCATCTATATGCCTGGTCACCTCCTCAAAGAACTCTATCAGGCTTGTTAGACACGATCTGCCCTTCACAAAGCCATGCTGACTGTCCCTGATCAGACCATGATTTTCTAAATGTCCATAGATCCTATCTCTAAGAATCTTTTCCAACAGCTTTCCCACCACAGACGTAAGGCTCACTGGTCTATAATTACCCGGACTATCCCTACTACCTTTTTTGAACAAGGGGACAACATTTGCCTCCCTCCAATCCTCCGGTACCATTCCCGTGGACAACGAGAACAGCTAGTGAAGTGCCTGCAGTCCATAGCTACTGTTGACATAGGAGTGACAGCTGCCAATTTGTGCATAACAAGCTTTTGTAAACAACTGTGGCAATGACTGAATCACCTACTTCAGTAACCTTGATCGAGGGAAGAATGTTAACCAGGGATAACTTGCCTCCTGTTCTTCTAGTCGTTGCATGAAATATTTTACTTCTCCCTAAGAAGCTGGACAGGGACCTAGTTTAGGTCTCATCTGTCACCTTGCCCAATGGGCAAAACTTCAGCATGGCAGGACTTGAAGCCACAACCTTCTAGCATCAAGCAAGACTATAACCACTCCTATCACAAGTTGGCTGCAAACTATTTTGGGATGCTTTGAGCAAATGAAAGTTGATGAATGCCCAGTTTAATTGTGATAATATTTGAGGCTTTTCCAATATCAATTTGAGGTTTATACGATAACAATGCATTTAGAAGTTATTAATAGGCACTTAACTTTCTTGCTGGTAGGGTCCTCGAGGTGAAGAAGGGCCAGCAGGTCCCCCTGGTCCTCCTGGTCCTCCCACTGCTGCCTATGAAGATATGCTGCTCAGTTACGGCATGGACCCTGAGTCGCTTGATGTGCTCAATGCCGATGAGACCTCTGACACCATCCCAATGGATTCTGGGGTAGACGCTACCCTGAAGTCTCTTAGCAGTCAGTTAGAAACTTTACGCAGTCCAGACGGTTCAAGAAAGAACCCAGCTCGAACCTGCCAAGATCTTCTATTCTGTCACCCAGCGAAGAAAAGTGGTATGTATCTGGACTGATGCCTTGCTTTCCTGTGTATTTTTAAGTTATTTATCTTCTTCAAATTTTTTTTTACAGCATTACAAAATAAGGTCCCCACCAATGGGAAGGGGAGTAGGGTCAAAGTTAAACTTAAAATATCCACTGAACCGTATGGATTAAATGCAGACTAGAGTCAGATCAAAAGTGACAGCCTGGGATAGATGAACTTGTGCTTCTCATGTAGAAGCTGCCAGTCCTTTCATTACATAATTGTTGAGAATTCTGGTTTAAGATGCCACTGGTGAAACACAGCAATGACTTACTGACAAGAAACAAAGCTACTAATGACTTTATTAATTACACATTTTGTGGAAAACAATCACTGCAATCAATAGCCTGGCACTTCCCTTTTGGAGCGGAGCTTTTGAACCGCCTGTATGATCTGGTATTTTTGTGGTGTGAACTGAAGTTTCAAAGAGGCCAGATAGTTGCAGCATGGCAGTTATGGGCTGAATCGAGGTGGTGGGGCCCTGGGCCCAAGAGCAAGGAATGAGCCAATCTTTGGCCATTGCTGGAGCAGACTTGGAGCCTATTTGAAGCAGTAGATCCAAAGTGAAGCGAGCCAAAGTGGGGCAGAGCTGAGGTGGCAGGGCCTGAGCCCGAAAGCGTATCAAAGTAGCAAGCCCGGGTCCAAGGTTCGGCCAATTTAAGTGCCGGGCCAGACTGAAAAGGTCAGGGTGTCAGAGCCAGAGGCGAAGGAGGTGACGGGTCATGCTGGTGTTCAGCTTGCTGCTTGGCAAGGTTTACTGATCTTTGCGTTGAACTGAGGCTGTGGTCTGCAATTAATAGGCTCCTGGATCGGCTGTGACTTGCTTCGTGGCTGTGAACTCACTTTCATGAACTTCAGTTCTGTATGTTATTTGTTTAGTTTGTTTAGTTTGCCTGATTTGCTCTTTTCTTTATGCATTGTGTGTTTGACAGTCTTTTTTAATGGGTTCTATTCGGTTTCTTTGTTTTGTGTCTCCGTGAGGAGACAAATATCAAGTTTGTATATAGTATACATATTTTGATAATAAATGTACTTTGAACTTTGAGAATTGAGGAGGGAGGGGAAAGAGAGGGTTAAGGATCCATGAGGAGGGAGACGACACCATGCTTTGTGTGATTCCAGTGTTTCCATGAAGGAAAGCCTTCTACATTTCTGAAGGGTTTACAGACCTGAAGTCATGGCAATGTCTCCAAGTAGGACCAATTTAAAATACAATTCTGGTCCCAGTGATGTACACCGTATCTCACCTGCAAAGTGCACGAAATCCCAAGTTGCTTAGACAGGTCTCCCCTCTGCCTGCAGATTAAAATTGATCATGGTGGACAAGACTGGTCTCAGAATGAGAAGCGGGTTTAGTATTGTGGCTATATGTCAGGAAATTTATTCTTTTGTAGCCGCAGTACATTGCAATAGATAACAATACTTTAAGTTATGATAGAAAGTAAATGAATAAATAGTGCCAAAAAGGAATTATGATGTGTTTGTGGACCATTCAGAAATCTGATGATAGAAGAGAGGATGATATTCTTAAATTGCTGAGTGTGGGTTTTCAGGCTCCTGTACCTCCTCCCTGATCGAGTATTGAGAAGAAAGCATGTCCTGGGTGGTGAAGGTCCTTAGTGATAGATGCTACCTTCTTGAGGCACCAGCTTTTGATGATGTCCTTGATGATGGGGTGAGTTGTGCCCCATGGGGCTGGCTGAATCTATAACCTTTTGCAGCCTCTTGCGATCCTGTGCATTGGAGGCAAACAGTCAGAATGCTCCACTCTGTACATCTGTAGAAAGTCGCAAGAGTGTTTACTGACATACCAAATCTCCTAACAAAGTAGAGTCGGAAGTATGTCTTCTTCACGTCTGCATCAATGTGTTGGGCCCTGGACACTGATCCTCAGAGATGTTGACGACCAGAAGCTCACCTTTTCCTCTGCTGAAGCCTCAATGAGGACTGGCGTGTGTGTGCGTTGTCCCACTTTTCCCTTTTCACGCTTTCTAATCAATTGCTTGGTCTTGCTGATGTTGAGTCCAAGGTTGTTGGTGCAGTACCATTCAAGAGTGATGAGAGGCATAGGTGGAGTGGACAGCCATTTTCTTTATCTTGTGGGGTGGAAATGGCTAATGAGAGAGGACATAATTTTAAGGGGACTGGAGGAAAATGCAGCAGGGATATCAGAGATAGTTTTTATTTACTCAGAGAGCGGTAAGTGCATGAAACATGGAAAAGACGCATTAGATTGATCTTGAAATAGATTAAAAGGTCAGTACAAAGTCATGGGATGAAGGGCCTGAACTGCCGTACTGTTCCATGTTCTTTGTTCAACCGGCCAACCTGTCTCACCACTGTGCACTCCTTGTCCCTATCTGAGATTCTACCAGTGATTCTGGTGTCATAGGTGAATTTATAGATGCCCTTTGAGCTGTGCCTAGCCGCACAGCTTAACACAGTAGGCCAGACCCACATCCTTGAAGTGGACCTGTATTGATTGACAGAAGGGGGTGTGGGTAATGAATCTACGTGTTCTAACAAGACAGGTAAGCCCAATATTCCTCTGCAGCAGGAATGGAGGAGCAGGATTGTGATGGAGTATTATAGCTTTCAATCCATTGATGTAACTTAAGAGACTAAGGGTCCCATAACTTGGGAGCCTAAAAGGTTTCATTGGCAAAATAAATATTGGAGAGAAAATCCTCCTTGGCTGCAAGATCTGATCATATAAAAAGAATATCAACAACCAGTTGTACTCACTTCCAAACATTTGGTTCCAATGAAGGCAAATACATCATGTTGCCAGTGTTCTGGTCCCAGTCTAGAGCCAACAATGGAAAAGGAATTTCTGTTTCAAAGCTCGGTGTGATTGACCATTGATCAGTTAAGTCTTAAAGAATAAGGAACTTCCTATTTAACATGAACTGTACTAAACATTGGACATTTCTAAATTCTGTGAAACATTCAGAGACATTTCAAACTTAAAATTTAATGAATTGTTTTAAGCATTAGAGACCTACACATCCACAGAGAATAATAACAGGGTAAACCTCCCTTCCAAATTCTGCAAATTAATTAATTTTAAATGAGTAATCATTTAGAAACCACATTATGGTTTAGAACAAGTGGGGCAATCTGTTGGTTTCTTGCTTTTACTTGCATGAACCATCATTACAAATTTTAGTCAATCATTCAGGAACCGCAAGTCCTTGATCGAATCAGTAAAGGGATTGGAGTTCTGGGATACCCTCCCCCAAAGCAAAAAGAGGAACAAATTAAAGTTACCGAAAGTGTCAGATAACATTGATGCTTGAATCAGCTGAGAGAGAGAGAGAGAGAGAGACTGACTGACTAGATAACAGGTACAATGTTCTACCATTTATGACCGAGGAAACGTTAGGTGAAAAGTGAATTGCAGGTCTAGTGTTAAATCCTAATGTTTCAAATATTACTCTTGGAATCAAGTTTTATCATTATTCATACCAGACATCTCACCCTGCAAAAACTCATTTCAGGGAGGTAGCACCACCACCCCTGCCCCCCAGCAACCCCATATCATCCCACCTCCCCAGGTTAACCTCTAAGGGTATATGTATACAGGACATTTGATTATGAAAGAACACAACAATTTATTTGCTCACACATTGAAACTATATATATATATATATATATGTGTGTGTGTGTGTGTGTGTGTGTGTGTGTGTGTGTGTATATATTCCTTGTTGACCTTGTTGAGAATTTGTTGGCCGTCTCAATGCTAATAGCTAAATGCTAATGCAAATAGCTTCTCTATTTCTTTTGTAGACTTTCCCTGTACCGTGTTGTGGCTTGCTTGGCAGATTTGAGCATTTTGCAAATCTACAGGGAGTTTGGCCTCATCACATAGGACATCAATAGAGTAGCTCCTTAGCAGCTAGCCAGCTAGTTTAAATAACATTAGCTATGCTAATGAACGAATGACACCTGTTAAACTCACCTCAACATGTCTTTTACAGTTATTTAACCCACCATAGGCAATAGAAAAGTTTCTGTTGCAAACAGTGCAGCAAGCAACACTGTCATTATTTTTGACCCCTATTAGGCCGGAGTACACTTTAGTGTAGTCTGGGGTGAAGTATATTTTATATTTTCTTCTTCTGGAACACTTTGTCATGGCACTGCAGGACACTAAACTGAATGGTGGACAATGAAAGTGAGAGAGAGGTCGACTGCAAAGCCCGCCCACAGAGAAAACTGATAGGTCTACTTAGCACAAAGAGAGACCAATCAGGATGCTCTCTCTGTCACTCTCTCGCTATGTCTGTCACTTGCTCTCTCGGTCTGTCTGTCTCTCCCTCTCGCTCGCTCGCTCTCAAAAAGATCGATGTCCGCGATATTGTGTATAATTTGTGGGCATCAGGGAGCCGTTATCAGTATGCGGGAGACTCCCGGAACTTATGGGAGAGGTGGGATGTCTGTCATACAGTGTATTCGGTAAGATAGTGAGAAGAGCCGAGGGACTTCTATTTTCACACCAGAACACAGGGAAAGTGCATTTTTTTACCATTAGCTTGTACTGTATATGGTTACTTTGGTGTACTTTAATAACTGATTTTATTTTATAGGCAAGTACTGGATTGATCCAAACCAGGGATGTGTTGAGGACGCTATTGAAGTATACTGCAACATGGAAACTGGAGAGACGTGTATATTTGCTGACCCATCTGAAATCCCACGCAAGTCCTGGTGGAGCACAAGGAATAGTGATAACAATAGACATTTATGGTTTGGTGACTCTATGAACGGTGGATTACAAGTGAGTTGCAAGGATAGGAATTGTACTATCCATTATGTGCAAACTGCACTCTATTTGTGGTTAAAATCAGGAGAAGTTTCCAAGCAAGATGTTTTTAATTTGAGTTGGAAGCACTCAGGATCATCATAGACTGGAGTTACAGTAAAGTTGTCATATCTGAATTCTGTGCATAACAATGCAGTTTTCCCCTAAGTAATAAGGTATACAGTATCTCTTTGGAATCTTTTGGTTGGGTGGGGGCAGTGTGTTTGATGACCCCTAAGAGGCAACAGTAGTAACAGCCTGAGAGACTGTGGAGTACAAGTATATTGTTCCCCGAGAGTGGTGTCACAGCCAGACAGGGTGGTGAAGATGGTGTTCAGCAAGCTGGCCTTCATCAGTCATGGTAATAAGTACAGGATTTGAGACACTATGATGCACTTATATAAGACCTTACCAATAACATTCTGCACAGTTCCTGTTAGAAGAAAGATATCACTAAGCTGGGAAAAGGGCAAAGGAAATTAAAAAGGATGTTGCCAGCACTTAAGGTCCTGAGTTAGAACACGTGGCTGAGCAGACTAGGGCTTGATTTCTGAGAGCATAGGGGTTTAAGAAATACTATGCAGAATCAAGTCATTCGACTCTCCGGCAAAATCTTAGGCAGTCCAAAGATGAAGCAAACACTCCTCATTTATCACAACTCAGACAGCATGTTAGTTGAAACGGTGTTCAAGGGGCAGTGCTCAGCTTAAGACACTTGACTCAAATCTGTCCCTGAGTTCAACTTCTCCCTGAGATCATATGGGCTTCCCTGGGCCTCTAGTTCTCTTCCATATTCTCGAGGTGTGTTGGTGGGTAATTGTTGTCAATTGGCTCAGGTGCATGTGGTGGCAGGAGAATCAGGGAAATCTGGTGAGCATATGGGAGAATATATTTGAATGGGAAAAGTGGAGTAGGACTGATGGGGAATGCTTTGCGAACTGGTGTGTACTTGATTGACTAAATAATACCTTCCACTGTGGTCATAAATTTAGAATTATTTATTGCTAGTATCATACAACAGTTAAAAAGTCATTGAAAGTAAAAATGAAAAAGATTTTTGAAAGTTAAGCTTGGATTAGCTAAATAGTATACAAACATCAATCCTGATGAATGGGGGGGGGGGGGGGGGAATAAATTCTGTTTGATGGTGAACATGTGAAATGGCCATAGTCTTGTAATGTTTGCTGATGACCAGTAGATGGTGATATGGCATCATGTAAAATTTATGAATTGCATTAAGCAGATTATCATCACCATCTATTGGTAAGAAAACAATACTGCAGTGTGAACAGAAGCTTTTTAATCCCTTTATACTGCATGTAAAGACATTCCTTTTCAATTGATTTGCCTAATTAAAGCCACAATAAATCAGAATCATAACTAGTTAAATGTAGAAAGGTTGATCAATACTTTTCCAGATTACAGGACTGGGCAGAACCAGTAACACTTATTAAAATCATAGAGGTCACAAATTCAGTCACCATTATTTGGCCGTGTATGTTTAATTTGCAACCCGGGGAGTCCGTTAGCTGAGCTCCATCTTCCGAAGAAACCCATGCAAATCTGATGGAGAGTCAGCTTTCAGATCTTCCACCAGGTTACACCTAATGTTAGGTCTGTGGCCCCATTGATTTCAACGAGGATTGTAAAGCTGTGGGCAAGGCAGCAAAGGGGAAAGTAACATTCTCTCTAAAAATGAATTTTAAAACAAGCAAAACAAAAAATACTGCCTTTAACACTTTAAAATAAAATATTAAGATGGCAGTTAAACATTTAGGAATCCTGAAATCTTTGATGGTCAGCTGAGATGGGAGGAATGTTTTTCATTACTTTGTTCCTCCACCCCCAACCACCCTCAGATCCCCCCGCGCACGCGCACACACACACACTACTCCCCACCCCCTCCCCCAAATATGGATACTTTGAACCAGAAGGACAACTTATCCCCATCCAGTAAGATTGGAGAAGTGATGACCATTGGTAGATATTGTCAATTGTAGACCTGTGTCAATAAAGTCTAGGCTACAGGTCTCCAATTGGTTCTGACTGCCTTTTAAATTGTTCTACACAGATCAATGTGAGACAAGCTATTGATCCAGCAAATCTGCCAGCATCCGTTTCTAATGATTGTGGAAATGAAACTTCACAGCCTTACTGTTCAAATTGTTTTTGTCTCAACAGTTCAGTTATGGGGACAAGATGCATTCTCCAAATACTGTAATGATTCAGACAACATTCCTCCGTCTCCTGTCGAAAGAAGCTTCCCAAAATATTACCTACCATTGTAAAAACAGCATTGCTTACATGGATGACCAAACTGGCACGCTTAGGAAAGCATTGATTCTGAAGAGTGCCAATGACATTGAGATCAAAGCAGAAGGAAATAACAGATTTAAATATACAGTGCTGGAAGATGGCTGCACTGTAAGTATTAATCAATAACTTGCTTACCATGAACAAAGTGCTCCCTAATACAAAGGAACCATGGGTACTGGGAGTACTCAGTAGGTCTGGCAGTATTTCTGGAAGAAGATTATCAATCCAAAAGGTTAATTGTTTTCCTCTGCCCAGGTACTGCCTGGACATTTGTTTCTTCATTCCAGATTTCCACCAGCCACAGAATTGTGCCTTTGAAATTATGTGACAAAATGGAATGCAAAGCAAAACAAAACAATAGTCTTAAAGGGAGAATGTGTAGGGAATTTGAATAGGAATTATGAAATCTCTCTTTAAAATTTGTGTTGTGTTGAGCTCAGAAAAAGTGTAATCTTTCAATCGAAAAGATAGGTGCTGTTTCTGAACCAGGCTAGAACAGTAGTCAGAATGGAATAGTGACAGAGAATTAAAGTGACAGTTGACCATGAACTTGTAGATATGTGTCCAAACTGAATGGAAGGCCAGGAAAACAGTTAACATCTTTGAGAAAATGGTACGTTGGGTGAGCGCTAAGTATAATATATTTTTCTGGGATTGCTTCTTCAAGAGCTTAACTATTTATTTAATGTTCTGGTCTTATTATACAAAGAATATACAAGCAGGAAAAAAAATCACAAATATGATTTTAGAAATGTGAGAGTATGCACACCAAAAAAATGATGAACAGACTCGGCAACACACACAAGATGCTGGAGGAACTCAGCAAGTCAAGCAGCATCTACGGAAAGGAATTAGTAAACATTTCAGGCTGAGACCCTTCATAAGAACTTGTGGCAGTAGTGGAGGCTAATAAGTTGGAATAGGAATGAGAAGTTGAATTAAAATGGGTGGCTACCAGGAGATCCTGCCTTTTGCAGCAAATGGAGTGAAGGTGCTCAACAAAGTTGTTCTCCAATCTATCACTGAGTCTCACAAATGTAGAAGAGGCTATACTGGTAGCATTGGATACAATAGATGATCCTAACAGACTTACAGGTGAAGTGTCACCTCACTTGGAATGACTGTCTGGGGCTCTGAATGGTGGTAAGGGAGGAGGTGAATGTACTTGTTATGCTTGCAGGGTTAAGTACCAGCAGAGAGATCAGTGGGAAGAGACAAGGGGGTCACGTAGAGAGTAATCCCTATAGTAAGTGAAGAGTGGGGGGTGGGGGGAGGGATAGATGCCCTTAGTCATAGGATCCTGTTGGATATGGTAGAAGATATGGAGAATTATGTGCTGGATACAGAGGCTCATGAAGGGATAGGTAAGGACAAGAGTAAGATTTCCAGCATCTGCAGAATCTCTTGTATTCATGATGAATAGACGGGCTCTCTTTTGTTTTAACTAAAACGAAGAGAAGTTAAAATCTTGCCAAACCCTTTAAAATAATTGACTGAATGTTTACAGAGAACATTTCCACCAGAGTTTAGAAGCTAATGAGCAGAGAACGCAGAAGAAACCTCCTTATGAAAGAGTTGTGAGAAGGTCGACCTGATTGCCATAGAGAGGGTGGGATTGAAGGATGGCCGTGCTAGATTTAGTGGAGGAATGATGTGAGAGGACATGAGGGGAGCTATGACGCTAGCATGATAAGGCTCTTTTCTCAGTCACATAATCACTAGCCTGTTTCAACATGTGTAGATAATAAAGAGAACAGGCTTCTGTCAAATCAGAAAGGAGAGATGGAGAGAGGTAACATAAGGAATGGATGGCAACCGGTAGTGGGGAGGGAAAGAGAGTCAAAATAGGGAGAAGCATTAGAAGGGAAGAAGGGCAGGAAGGAGGCATGAAGCACAAGAGAAGTTGGAAGGGAGATGGAAAGGAATGGAGGCAAAGGGTAAGAAAAGATAAACAAAAGGAATAGAGAGATAGAAGACAGAGAAGGGTGGTATGGTGGAACGAAGTGAATGAGCAAGATGGTATGGGGAGTGTAATCCCTCTTTCCTCCTTCAGCAGTATTTTAAATTCATGTAAAAATCCACAACAAATTAAACAATCTAAAGCTTTACATTTAAGTTGTGGCAATGCCTTTCTTGACTCATCAGGTGTGCTCCTCCATTCCGAGTTATGGTGTCAGAGTTGTACAACAGTGAAACGGCACCTCAGCCCACCAGGTCAAAGCCAACCTTTTTGTCCGTGTACATTCATCCTGATAGGACCTGCTATGCGCTGCTTATTTAAGAGTCTGTCTCAATATCCCCAGAATCTTATTCCACCACTTCCACCATGTGGTAGATATCATCCATTCTACATAGAAAATAGAAACTTTCTCCTCTGATTACTTTTAAAACTATTACTTCTCATTTTAAAGCATTGACTTCTTGTCTTTGATTACCATTGGTCAAAAAACAACTCTGGCTATCTACTCTGTCTCTATCTCTCATAATGTTGTATGCCTCTATCTGGTCACCAGTCATCCTCCATTGCTCCAGGGAAAACAGATCAAATCTATCCAAACTCTCCTCGTAATTGGCACGTTCCAATCCAGGCATCTGGTGAATCTCCTCTGAAGTCTCTCCTGTGCAACCATATCCTTGCCAGAACTGCACTCAAAACACTAAATGTGGATCAACCACTGCTTTGTGAAGTTGCAACATGGCATACCATCTTTTATAATCAATGCCCCAATATTTGAAGGCATACATACCATGTGCTTGTGGGGGGTGGGAGGATAGTCACAACTTTGCACCCTGCTGGTGCACTCTCCCAAATTCATAGTGGGAAAATGGCTAGCAAGTAGCTTGAGGAATGTCTGGGCTCACAATCACCCACACAACTGTAGAAATCCCAAATCTTAAATTAAGAGGCAAAGTGCAACCTCCAGTCTATTGTCAAAATATTAAATGAACATGACTATGTAAAGTATAGGCTCATAATAATAATAATAAATAACATTGGTGGCCAGAGAAATCATAACTAAACAGTATTGAGTCCAAACACTACAAAAAACTGATCATCTGTAATTTGAGGGTGAACGTGTGTAAATACTGTCTGTTACTCAGGTGAACATTGATGCAGAGTTATGTGGCAATGGTTCATGTGCAATCTTCATGTGTCTTTTTTTTTGCAGAGACACACTGGCAGTTGGGGCAAGACGGTCTTTGAATATCGAACACAGAACACAGCACGACTTCCCATTGTGGATATTGCACCCTTGGATATTGGAGGTTCTGATCAGGAATTTGGCTTTGAAATTGGCCCCGTTTGTTTCTTGTAAAATAAAAAGGACATAGAGATCTTGAAGACATTCCTGGACTCTTGAATTAATGGCTGATCAAATCAGCACTGTATATATAAATAATTAGAATTTTCCAACCCTTCACAACAATTATTTATTGTTCATATGAACCCGTTGATAAAAGTAAAATGTGATTTAAAAACTGTAGAAATTACTGGACAGTTTTTAAGTACAATAATAATTATTGGCTCTTTTGTAACAGGAATGGGAACAGTTAAGATTTTCACTCTTAAAACTTAAAAGTATTAAACATATAGACTGAGATTTTCACATTGGGAAATGTTCCACACAATACTTGTTGGGGATGAGACATTAAGCCTGGTTTAGAGAACCCACATCTTCATATCCCAGGCTTCCCCAAACCATGCTTCCCGTCAACACTGTTCTCCACAGAGAGAGCAAAACCAATCTTCCTATCTATTCATTTATAGTTTACTTTAATATCAAGTTTTCCTACCACAATTACAACTTGTAGTTAAGCAAAACCCAAGTTTAAGCTACCTCATCTCTGTCAGAAGCTAGGATGTGTCGATGCTTGTCTGATTCATTTTTCTCCAAGGTGCTAAAATTTCCAGGGCTTCCATCTGTGTTTACGGAACCAGGAGACAGAGTAAAGAAATGATGGTGCTAGTTATTAAGATCCTATTTCCTTTAAGCTTTTGATGAAGTAGCTGTAGGCCCCATCACATTAATGCCACATTATTACTGTTGTGTCAACATTTCTTGAGTATGAATGGTGTTCCTTATCTTTCAGTAATAATTTCAGTTTAATTAGTAATAGAATGGTCTGCATGTCTTGAAAGTTAAAGCATGTAGGAAAATCCATTTTGCAATGTTTCTTTATCTCTTTAAAATGTTCTTTCATTCTCCAATAAAAAGGACCATTTTACAAGGAAACCGGAAACACCTATGGTTGAATTAATTGAATTCCCCCCCCCCCCCCACCCCCAGCCCATGGCTGTAAATTTGTAACTAACTGATCGTGGCAATAACAAAATGTCTAACACGCCCAAATGTTTCACTTTGAGCAGGAGTACCTGTCCTATGACAAAAAACCTGATGTACCTTTGTTCAAAGTTTCAAATGCAGTGGAAACTTTCAGTGATAAGAAATTGAAATAAATTATAGAATATGTACTTACATCAAGATTTGGATTCTTCCAGGAAATTATATCCATCCAGAAAATTATTTAAATGCTACTGGTTTTGTGTAATGAACCAAAAATTATATATGCATGATAATTAATGCTACCAGAAAAGCCATCTTTGTTCAGTTGAATGATCAACTGGCTATTTCAGGTTACAAAACACATAGTTGGCCATTCTTCTAATCAGATATTTTTCAGGGCTGCATTTCTTCATTGTTGTTTTTATTTCTCTACACTTTTGCAATACTATTTGCATCGTAGTAATTTTGCTTTCCTTTGGGTATACTTTTAAGTACCTCATTTAAGGCTAAATAGAATGTAACACAAGTGCTTTTGCAACATGTTATTTGAAACGGTTTTTGTGCCAAATTAATGAGATTAGATGGGAAATTAAATTTCCAGGTGGCTCATTTATTATATTTGTTTCCTTTTGGTGCAAAGAATCACTCCAGTTGGAGATGTGTACACAGCACTCTGCCTGTCATGCTTATGGAAGGACCCTCTGTTTTAACTTGCTGTAAGACCTATTTAATTATCTGAGCTTTTCTGAACCTTATCTTATGTAACAGTAAAAATGAATAGGAAAATTAAATGTTGAAGCAATTTTATACTGTTTAAGCTTTTCTTGTGTTTACTAATGTAGATATTAGTAAACACTCAACAGAACAAAAATCAAACTGTAATTTGGTTTAATTGAAGAAATCTGATTTACATGGGTTATTTGTCTGGCATGTTTAACTGGCAGATATTTTTACACTTGAAACATCCCGCAGAGGCTTAGGATAGAGGAAAATTCAGTAATCACAACTCTGTAATTCCTTCACATACACTGTAATTTACTGGTGACTAGGATTTCTGTTCTGCATTAAGTGGTATACACTGCATAGATAGTGCGAGAAGATGAATCAGATTGCCTACCATAATAATCCTTTAAACTAAGGTCAAGATGCATACTTTCATTGGCAGAAAATTGGAAGGTAATAAAATGGATGCTAATTGACTACTGATACTACTGAAAATTTGGATTAAGATACCATACAAAGTTGGTTAGGATCTCTATAATCTCAAATACGTTCTTGGACTGTCAACAAAAAAAGGATGACTAGGCACCTCAATCCTTCGTGGTCCCTTGCCTATCAATATATCATGGCTGATCTGCAGTACCTAGACAGTTCCCCATAGCCTGCAACTCCCTGATCTTTCAAAACTTTATTTACTTGCTCTCTAAGAACTTCACTTGACCAAGCCTACATAATACAAAAAGGGCAGAAAATTACTGACCTCTGTGAGAAGTTCCTACACGCCTCAGTTTCGAATGGTTGCTCACAAATTTGTGATATGGATTCCACTGTGCCTCCAGATGTATGACAATAGTATATACATTTCCAGATTCTACGTCCCCTCATGTGTTGGCGCATGGCCTAGTGGAAAAGGCATCGGTTTAGTAATCTGAAGCTCACTGGTTCAAGCCTCAGCTGAGGTAGCGTGTGGTGTCCTTGAGTAAGACACTTAACACCACATTGCTGTGTGACGTCACCGGTGCCAAGCTGCATGGGTCCTAGTGCCCTTCCCTTGGACAACATCGGTGGCATGGAGAGGGGAAGGCCTGCAGCTTGGGCAACTGCCAGTCTCCCATACAAACCTGCCCAGGCCTGTGCCCTGGAAACCTTCCAAGGTGCAAATCCGTGGTCTCACAAGACTAACAGATGGCAATAAGTCCCCTCATTCCCCATGTGGAAAATATAGAAACTTAGAAAACCTACAGCACAATACTGTGCCAAACATGTCCACACCTGAGAAATTACCTAGAGTTACCAATAGCCCTCTATTTTTCTGAGCTCCATATGCCTGTTCTAGAAGAAAAATCTGCCTCCACCACTGTTGCGGCAGCCCATTCCACACACTCACCACTCTGCGTAAAAAACTCACCCTTGACATCTCCTCTATACCTACTTCCAAGCACCTTAAAACTGTGCTAGCCATTTCAGCCCTGGGAAACAGATTGACATCTTTCCAGTCAGGTGCCCTCAAAATCTTAGGTTTCCAGAGGATCATTCCTCATTCTTCTAAACTACAAGGAATGTAGCTCTAATTTCCTTAACTGATGTGGATTGGACAACTCCTTCATCCAGGAATTAGTCTAGTGAATATTCTTTAGCCTGTCTCTATTAGCAGTTCTGTATATCCTTTTTAAATAAGGGTATCAAAACTATATATTATTTCAAATTTGGACTCTACCCTGCACAGTTATATCTAAACTTACCAATTTCTGAACTCCAGTCTTTTACATTGAAGGTAAATGTGCCATCTGCCCTCCCAAACACCTAGTGTCCTACCTGCTAACTCCTTGCAAATTGTGCACGAGAATCCATCTCTAATTAACTATAAAAGCAAAAAAAAAAAATTGCTGGAAGAAGAACTCAGCAAGTGAGCAGCATCTGCAGAAAGAGAAGCAATTGAGGTAATGTGTCTTTGACCCATGGTCAGAATTTTAAGGAGGGAGATGCAAGTTAGTTTTTGGTAGGTAGGAGTGTCTGTGATAGGTTAAGTTGAAACATTTACCAGAACATAAAGCATCTTGGTTTGTGGAATAAGATGTTAATAACGACAAGATGGGAGATTTGTCCAGCAGACTAGATGTGCATGTAAGAAAAGAGAAAGAAAATTGGAAAATTCAGGCAAAACTAAGCAGGTCAAAACTGAACTGCAGAAAGAGAAATCATTCATGTTTTAGAAGGGAGACTCCAAGGTTTCAAAGGTACAGTTAATGTCAGAGAAATGTATACAATATACTTCCTGAAATTCTTTGTCTTAACAGCCATCCACAAAAACAGAGGAGTGCCCCAAAGAATGAATGACAGTTAAATGTTAGAACCACAAAGTCCCCCCCCCAGTTATCCCACCCACACATCAGCAGCAACAAAACAACAATCCCCCTCCCCCACTAGCAAAAAAAGCATTGGCGCTCCCCCATCGAGCACTCAAGCATGCAGCAAAGGATCAATAATGACACAGACTTGCAGTACGCCAAAGACTACTCGTTTACCCAAAATTTGACATACCACAGACTCTCTCTCTCCCCCTAATAAGGGAAAAAGAGGTGTCCCTGTTTCACAGCAAAAGGAGAGACATAAACAATTCTTTGTTTCACAATGTTAAAAGTCTGTTGTGTCACTTTTAAAGATCTCTGTGCTCAAAGAACTTGTGTCTCTGGGCATAGAATAGTACAGCACATTACAGGCCCTTCGGCCCACAATGTTGTGCCAAACCTCAAACCTACCTCCCATATAACAACCCCAACTTAAATTCCTCCGTATACCTGTCTAGTAGTCTTTTAAACTTCACTGGTGTATCTGCCTCCACCCAGGCAGTGCATTCCACGCACCAACCACTCTCTGAGTAAAAAAGCTTCCTCCAATATCCCCCTTGAACTTCCCTCCCTTTACCTTAAAGCCATGTCCTCTTGTACTGAGCAGTGGTGCCCTGGGGAAGAGGTGCTGGCTATCCACTCTATCTATTCCTCTTAACAGAATTGGGTGTGAATTGGGATGATGTTTTTGCAGGGAAATGTACTATGGACATGTGGTCGATGTTTAAGGATCTCTTGCAGGATGTTAGGTATAAATTTGTCCCAGTGAGGAAGATAAAGAATGGTAGGGTGAAGGAACCATGGGTGACAAGTGAAGTGGAAAATCTAGTCAGGTGGAAGAAGGCAGCATACATGAGGTTTAGGAAGCAAGGATCAGATGGGTCTATTGAGGAATATAGGCTAGTAAGAAAGGAGCTTAAGAAGGGGCTGAGAAGAGCAAGTAGGGGGCATGAGAAGGCCTTGGTGAGTAGGGTAAAGGAAAACCCCAAGGCATTCTTCTATT
The DNA here is from genome assembly GCF_048418815.1 of Hemitrygon akajei. Lineage (NCBI taxonomy): Eukaryota > Metazoa > Chordata > Chondrichthyes > Myliobatiformes > Dasyatidae > Hemitrygon > Hemitrygon akajei. The sequence continues at coordinate 160,171,245 of NC_133128.1, forward strand.
ATGTGAAGAACAAAAGGATGACAGGAGTGAAAGTAGGACCGATTAGAGATAAAAGTGGGAAGATGTGCCTGGAGGCTGTGGAAGTGAGCGAAGTCCTCACTTCTCTTCGGTATTCACCAATGAGAGGGAACTTGATGATGGTGAGGACAAAATGAGTGAGGTTGATGTTCTGGAGCATGTTGATATTAAGGGAAAGGAGGTGTTGGAGTTGTTAAAATACATTAGGACAGATAAGTCCCCGAGGCCTGACGGAATATTCCCCAGGCTGCTCCACGAGGCAAGGGAAGAGATTGCTGAACCTCTGACTAGGATCTTTATGTCCTTGTTGTCCACAGGAATGGTACCGGAGGATTGGAGGGAGGCGAATCTTGTCCCCTTATTCAAAAAAGGCAGTAGGGATACTCCGGGTAATTATAGACCAGAGAGCCTTACATCTGTGGTGGGAAAGCTGTTGGAAAAGATTCTTAGAGACAGAATCTATGGGCATTTAGAGAATCATGGTCTGATCAGGAACAGTCAGCATGGCTTTGTGAAGGGCAGATTGTGTCTAACAAGCCTGATAGAGTTCTTTGAGGAGGTGACCAGGCATATAGATGAGGGTAGTGCAGTGGATGTGATCTACATGGATTTTAGTAAGGCATTTGACAAGGTTCCACACGGTAGGCTTATTCAGAAAGTCAGAAGGCATGGGATCCAGGGAAGTTTGGCCAGGTGGATTCAGAATTGGCTTGCCTACAGAAAGCAGAGGGTCGTGGTGGAGGGAGTACATTCAGATTGGAGGGTTGTGACTAGTGGTGTCCCACAAGGATCTGTTCTGGGACCTCTACTTTTCAAGATTTTTATTAATGACCTGGATGTGGAGGTAGAAAGGTGGATTGGCAGGTTTGCAGATGACACAAAGGTTGGTGGTGTTGTAGATAGTGTAGAGGATTGTTGAAGATTGCAGAGAGACATTGATAGGATGCAGAAGTGGGCTGAGAAGTGGCAGATGGAGTTCAACCCAGAGAAGTGTGAGGTGGTACACTTTGGAAGGACAAACTCCAAGGCAGAGTACAAAGTAAATGGCAGGATACTTGGTAGTGTGGAGGAGCAGAGGGATCTGGGGGTACATGTCCACAGATCCCTGAAAGTTGCCTCACAGGTAGATAGGGTAGTCAAGAAAGCTTATGGGGTGTTAGCTTTCATAAGTCGAGGCATAGAGTTTAAGAGACGCAATGTAATGATGCAGCTCTATAAAACTCTAGTTAGGCCACACCTGGAGTACTGAGTCCAGTTCTGGTCACCTCACTATAAGAAGGATGTGGAAGCATTGGAAAGGGTACAGAGGAAATTTACCAGGATGCTGCCTGGTTTAGAGATTATGGATTATGATCAGAGATTAAGGGAGCTAGGGCTTTACTCTTTGGAGAGGAGGAGGATGAGAGGAGACATGATAGAGGTGTACAAGATATTAAGAGAAATAGACAGAGTGGACAGCCAGTGCCTCTTCCCCAGGGCACCACTGCTCAGTACAAGAGGACATGGCTTTAAGGTAAGGGGAGGGAAGTTCAAGGGGGATATTAGAGGAAGGTTTTTCTCTCAGAGAGTGGTTGGTGCATGGAATGCACTGCCTGAGTCAGTGGTGGAGGCAGACACAATAGTGAAGTTTAAGAGACTACTAGACAGGTATTTGGAGGAACTTAAGGTGGGGGATTATATGGGAGGCAGGGTTTGAGCGTTGGCACAACATCGAGGGCCGAAGGGCCTGTAATGTGCTGTGCTATTCTATGTTCTAATATCTTGTACACCTCTATCATGTCTCCTCTCATCCTCCTTCTCTCCAAAGAGTAAAGCCCTAGCTCCCTTAATCTCTGATCATAATCCATACTCTCTAAATCAGGCAGCATCCTGGTAAATCTCCTCTGTACCCTTTCCAATGCTTCCACATCCAATGGGCACACAGCCAGTAGCCAGCTTGCTGCTTTTAATCTTCCGTGTACTCCCACAACACACTAGTTTCCTGTGGAGGCACCATCCTCGAGTCTGCCCGCCTCAAGATGCATAAAATCCCCGAACCCTGAAGGTAAGCTAGTCTACTTGGTTGCATCTTTTATATATCGAATAGCGACTGGTTGTGAGACCCCGAGAGCAGGTCCCATTCCCACAAAGAATGAAATTTAGCTTGTAACTCCAGGTCAGGGTCTTCAAAAGAACCCTGAAAGGGAAAAATAGAGATATTAAAGATGGAAATAGAGCTGTTTCCAAAGATGCAAGCAAAGGAGTCACCATTAGGCGCCATCGTCCCCCTAAGATTCTTAATCAGACCAGATGGAGAGAAAAACAAGTTTGTGTGGATAGCACCAGAAGTGGGCTAAGCTCTCTGATAAACACATGAAACTCTACAGATGCTGGAAATCCAGAGCAGCAGGCCCAAAATGCTGGAGAAACACAGCTGCCCAGCAGCATCTATGAGAAGGATAAAACGCTTAAGTTTTGGGACACACTGAAGGGTCTCGGCCTGATACATCAGCTCTTTATTTCTCTCCATAACTGCTGCCTGACCCGCTGAGTTTTTCCTCGCATTTTGTGTGTGGTAAACTCTCTGACGGAGTGCAGACAAATGGTAGACAGGATGGAATACAGTGGTTTTGTAATTTGTGGCCTGTGTGGTTCTGGCAACCAGGCGATACATAGGGAAGAAGACCGAAAAGGATTGCAGGTGGAAACTGTTCTTGTATCTTCAGAAAGGAAGAGTATGTTACCTAAAGTCTGAGAATTCACTCTTGAGTGTAGAAGGCTGCAATGTGTAACTGCACTTATCTCACCTACAGTCATTCTCCACTTAGATGGTGGTTTGCCTTTAAATACAGTGCATGACTCATACTTCCCCACACTAAATTTCATTTGGCAAGTTTTCACCCACTCACCCAATCCATCTATAATCCTGTTGCTAAGTCCAATTATCATAATAACAATAAGCCCTCCAACATATTTATAATGACATTGACAAATTAACACTCTGACCCTCCAAGTCATTATCAGAAATCATAAATAATTAAGAGCAGAGAACTGATCCTTGGGCCTTACTAGTTATATCCTTCCTATTAGAAAAGAAGAGCCCAGTTTGCGGGAGCTTGTCAAATGCCTTTTAGAAAACCAAATACAATATCCCTACAGAATTTTCTGGTAACATCTTTGAAGAACTCTATGAAATCTGTCAAAAATTACTTGGTTTGATTATATTAAGCTTCTCTAAGTTAATAACATTTCCTTCCTTTATTATAGACTCCAGCATCTTCCAAACAACAGATGCTAACAGGTCTATATTCCCCCACCCTTCTTGAACAATGGACTTAGGTTTATGTCTTTCCAATCTTCTGATACCTTGCTGAAACTTAGTGAATTTTGAAAAAATCTTTCTCTGCATTCACTTCCTTTAAAATCCTTTAGTGCGTAATTTGGGTTCTGGAGACTTATCTGCCTCTGTCTCACTATTTTAACAGAGCATTATTGCTGATGTTAGTCAATATTAAAAGATTTCCATACTGTTTACAAAGAGCCCATGAGAATTTTTAGAGATATCTACAGGGTTCTCTATTTTGAAGACTGATAACAAAGTATTGAGTTAACTTCCCTGCCATTTCCTTACTTCTCCAGTCTCACTTGCTAGAGGTCCCACACTTATTTTGGATACCTTCTTCCTTTTATGTATCTGTAGAAGCCATTGCTGTCCATATTGATATTAATTGCCACTTTTTCCTTCAGAAGGTTTTTTCTCTCACAGTAAATTTTCAGCCACTCTCTGGTGATTCTTGTAAAACTCCTTGTCCTTCGGTAAGCTGACGTGTCAAGAAAAGTTCACTCTGAGTTGTGTCACATGTCTGGAGCACAAATGTGCTTTCTGCTTAAACTGAGAGCAAGATCACAAAGTTTCAAAAATCCTTGTTTGCTGGGGAAGATTGGTTCCTCCACAAAGATGGCCTACCTAGCAACTCATTGCTTCTGGGAGCCAGTCTGCACAGCCCAGAGAGATTTTGTCAATTACTGCTCCCGCTTTACCACAAAGTAGTGTGACCAGCATGGGCCAATCCACCCACAATGATGGCTTGCCCTTTTAACACTGTAGGTCTTGTACCACATACCTCTGGGAAATACTTGCCCTTTATGACACTAAAATGTTGCCGGGACTGGCTCAGAAAAGTATGATCATTTCCATCCAACTTCAATCTGCATGTACAGAGCCTATAAAAAGTATTCACCTCCCCACCCCCTTAGAAGTTTTCATGTTTTAATGTTTTACAGCATTGAATCACAGTGGATTAAATTTGGCTTATTTGACACTGATCAACAGAAAAAGACTCTTTTGTGTCAAAGTGAAAACAGATCTCTACGAAGGGATCTAAATTAATTAGAAACACAAAATAATTAATTGCATAAGCATTCACCCCCTTCAAGTCAGTATTTAGAAGATGCACCTGTGGCAGCAATTACAGCCTAGAGTTTGTGTGGATAGGTCTCTATCAACTTTACACTTCAATTTTTCCCATTCTTCTTTACAAAACTACACAAGCTCTGGCAGATTGCATGGGGATCATGAGTGAACAGCCCTTTTCAAGACCAGCCACAAATTCTCAATTGAATTGAGGTCTGGACTCTGACTTGGTCACTCCAAGACATTAACTTTGTTGCTTTTAAGTGATTCCTGTGTAGCTTTGGATTTATGGTTGGAGTATTTGTCTTGCTGGAAAACATCTTCTCCCAAGTTGCATTTCTCTTTCAGACTGCATCAGGTTTTCCTCCAGGATTTCCCTGTATTTTGCTGCATTCATTTTACCCTCTACCTTCACAAGTCTTCCAGGGCCTGCTGCAGTGAAGCATCCCCACAGCATGATGCAGCCACTACCATACTTTACAGTGGGGATGGTGCGTTTTTGATGATGTGTGGTCTTTGGCTATGCCAAACATGGCGTTTAGTCTGATGGCCCAAACGTTCAATTTTGGCTTCATCAGATCACAGAACCTTCTTCCAGCAGACTTCAGAGTCTCCCACATTCCTTCTGGCAAACTCTAGCTGAGATCTCATGTGAGTTTTTTTCAACAGTGGCTTTCTCTTTGCCACTCTCCCGAAAAACTGTGACTGTTGAAGCATCCAGGCAACAGTTGTCGTATGCGCAGTCTCTCCCATATCAACCACTGAAGCTTGTAACTCCTCCACAGTTGTCATAGGTCTCTTGGTGGCCTCTCTCACTAGTCCCCTTCTTGCCTGGTCACTCAGTTTTTGAAGACGGCCTACTCCAGGCAGATTTACAACTGTGCAATATTCTTTCTATTTCTTGACGATTGACTGAACTGTACTCCAATGGATATTCAGTGACCTGGAAATTTTCTTGTATCCATCTTCTGGCTTATGCTTTTGTAAAACCTTTTCATGGAGTTGCTTGGAGTGTTCTTTTGTCTTCATGGTGTAGTTTTTGCCAGGATACTGACTCACCAGCATTTGGACCTTCCAGATATAGATGTATTTTTTCAACAATCAATTTAAACATGTTGAATGCAGACAGGTCTCCAGAAACAGATTGCCATTTAACTAATTATGTGAACTCTAAAGCCAATTGGCTGCACCAGTGATGATTTGTTGTGTCATATTTAATGGGGGTGTATACATATGCAATCAATTATTGTGTTTTGTATTTGTAATTAATTTAGATCATCTTGTAGAGATCGTTTTTCACTTTGATATGGAAGTCTTTTTCTGTTGATGAGCATCAAAAATGCCAAATTAAATCCACTGTGACTCAATTTTGTAAAACAACAAAACATGAAAACTTCCAAAGAGGGTGAATACCTTTTATAGGCACTGTATATTACAAAGGATTTACCAAGGATCAAGGTCAGAAAGACATGATTTTGTTTAGACTGTGCAGCGAACAGCTTTGACACATCCTTGTGAATTGACTGTACAGAAGCTCCATACTGCTACAGAAGAAAGTGATTAATATTCTTCCTGCCTTTTTCTAAACAATGTTGACATGTTAGTTTTAATTTTGCCTCATACTTTTGCTAAGACTAAGTTACACAAGACACAAGAGATTACAGACACTGGAACATGGAACAAATATCAATCATTTAGTAAGAACTTGGTCAAAGAACTGAAGAGCAGTAAAAACTACAGAGGGGTTGCAGTGTGAAAGAGAGTCTGACAGGACTACTCTTGGAAAGAGGAAAGAAACTTCTGCAGATTTTGCATATTTTGAAGATATTTCACAGTGGAGCAGTAAGATGGAGACTAGAGGTTAGAATCTGGAGAAACAATTTCTCAACCTGATGAGTTCTTCCAGCAGATTGTTTGCTGTGCAATTCAGCTTTCATGGAAGAATCGTTAGAGTCAAAGAGAAGCACAGCACAGAAACAGGCCCTTTAGCCCATCTAGTCCATGCCAAAACCATTTAAACTGTCTACTCCCATCATCCCACACTGGGACCTTAGCACTTCATATCCCTACTATCTGTATACCTATCCAAACTTCTCTTAAGCATTGAAATCAAGCTCACATGGACCACCTGTGCTGGCGGCTCATTATGCACTCTTATGGCCCTCTGAATGAAAAGTTTCCCCTCATGTTGCCCTTAAGCTTCTCACCTTTCACCATTAAGCAATGACCTCTTAGTCTTCTACATTCTAAAGAATACAGTCCTCACCTATTCAATCTTTCCTTATTACTCAGGTCCACCAGACCCAGAAACATCATGTAAATTTTCTCTATAATCTTTCAACCTTGTGTTTATCTTTCCTGTAGGTAGATGACCAAAACTGCATGCAGTACTCCAAATTAGGCCTCACAATATCTTGTACAACTTCATCATAATATCCTGTTTCCTGTACTCAATGCATTGTTTTATGAAAGCCAATGTGCCAAAAGCTTTATGATCTCCATGTGATGCCACTTTCAATGAATTATGCGCCTGTATACCCAGATCCCTTTGTTTTGCCACACTCCTCAGTGCCCTACTGTTCACTGTGTATGACCTACCCTGGTTGGTCCTTCTGAAGTTCAAAACCTTGCACTTGCCTGCATTAAATTTCAATTGCCATTTTTCAGCCCATTTTTCCAGCTGACGTAAATCCCTCTGCAAGCTACGATAGCCTTCCTCACTGTCCATTATACTTTGAATTCCAGCATGGATGATAAAAATTTGCATTTGACTTGGATAAATTTGTGTCAGCAAGTAAGATTGTATTATTTCTGGTTTGTTTTATATTCTCAGCCAATTCAATCATTTCCTTTAGAGATTAAAAACCCACTCTACATATCTGGTTAGACATGAGTGCAGTTAACCTGCGACGTAGTTGTACTACAACTGCCTTCTGAAGTGGCCTAGCAAGTTTAACTTTAAATCTAACTCTGTGTTTCAGTTTACCACCTTCTGAACTGCTGAGTCATTGGCAATAAACATCATAACCAATGCTTACATCCCAAGTATAGAGAAGAGAACTTAAAGAAAGCTAATTGCAATTTGCCTGCTGGGTTGGATAGTACACACAAAGTGCTGGAAGAACTCAGCATGTCAGGTAACATCAATATAAAGATGCCAGAAGGTGGTAAATCTGTAAAACATGTTGCCACAATGGCTGTGGATGCCGAGTCATTGGGTTTATTTAAGGTAGAATTTGAAAGGTTCTTATTAGTCAGGGTTTGAAAGGTTATGGGAAGAATGCAAGAGAATATGGTTGAGAGGAAAATGGATCAGTCATAATGAAATGGGCTGAATGGCCTAATTCTGCTCCTATGTCTTATGGTCCAAATGAATAAACAGTTGATGTTTTGGGCCAAGACTGTATTAGGCCAAAACATCAACTGTTTATTCATTTCCATAGATGTTGCATGACTGCTATCTCCCTCCAGCACTTTATGTACGTTGCTCTGGATTTCCAGCATCTGCCGAATTTCTTGTGTTCAGGGGTTGGAAAAAAACATTCTTTTTACAACACTTCACCCAGGTAAATTAGTGTCATTTAACAAAAATGGTTTATGTGTTCATTAATTCTGGACATTGATCTGCATTAGAATGCGACCATGTTTATGGTTTTACAAAATATTCTCTGAATGTATCAGAATTAATACCTCATTTGAAAGGAGTGCAGAGCAGGTTCTATTACTGTCAGCACTATTCAGCATTCCAGTGTTAAAATATTAGATGTTAGAAGCTTAAGTTATTTCAAGAACCAATTGGGTAAAATCTAGAAGGAAAAGGTAATTTGCTAGAAAGGCAAGGACATCAAGGTTGTGAGATTTTCTGGGCTTCCATAGCCCATGCAAATAGAGAAATGAGACACAAATGATCATTTTTCAAACTCTGTCATGAACATAAAAGTTGGCCATGGGGAGAAAATTTGAATGATACAATAATTGTGAGGATGCAGTTTTAGTGGAACATTGCAAGATTTTAAGCTAGACTTCTATGATCTATTCCCCTTATTTGCACACAATGGGCATAGATTCAAGGGCCAGTTTAGTTAGCTTTAATGGCTTTAATTATCTATGGCCATTTAAATTCTTTCCTTCTTTCCCCTACCCCACCAGAAGTGTGTGGAAAAGGATCCTTTCATTGTCTTCTCATCTTATCACTAATATGGATTGTGGCACATCGATTACTAATGTAGCCTCACATCTGCTGAGGCCCAAGTTTGACCCCAACCTTGGGTACTGTCTGTATAGAGTTCAGATATTCACCCCTGTGACTATATTTCAAAGATAAACTAGTTGGCAAGTTAATTAACTCTGTAAAGTGTCCACTGTGTAGGAGATAGAAAAATCATTGCTTGGTGGGGGAGGTTGACAGCAGAGAAATGGGATTGGAACAGATGGGTGGCTTGATGGTCAGCATAGATGCAGTGAGCAGAAGGGGCAATTTCTATACTGGTCATTTCTACTATCTTTGATGTAGCAATCCTAATTTAGCCTTTTATTAGTCGTTGCAAGGTTTGTTCATTTCCTTTGTTCCTGAACTTTAAAATGCTCATCCATTGGATTCCAGTTTAACCTCCATACAAAAAATTAAATTGAACTTTCAGACAGGGTTGAGCATTATCTTCTGTAGGAAATAAAAAATAAGCCATATTGATGAGGATTTAGTTTACAATCTTTACTGAACCAGAAGACTACTTAACCTATCAAGTGTGCCAGTTCCTTTGTTGTTAGAACAATCTCACCACTCTTTCAATAAACTCTGCAACTTTCAAGGATCTATGCATATTAATCCTACCCAGACTGTCTTCTTCTAATCTTCAATTATCCTCTTCATTATTTCCTAGTCTTACAACAGTTGTTTTCTTTACAAATGTGGAAAGTTTTACTTAGCATATTCATGTTGTCAATGCACATTTTTCACAAAAGATGCCCCTTCAGTGAACACTGGGAAACAACACTGCTTATAATCATCTAACCAGAAAAAGAAAATATTTACCACTTCTTACTGCAAATCTTTAAGCTAATTTCCTATCCACCCTGCTACTAACCTTCTATCATTAGACTAAACAAAATGATAGTTTACTAGTAGTCCTACCAAGATATCCTGAACTTTCAAATATCTGATGCCCTCATTTTGATAAACATCGTGATTGAGGTCAGGAGGATATTTGTAGTAATTGCTGACCTCGCCAATAAAATAATAAATATGGCAATAGAGGTTAGATTAAATACAGTAAAGTTTCTTGAACTCACAATGACATGGCATTTTCAAATGTATTCTTCTTCTTCGATGTCCATCGGAATCCGATGACGACGCCCACTCCTTTAACGGTGAGATCTTTGATGACTATACAGTCCTATCCTGGACCCACAAGCTCTATTGCAGGTGGGACTTGTATATGTGGTAGTGATGGCAACCATGGCTGCATTTCTCCTGGCTCTCTTCTTCTGTCTTCTGGTTGTTATTTCCATCTCCAGAATATGAACCCCATCCCTACACAGCTGTTGCCAAGTGTTACAGTCAGCAGCAACATCTTCCAGGTCCTTGGGTCTGATCTTGCCCATCCTTAAAGCATTGTTCATCTGATCCTTATAGTGCTTCTTCGGCCCTCCAGCAGAGCACCATTAGAGATAAACAGAGAGGAAGAGGTGGAGAATTTCTTAAGTGCATTTATTTTAATGCTAGGAGCATTGTAAGAAAGGTGGATGAGCTTAGAGCATGGATTGATACCTGGAAATATGATGTTGTAGCTATTAGTGAAGCATGGTTGCAGGAGGGGTGTGATTGGTAACTAAATATTCCTGGATTTCGTTGTTTCAGGTGTGATAGAAGTGGGGGGAGGGGGAGATGTTGCATTGCTTGTCAGCGGTGGTCTGGCAGGATAGATTAGAGGGCTCGTCTAGGGAGGGTATTTGCGTGGAATTGAAGAATGGGAACAGTGTAGTAACACTTAAAGGGGTGTATTATAGACCACCTAATGGGGAGCGAGAATTGGAGGAGCAAATTTGCAAGGAGATAGCAGATATTTGTAGTAAGCATAGGGTTGTGATTGTGGGAGATTTTAATTTTCCACACATAGACTGGGAAGCACATACTGTAAAAGGTCTGGATGGTTTGGAGTTTGTAAAATGTGTGCAGGATAGTTTTTTGCAGCAATACATAGAGAAGGGGCGGTGTTGGATCTCCTGTTAGGGAATGAGATAGGTCAGGTGATGGAGGTATGTGTTGGGGAGCACTTCGGGTCCAGTGATCATAATGCCATCAGTTTCAATATAATTATCGAGAAGGATAGGACTGGACCCAGGGTTGAGATTTTTGATTGGAGAAGGGCTAACTTTGAGGAGATGTGAAAGGATTTAGAAGGAGTGGATCGGGACAATTTGTTTTATGGGAAGGATGTAATAGAGAAATGGAGGTCATTTAAAGGAGAAATTTTGAGGGTATAGAATCTTTATGTTCCTGTTAGGTTGAAAGGAAAGGTTAAAAGTTTGAGAGAGCTGTGGTTTTCAAGGGATATTGGAAACTTGGTTCAAAAAAGATCTACAATAAATATAGGCAGCATGGAGTAAATGAGGTGCTCGAGGAATATAAAGAATGTAAAAAGAATCTTAAGAAAGAAATTAGAAAAGCTAAAAGATACGAGGTTGCTTTGGCAAGTAAGGTGAAAGTAAATCCAAAGGGTTTCTACAGCTATATTAATAGCAAAAGGATAGTGAGGGATAAAATTGGTCCCTCAGAGAATCAGAGTGGACAGCTATGTGTGGAACCAAAAGAGATGGGGGAGATTTTGAACAATTTCTTTTCTTTGGTATTCACTAAGGAGAAGGATATTGAATTGTGTAAGATAAGGGAAACAAGTAGGGAAGTTATGGAAACTATGACGATTGAAGAGGAGGAAGTGCTGGCACTTTTAAGGAATATAAAAGTGGATAAATCTCCAGATCCTTACAGGATATTTCCTAGGACCTTGAGGGAAGTTAGTGTAGAAATAGCAGGGGCTCTGACAGAAGTATTTCAAATATCATTAGAAACGGGGATGGTGCCGGAGGATTGGCGTATTGCTCATGTTGTTCCATTGTTTAAAAAGGGTTCTAAGAGTAAAACTAGCAATTATAGGCCTGTCAGTTTGACGTCAGTGGTGGGTAAATTAATGGGAAGTATTCTTAGAGATGGTATATATAATTATCTGGATAGACAGGGTCTGATTAGGAACAGTCAGCATGAATTTTTTGAAGAGGTTACTAGGAAAGTTAACGAGGGTAAAGCAGTGGCTGTTGTCTATATGGACTTCAGTAAGGCCTTTGACAAGGTTCCATCTTTAGCTGTTAATGTTGAAGTAGTAAAATGGATTCAACAGTGGCTAGATGGGAGATGCCAGAGAGTAGTGGTGGATAACTGTTTGTCAGGTTGGAGGCCGGTGACTAGTGGTGTGCCTCAGGAATCTGTACTGGGTCCAATGTTGTTTGTCATATACATTAATGATCTGGATGATGGGGTGGTAAATTGGATTAGTAAGTATGCAGATGATACTAAGATAGGTGGTGTTGTGGATAATGAAGTAGATTTTCAAAGGTTGCAGAGAGATTTAGGCCTGTTAGAAGAGTGGGCTGAAAGATGGCAGATGGAGTTTAATGCTGATAAGTGTGAGGTGCTACATTTTGGTAGGAATAATCAAAATAGGACATACATGGTAAATGGTAGGGCATTGAAGGATGCAGTAGAATAGAGTGATCTAGGAATAATGGTGCACAGTTCCCTCCCTGAAGGTGGAATCTGATGAGGATAGGGTGGTGAAGAAAGCTTTTGGTATGCTGGCCTTTATAAATCAGAGCATTGAGTATAGGAGTTGGGATGTAATGTTAAAATTGTACAAGGCATTGGTAAGGCCAAATTTGGAGTATTGTGTACAGTTCTGGTCACCAAATTATAGGAAAGATGTCAACAAAATAGAGAGAGTACAGAGCAGATTTACTAGAATGTTACCTGGGTTTCAGCACCTAAGTTACAGAGAAAGGTTGAACAAGTTAGGTCTTTATTCTTTGGAGCGTAGAAGGTTGAGGGGGAACTTGATAGAGGTATTTAAAATTATGGGGGGGATAGATAGAGTTGACGTTGAAAGGCTTTTTCCATTGAGAGTAGGGGAGATTCAAACAAGAGGACATGAGTTGAGAGTTAAGGGTCAAAAGTTTAGGGGTAACACGAGGGGGAACTTCTTTACTCAGAGAGTGGTAGCTGTGTGGAACGAGCTTCTGATAGAAGTGGTAGAGGCAGGTTCGGTGTTGCCATTTAAAGTAAAATTGGATAGGTATATGGACAGGAAAGGAATGGAGGGTTATGGGCTGAGTGCAGGTTGGTGGGACTAGTTGAAAGTAAGCATTCAGCACGGACTAGAAGGGCTGAGATGACCTGTTTTCATGCTGTAATTGTTATATAGTTATATGGTCATCAGTCGCCTAAACGCAGTGATACCCTTGCGCCAGGGATCACTGGTTGGCCTCGGGTAACTGGCGAGAAGTGCCGTTGGTACTGGCCTGGAGCGCGGACAGATCGCCGCCGCCTCCAAACCTGTTTACTACACTGAATGTTCGTGGGGAACCCAGTGCTAAAATATTCGCAGATGACCTAATTCGGGCTCAGGGTTTTGTAAGTAGCTGAGCAGCTACCTCACTGCGATCTACTGAAAGACATCCCTCGAGATAAACTTTTGTCGGCCAATAGATCCTACCTACCTACCTACATGGAGGGCGGGCGCGCGCCCTGTCTCACTCCTCGCTCGGTCAGTTGCTCTCTCTGGACTGCGACAGCCGCGGCCCCGGAATGGGGACCTCCAGCCCTTACCTTGTCCTCTCAACCCACCCATGACCAGCTACACCTGGCCAAGACATCTGGTGGCGGGCAGGCGGGAGGCTGGAGTTCGGGCCCGGAGGCTGTCTAATGAGGCAATGAAGCCCTCAAAAATGCTTCGGTACCCTGAGTCCAAGAACCCTCCACTTAAAGACAAACCCGCTGAGTTTTTAGAGTGGAAAAAACGTGAGCAGGCAGGACAGAAGCTAAGTGCTGAGAGCCACATAAACTAAATTGCGGAATAGACTGGACATAAGGAACCTGCTTTGAGTATCGCCGTATTCCAGTCATGTTTAACAAACCACCCCCCCTCCCCCCCCCCCGTCATCTGGTCCACAAGAATATTGTCAATATTAAACCAGTCCGCGGTGCAAAAAAGGGTGGTGACCCCTGGTGTACATACATTATTTATACTTCCGGGTTGCGGGGTTTTACTTCCGGTCTTTTCTGCTCTGTGCGCATGCGTGTGACTAACCGATTTAGTAAGTCGATCTTGCCTTTCACTAAGGCCGAGGTAGGGGATCTTGGGCTTAAAAAGGTTGGTGACCACTAATTTAACATGTATCTGATAAGATCACAACTCCTTTATTTGTTGACTCCTTCCCAAAACATTTAGTCTCAATCTTAAATATATATTGACATTGAGAATTCCGAAGATTCACTATCCTTTGATTGAAGACACTTCTTCTCATCTCAGTCCTAAATAATCCACCCCTCATTCTAAGAACTGATCTCCCTCTAGGACTGAATAATCCCTACTCATTCCAAGAATTGATCTCCCTTTAGGACTGAATAATCCACTCTTCATTCTAAGAACTAGTCTCCCTATTCTAGCAAAATTCTAACAGATATGCAAAACATAATCTCATTTTTTCTTCCTCATTGTATGATTTTCTTAAGTATCTATTTTCACTCTGCTAAAAATAGACAATGTCATTCTGCTTGTGTTATTTGTGTATATTGTACTTGTTTCCATGGGAGAAAAAGAATGATAGGATACAGTAAACAACCCACACAAAATGCTGGAGGAACTCAGCAGGCCAGGCAGCATCTATGGAAAAGATACAGTTGATATTTCGGGCTGAGACCCTTCAGCAGGACCGGAGAAAAAAAAGATGAGTAGAGTTTAAGGATGGGGGAGGGAGGGGAAGTAGAAATCAAGGTGATAAGTGAAACCGGGACGAGAGGGAGGGGTGAACTAAAGAGCTGGGAAGTTGATTGTTGGAAGATGATACGAGAAAGGTGAATCTGATAGGAGAGGACAGGAGGCCATAGAAGAAAGAAAAGTGGAAGGAACACCAGAGGGAGGCGATGGACAGGCAAGGACATAAGGTGAGGGAGGGAAAAGGGGATGGGGAATGGTGAAGTTGAGGTGGGGTGCATTCCTAGAAGTTTGAGAAATCGAACTTCATGCCATCAGGTTGGAGGCTACCAAACAGAATACAAGATGTTGTTCCTCCAACCTGAGTGTGGCTTCATCACGGCAGTAGAGGAGGCCATGGATTGACATATCGGAATGGGAATGAGAAGTAGAATTAAAACGGGTGGCCACTGGAAGGTCTTGCTACTTCTGGTGGACAGAGCATAGGTGCTTGGCGAGCCGGTCTCCAAATCTACATCAGGTCTCACTGATATACAGGAGGCCACACTGTATATAAGAATATCTCACTGATATACAGGAGCACTGGACACAGTAAATGACCCCAACAGACTCACAGGTAAAGTGTTGCCTCACCCGGAAGGACTGTTATAGGACACAATAAGAAACTTCATCAGAAGCAGCAAATGCATGTGGGGGAAATAAAAATTAATGGAGAAGAACAGATCGACACAAATTAGTGAGAATAATAGAACCAATGCAAGAAGAATGCCTGGCATTCTCCCCACTGAATGGACAATGAACCAACTCATGAACACCACCTCACTGCTTTTGATCTCTTTTTACATTATATATTTAATTTTTAAAAATATTTCTTGTCCTAATTTATAATTTTATTATGTTTTGCACTGTGCTGCTGTCACAAAACAACAGACATCATGAGTGTCGGTGATATTAACCTGATTCTGATGGGATAGTGCAGAGAAGTTTAAAGAATCATCCACATATCTGTACTGGGGAAAGGATCAAGGCAGCAGATATACCGTATGTGAAGACAGATAGAAACGTGAAGCACCCTCTGCTGGTTGTTTCACATAATGACCTAATGCAACAGGCGAGAAATGATCAAAGACAGGGCTTGAATGAGGAGAGATTGTGAAAGCTGTACTGGATTGATTGAAGACTTCAGGAGAGGGAAACCAGATGTCCGTGAGCCAGTCCTCATCGGAGGATTAGAAGTGGGGAAGGTTAGCAACTTTAAATTCCTGGGCGTTACTATTTCAGAGTATCTGTCCTGGACCCAGCACGCAAGTGCAATTATGAAGAAAGCACGGCAGCACCTCTACTCACGTAGGAGTCTGCGGAGATTTGGCATGACACGTAAAACTTTGACAAACTTCTATAGATGAGTAGAGGACAGTGTATTGACTGGCTGATTAATCATAGCCCGGTTTCGAAACACCAATGCTTTTGAACAGAAAATCCTACAAAATGCTAGTGCACCTTAAGTAAATTCCTTCCAACCATCAAGCACATTGACATGAAATGTCTGTCGCTGGAAAGCAGCATCCATCATCAGAGTTCACCACTACCCAAGGATTAACTATACTCACTCATTGATTGAGATATTCCCACAAACAAGGATCTCACTCTAAGGACTCTTTATCTTATTATCTGGTGTTCTAGTTATTTATATTTACATTTGGACATTTTATTGTCTTCTGCACTCTAACTGATCTTTCATTGATTCTTCTATAGTTACTATTCTATACATTTGCAGAGTATACCCACAGGAAAATGAATCTCAAGGTTGTATATAGTGATATGCATGCACTTCGATAATAAAATTTACTTTGAACTTGTACTCAGATGTGTGTCATGGTAAGTTTGGTAGCACTCAAAGTAACAAATTCATGATTTATCCGAATATTGACGCTATATTTCAGTTCTCTTTAGGAACGAGAAAGTGAAGACAGCATACGTTAACAAAACTGTGCCTTAGTGTATAAGAAGGAAGCTGGGAAATCATTGAAGAAATTTCAGGAAGTGTACAGTATTGAATATGGGCTGTTAAATATTTTTGAGATGAAGTCATTTGGGACAACTATGTTCATAGGACAGTTCTTAACAGAAGCAACTCTAAGGGGATGGCTCAGAGTGTTGCAAGGACGAGGCTGAGGACAAACCCAAGTGCAGGACACAGGCGCGGAGGCAGAGTCGTGAGGCGTTAGCACCGTCGCAAACGGGGAACCAGTATCCAGGAGAGTCTTTACACGGAGACAAGGTTTACGTAGAGGATCCAGGAATTGATGCAGAGCTTAGAACTGGCAGTCCTAAGGAATCAGGAAATGAGATTTACTCATACTAGAGTCAACCGATGAACTGGCACAGCATGGCCGTGATGCCTGAGTTTTATCCTACGTTTGCTAATGGGAACCAGGTGTGCAGTAATTAATGGGACTAGCAATCATAGGGAATCAGCCGACAGAAATTAAGCACAATCAATGAGATTATGGCAAGATGGGGGATTGCCAGTCGGGACCATAACACAGAAAGTGCAGAATGGTGTTCAGATTGTTGTACTTTCTGTAGTGGAGTGGACAGTACAATCAGAAGATGGATTTGTTTTACCAACTTGGTCTTCTTCATTTGAAACACATATGGACAAGATGACACCATTCCTTAAATTCATGAAAAAAAGTGTCATACTCTGCCAACTTGCTACCACATTGACCCCACAATGTGTTACACAGACGTGTAACAAATGTCAAGATTATTTATTTTGACCAAATTATAAAAAGCATGAGCTTATTTCCTAGAATAGTGAGATTTGAGGAATGACAGATGCTTTTCTAAGAAGGTTTATTATTCAGATACGGTTACAAAAAGAACACTTTAATGTTTCATTGTGTCATTGGAAAATTTAGAAATATTACATCTGGTTTCCCCATTCAATTACCAATATACTGTATGTTGTGAATAGTCGGGGTCAATGCATTGATCAATGCGCTACCCTACTGCAGGTTACTATCTGCAAAATTGGGGGACAACTTTGTTGTGCATCTTTGTTCTGCCTGCCACAAAGTCAGGATCTCTCAGTGGCTATCCGTTTCAATTGGACTTCCCATTCCCATAGTGACACGTCTGTCCGTGGCCCCCTCTACTGCATGGTGAGACCAAATTCAGGTTGGAGGAGCACACCTCTTATTCCATCGGGGTGTCCTCCTAACAGATAACACAAACATTGATTTCTCAAACTTCTGGTCATTTCTCCCACTACCTCCTTCTCTTTATCCATTTCCAAATCTGGTAACCACCTCACCTGCCCATCATTGAAGTTCAAGTTCAATCATAAGACTATAAGATATAGGAGCTGGCCAATTCATCATGACTGATCCATTTTTCCTCTCAGCCCCAATCTGCTGCCTTCTCCCCATATATCCCTTCATGCCCTGAGCAATCAAAAACCTATCAACCTCTGCCTTAAATGTACTTAAAGGCTTAGCCTCCACAGCTGTCTGTGGCAAAGAATTTCACTCTCTGGCTAAAGAAATTCCTCCTCATCTCCATTCTAAAAGGACACACCTCTATTCTGAGACTGTGTCCTCTGATCTTAAACTCTCTCACCATTTGGAACATCCTCTCCACATAAACTCAATTAAGGCCTTTCACCATTCAATAGGTTTCAATGAGGTCACCCCTCATTCTTCTGAATTCAACAATACCTTATAATTGAAATGCACGTGAATATAACCAAATGAAACAGTGTTCCTCTAGGCAATACACACAAAATGCTGGAGGAACTCAGCAGGCCAAGTAGCATCAATGGAAAAAAGTACAGTGCAGGGGATGGAGCCAATTGCAGACAGGTGTCATGGCAAAGCGGGCTCCAGCTGGCTACCCTTCCAGTAGACCAGTTGACATGGGGATTGTGGTGGTTCAACCAGGGGTATCCTAGAACTATAGGGGCTTGAGGTGAATGAATGAGATTAAATCGTACCTTGTCTCGATGATTTCCAGACAGAATCAAGGTCAGGGGTGGCGTACAGCGGGTGACCCGAGCCAGAAGTTTTCCGTCCAACGCCCAGGCCTCCAGAGGGGTACTTAATGGTTCCCAAGGTATTCCGGCCCAGGACGCTATGTCCTTGTCCGGTAGATTTCCTTAGGCACCGGAGTCCACTAAGGCGGAAGGAGGCAGGGACTGTTGTTGGTAATTCACGGTGGCCTGGATCTGTATCCAGATTTGGGGGGCTGAAGAGAGTGTCGTCTGATTCACCAGAACGGTTAGAATGGGAGCTATGCTAGGAGCGGAAGGGAGAGAGAGGTTAGGGCTGGTTGAAAATGGTAAAATGGGCTGTGGGATGTGCCATGGAGAGGGACGACTAGTCTTTTCTCTCAGACACTCTTGAAGTCGATTATCAAGCCTGGTGGCTAGAGAGATCAGAGAGTCCAGGCTGTCTGCGTCATCACTCGCTGCCAATTCATCTTTATCTTATCTGAGAGGCCCTGTCAAAACACTTCCCGTAGTGCCTCGTCATTCCACCCAGAGTCGGCCGCTAATATACAGAGCTCAATGGAGCATTCTGCTACGCTTCGTGAACCCTGACAGAGTTAGCAAGCGCTTAGTGGCATCCTTCCCATGAATGGGGTGTTCAAAGACTTTCCTCATTTCGGAGACTAAGGAGGAGAATGAGGGACAGACCTCTGGTTGGATGTCCCAAATCACGGTGGCCCATTCCAAGGTATCTGCTTGTAACAGCCCTATGATGTATGCAATTCTTGATCTGTCTGAGGTGTACGTACGTGGCTGTTGCTCCAAAACCAAGGAACATTGTAGCAGGAAGGCTCAGCACATCCCTAGATCCCCAGCGTAGGATGCTGGTTCGGGTATGTACGGCTCTCGAGGGGATGGTATTGCTGACCCAAGAGGTGTAGCCATCCCAGGCTGTGTGGTTTGGTCAGACTGGGTTATGGAAGAGACGGAGTAAAGGGAGCGGCTACCCAGTCAACCTGCTCACCGACCTTCTTTACATCCTCGGACAGGGCATGAAAATCTCTCATGACTTTTCCGAGCAGTTGATCATGTACGCCCAGTAGGGAGTCCTGGCTGACGAGGGCCATTACACAGGATCTGTGTCCGCTGGGTTCATTCTTGGCCAGTTCGTTCTGTTGCAAGGACGAGGCTGAGGACAAACCCAAGTGCAGGACACAGGCGCAGAGGCAGAGTCGTGAGGCGTTAGCACCGTCGCGAATGGGGAATCAGTATCCAGGAGAGTGTTTACACGGAGACAAGGTTTACGTAGAGGATCCAGGAATTGATGCAGAGCTTAGAACTGGCAGTCCTAAGGAATCAGGAAACGAGATT
Source organism: Hemitrygon akajei (assembly GCF_048418815.1). Lineage (NCBI taxonomy): Eukaryota > Metazoa > Chordata > Chondrichthyes > Myliobatiformes > Dasyatidae > Hemitrygon > Hemitrygon akajei. Next base: position 160,191,001 of record NC_133128.1, read on the forward strand.
TACTCATACTAGAGTCAACCGACGAACTGGCACAGCATGGCAGTGACACCCAAGTTTTATCCAATGTTTGCTAATGGGAACCAGGTGTGCAGTAATTAATGGGACTAGCAATCATAGGGAATCAGCCGACAGGAATTAAGCACAATCAATGAGATTATGGCAAGATGGGGGATTGCCAGTCGGGACCATAACACAGAGAGTGCAGAATGGTGTTCAGATTGCTGTACTTTCTGTAGTGGAGTGGACAGTACAATCAGAAGATGGATTTGTTTTACCAACTTGGTCTTCTTCATTTGAAACACATATGGACAAGATGACACCATTCCTTGAATTCATGAAAAAAATAGTGTCATACTCTGCCAACTTGCTACCACATTGACCCCACAATGTGTTACACAGACTTGTGTAACAAATGTCAAGATTATTTATTTTGACCAAATTATAAAAAGCATGAGCTTATTTCCTAGAATAGTGAGATTTGAGGAATGACAGATGCTTTTCTAAGAAGGTTTATTATTCAGATACGGTTACAAAAAGAACACTTTAATGTTTCATTGTGTCATTGGAAAATTTAGAAATATTACATCTGGTTTCCCCATTCAATTACCAATATACTGTACGTTGTGAATAGTCGGGGTCAATGCATTGATCAATGCGCTACCCTACTGCAGGTTACTATCTGCAAAATTGGGGGACAACTTTGTTGTGCATCTTTGTTCTGCCTGCCACAAAGTCAGGATCTCTCAGTGGCTATCCGTTTCAATTGGACTTCCCATTCCCATAGTGACACGTCTGTCCGTGGCCCCCTCTACTGCATGGTGAGACCAAATTCAGGTTGGAGGAGCACACCTCTTATTCCATCGGGGTATCCTCCTAACAGATAACACGAACATTGATTTCTCAAACTTCCGGTCATTTCTCCCACTACCTCCTTCTCTTTATCCATTTCCAAATCTGGTAACCGTCTCACCTGCCCATCATTGAAGTTCAAGTTCAATCATAAGACTATAAGATATAGGAGCTGGCCAATTCATCATGACTGATCCATTTTTCCTCTCAGCCCCAATCTGCTGCCTTCTCCCCATATATCCCTTCATGCCCTGAGCAATCAAAAACCTATCAACCTCTGCCTTAAATGTACTTAAAGGCTTAGCCTCCACAGCTGTCTGTGGCAAAGAATTTCACTCTCTGGCTAAAGAAATTCCTCCTCATCTCCATTCTAAAAGGACACACCTCTATTCTGAGACTGTGTCCTCTGATCTTAAACTCTCTCACCATTTGGAACATCCTCTTCACATAAACTCTATCAAGGCCTTTCACCATTCAATAGGTTTCAATGAGGTCACCCCTCATTCTTCTGAATTCAACAATACCTTATAATTGAAATGCACGTGAATATAACCAAACGAAGCAGTGTTCCTCTAGGCAATACACACAAAATGCTGGAGGTACTCAGCAGACCAAGCAGCATCAATGGAAATATGTACAGTTAACATTTTGAGCCAAAACCCTTTGGCAGGACTGGAGAAAAAGAAACATAAGGATATCCTATTTCTTATGCTCTTTATATCTCCGGCTTGGAAAGATTTGGCTGAATTTCTGAGTGTCAGCCAAAAACCAATTGTCCAACCAAAACACGAGGAAATCTGCAGATGCTGGAAATGCAAACAACAACACACACAAAATTCTGGTGGAACACAGCAGGCCAGGCAGCATCTATAGGGAGAAGCGCTGTCGACGTTCCGGCAGAGACCCTTCGTCAGGACAAACCGAAATGAAAGATCGTAAGAGATTTGAAAGTAGTGGGGGGAGGGGGAAATGCGAAATGATAGGAGAAGACCGGAGAGGGTGGGATGAAGCTAAGAGCTGGAAAGGTGATTGGCAAAAGTGATACAGAGCTGGAGAAGGGAAAGGATCATAGAATGGGAGGCCTCAGGAGAAAGAAGGGGGGGGGAGCACCAGAGGGAAATGGAGAACAGGCAAACAAACTAAATATGTCAGGGATGGGGTAAAAAGGGGAGGAGGGGCATTAATGGAAGTTAGAGAAGTCAATGTTCATGCCATCAGGTTGGAGGCTACCCAGCCAGTATATAAGGTGTTGTTCCTCCAACCTGAGTTTGAATTCATTTTGACAGTAGAGGAGGCCATGGATAGACATATCAGAATGGGAATGGGACATGGAATTAAAATGTGTGGCCACTGGGAGATCCTGCTTTCTCTGGCGGACCGAGCGTAGGTGTTCTGCGAAACGGTCTCCCAGTCTCCAACCAAAAACCTCTTTTCCAGGTCATTGGTTCTCTTATTCACAGTTTTCTAATAGGAAAATGTGAATAAGTTGTTTATCTTGAAAGAAAGAACAAAAAACAGTGTTTTTGTCAAATGGATGAAAATGCAAGAAAACAGGATTTGGGAGTTGCTTTACAAAAATCCATCCCTTAAGTAGAATGGGTAATAGGGAAAGCTAATACAAGATTTGGAAGCTTTACTTCAATTGAAGAATGGATAGTGAGATTACATATGAAACACTATGAATAGTCTGTCAATTTATGTCAAGGTATCTCATTGGAGGCAGTTAGTAGAGGATTTGATGGAATAACCCAAGGCACAAGGTATTATCCTTCAAGAAGAAATTAAACAGGTTGAGAGTCCATTCACTGGAATTTTCAGTGAGGGGAAATCTCACTGAAACACGAGATACTTGGATGGCTCATTGTAAATAGTACGAGGATACTTCTTGTCATAGGAGAGCCCTGGAACACCGAGCATGGTTTCAGAATAATGGGTCACTCATCTAAGACCAAGTTGAGGAAGAATTTGGTTCTCGCAGTGTTACAATTCTTTGGAACTCTATGCCACATAAACCCATGGGAACAACTCCATTTTACAATACTTTAAGGCAAGGAAAAAAATTAAAATCAGGAAAGGAATCAACTTTTATGGGGAAGTGCAGGAGAGAAAACTCAAAACAAAGGCTATGGAATAGGCTCAAAGGGATGAACAGACTGCTCTGAATTTTATTTTTGACTGTCTTATTTAAGGCAAAAGTTAATCATTTCCTGATTGGTCAGGGCATCAAAGGATATGGCAAGAAGGCAGGTGTTTGGGGTTGAGTGGGATCCAGGATCAGCCATGAGGAAAAGGTGGAGCAGACTCGATGGGCTGAATGGCCTAATTCTGCTCCTATGTCTTATGCTCACTCTAACCATTAACTGTTTCTATTCATATACAACAAATGCTACTGAGTCAAATCACTGGAAGACAACCAATGGTGGTAGAATCTTATGTAGGCAAGGAATTAACTAATTTTCAGAGGTGGAGGAAGGAAAAAGAAAATAAAAAAAACAAGTGTTTCATTCAGAATGCATTTGCACTGAAAACAAGAGAAAGATAAATCACTATCCAGCTCAAGTAATAAAAGTCATATAATATCTAATTGAATGATTTAATTTGTTTCTTTTGATTCCAATCCTACAAAGGTCATTATTAAAATAGATCTTGGCTTATATGAAAAAAAATCTGTGCTGAATTGAATTGTGCAATTAAGTGCAGAATCCAAGAAAACAACCACATGGGAATCAGATTTGGAATGCTGAATATCCTTTCCATATCTTCCATACTGAAATTATAGTGAGCTTTATTTACATCCCCTGTTTTCCATATTTTTTTAATAGCTGGATATTATGATAGCGTCAGAACTAAAAGTGGCAAGGATTTTGACTGAAGTTAGCATTTGTTTTTCTGATTTTTATTGTTTTTATAAGCTAAGGGAAATTGCTAAAAAATGTTGGACTTTTCATTTGTGAAACTGTTTAGTTCTATGAATTCTCCAAGTTTAATTGTCAGATATTATTAACATGTAGAGAAGCGCCAACTACTAAAAGAAAATGGAGTAGAATAACATCACTGCTTTACATATACATACAATCCTCAAGTAAAATGCACATGTACAACCGTTTTTAAAAAAAGCTTCCAAGGTTAATTTATTATCAAAGTACGCATGCAGTACACATCTCTGAGATTTATCCTCTCCAGATAGCCACAAAAGAAAACCACAAGTCATTCAAAAGAAAAACATCGAACCCACCCCCCACACAAAAAAAGAACAGCAAGGTGATTAGCAGTCCCCATTATCCCTCCCCTCACACAGAAAAACCTAACCAAATGCAGCAATTTGCAGAGGCCTACACTCTGTAAACGGTGAATGATAGAACCCACAGACTCCTTCTCCGGCATCAGATTGATATGTCTCACCACCTATTCAAGAGGCAGGCAGTCAACGCTGAACCCATGATTGCCTTCCACACTCACCTCAATGTTCCAAACCCCACTCCACCCAAACAAAAAAAATTAATGCAACAAGAACATCATCCCCCAAACCCCCTCCCCTCGTACAAAACAAACTAATAAAACGCACCACCCAGAAAGAATGGGCAAAAATACATGATATGAAAACCATAAAACTGAAGAGTCCAACCTCCAGACAATCAATGCAGAACCTTGGTAACATTCTCCAACAAGACTGAGAGAGAGTAACACCACTTGAATGCAGAGGCCTACCCTCCGGCAACAGCATGAGATAGACTGCCATACAGGCTTCTTCTCCTGCGGCAGAGCGATCTGTCCCATCAGCGATTCAAAAGGTAGGCAGTTGGTGCTGAACCCTCGCTCGCTTTCCACTTTTGCCTCAATGTTTCAATGTTCATCGATGCTTTAATCAGCAAAATGGAGTTGATCATGGGCTTGAACCCCATCTCTAAGTTTCTATACCATGAGGCTTATGCTCGCTTCCTCGAATCTTTTCAGAGAGAGGAAAGCTCTAGATCACTCAATTGATTTTCAAACTGTAAACTGCAGGCTCTAACAGTTCCAGTAATAAATTTAAGATGAAAAACAGATGTAAAAGAGCTGAAATAAACAGTTTTGAAGACCATCTGGAAGATATCGACCGAGAGAGTTTGTATGCTGGCACCATCTTGAATGGAAGTAGATCAAAGATAAAATCATTGTCAATTCTATCAATTTCCAGATGATCAGAAAGTGAGGCACAGTTCAGAGCAATTTGGTCCTTAGATGAAGTTGTCAATCCTTGCCAAATGGAATTGAAATCAAATTGACCACTAGCTGATTCTATGTCCAGTTGACTGAACAGTGCTAATTGTTAACTAGCTCTTCTCATTCTTTTAAGTCTGGAGGCTTCAATGTTCCAGATGTGGTCTAATCAATGTTCTAATCAATCATAGCATAACCTTTTTCTGTATACAATTTTTCTTACAAAAGACAAAAACATTTTGCTAGTTTTTCTAAATACATGCTAACATTTTGTAAATCTTGCACACAGACATCTTGATTCCTTTCTATATCAGATCTTTGCAATCTCTCACTAGTTAAGTAATAAGTTAGCTTATCATTTTTCCAGTTAAATAATGTTTGGTAAGACTGGAACTAGATTGATGCACCATCAATAACTCTTGGAGACGTGAGGTGAGATATAGGCGTTTATTGGCTGGAAGAAAGAACAAGCAGCAATTGACCACCACACTGCAGCCTGGAGACTGAGGCCGGGGCAGAGTCCCCAATCGCCTTTATACGGGGGTCCGTGGGATGAGCCACAGGAGCAGTCAGCGGGGGGTGGGGGTGGGAGGAGGGGGTGACCAGACAGGTATATGTAGTTCACCACATAGATAAATGCATCTTCAAGGATCAAGTGCATCATCTAATATTACTTTTATTGATAGGCCCAGCTGCTTACTTTAAGCAAGCCTTTGTTATAAGGGTAAGCAGCAACACAGAAGCTCTTACAGTCTCGAAAATAAGGCAGCAGAAATAATTTGTAGTGAAAAAAGAGGTAAGAATGAAGTTTACAGCTGAATAGCAAGGGAATGCGATATTGCTATCGCTGAAAGGAAAATGGAGAACTATAAGCTGAAGGAAACAAAATAAAACTAGCAGGAAAGAGGGAGATGCCTGCCTTGAGAAGCAAAACATGAACTGAGAGACAGTGGGCAAAATCAAGCAGAAGTGAGCAAGGCGGTAGTGAATATGATCAATTAATGTAGATTGGAAGCAAACAAGTAACCATGAGAGGGGAAAACACAGTATATATTGTTATGGAATAGTGAGCAGTAGTCAGGAGAGTTAACATAGAAAGTACAAAGCAAACAAGGAGCAGTTCACAAACTACTTTAAAATGTAACTTACAAGCAACAATCAATTTGAATTGGTATGTAAATAAGAATACTTCATTGAAACAATAGCTGCATTGGCACAGGAGGAAGCCACTTGACATAAGTGGTTTGGAAAGTGCTTAACAATGATTGGTTCGTCAAGCAAATGTGACATGCCTATTAGCATTTACAAAGCATCAGATCATTTCTGTTTGCTTACTAGTGCAGAAAAAAGCCCGTTACAGCTCAAGAATCTTACTGCCTTTTCAACCGCAAAACAAGCTCAAAGGATTTTTTTCTCTTCTTTGTCACCCTAGGGCAGGCAGAGGTAAAGAGAGAGAGGTAGAGACCCAAACCATGGCAACTTTCCTAGTATCTGTTTCCTGTTGGGCAATCTACTGTGGATGTCCTGAAGTGAAAAGTGATGAAAAACAGTTACTAATGCAAAAGATAAAAAATTCCTGATCATTTTCACTATGTTTTCTGGAATGATTTGCATAATGTAAGAACATGCTTTTGTAGAAGCATCTGCAAATCACTAGGCTTTGCAAAATATCTTTCAAGTCCAGTACAATTTAATGAATGATGAGTAAGATGTTATTTACCGTAGATTCCGGACTACAGAGCGCACCTGATTAAAAGCCGCTGGCTCTAATTTTAGAAATAAAATCAATTTTTTAATTATACAGGCCGCATCGGATTTTAGGCCGCACCGAATTTCCGGCGGAACAGATTTTCGGCGCACTGGATTTCCGGCGGACCGGATTTTCGGCGCACTGGATTTCCGGCGGACCGGATTTTCGGCGCACCGGATTTTCGGCCGCTTGTAATATGAGATATTTACACAGAAAGATATTACACGTGTTGGGCTTCAAATTCTGCCCTGTGTTCGTTTTGGAAGAGAGACAACCAACACCGGATTACAGTGCAGCGTGGCTTTATTGCAGAACGCGTTTTGCCTTCCCCTTACATTCTGCTCTTATTTATACTCCTTTTTCCCCCAAACCAAACCCTCGCTACACATATTTGGTAAGGCTAAACTTTGTTATACCTACCGGTATTTGGTAACATCGGACACTTGTGTCCTTATTGGCCCGATACCATTCACACACGAGTTTTACTGTTTTTTTGTTTACTGAATCGCTAGCAGTTTCGGTGCAGCGGAATCCTCAGTTTCGCTCCCTCCCTCCCTTGTACTGCTGTCTAATATCACGTGAGCCATTCCTGACCTGAAGCGGCAGTCCCAAATTAAATCTCCACCGTCTCACCATCGATTCATGTATGCCAAGATTACGCGCAGCAGCTCGATTTCCTTGTTCAACCGCCAGATTGATTGCCTTTAACTTAAAAGCTGCATCATACGCTTTTCTTCGAGTGTTTTCCATGTTGATGAGGGTGAGTACAAATGGCTGATTTACAATAATTTGTGAAGTGCGCTTGATTTATCGTACAATTTCATTGGACCTCTGTGAACTACTCATCAATTTTATTGGTCTACTGTTACGAGGCAAAATGTTTTGGCGGCATGGGAAAAAACATTCTATTAGCCGCACCTTATTATAAGCCGCTATGTTCAATGCTGTTCAAAGCATGGGAAAAAAGTAGCGGCTTATAATCCGACATCTACGGTATATGTACGCTGTGTTATACATTTGCAGAATAATGAAGGCAACTTGTGTAACAATTTAAGGCTGATACTGTAATTAGAAAATTAAAGTGAATACATGTAGTTCTGCTCTGACACATGTTACATGTGAGTTGGATATAACGCTAGTGATAGATTAGTGAGTAAAATTTGCATTGCATAGGCCATGTTCTTCATACAATGATCACAGCCAGGAAGACCTGTTTAAAATCTGTGCTTTGAAGGCATCTGAAGCCTTTTCTGCTCTATCATGACTTTCAATAGCAAAGTTTCTTTGGCATGTAATTATCGCATTATAGCAGAACTACTCACAAACTCGGTGTTATGTTTGCTGAGACCCAGTATATTGTATAATACTGTGCTCAGGTTCAGCTCAAGTCACTCAAAAGCTTTACATGATAAGTCACCTCACATCTCCACCAGTGCCTCTCCTCACAGCTGCATCCACAACTCCCAAAGCCCATCTCCTGACCTACAGAGAAAGCAATACTCAGCCGCTGCAACTGATAAATGATATTTTAAAAGTATAATCCTTTTCCCAAGATGTTGAAAATATTTTTCATGTATTTGAAGAGAATCTCCCTTGCTCTATTTGACTGCTAACTTTCAGAATAACACATAATAGTTATCAGTATGAAATATATCTTCTGTGCAGAATTGCAAAAATGTATTTGTTTACAAGAAGTTGCTTTCATTTATCCACCAGTTATTTGTATGTAAAAAGTACAAGAGACTGAATTTCTAAACTCTTAAACTTGAGAAAGTTTGCAGATGCTGGAAATCCAAAACAACACACAGAACACGCTGGAGAAACTGAGCAGGTCTGGCAGTTTATGGAAAAGAGTAAACAGTCAATGTTTCAGGCCGAGGTACTTCTTCAGCACGCAGAAGCAAGGGTAAGATGCCAGAATAAAAAAGGTGGTGGGAAGGGAAAGAGGACAGCTGGAAGGTGATGGGTGAAGCCAGGTGGGTGGGAAAGGTAAAAGGCTGGAGAAGAAAGAATCTGATAGGAGAGGAGCGTGGACGATAGGAGAAAGGGACCCAAAGCACAGTAATAGGCAGGTGAGAAGTAGTAGAAGGTCAGTGTAAGGAATAGAGGAGGGTGGGAGAGTTTTTTGTTGAATGGAAGGAGAAATCGATATTCATGCCACCAGGGTGGAGGCCAGATGGAGTACAAGGTGTTGCTCCTCCACTCTGAGGGTGGCCTCGTCTTGGCAGAACAGAGGGCCATGGACTGACATGTTGGAACGGGAATGGAAAATGGAATTAAAATATTTGGACACCCTCTTGTGGCGGGTGGTGCGGAGGCATGGATGGTACCCAGACAAAATACAATGAGTTGTTCCTCCACCCTCAGAGTGGCTTCATCTTGCCGCAAGACAAGGCCACAGGTCTCAGCCTGAAATGTTAATTTTTGCTTTTTCCCCATAGATGTTGCCTTACCTGCTGAGTTCCTTCAGTGTTTTGTGTGTGTTGTTTTCTAAAATCTTCCCTAATGCGAATGAAACACTTAAGCACTTTACTGAAAAAAATTGAAAGCAGGTCATTATCAATCAACCTCATCCCTTCAAGTTTTCTGCAATTCGCTCTTTCTCAATTCTTTAACAAATGAGCAAGAGAATCCTCTTGACACTTCAAGGTAGTGACTAGGCATCTTAAACAAAAAGTATGCAAGAAACACCCAGATGCTGCCAGAAATGTTGGTGACTCCACACTGGACGGCTGATAGCTCTTACAACAGTAGCAGTAAGTCTGAGGAAAAGATGAAAACTCTAAACAAGGAGTAGTGCCTCAGAAGAATTAGGGGGGTTAATAGCACCTAACGGTGACTCCTTTGCTTGCATCTTCGGAAACAGCTCTATTTCTATCTTTAATATCTCTATTTTTCCCTTTCAGGGTTCTTTTGAAGACCTTGACTTGGAGTTACACACTGACTACGGTTCTTTATGGGAATGGACCCACTCTTGGGGTTTCACAAATGGCCATTGTTCAGCACGCCAAAGGGTCGGCCTAAAAGTCTGTGACTGTATGTTTTTCTGAAATTGTAACCATTTGTGCTATTGCAGTGGATAATGTGTTCTGCACCTTGACCTAGGAGGAACACTGTTTTACTCAGTTGTATTCATGTATGGTTGAATGATGAACAAACTTGTATCTCAGTTCTGTTTGTGTGGTTTGCAGCTGTGTTTTATTTTGTCCTTAAAATATCATTTCATTAATCAATTCAGGGCCTCATTGCCAAGGTCCTGCAAGCCAGCAGCAAATTGGTCCTCCAGTTTAAGGAAGTCTAGAGTGGGGAGGAGCTGCAGTTGCTGCCAAGGCCAGCCACATCCACACTGAGACACCACAAAGAGCTTAAATCAGAGCAGGGTGACATTTTATGATGTAATTAAATCTTTCTTTCCAACTGATTTGTTTGTTAGTCTTTTTTCTCTCAATTTGTAAGCTCACATTTGACTGCATCCTTTGATACACCATGAATGTTTTTAGAAAATTATTACCAGCTTGGGCATACTTACAAAAAAGTTTGGCACCCTTGACATATACCATCACATGTATGATACCTACATGATAGTAGCCACAGTATCAGAATCAGGTTTAAAACACTGGAATATGTTGCTAAATTTGCTGTTCGCAGCAAGTACTTTGTAGTTCATAGTAATTAAAGAACTATAAATTACAATAAGACATTCATATAAAAGTTAAATTAAGTAAGCAGTGCAAAAAGAGAGCACACACACACACACACACACACACACACACACACACACACACACACACACACACACACACACACACACACACACACACACACACACACACACACACACACACACACACACACACACAGTGAGGTGGTGTTCATGAGTTTATTGTCCATTTAGAAATCTGATGGCAGAGGGGAAGAAGCTGTTCCCGAAACATTTAAAGTGCCTTCAGGCTCTTGTACCTCCTCCTTGATGGTTACAATGAGAAGAGGGCCTGTCCTGAGTGATGGGGGTCCTTAATGATGGATACCTTCTTCTTGGGGCATTGCCTTTTGAAGGTGTCCTCTTTGTTGGAGAGGCTAGTGTCCATAATGACTTCACATGCAAGTACATCTGGCTGCAGTTTCTAACACTCTACATTGAGGAGTTGGAGCAGGAACTGGATGAACTTCAGGTCATTTGGGAGACTGAAGGGGTAATAGATCAGAGATATAGAGAGGTAATTACACCCAAAGTGCAGGCCACAGGAAGCTGAGTGACAGTCAGTAGGGTGAAAGGGATTAAACAGACAGTGCAGAGTGCCCATGTGGCCATCCCCCTAGACAGGTATACCACTTTGAATACTGTTAGGGGTGTTTACCTAGCAGATGGAGATCACATTGGTCAGGACTTTGGTGCTGAGTCTGGCTCTGTGGCTGAAAAGGGAAGGGGGGAGGAATAGGCAAGCTGTGGTGATAGGGGATTTATAGTTAGGGGGACAGAAACGAGGTTATGTGGGCAAGATCAAGATTTCTGGATGGTATGTTGCCTTCTGGGTTGCAGGATCCAGGTCATCTTGGATTGACTCCTCAGTGTTCTTAAGTAGGAGTATGAACAGCCAGAGATCGTGGTCCATATAGGTACCAATGAAATGGGTAGGAAGAGGGATGAGGTTCTGCAAAGTGATTTCAGGAAATTAGGTGCCAAGTTAAAGGACAGGACCTCCAGAGTTATGATCTCAGGATTGCTATCCACACCACGTACAAGTGAGGCCATAACTAGGAAGATCATACAGTTTAACATGTGGCTAAGGAGTTGGTGTAGGAGGAAGGGCTTCAATTTTTTTTTGAATCATTGGGCTTTCTGCCATGGAGGGTGGGACCTGCACAGAAGAGAAGGCTTGCACCTAAACTTGAAAAGGACTATTATCCTAGAGTAGTGCACGAGATGTTTAGTCTCTTTTCCCCAAGGGTTCTCTTCAGACTAAGAACCGATCAGGGCTGAAGAACCATTGGCAAAGTGAACTACAGATAGGAGGGTCCACATGCACAATTAGATAAGTACCTGTTCGTCAAATGTTTCGTGTTGTAGTTGTGTAACTTGCGGGGTCTTAATGAAGTACCTGTTTGAATTGGAAGTTTTATTGAATGTTTAGTATGGTAGGTTTTTTTAAAATTCAGGGAGTATAGGTAAGCACTTGATTAACTTGGATGCTTGGTTGAGTGTTTCCCTGTTTGTAAATAAGTTAATGTACTTGTAAGCACGATTTCTGTCCCAGCTACTGAATTTGCTTCTGCGTAAAAGATGGCAGAGTAAACATTCTTGATGGTGGTATAACACTGATCAAGAGTGTTGGCTCATCTGGTTCCACAGGTGAGAGGTTGGTGGTAGTTATTCAGAAACTTTTCCAAGCTAGCCTGGTTGAGATCCCCACCATGATAGGGAGAGCATCACTTCAATTTTCTTAAAGGGAAACTGCACTTGTGACTCAAGTCTACTGTCCAGGGTCCTCTGATATCGCTGGATTTGAGTATTGATAGATTTTTAAAAAACGTCTTAAAATGATGTTGCTTACTGAAGTGCGCATGGCTGTGTCTCTTGGTTTCAACTGTAGCAATTGTACTTGCATCATGCTGAGTTCTTGGAGTCTTGATTACTGCTTCCAATGAGGTAGGGAATCCTGGAAGCAGATCCTCAGCCACATATACAAAAGGAAAAACATTCACAGGGAACCAGATTGCCCTTTTCCTGTGTTATTTCTACTTGTCTCTATGCTGAGTCCACACCATCTTGTCTAACTTAACACAAAGAGAAAAAAACTACAGATGTTGGAAATATGAAATAGAATCAGAAAATGCTACATCTATACATAGCGCTTGGTAAGTAGAGTTAATGGCATAGGCTTTTAAAGGTTAACTCGGTTTCTCTCTTTATTCTACCTAATTGCTTCAATAATTTGATCATTTCCTGCTTTAGTTCAGCCTGTAGCATCCTAACCAAACTGAATGCATGAGTATTCGAGAGTAAGCAGTCCTACACCCATCCTAATCTCATTGCACTCATAATGATCAGACAGCAATAATCGATTGTCCTAGAACTCAGCATGCAAGAACAATTATGAACAGAGCACAGCTGTGGCTCGACTTCCTTAGGAGTTTAGAGATTAGGCATGACATCTAAAACTTTGACAAACTTCTATAGATATAGACAATAGGTGCAGAAGTAGACCATTCGGCCCTTCAAGCCTGCACCGCCATTTTGAGATCATGGCTGATCATCTACTATCAATACCCGGTTCCTGCCATGTCCCCATATCCCTTGATTCCCCTATCCATGATACCTATCTAGCTCCTTCTTGAAAGCATCCAGAGAATTGGCCTCCACTACCTTCCGAGGCAGTGCATTCCAGACCCCCACAACTCTCTGGGAGAAGAAGTTTTTCCTTAACTCCGTCCTAAATGACCTACCCCTTATTCTCAAAACATGCCCTCTGATACTGGACTCTCCCAGCATCTGGAACATATTTCCTGCCTCTATCTTGTCCAATCCCTTAATAATCTTATATGTTTCAATCAGATCCCCTCTCAATCTCCTTAATTCCAGCGTGTACAAGCCCAGTCTCTCTAACCCCTCCGCGTAAGACAGTCCAGACATCCCAGGAATTAACCTCGTGAATCTACGCTGCACTTCCTCTACAGCCAGGATGTCCTTCCTTAAACCTGGAGACCAAAACTGTACACAATACTCCAGGTTTGGTCTCACCAGGGCTCTGTACAAATGCAAGAGGATTTCCTTGCTCTTGTACTCAATTCCCTTTGCAATAAAGGCCAACATTCCATTAGCCTTCTTCACTGCCTGCTGCACTTGCTCATTCACCTTCAGTGACTGATGAACATGGACTCCTAGATCCCTTTGTATTTCTCCCTTACCTAACTCTACACCATTCAGATAATAATCCGCCTTCCTGTTCTTACTCCCAAAGTAGATAACCTCACACTTATTCACATTAAACATCATCTGCCAAGTATCTGCCCACTCACCCAGCCTATCCAAGTCACCCTGAATTCTCCTAACATCCTCATCACATGTCACACTGCCACCCAGCTTAGTATCATCAGCAAATTTGCTGATGTTATTCTCAATGCCTTCATCTAAATCGTTGACGTAAATTGTAAACAGCTGTGGTCCCAATACCGAGCCCTGTGGCACCCCACTAGTCACCACCTGCCATTCCGAGAAACACTCATTCACCGCTACCCTTTGCTTTCTATCTGCCAACCAGTTTTCTATCCATGTCAATGTCTTCCCCCCGATGCCCTGAGCTTTGATTTTACCCACCAAACTCCTATGTGGGACATTATCAAATGCCTTCTGAAAATCGAGGTACACTACATCCACTGGATCTCCCTTGTCTAACTTCCTGGTTACATCCTTGAAAAACTCCAACAGATTAGTCAAGCATGATTTACACTTGGTAAATCCATGCTGACTCGGCCCAATCCTATCACTGCTATCTAGATATGCCACTATTTCATCCTTAATAATGGACTCTAGCACCTTCCCCACCACCAATGTCAGGCTGACAGGTTGATAGTTCTCTGTTTTCTCCCTCCCTCCTTTCTTAAAAAGTGGGATAACATTAGCCATTCTCCAATCCTCAGGAACTGATCCTGAATCTAAGGAACATTGGAAAATGATTACCAATACATCTGCAATTTCCAGGGCCACCTCCTTTAGTACCCTAGGATGCAGACCATCTGGACCTGGGGATATGTCAGCCTTCAGTCCCATCAGTCTTCTCATCACCTTCCTAATGTCAATCTGGTTCATTTCCTCTGTTATCCTATGTCCTTGGCCCATCCATCCATCTGGGAGATTGCTTGTGTCTTCCTTAGTGAAAACAGATTTAAAGTACTCATTAAATTCTTCTGCCATTTCTCTGTTTCCCATATAGTGGAGAGTATATTCACTGCCTGCATCACAACTCGGTATGGGAAAAAAACAACATCCTTGTATGGAAAAGCCCACAAAAAGTATTAGGTATGACCCAATCCATCACAGGTAAAGTCAGGGTTGAAAGATCTAATACTGAAGGAAATGCATTCAAGGTGAGAGAGAAGGCTCAAATCAAATGTGATCAGAGCTGGTTTAGTTTTAGAGAAGAGTGGAATGTGTTGACAGGGTTAGTGGTGGAAGGCTGATATGATCAAGGCATTTAAGAAGCTTTTGATTAGCACGTGGTAGAGGTATATGGACCATGTGCAGGCAGAAGGGATCAGGTGTCATTATTTGAAATAATTTGACACACCATCATCAGCTGAAGGCCTGTTCCTGTGCTGTACTGTTGCATGTTCTGTATGTCCCTTCGTGTATCGTCCCAATAGTATCCAAACCAGGTACTAAATAAAGTCATGTTCTCTTAGTTCACCTCTGTTTGTCTTCAAAGGATCTGTCTGCAAACTGGGTATCAATTAACATAATCAAAAATACATGGCTAACGGTTTGGGAGCTCCAGGAATTTCTTGGAGCATGTAGTAATCTTTGTTATGTTCCAATGTGGATTCATGAATATGATCACAATCAGATTTATTAGCATTTGGATCACAACATTGTTATTCCCCTTGTAAAGTTAGTATTTTTTTCTCCTTCCTCCAGTCGGAGCATTTAGCCCACTGCAATATCCTGAATCCTGTCCAACAAGGGCAAGATTTTATCCAGGATAGCCTCCTCACACATCTTCGGGTAGATGAAAGAGTAGTTTGCATTTACATGACTGTGGCACTGTATTCTTCAGAATAATGAGAACATAACTATGGTACAGGAAAGCAGCATCCCAGGATGTTGCTCTCTCCCAGATAATGTTCACCTGCTTAAAGAGCTCACCCACTATAGGAAACATTCTCTCAATATCCATTTTGTCTAGGCCTTTCGATGTTCAATAGGTTTCAATGAGATCCCCCTTCATTCTTCTGGACTCCAGCAAGTACAGGCCCAGAGACAGACACTCCTCATACATTAATGACTTTATTCCTAGGATCATTCCTGTGAACATTATCTGGACCCTCTCCAATGCCAGCATATCTTTTCTTACATAAGGGGTGCAAAACTGTTCAAAATACTCCAAGTGCAGTCTGACCAATATCTTATAAAGACTCATCATCCCATTCTTACTCTTGTATTTGAGTTCTCTTGAAATGGGTGCTAACATTGCATTTACCTTCCTTACCACCAACTCACCTGCAAGTTAACTTTTAGGGCATTCTCAACAAGGTCTCCCAAGTCCCTTTACACCTCTGTTTTCCATTTTCTCCCATTTAGAAAATAGTCTATGCCTTTATTCCTTCTATCCAAAGCTCGTGACCATGCACTTCTCTACACTATATTCCATCTACTACTACTGTGTTCACTCTCTCAAACTGTCCAAGTCCTTCTGCAGACTTCATGCTTCCTCCACGCTACCTGCCCCTCCACTTACCTTCGTATCATCTGCAAACTTGGTCACAAAGCCATCAATTCAATCATCTAAGTTGTTGACATATAACGTGAAAAGAAAATTTCCCAGTACTGATCCCTGTGGAGCAGAACTTGTCACTGGCAACCAAGAATCAATCCCTTTTATTACAACCCTTTACCTCTTGCCAATGCCAATATCCTATCTATGCTAGTATCTTTCCTCTAATACCTTGTTAGGCAGCCTCACGTGTGACACCTTGTTAAAGGCTTTCTGAAAATCCAAGTAAACAACATCCACTGACTCTCCTTTGTCTATCCTGCCTGTTATTTCCTCAAATTATTCCAACAGATTTGTCAGGCCAATTTCCCCTGAAAGAAACCATGCTGACTTTGGCCTATTGTATCATGTGCCTCCAAGTACCCTGAAGTCTCATCCTTGATAGTGGGCATCTTCCCAACAACTGACATCAGGCTAAATGGTTTATAATAACTACTAAAACACAAATCTGACCACAGTTTTGGAGTCAATTCTAAATCATTAAGGACACACTCTCCTTACAACATATGACGCCATTGACTTGATATAATGCAGATATTTAACAACTAAACGTACTTATCAATGAACATAGTTCTGGGGTGATTAAGTGTTGCCAAGGACATGATGATCTACTGCTTGTGCTGCCATTTCTCAGAAGTCTCATTCACAAAGCAGGAAGACTCTGAATGACTTGGTAGGGCCACATTCGTCTGCAACTCTTTTAATAAAGTCTTTCACTCAGATCCACAGGTGTGTTCCTGAACACAGCCCAGTCCACTGAATTGAAGCAATCCCGTAGCCACTCCTCTGCCTCCCACAACTACCTCTTTGCTGTCCTCATCTCTGGCTCATTGCTCTTTAGCTTCTGTCTGTTTGCAAGTAAAAGGACAGCCAAGTGATCAGATTTACTGAAGTGCAGTCTGAGCATGGAACAGTGAGAATTCCTTATATTGGTGTAAGTGATCTAGTGAGTTGGGACCTCTGGTGCTATAGGTTATATGCTGATGGCATTTGGGTGGAGTTTTCATCAGATAAGCCTGCCTGAACTCCCCGACTGTGATTAGAAATGCGTCAGGTGGACTGTTTCTTGTTTGAAGGCAGCATCATGCAGTATCTCAAGGGTTCGATTTTAGTTGAAATCCTGTAAACAAGATGGCCCCAAAAGATCATTCCTGAGTCTTTGCACAACTTGCACATAAGAGGCAAAAGAGTAATCATGTCAAGAATGTTCAATGCAACAAGATTAATTGTTGCTTGTTATGCTGCTAGCTGACAGTGAATGCAGCAATTAAAGGAGCTTTTATTATGTTTACTGTTTATATATTAAAAAAACACTATGTCTTGTTTGTTGAACTATGGTGATATTTCAAGAAAGGTGTTCTCTTTGTTTCAAACATGTCAGATCTCGAGGATTTGAGTTAAATGAGAAGAAGTCAAAGTTAAAGAATTAAATTGCATGTGGTTAGGGTCTGGAGTGTACCAAGTCTACTGACAGGTGCAGATTCAATTATGATGTTCTAAATTTAATAACAATAGTATTCAAGGACATTTTTAGCCTCTCAGTGTTACAGGCAGAAGTTCCCACTTGCTTCAAAAAGGCAACAGTCATACCAGTGCCAAAGAAGAAGAATGTGATCTGTTTTAATGACTATTACCCAGTAGCAGTCACATCTACAGTGATAAATGCTTTGTGAGGTTGGTCATGACTAGACTGAACTCTTGACTCAGCAAGGACCTGAACCCACTGCAATTTGGTGATCGCCACAATAGGTCACCAGCAAACGCAATCTCAATAGCTCTTCACACGGCTTTAGATCACCTGGACAATGCAAACACCTATGTCAAGATGCAGCTCATCAACTATAGCTCAGCATTTAACACCATCATTCCCATAATCCTGATTGAGAGGTTACAGAACCTGGGCCTCTGTACTTCCCTCTGCAACTGGATCCTCGACTTCCTAACCAGAAGACCACAGTATTTGTGGATTGGTGATAATATCTCCTCCTTGCTGACAATCCACACTGGTGTACCTCAGGGGTGTGTGCTTAGCTCACTGCTCTACTCTCTATATACACATGACTGTGTGGCTAGGTACAGCTCAAATACCATCTATAAATTTGCTGATGAGACAACCATTGTTGGTGTAACACTTACCCAACAGGCTGGTATATGTCTAGGGGAAAAAGAGATCCAGCCACACACCAACCCCGCCTCCCGTTCACGCAGGTGCTGTGAGAATCGAGTTTATGCCTCGCGCCCCCGCCGGCAGTATCAAACTCACAACAAATACCGGTATGACATACACTTTAAAGAGTTTACTAAAATTAAAAGAGTATTAGGCAGTACAATATATATATATATACAAGAAAAAAACAAAAGGCGCCAACTTATCAAAGTTCAGTCAGTTTAGTGCACATCGGTGGAGCTCATCCAGCGAACCATTCGACTCCTAGGTGGTCGTCCTCCCTAAACTCCCACTTCGGACTCCCCGGTGGTCTCCCGAGCGCACGTCCTCCTTCCTCGGCGTCTCCCTCCGGACTCCTCGACCCGCCTCCTGGGACCCCCACGGTGGTCGACCAGTCGCTCCACACTCCTCTGTCTCCGTCTCCTCTCCTCACCGAAAACCTTGGGCCGGGGACCCCCGCTCGGGGTCCGTACCGTCGCCCAGCTTCCAGCACCCTGTCCTCTCTCTCTCACTCCATCGCGCCGACTCCCCAAAACCCCCACCAACAATCAGTTTATAGTCCCAAACAAGCTTCCAACACTTATCATAACAAAGAACCTAGCATTCCTACTATTAACTCAGGCGCCAGGATTCCTACTTGTAACAAAACAAAGACGCCATTTTGATTACATACACAGTAACAAAGAAAAAGAAAAAAACCCCGTTACACTCTCCCCCCACCAAATAAAAGTCATGTCCTCATGACTATTAGATAACTCGTCACCTTTCCTGCCAACACACCATAACCCAAACACCAGCAGTGACATCTCCTCCCCACACAGTAAACCTCACGCCCTGTTCCTTAGGCGCTATATAGGCCAACTATCTGGGCGTTCCCAAACCCTTCTGAGACCTCCGTACCCCCCTCACCTAAACCCTTAGGCTAGGACACAGCTGGGAATACCTTGGGTCCACTACCAACTCCTCTTTCAATCTCTCACTCATACCCCACACTGCACACAGCTAAGCCTCCCCACTACACCTGACTCAGTGGAAGAAGGGCCAAAGGTCTCTTCTTCAATCGAGGGAAAGTCAGCAAAAGGCAGCATGTACCACACATCCAGCCATCAGCCTTTGAATCCGTATTCATCCTCATTTCTTTGAGCGGTAGCTGTTTGATCTTCTCCAAATGGAAACACGTGACCTGCACTGCTCCTGCAGTCTCTTCAGCCTCCTGCAATTGAGATTATCATCTTCTCTGGCCCCTGGCTCAGCAGTTCTGACTCCTGCATCCCGGCCATCTCAATCTGGAATGCAGTTACTCCAACAGCTTCTTCCACCCCGACCTGAAAAGCAGCAGTTAAAGATTGGTCACCCTCCAGTTCAGTATTCACTGCACTTCTTTTGAACTGTCGATGGTCATCTTCAGGTTCCCTTCAAGCTACCGCTTCCCCCTTCCAAGATTTGTCCGCAATTTCTTCACCTCCGCAAACTCCCTTCTCCAGGCTCTCAGTTTGCTGTGGCCCTCAGTCAAACAACTTTCTTCGTTCTCTCCAACTTGTAAGTCTTTCAAATGGTTCCAGATCACTCTCTCCATTTCCCTCACTACCTGCGCGATTCCACAGCCCCCTGACAATCCAATCCGGGACGAGCACCCCACAAATGTAACACTTACCCAACAGGCTGGTATATGTCTAGGGGAAAAAGAGATCCAGCCACACACCAACCCCGCCTCCCGTTCACGCAGGTGCTGTGAGAATCGAGTTTATGCCTCGCGCCCCCGCCGGCAGTATCAAACTCACAACAAATACCGGTATGACATACACTTTAAAGAGTTTACTAAAATTAAAAGAGTATTAGGCAGTACAATATATATATATATACACAAGAAAAAAACAAAAGGCGCCAACTTATCAAAGTTCAGTCAGTTTAGTGCACATCGGTGGAGCTCATCCAGCGAACCATTCGACTCCTAGGTGGTCGTCCTCCCTAAACTCCCACTTCGGACTCCCCGGTTGTCTCCCGAGCGCACGTCCTCCTTCCTCGGCGTCTCCCTCCGGACTCCTCGACCCGCCTCCTGGGACCCCCACGGTGGTCGACCAGTCGCTCCACACTCCTCTGTCTCCGTCTCCTCTCCTCACCGAAAACCTTGGGCCGGGGACCCCCGCTCGGGGTCCGTACCGTCGCCCAGCTTCCAGCACCCCGTCCTCTCTCTCTCACTCCATCGCGCCGACTCCCCAAAACCCCCACCAACAATCAGTTTATAGTCCCAAACAAGCTTCCAACACTTATCATAACAAAGAACCTAGCATTCCTACTATTAACTCAGGCGCCAGGATTCCTACTTGTAACAAAACAAAGACGCCATTTTGATTACATACACAGTAACAAAGAAAAAGAAAAAACCCCCGTTACACTGGTATAATCTCAGATGGAAATGAGGGCATAGAGGAGTGAGATAAACCAACTAGTTGAGTGGTGTTGCAGCAACAATCTTGCACTCAATGTCATTAAGACAAAAGAGTTGATTATGGACTTCAGGAAGGGTAAATAAAAGGAACAGGTACCAATCCTCAGAGGGATCTGAAGTGAAGGGAGTGAGCTATTTCAAGTTTCTGGGTGTCGAGATCTGAGGACCTAAGCTGGTCCCAACATATCGACGCAACTATAAAGGCAAGACAGTGATTATACTTCATTAGGAGTTTGAAGAGATTTAGTACGTCAACAAATACCTCAACTTTCTGTAGATGTACCGTGGAGAGCATTCTGACAGGCTGCATCACTGTCTGGTATGGTGGAGAGGGGCCTACTGCACAGGATTGAAAGAAGCTGCAGACTGTTGTAAATCTAGTCGGCTCCATCTTGGGTACTAGCCTACAAAGTACCCAGGACATCTTTAGGGAGCGGTGTCTCAGAAAGGCAGTATCCATTATTGAGGATACCCTTCTCTCACAGTTACCAGCAGGTAGGAGGTACAGAAGCCTGAAGGGGCACACTCCGCGATTCAGGAACAGCTTCTTCCCCTCTGCCATCCAATTTCCTAAATGGGCATTGAACCCATGAACTCTACCTCACTATTTTTAAAAAATGTATATTATTTCTGTTTTTCCACAATTTTTAATCTATTCAATATGCATATACTGTAATTTACTTATGTATTCACATTGTTTTTCTATATTTTGTATTGCATTGAACTACTGCTGCTGAGTTAACAAATTTCACAGTACGTGCTGGTAATAATTAACAAGTTTCTGATATGGTTTCAAAAGGGAGCAGACTAAGTACTTGAAAAACACTTGCGGGGTTAAGAAGATGACAGGGAAATTTGGGTACACCTGCTTGGATCTTACACAGACTTAATGGCATAAATGTCTCCCTTCATTGCTATATTCAATTTGAGAAACAACTGTATGGATGGAATTCGTTCAAAGGCTGTAGACCACTTAACGAGACACTAACCTCCATGAAAATGACTGATTAATCACAGCTGCTGTGACTCCATTGTTATATGTCCTTGTTGGACTTTCTTATGCACCTCTTCCAGCCTAGGCATTTCCGATCTGATGCTGTCTACAGACATATGAAATTGGCATTAGTGAGTCTGTACAGGTGCAAGAATGTACCCATGTACTGGGTACATGTCTAAAGTCTTGCTGCTAATCACTTAATGTACAATATGAGGTCACAATCCCTCTGACATTTCAGCTTCTTCAGTACAGAGGGAGATCTACATTAAATGACCTGGGTTCCCTCCAATTTGCCTACCACCACAACAGGTCAACTGTAGATGCCATTTCACTGGCTCTCCACTCTGTTCTGGATTGTCTGGAAAACAGTACTGCATACATCAGGCCGCTGTTCCTTGATTACAGCTTGATTTTGAATTCAATCATCACCTCAAGCTCCAAGACCCAGGCCTCTGAACCTCCCTGTTCAGCTGGATCCTTGACTTCCTCATCAGTAAGTATCTATCAATATGGATTGTTAGCAACACCTCCTTCTCATTGACTGTCGCTCAGATGCACCTCGGGCTGTATGCTTAGCCCCCTGCTCTCCTCTTTTTGCACCAATGACTGTGTGGTTAATACAACTCTAGTATCATCTACAAATTAGCTGACAACTGCACTGCTGTTGGCTGAGTCGTGAATGGTAGTGAGTCAGTTTGTAGGAGTGACGTTGAACTATTCTGATGCTGCGAAAGCAACTTTACACTCAAAGTCAATAAAACTAAGGAAGCAATAATTGACTTCTGAAGAGAAAAGTTGGGAAAGCTCATGCCTGTTCTCATTGGTGGGTCAGAGAAGGAGAGAATTAGCAGCTTCAAATACCTGGATATTAACATCTCAGATAATTTCTCCTAGACTTAGCCCATAGATACAATGATGAAGAAAGGGTGCAAAGGCACCTTTATTTTCTTAAAAACTTAAGGAGATTTGGCAAGATTTTAGTTTTAAAGTTATTTAAAGAAGCACTTAATAGAAACATTGATGATTATTTGGAGTATTTATAACCTGTATTAGATAGTCTTCAGAAAGTTCAGCACCTTATTTGCTGGGCATGAGTTGCTCTTTAAGTAGTAGGGATCTGCAGTTGAGACCAGCTTGCTGTGTGACTGCTTGGCAATGTTGAGAGGCTTGCAGGCTTACTTACATATTTAGTTCAAATAAACATTAAAGGCAGTTGTACTGTAAAAGCTTTCTTAATAGCTGTTTCACTTAACAATTGAGTTTCATATCCTATAAGGGAGCAATTAACGCATTTTTAAAGCAGTCTTTAGGCTGAAGGAAATGCTGGAAGGGCTATTCATCCAGAGCTGCAAAGATGATGGAGAGTAATTGGACCATATTCTGACTTTTGGCTGTTAATAACATTTACACGAAGTAGGCACATTATTTGGGTAACTCCAGTACCTGATGAAGTGGCCACTGAGTGTATGCTTGTGGTCTTCTGCTGCTGTAGCCTATCCACTTCAACATTTTCAGAGATACCCTTCTGCACACGACTGCTGTAATGCGTGGTTGTATCAGTTACTATCACCTTTGTCTCAGCTTGAACCAGTCTGGCTATTCTCCACTGATCTCTCATTAAGGTACTTTCACCCACAGAACTGCTGCTCACTGGATGTTTTTTCTTATCATTCCCTGTAAACTCAAGAGACAGACGTGTGGTAAAATCCCAGGAGATCGGTTTCTGAGATGCACAAACTACCTTGTCTGGCACCAACCATCAGTTCATGGTCAAAGTCACTTGCATCATATTTCTTCCCCCATTCTGATCTTTGATTTGAACAACAGCTTCTTGACCATGTCTGCATACTTTTATGCATTGAGTGGCTGCCACATGCTTGGCTGATTAGATACTTGCATTAACAAGTGGGAGTACAGGTGTACCTGATGAATTGGCCGCTGAATGTATAAATCAATGGATAAGCACAAACCATGATTTCATTAAGTGTAGAATGGCTTCAGCAACCTTTTAAGCTGGTGATCATTGGAATTTTCATATCTAAAATGTATTCATTTCTTATCCCAATGTTGGTAAACTCAATGTCTTCCCATTAAAGTATTTTTTGTTGTGCTAATGGCTGAACATAGGATGACAATTCTGTCATGATGGTTCATCCAATTTGTGGATTTACAATGAACAATAAGGATCAACTCTGTACAATTAAAGAATGTGGCAGAAAGAGAGGCAACATTGTTTGGAAAGAGAAAGAAATAGAGTCACCTGATTGTATTTATCATATCAATTGCAACAAAAAATTGCAATTCTCTGCTTACATGGTCATTTGAATTGTACCAAGTTAAAAATAATGTTGACACACGCAAAATAACATGGTTTGAGATGAATTCTCACACACTCAAGAGCAAGACTTGGGAGCAAACAAGCCTAGATTTGCTGTCATTGTAGAACTCGGGTGTGTGTGTGGAAGGTGGATGGAGAGGGGCAGCATCAACATTAGCTGCAATGTCATGTCAACAGAAAATAAGACCTTAAGACATAGGAGCAGAATTAAGCCATTCCATCATGGCTGATTTATTATCCATCTCAAACCCATTCTCCTATCTTCTCCTCTTGTAAGGGACTGGATATATCAAGTATTTGTATAGACAGACTGATTAAGGATAGTCAGCATAGCTTTGTTCTTGGTAGGTCATGTTTAACCAATCTTATAGAGTTTTTTCAAGGAGGTTACCAGAAAAGTGATGAAGGCAAGGCAATCTATGTTGTCTACCTGGACTTTAGTAAGACATTTGACAAGGTCCCATATGGGAGGCTGATCAATTTTATTTGCTTGGCATTTAGGATGAGGTACTGAATTGGATTAGACATTAGCTTTGTGGGAGAAGCCAGAGAGTGGTAGAAAAGGTTTGCCTCTCTGGAGACCTGTCACTAGTGGTGTGCCACAAGGATCAGTGCTGGGTCTTTCATTGATTGTCATCTATATTAATGATCTGGATGATAATGTGGTTAACTGGATCAGCAAGTTTGTGGGTGACACCAAGATTGGGGTTATCGTGGACAGTGAGGAAGGCTATCATGGCTTGCAGAGAGAATTGCATCAGCTGGAAGAAGAGGCTGAAAAATGGCTGATGGAAATTAATGCAGACAAGTGTGAGGTGTTGCACTTTGGCAGGAACAACCAGGGTAGGTCTTACAAAGTGAGCAGTAGGGCACTGAGGAGTGTGGTAGAACAAAGGGATCTGGGAATACAGGTATATAATTCATTGAAAGTGGTGTCACAGGTTTCTAGGGTCATAAAGAAAGTTTTTGGCACATTGGCCTTCATAGTACAGAAGATGGGATGTAATGTTGATCTTGTACAGATGTTGGTGAGACCTAATCTGGAGTACTGTGCATTGTTTTCATCACCTACCAACAGGAAAGATGTAAACAAGTTTGAAAGAGTGCAGAGAAAATTTACACAGTTTTTTCCGGGTCTGGCAGACCTGAGTTATAAGGAAAGATTGAATAGGTTAGGACTATTCTTCAGAACGTAGATTTAGGGAAGATTTGATAGAGGTATACAAAATTATGAAGGGTATAGATAGGGTAAATCCAAACAGCCTTTTCCCACTGAGGTTGGGTGGAACTACAGAGGTCATAGGTTAAGGGTGAAAGGTGAGAAGTTTAAAGCGAACATGAGTGGAAACTTCTTCAATCAGAGGGTCATAAGAGTGCAGAATGGGCTGCCAGCACAAGTGGTACATGTGAGCTTGATATCCACACTTGAGAAGTTTTGATAGGGGTATGGAGGGCTGGTGCAGGTTGATGGGTGCAGGCAGCTTGAATGGTTTTGGCAAGGACTATATGGGCTGAAGGGCCTGTTTCTGTTCTGTGCTTTTCTGTGACTCTAACTCTAACCTTAGACACCTTTACAAGTCAATTGTAGACCCCAGATTGACAACATCTCCTCCACAATCTCCATCAACACAGGTGTACAACAGGGCTGTGTGCTTAGCCCCCTGCTCTACTCACTTTGCACCTATGACTGTGAGGCTAAGCAAAGCTCCAATACCTTATTCAAATTTGCTTGTAGACACCACTGTAGCAGGCTGAATCAAAGATGGTGATGAATCAGGTGATGAGGAAGTTTGAAAATTTGGCTGAGTGGTGTCATAACAATATTGAATTGAATTTTGGTTTATTGTCATTTAGAAACCACAACTGCAATGCAGTTTAAAAAATGAAACAACGTTCCTCCAGAATGATATCACAAAAGCACACGACAAAACAGACTACACCAGAAAATCCACATAACATTTGGCAATCCCCAAATCCAGAGTCCGGAGAAGCTGCTGCGTATTAATATCGCACTACCATCTTAGCACATTCCCTGGAAAGGAGCTCCAAATCCACCAGACAAAACAAGACTACCCAGACAAACCAAGTCAGGAGGCCAACTCTACCACCCAACAAACCAAAAACTAAAGCTACAAGACCTACACAAAACCATATAGTTACAACAGTGCAAACAATACCATAATTGATTAAAAAAAAACATACCATAGGCACAGTAAAAATAGTCCAAGGATGTTAAAAGACTATAAGTTCGAAAGAAACCACCACAGTTTCCACAAGTCCTCAGGGTCTGGATAGACTCGTCATCCCATGCAGGCAGCAGAAAGGAATACCCCTGCTATGGACTTCCACGGCACCACTGGACTCAGCCTCGCAGGCGCAGCACTCGGTGAAAGCGCCCCGACCACAGCGGACTCCGAGTCCGTCGAACCTCCGAGCCTCCAACCATCCCCTCCGGCACAGCCTCTCTGAGCACCATCCTCTGCCGAGCGCACAATGACGCCCCCGCCATCGGACACCGGCAATGCGACCCCAAGGACTGGGGGCCTGTTCTTCCTGGCAGAGACCCGGACCTCACAACAGCAGCAGCAATGAAGAAGGCCTTCCTGGAGATTTCCAGATGTTCCTCCGTGCTCCCACACCCGTTTTTCATCAGATTAGGATTGTGCACGGCACCCCACTTCACAAATAACAGATATCAACTCCGGAGAGGCTACTGCAAACTGCGTCGCGCCACCATCTTGAAGAAACATCTCACTCAATGTCAGCAAGACCAAGGAACTGATTGCACACATCAGGAGAGGGAAACCAGAGCCAGTCCTCACTGGAAAATCAGAGGTGGAGAGGGCTAGCAACTTTAAATTCCTGAGTGGGGGGTTTCTGTTTCAAAGGACCTGTCCTGGACCCAGCATTCAAGTACATTTGTGAAGAAAGCACAGCAGTACCTTTACTTCCTTAGGAGTCTGCAGAGATATGGCATGACATTTAAATCTTTGGCAAAATTCTGTAGATGTGTAGTGGAGAGTGTATTGACTGGCCCATTTCATGTTCCCATTATTTATTGCTATTTACTGTATATTTCCATTTGCACAGTTTGTTGTCTTCTGCACTCTTGTTCATCTTTCAATGTTCTGTTATAGTTACTATTCTATAGATTTGATGAGTATGCCTGCAGGAAATGAATCTCATACATATGTACTTTGATAAAATTTACTTTGAACTTTGGACAGATTCTACAGATTCACCACACTCTGGCTCAAGAAATTCTCCCTTGCATCTGTTCTAAAGAGATATTCTTCTATTGAGCCTGTCCCCTCCCGTTATAACCTCCCCTACAATAGGAAACATCCTTTCCATATCTGCTTTATTTTGTCCTTTTAATATTCAACAAATTTCAATGAAATCTCCCCTCATTCTTCTAAACTTCAAGTACACGCCTAGAACTATCAAACTCCTCTCGTACATTAACCCTTTCATTTCTGGGATCATTCTCATAATTCTCCTCTGGACCCACTCCAATGCCATCACAACATTCGTTGTAAGGATCCCAAAACTGCTCACAATACCCCAAGTGGCCTGACCAATGCTTCATAAAGTCTCAGCATTACATCCTTGCTTTGATATTCTCGTCTTCTTGAAATGAATACTAACATTGCATTTGCCTTCCTTTCTGCTGACTCACCCTACAAGTTAACCTTTAGAGAATCTTGAATGAAGACTCCCAAGTCCCTTTGCACCTCTGAGTTTTGAATTTTCTCCCTGTTTACAAAGTAGTCTACATCTTTATTCCTTCTACCAAACTACATGTATTCCATTTGCCACTTCTTTGCCCATTCTCCTAATCTGCCTCAGTCCTTCTACTAACACCCTGCTTCCTTAACACTACCTGCCCCTTCGACCTATCCTTGTATCACCCACAAACTTGGCTGCAAAGCCATCAATTCCATTGACCAAAATCCATTGATATATGACATGAAAAAAGTGGTCCCAAATATTCCGTTTAATAACTTCAAAGTATTAAACTAATTGAAAGCAAAAACACTGAGCTAGGAATAGCGCATCTTACTTTCATTTTTACTTAAAGCAAGAGGCATATGTCTGAGAGTCAGTGTCATAAGGTATGCAATTCACTTATTTTTACATATAATCTACAATGAATTATTTAAATGAATAAAAGCTTGATCAAACAATATATTTACAATTTTACTCAAGTACTTCAACGTATGAGTAGTGTCTGTCACCATTTCCTTCACTTTTTGTCAAAATGGTTGTTGTGATGCATCTAGTGTGGTAGTGTAGTGGATAGTGCTTGTCGCTCTCACTTTTAGTTTCCACCACTGGCCAACAGCTTTGCAAAAAGGAGAGCTGAATGTCTAAGTCTCTCTCAGACAGCACATATCCTCTCCAACAGCAAGACTCATGTATTGGCTCCTCACTGGTGACACACAGAAACTGAACTCCTTTGGGACTCGGGCTGAACTACAGATCTGTAGAGATCTGGCCCCTGCATACGTAACACACAGGCCCACCGGTGTGTGGATGTGCCCTGGTGCTCGTGAACCAGAATCCCAGCTATGGGTAAATAGCCTTACTGCCTGGTGGGCAGCCTCGGGAGAGACAAAGGCTATGGGAGTAAAGCCAGACAGTAAATCCAGAGTGGATCTGCTAAGAAGGCTGCACGTCATTGAACATCCTTCCGGCAGCTCCTGCAGCCAAGCTGGTGCCAAATGTGTTGTTTCATAAGCTTTCCTTGAGGGGGTCTTGACAACTCGGCATCTCAGGATCTCCATACCTTCCACCCAGTGATGATGATAACCACCTATTGTCCTCCAAGACAGATGGATGCCAACCAACTCAAGCACTACAGAAATAGTGAATGCACAACAGTCCTCCCCGTTGGTTATAAACTCCAACTCAATATAGAATGTACCTCAACTTGTGTACGCAGTATACTATATAATGCAACAACTACATTTGTAGGCGAGGGGGTCACTTTGCCCAGCAGGTGAGACATGTCTGTGAAAGAAAGGTTCTTGGGCCTCCCCCATGGTGATAGTAGGAGTTGGCTCAGGGACTGCAGGCAGTGGGTATCTGACAGTTCTATTGATCCTGGACATCTTTCATCTGGATGTATTGGCTCCCCCAACAGCGCATGGCAGGCTTCACTGGATGATGTCAATCATAATGTGCGAGTACAGTGACTGATGTCACTATTTCTTACACTTTTTGGAAAACCATCTCATACTATTTTGACCTTTCGCATTTCTTTTCGGTCTGTAGTAATCAGTTCAAGGAGCAGAGCATGGTAGACAGGTTTGGCTGGAACCTGTTGTAGTAATTGAAAAATCCTAAAAAGGACTACAACTGTGACATGTTCTTCGGCCTTAGGACACCCACCACTGAATTTTCTCAGCATACTTCTGTAATCCTTGTGTGTCAATAATGTGACCACAGTAAGTGATGCTTGGTTTAAAGAACTCATACTTATTGCATTGTCATCTGAGCCCATAATCTTATCATTTTAACCTGTCTTGAGGTTTTGGAGATGTTCCTTGTCATCCTTTCCAGTAACAATTTTGCCATCCAGGTAAAAACTGAGTGCCTGGACAGCCTTGCAGCTCCCCGTCCACAGCTTTCTGCCAGATGCTTCTCAAATATAAACTTATTATACTGATAAAACTCTTTATACATGTTTATGGTGAGAAACACTTTGGACTCTTCACCCTCCGTTTGTAAACAGGCTTTAGCTAAGTCCACTTTGCTGAAGTGTTTCCCTCCTGAAAGGTTTACAAAGGAATCATCTATCCTCGGCAGAGGGTTTTGATTTTGATGGTGACCTTAAAATCACCACAGATCTTGACAGTCCATTCTTCTTGGCTTCTGAGACCACTGGTGTGGTTATAATATTTCACTGTTACGAATGTTGTTCCCACAGGAGTAATCTTTTCTTCAGTATATCTTCTTAGCTGGATATCTGCAGGCTTCAGTTCAGTATCTTAGGAATTCTGTTCAACCTTATTTTGTGGAATGACTGAGACAGCCAAGTCTGTTTCCAATTCCATTTTAATTAATTTGCTGTTCACTTCTGATATAAGCCATATTGTTTCTCTTGTTAGTTTTCACATAGTAAATCTCATGGCCACTTAGTCCTGTGTCACTCTTATCATTATCATATTTTTCATCAATAGCATACAGTTTAGTACTTTCTTGAAACCAACTTGACTTTTATCATTTTCTCTTTGCAATGAGATTCATTTACTTTTGTCTACCCAACATGCTCTTTGCATGTGTTCTACCTTGTAGCATTTTCTGCAAGTTTTACCTTCAAACCTGATTTGGTCTGCTGTATGTGAGCCCCTGCCACAATGGTAACACAATTTGTTTAGCTAGGACCGTTTCTGTTTAAGCATTGTAATTTTGTTTATGCTCACTTTCATTCCTGACTGCAACTCAGTTGCGTCTTAGTCTGCAGTTTTTATTGGCACACCTATTTCAACTGCCCTTCTAAATTTAAGTTGTGCTTCAATTTGGAGCCATTTTTGAAAGCTTTCTTGTAAGATTCCACAAATTAAACAATCCCTTAGTGCATCATTATGCCCATCCCTGAACTGAGAATGCTAAGATAACAGGAGCTGGATGAACTACGGATCATTCGGGAGGCAGAGACAGAGATAGATAAGAGTTATCGGGAGGTAGTCACACCAAAAAGACAGGAGGTAGGCAAATGGGTGACAGTCAAGAGAGGCAGGGGGAGCAGACAGAGAGAGCAGAGCACCCCTGTGGCCGTTCCCATCAACAATAAGTATACCGTTTTGGATACTGTTGATGGGGATAACCTACCAGGAACAAGTTGCAGTGGTCCTGTCTCTGGCACTGAGGTTGGACGCTCGACTAGGAAGGGGAGGAGGGAAGAGAAGAGAGCGGTAGTGATAGGGGATTCTATAGTCAGGGGGGTGGATAGGAGATTTTGTGGGGAAGATCAGGAGTCTCGGATGGTATGTTGCTTCCCTGGTGCTGGGGTCCGAGACATCTCAGATTGGGTGCAGGTTATTCTTGAGAGGGAGGGAAAGAATCCAGATGTTGTGGTCCATGTAGGGACCAATGACGTGGGTAGGATGAGTGAGGGGGTCCTGCGTAAGGAGTTCAGGGAGTTAGGTGCGAAGCTGAAGAGCAGGACCTCCAGGGTAACAATCTCAGGATTGCTACCTGTGCCACGTGCGAGTGAGGCAAGGAACAGAAAGATTATACAGATTAATACGTGGCTGAGAGGATGGTGCAGGAGGGAGGGCTTCAGGTTTTTAGATAATTGGGCTTTGTTCCAGGGAAGGTGGGATCTGTTCCAAAGGGACGGTTTACACCTGAACTGGAGCGGTACTAACATTCTTGCAGGGAAGTTTGCTAGTGCTTCTTGGGGGGGTTTAAACTAAATTTGCAGGGGGCGGGGATCCAGAATGAGAGAGAGGATAGCGAGATGAAGAATAAAGGACAGGTGGGGACTACACGGTTCCGGACTATTAAGTGTGTAGTAGAGAAAGGTGAGGCGGAACAAGTGATAGGGAAGACACATGTACAGAGGGATGGTCTGATGGAACATGGAGTTAAATGTGCAGAAAGAATAGGTAAATTTAGGAAGAACAACAAAATTCTAGGGGCTTGTAGCCCGATGGGAGTTCGGGGAGCTGGGTTAAGCACAATAGGCAGCGATTCAAACAGAGAGAGGAGAACTGGGCTAAAAATTCTATATCTGAATGCATGAAGTGTCAGAAATAAGGCGGATGAGCTTGAAGCTCCAGTGCGAATGGGTAACTATGATGTTGTTGGGATAACGGAGACATGGCTGCAGGGAGATCAGACCTGGGAAATGAATGTACAAGGGTATACGTGCTATCGTAGGGACAGAAATGTGGGCAGAGAGGGTGGGGTGGCCCTGTTGGTGAGGAATGAGATTCAGTCCTTTGCAAGGGGGACATAGGATCAGGAGAAGTGGAGTCTGTGTGGATAGAATTGAGGAACAGTAAGGGCAAAAGGACCCTAATGGGTGTTGTCTATAGGCCACCAAACAGTAGCATAGATATTGGGTGCAAGTTGAATAGGGAGTTAACATTGGCATGTGGCAAAGGTAATGTCTCAGTAGTTATGGGGGATTTCAACATGCAGGTGAACTGGGAGAATCAAGTTGGTGCTGGACCCCAGGATAGGGAGCTTGTAGAGTGCCTAAGGGATGCATTCTTGGAACAGCTTGTACGAGAGCCGACCAAGGACAAGGCTATTCTGGATTTAGTCTTGTATAATGAACAGGATTAGATAAGCGATCTTGAAGTAAAGGAGCCATTAGGGGGTAGTGATCATAATACGATATTTTTATCTGCAATTTGAGAAGGATAAGGGCAGATCGGAGGTGTCAGTATTGCAGTTGAACAAAGGAGACTATGGAGCCATGAGGGAGGAGCTGGCCAAAGTTAACTGGATGGATAGCCTAGCAGAAAAGACAGTGGAACAGCAATGACAGGTATTCTTGGGAATAATGCACAAGGTGCAAAATCAGTTCATCCCCCGGAGAAGGAAGGATTCAAAGGGGGGAAAGGGGCCACAGTAGATGACAAAGGAAGTCAGAGATTGCATAGCATTAAAAAAAAAGGAAGTATGACAGAGCTAAGGTGAGTGGGAGGACAGATGATTGGGAAATTTTTAAGGAACAACAGAACTTAACTAAAAAGGCAATACGGGGAGAAAAAATGAGGTACGAACACAAACTAACCAGGAATATAAAGGAGGATAGCAAAAGCTTTTTTGGGTATGTGAAGAGAAAGAAGATAGTTAAGAACAATGTTGGGCCCTTGAAGAATGAATTGGGTGAAATTGTTATGGGAAACAAAGAAATGGCAGAAGAATTTAATAAGTACTTTAGATCTGTCTTCACTAGGGAAGACACAAGCAATCTCCCAGTTGCATGGATGAGCCAAGGGCATAGAGTAACAGAGGAAATGAAACAGATTGACATTAGGAAGGAAATGGTGATGAGTAGACTGATGGGACTGAAGGCTAACAAATCCCCAGGTCCAGATAGTCTGCATCCTAGGGTACTAAAGGAGGTGGCGCTGGAAATTGCAGATGCATTGGTAATCATTTTCCAATGTTCCTTAGGTTCAGGATCAGTTCCTGAGGATTGGAGAATGGCTAATGTTATCCCACTTTTTAAGAAAGGAGGGAGGGAGAAAACAGAGAACTATTGTCCTGTCAGCCTAACATCAGTAGTGTGGAAGATGCTAGAGTCCATTATTAAAGATGAAATAGTTGCATATCTAGACAGCAGTGATAGGATTGGGCCGAGCCAGCATGGATTTGCCAAGGGTAAATCATGCTTGACTAATCTATTGGAGGTTTTCAAGGATGTAACCAGGAAGTTAGACAAGGAAGATCCAGTGGATGTAGTGTACCTCGATTTTCAGAAGGCATTTGATAAGGTCCCACATAGGAGATTGGTGGGTAAAATCAAAGCTCATGGCATTGGGGGGGGGAAGACATTGACATGGATAGAAAACTGGTTGGCAGATAGAAAGCAAAGGGTAGCGGTGAATGGGTGTTTCTCGGAATGGCAGGTGGTGACTAGTGGGGTGCCACAGGGCTCGGTATTGGGACCACAGCTGTTTACGATTTACGTCAACGATTTAGATGAAGGCATTGAGAATAACATCAGCAAGTTTGCTGATGATATTAAGCTGGGTGGCAGTGTGACATGTGATGAGGATGTTAGGAGAATTCAGGGTGACTTGGATAGGCTGGGTGAGTGGGCAGATACTTGGCAGATGATGTTTAATGTAAATAAGTGTGAGGTTATCCACTTTGGGAGTAAGAACAGGAAGGCAGATTATTATCCGAACGGTGTAAAGTTAGGTAAGGGAGAAATACAAAAATCTAGGAGTCCTTGTTCATCAGTCACTGAAGGTGAATGAGCAAGTGCAGCAGGCAGTGAAGAAGGTTATTGGAATGTTGGCCTTTATTACAAAGGGAATTGAGTACAAGAGCAAGGAAATCCTCTTGCATTTGTACAGAGCCCTGGTGAGACCACACCTGGAGTATTGTGTACAGTTTTGGTCTCCAGGGTTAAGGAAGGACATCCTGGCTGTAGAGGAAGTGCAGCGTAGATTCACAAGGTTAATTCCTGGGATGTCCGGACTGTCTTACGCAGAGAGGTTAGAGAGACTGGGCTTGTACGCGCTGGAATTAAGGAGATTGAGAGGGGATCTGATTGCAACATATAAGATTATTAAGGGATTGGACAAGATAGAGGCAGGAAATATGTTCCAGATGCTGGGAGAGTCTAGTACCAGAGGGCATGGTTTGAGAATAAGGGGTAGGTCATTTAGGACAGAGTTAAGGAAAAACTTCTCTCCGAGAGTTGTGGGGTTGTGGAATGCACTGCCTTGGAAGGCAGTGGAGGCCAATTCTCTGGATGCTTTCAAGAAGGAGCTAGATAGGTATCTTATGGATAGGGGAATCAAGGGATATGGGGACAAGGCAGGAACAGGGTATTGATAGTAGATGATCAGCCATGATCTCAAAATGGCGGTGCAGGCTCAAAGGGCTGAATGGTCTACTTCTGCACCTGTTGTCTATTGTCTAACTTCAATTCAGACAGGTAAGCTGAAATGGACTCCAGTTCCTCTTGAATCCACTCATGAAACCTAAAGCATTCTGCAATCAACAATGGTGCTGGTTCTACATGTTTCTGCATTTCTTTCACAAAATCAACAAAGCTCATTTCAGCCGGTTTAGTTGGAGCAGTTAAACTTTCTAAGCAAACTGTACATACCTTTAAATCCAATGCAGTCAGCAAATCTGGCACATGGTTCTCATTTGGTATTTTTATTTGCTTGAAGATACTGTTCAATTCACTCAGTATACAATATCCAGTTATCTGTTGTGTAATCAAACACAATCTTTCCAACGTAGCCAGCCATTTGTGCTTTTTTTATGATTATCACCCAGTATTCAGTTTACAGTAGGAATCCATGAATTTTGTTCATTTCCTGCCCTTTTTCAACCCAATGTCTCCTTTTCTGAAGAAAACATGCTGCACTACTTTTACTCAACCCTTTCTTGCTGCACTTTTTCTTAACTCAAACATCTTACTGCATGTCAAATGTAGGTAGTCGTCTCGGGTTCATTTAGACTTCCTTGATGCCACTGTTATACTTTGTAACTCCAAAACACTAAACCAATTGAAAGCAAAAACATGGAGTTGGGAATAACGTACCTTGGTTTTGTTTTTCCTTTAAGTGAGGCACGTAGGTATGACATGATTGTGTTATAACATATTTTAACATATAACTCAATTATTATTTAAAAGTTTGACTTAGATTAATACAATATAATTTTTACATCAATTATATATAACACCACAGAAAATAAATAGATTAAATTCAAATATGCCTGACCAATGTTTTCAATGTAAACAAGAAATTGGTACTTTTTTATATTCTACTTGGTCTTGTTCTAAAATTCAACCATTTTGGATTAATTTAAGACTTTTATTGGAACAAATTATTGGAGTACAACTCCCACATAGTCCATTATTATTTTTATTAGGAGACATTGAAGGGACAATAACAAAATTTAAATTGAATAAGTATCAGAAAAAATTTATAAAAATTGCTTTGGCAGTAGCCAAAAACGTTATCGCAGTTACTTGGAAATCTGATTTAAATTTAACTATGGATCGTTGGAATAATGAAATACATAGTTGTATTCCACTTGAAAAAATTACATATAATTTAAGAAATGAATATGATATATTTTTGAAAATTTGGTCACTATACTTACAAAAGATAGGATTAGATACATAGGTCCTTTGAAGATAAAATTATAGTAATTGGGGAAAGTGAAAATAAATATCAAAATTATTTTGAACTCCATGGAGCATGTGGGGATCCTCCGATATCCGGGCAATCTTTCTTCCTTTTTTTTCTTTTTTTTTCTCTTTCTTTAGATAAGGGTTAAGGGGGGGAGGATTAAGGGGAGGGGGGAGGGTTAATATCATTTTTCTTACTATTTTATTATCACATTTATTCTTTGTAATCTCTAAAATTCAATAAATAAATAATATTTAAAAAATATTATTTAAATGAACAAGAATGCTTAATGAACCAATATATTTACATTATTACTCAAATACTTCTGAAATATTAAATACACAACAACACTGACCCCTGCGGAACACCACTGCATACTGGCAGCCAAGCAGAAAAGCCCCCTTTATTCCCACTCTTTGCCTCCTGCCAGTCAGCCAACCTTATATCCATGCTGGTATTTTTGCTGTAATACCATGGGTTCTCTTCTTGTTCAGCACCTTTTCAAAGGTCTTTTGAAAGACTGTTTAAAAAACAACTTGCCCAGACTCTCCTTTGCCTATTCTGCCTGTTATTTCCTCAAATTAAGAACCAAGACCAGGTGTGCAGAAAATTGATAATAGCCAATAGACATAGATGTGCACTGACACAATGATACTACCACTTGACTACCAAGATGGCATATCTGTGTAGGGTTATGCTCATAAATTAGAGAGGGTATAAGTAATTTTCCATTCCATTCCAGCAGTTACTGTAAATTCTCAACTCAGTATAAATAGATCATCACAGAATAAGTAATTCTGGTTTCTCATCGTTTATTACTTTGGAGCTGGAGATTGCAGAGTGAGTTAGACAATAGACAGTAGTTGCAGGAGTTGGCCATTCAGCCCTTCTAGCCAGCACCGCCATTCACTGTGATCATGGCTGATCATACACAATCAGTACCCCATTCCTGCCCTCTCCCCATATCCCTTGACCCCGCTATCTATAAGAGCTCTATCTAACTCTCTCTTGAATGCATCCAGAGACTTGGCCTCTACTGCCTTCTGGGGCAGAGCATTCCACATATCCACCACTCTCTGGGTGAAAAAGTTTTTCCGCATCTCTGTTCTAAATGGCCTACCCCTTATTCTTAAACTGTAGCCTCTAGTTCTGGACTCACCCATCAGCGGGAACATGCTTCCTGCCTCCAGTGTGTCCAATCCCTTAATAATCTTATATGTTTCAATCAGATCCCCTCTCATCCTTCTAAATTCCAGTGTATACAAGACCAGTCGCTCCAATCTTTCAACATATGACAGTCCTGCCATTCCGGGAATTAACCTTGTGAACCTACGCTGCACTCCCTCAATAGCAAGAATGTCCTTCCTCAAATTTGGAGACCAAAACTGCACACAATACTCCAGGTGGGGTCTCACCAGGGCCCTGTACAGCTGCAGAAGGACCTCTTTACTCCTATACTCAATTCCTCTTGTTATAAAAGCCAGCATGCCATTAGCTTTCTTCACTGCCTGCTGTACCTGCATGCTTGCTTTCATTGACTGATGTACAAGAACACCTAGATCTCATTGTACTTCCCCTTTTCCTAACTTGACTCCATTTAGATAGTAATCTGCCTTCCTGTTCTTGCCACCAAAGTGGATAACCTCACATTTATCCACATTAAAATGCATCTGCTATACATTTGCCCACTCACCCAACCTGTCCAAGTCACCTTGCATTCTCACAACATCCTCCTGACATTTCACACTGCCACCCAGCTTTGTGTCATCAGCAAATTTGTTAATGTTACTTTTAATCCCTTCATCCAAATCATTAATGTATATTGTAAACAGCTGCGGTCCCAGCACCGAACCTTGCGGTACCCCACTGGTCACAGTCTGCCATTCCGAAAGGGACCCGTTAATCACTACTCTTTGTTTCCTGTCAGCCAGCCAATTTTCAATCCATTTCAGTACTCTGCCCCCAATACCATGTGCCCTAATTTTGCCCACTAATCTCCTATGTGGGACTTTATCAAAAGCTTTCTGGAAGTGCAGGTACACTACATCCACTGGCTCGCCCTTATCCATTTTCATAGTTACATCCTCAAAAAACACCAGAAGTTTAGTCAAGCATGATTTTCCCTTCATAAATCCATGCTGACTCGGACTGATCCTTCTGCTGCTATCCAAATGTGTCGTAATTTCCTCTTTTATAATTGACTCCAGTTAGTTGGAGACAGTTCATTGTAGACTTTGTGCACCAGTTTTAAAAAGAGAGCAGCCCTATCAGGACTAATCTGTGGAGCAGGAGATTTCTTGGGTTATTAACAACTCAGCAAGGCCAATAAAAAAGTGAGGCATAAGCACAGCAGCCATTGTACGAGTGGACCAGGGACATGGCCTTTGGGCAGAACAGGTGGAGACTAAATGTACTGAATATTTTGGAATCGTTTGGTTGGTTGTAGAATGCAAGTTTAAGAAGTTGGAGTGAAAGGAATAACAAGTATAGGGAGGTTGGTGGGATGGTAGTTAAAGCAAAGCTCCTCCTGTAAGATGTGGCATTGCAGGGTACCTAATAGTCTCTACACTATATCTGCAGGAAGTGCACTCAACTTCAGCCCCTGAACGATAAGGTCAAGGAACTGGAGTTGGATATGCACAGGAACATCTGGGAGGTTGAAAACTTCAGAGGGAACTTTTACTGAGGTGGTCGCACCTGGAGTATAGGCTTCAGATGGTAGATGGGTGACCATCAGGAGAAATAAGGGGACTAAGCAGTTAGTGCAGGGTTCCCCTGTGGTCATTCCCCTCAGCAACAAATATAATGATTTGTATACTCCTGGGGGTGGATGACCAATTTGGCACAGCCCCAGAAGCCAGACCAGTGGAACTGTGGCCAGCTCTGAGGCTCAGCAGGGAAGGGTAAAGTCAGGCTGAGTGATAGTGATAGGAGACTCTATAGTTAGGGGGATGGACAGGAGGTTCTGTGGGCATGAAAGAGACACCAGGATGGTGTGTTGCCTCCCTCTAGGATGCTCCAGAGTAACTGCGGAATATTCTCAAGCAGCCAGAAGTCATGATGCACATTGAGACCAATGGTGTAGGTAGAAAAGGAGTATGGGTAGTTAGGAAAGAGGCTGGGTGACCTGTACAAGGGGGAAATGTTGCATCTAAACTAGAGGGGAGCCAATATCCTGGCTGGGAGGTTCACTAGTGCTATTTGGGAGGGTTTAAACTAGTTTGGCAAGGTAATGGGAACCATCGCACCAGGTCAGAGTGGAGGAATGGAGAGGAAGGTAGATGTCAGGGCGAGTTAAAAACAGGCAGGAATCTTTTTCGTTTCTTTCAGATAAGAGGTTATATACAGAAAAAAAAACATCATTGTTAACGGATTTCTATAGTTCTGACAGAAAAGAGGCTGTTTTGTTCTAAGGGTGACGTCTCCATTAGTACTTTTACAGCATCCTGAGGGAATATTTTTGGGGAGAGGCTGAGCAGTTGGGAAGGGTATGGAAGGAAGAGCTGGGAGTAGAAATTACAGCTGAAACATGGGAAGACATCTGTGATAATGCAAAGAAAATTATAGTTTGTAATAGAACTAAAACATTGCTACTCAAAATTCTGCATAGAGCCCATCTGACTCCAGATCGTCTCTTGAAATTTAAGACAGAGGTTTCTCTAATGTGTTCTAAATGTAAAGTGTTATGATACCAGCCCCCTCCTTCCTGAGAATCACAAGATCGCTATTAATTCGGGTCTTGGGCCCAGGAAATGAGAGACAATGCAACGGATTTGACCATTGTTCTTAGAGACACCTGTGTGAATTGCGACTCTATACTACGTGCCAGCTATCAGGGACATGGACACCCTCGGGCAATGTAGGTTGGGGATTGTATCACCCTACCTTGATTGACATTTACAAATCTGCAAGTCAAGATAAAAAGGGGACTGCAGGAGGCAGTACCCTAGCGACGCACCAGAAGGAGACACCATCGCTCATTGCTCCCGTGAGGACGGGAAGCCGTTCGGGAGCCACGTGTGATTCGTTTCCCCTAGCCTGGGGAGCGAGTGGCTGATAACACCGAAAAGGACTTCGAACTGACAACGGGGAACCCACGTTCCCGATACAACGATTTGAGTCCAAAAGGCTGGCAAGTTATTTTCTCACCAAAAATTCTCTCTCTCTCCAACACGTGAAACCCAGCGGTCCCCGAAAGGCTAAAAGCCTGCATGAACTCCAGAGACTTTGATATTTCCATCGGCCAATAGTTTTACCCCAAGACAAACGATAGAGCTACTTCTTATTGTTGATTATTACTATACCCGCGCTTTATATTGAGTATTGACGACGTATATTATCTGAATGTTTGTATTAACCTTACTTTTGTGCCCTTTTATAAATAAAAATGTTTAAAAATAGTACCATCAGAATTCAACGGACCTCTCTATCTGCTGGTAAGTGACCCAGTTACGGGGTACGTAACAAAAGTAAGTACTGGAACTTTCACCCACTGTTTTTGGACTTGTCCCAAACTTCAGGCATACTGGAGTGATATTTTGGGTAAAATGGAAAAGATTCTGAAGATGGAGCTTGAACTGGACCCAATGTCTTTTCTCTTAGGCTTACCCAACAGTCATATTATTAATGCACATCAGATAAAACTTTTTAACATCCTGACTTTTTGAGCGAGGAAGAACATTTTACTTTGTTGGATATCCGATAAGGCCCCTGGACTTTTTGGTTGGCGTAAATTAATCATGGAATATTTTCCTTTGGACATTTGACATGTATGGTACACTCAAAAACAAATAGTTTTCATAAAACATGGCGACCTTTTCTGCAGTGTGTAGATATAAACCTGTCTGCTATACTAATAAGGGCTTTTGTATAGGGTGTGGTGGAGATGTCTATATTCTGATGGAAGTGGTCTGGTAGCTGATATCTGTGAGGGGGAGAAATGTAAATGTATCTGGAAATTGTAAGATTCATTATGTTGAGCAAAAAAATAAAATAAAATTAAAAAAACAGGCAGGAACAAAATAATAGATATGAAGTGTGTATTTTAATGCTAGGAATGTTATGGGTAAATATAATGAATTTGGAGCATGGATCAGTACATGGAACTATGATGCTGTGGCTATTAGAGAGACTTGATTGAGAGAGACATGGGAATGGTGCTTAAATGTCCCAGGATTTTGATGTTTTAGAAAAGACGCAAGAGATGGAGTTGCACCACCACTATTCAGGGACAATATCGTTGCTGCACACAGACGGTACATAATGGAGGATTTGTTCACCGAGTCTGTGTAGATAGGACTCAGAAATAGGACAGGTGTAATCACTCTGATGGGATTGGATTACAGACTGCCCTCCAATAATCACTGGGGCATTGAGGAACAGATATGTACGCAGATTAAAGAAAGGTTTAAAAAACAATAGGGTTGTTGTCATTGGAGACTTTAACATCATTAATATAAACAGGAATCTTCTGACTGCAAGAGGATTAGATGGGGCAGAATTTTGTTAGGTGCACCCAGGAGCATTTCTTAAATTAATATGTAGATTGTCCAACAAGATGAGGGGCTGTACTGGGCCTGGTGTTGGGTAATGAGCCTGGCCAGGTGGCTGATCTTTCAGTGGGTGAGCAGTTAGGGAACAGTGACCACAACTCCTTAACTTCAAGATAGCGCTAGAGAAGGATAAGACTGGACTTCCGGTTGGAAAGTATTAAATTGGTCCAGGTCAAATTATGGGGGCATTAGGTAGGAACTAGGGAGAGTTAATTGGGAACAGCTGTTATTAGGCGTCCACATCTGACAATGGAGAGCGTTGAAAGACCATTTGCACAGAGTACAGGATAGTTGTGTTCCAGTCAAAAGGAAGGGAAAGAATGTCGAGGTAAGAGAATTTTGGATGTTGAGAGAAATGAATTTAGTCAAGAAGATAAAGAAAAAGCATGTAAAGTTTGGGAAGCTAGAATCAAATATAACCCTTGAGAATTATAAAGGATCTAGAAAGTAACTCAAAAGGGAAGTGAGAGTTCCAAGAGAGGCTATGAAAAGTCCTTGGCAAGTAGGATTAATGAGAATCCCAAGAATGAAAGGATAGCCAAGGAGAGTGTAGGACCAGTTAAGGATAAAGTGAGAACACTTTGCTTGGATGCAAAGGATGTGGATGAGGTCCTTAATGAGCACTTTACATCAGTATTTAACAAGGAGAAGGGCATGGAGGATAGGGAGATCAATCTTAAGTGTATACTCAGGCACTTTGAGTATAGAGGAGGTAGTGGTGAGTCTCTTAAAGTGGATTGAGATGTACAAGTCCCCAGGGCCTGTTGGAAAATACCAGATTATTGAGAGAGGCATGAGAAGCTCTGGAGCCTGGGTCTTAGCACTCAGATCTGCAGCTGGATCTTCAACTTCCTCACAGACAGGACCCAGGCTGTAAAAATGGGGGACAAGCTCTCCTCTACAATCACTCTGAGCACCGGTGCCCCACAAGGCTGTGTACTCACTGTACACCCATGATTGTGTAGCCAAGTTTCCATCAAACTCAATATACAAGTTTGCTGATGACACCACAATTGTAAGCCGTATCTTGGGTAATGATGAGTCTGAGTACAGAGAGGAAATTAAGAACCTGGAGGCATGGTGCGAAGACAATAACCTATCCCTCAACGTCAGCAAGACGAAGGAATTGGTTGTTAACTTCAGAAGGAGTAGCGGACCACATGACCCCATCTACATCGATGGTGCGCAGGTGGAACAGGTCAAAAGCTTTAAGTTCCTCGGGGTGAATATCACAAATGACCTGACTTGGTCTAACCAAGCAGAGTCCACTGCCAAGAAGGCCCACAAGCGCCTTTACTTCCTGAGAAAGCTGAAGAAATTTGGCCTGTCCCCTAAAACCCTCACTAATTTTTATAGGTGCACCGTAGAAAGCATTCTTTTAGGGTGCATCACAACCTGGTATGGAAGTTGTCCTGTTCAAGACTGGAAGAAGCTGCAGAAGATCATGAACACAGCCCAGCACATCACACAACCCAATCTTCCATTCTTGGACTCACTTTACACCGCACGCTGTCGGAGCAGTGCTGCCAGGATAATCAAGGACACGACCCACCCAGCCAACACACTTTTTGTCCCTCTTCCCTCCGGGAGAAGGTTCAGGAGCTTGAAGAATCGTATGGCCAGATTTGGGAACAGCTTCTTTCCAACTGTGAACGGATCCTGACCCGGATCTGGGCCGTACCTTCCAAATATCCAGACCTGACTTGCACTACCTTACTTTCCCTTTCCTAATTATGATTTATAA
Source organism: Hemitrygon akajei (assembly GCF_048418815.1). NCBI lineage: Eukaryota > Metazoa > Chordata > Chondrichthyes > Myliobatiformes > Dasyatidae > Hemitrygon > Hemitrygon akajei. The sequence goes on from NC_133128.1 coordinate 160,234,384, forward strand.
TTTAAATTTTTATATTTAATTTGATTTGTACTTCAGGGAGCGCGAAGCACAGAATCAAATATCGCTGTGATGATTGTACACTCTAGTATCAATTGTTTGGTGACAGTAAAGTGAGAGAACGTTGGGGCCTTGACCAATATATTCAGGTCTTCTCCAGCCACAGACAAGGTGAGTCTCATGTAATGGTAGGGAAGTTATTGGAGAGAATTCTTACAGATAGATTTTATGAGCATTTGGAAAACCATGGCCTAAACAGGAAGAGCTAGCATGGCTTGATTGGGGCAAATTTTCCTACTAACTTGATTGAGACTTCTGATGTGGTGATGAGAATGATTGATGAAGGTAGAGCTGTGGATCTTGCTTACATGGATTTAAGTAAGGCATTTGACAAGTCCCTCCTGGGAGACTTCTTCAGAAGATTAAAGTCATGGGATCCATTGATGAATTGCCTATTGGAATTTGGAACTGGCTTGCCATACAAGACGGAGGAAGGAACTTATCCTAGCTGGAAGTCTGTGATTAGTGGTGTTCTACAGGGATCTGCATTGGGACCTCTGCTCTTTGTTAATTATACAAGTGACCTGGATAAAAATATAGATGGGTGGATTAGTAAACTTGGAGATAACACAAGGCTTGTTGGCAGGGAAAGTGTAGATGATTAGTAAAGAATACAGTGGAATCCTGTTGAGTAGTTTGCTGAGCTGGCTTGTTAGCTTGCAGATATTTCATTAACCAGCTAGGCAACATCATTAGTGCAACTTCAAATGGTGTGTTGGTAATTGTCTTTTATGTGTCCTGTGATTCATCTGTGTGTATGGGTATATGTGCCATTTCTATTGGTTACTGATTACATAATCAGTGATTGGTACATTAGAATCCAATTAGACAAACTATCAAAATGAACCCAGTTTACATCCCACTTCAGTGGGAAGTTGTCAGTCCAGAGCCAAGAGTTATTTCTCACCAGATTACACACATCAATCAAAGAGGACAACATTCATCCTACAAAATGGTTGACTAACTCAGCCCAGACAATAATTACCTGTCAGGACACTGGAGCAGGGATCCAATCGCAGACCCAGTACTGTGCACACAGTGATATTAATTGAGTAACAAATCCCAAGGTGCAAACAAAGTCAGTGTCAAAGTTCAAGCAGAGATCAAAACATCCAGAGAAATCCAAAAACCAGAATCAGGAAACTGGCAGAGTCACTATTCAGACAGAGTACAGATACAAATGCTGGAAAGGCTCAGAAAAATTCACTAACACAATCTGACAATAAACAGGTGACAGCACAGGACTGAAATACACTGAGCAATAAACAGAGAGGCAGATGATAGGTGGAGCACAATGAGACACAGGTGGCAGCAATACAGGTAATAATGAGAAGCAGATGAGAGACGGAGTATTCAGTAATACAGGGGCTGGAGTAGAGCAGGAGCAGGGACACGAGCACATGGCAATACAAAACCAGAGACTGACAGCTAGGGGAAAAACACACAAAAAGACAAGGTTCAACTGGAGGTACAGACATTATCACCTAATCAAATTTAAACGAACCCATCGCAGATTACATAATCGGTAACCAATGGATATGGCACTTAGACCCCCCCTACACACAAACGGACTAATCACAGGGCACATAAAAGACAAACAATTACCAACATGTCATTCGAAGTGGCACTGATGATGTTGCCAAGCTGAGTAGTGAAACGTCCGCAAGCTAACAAGCCAGCTCGGTGAGCTACACAACAACAACATCCTCAACCCAATCTACGAATCTTTTCCAACATCTTAACTACAGTGGAATATAGATCATTTGCAGATATGAGCAGAGAAATCGCAGATGGAGTTTAACCTGGTCAAATGTAAAGTGTTGCATCTTGGAAAACCAAATGTAAAGAAACAGTACACTGTTATGAGCAAGACCCTCAAATGTTGATGAGCAGAGGGATCTTGGGTTCCAAGTTCATTGCTTCTTGAAAGTGGCTATGCAGGTTGATAACATGGTTAAGAAGGCATATGGCATGCTTGCCTTTATTAATCCAGGCAGTGAGTTGAAGTCAGGAAATTATCTTGCAGCTTTATAAAACTCTAGTTAGGTCACTCCTGAAGCATTGCAATCAGTTTTGGTTGCCCCATTATAGGAAGGATATCAAGGTTTTGGAGAGGGTGCAGAGAGGTTTACCAGGAAACTGCCTGGATTAGAGGCCATGTGCTATCTTGAGAGATTGGACAACCTTGCGTTGTTTTCTCTGGAGCAGCGGAGGCTGAGCGGAGATCTGATAAAGGTTTTAAGATTATGAGAGGCATGGATAGAGTAGGCAGGCAGTATTTTTTTCCCAACAGTGTGAGAGGGGGTGATTTCAAAGCAGATGTGAGGGCAAGTTTTATACACAGAGCGGTGGGTCCCTGGAATGCACTACCTGGGGTAGTGGTATGTGCAGAAACGTTAGAGGTTTTTAAGGGACATGAACATGAGGGAAATGGAAAGATACGGACGTTGTGTAATCAGAAGTAATTAATTAAATTATAATCAAATGACTAACTAATTGGTTTGGCACTATATTGTGGTCCAAAGGGCTTGTTCCATTGCTGTACTGTTCCATGTTTTATTACCGCCCAGGCAATAGCTGTTACATCCCATTCCTTGCAAATGTGTGTAGGGATAGTGGAAAGGCCTAAAACTTAGTCTTAGCTGCATCATTTGTTATTTGGTTTGGTTGGAAACACTAGAAAAGGTTTCAAAATTGGATCAATGTGAGCTTCTCCTTATTGTTACACAGCTTTAGCTAAATGTATGCAAGTATTAAATATTTAAACACTACACGGCTGGAGAAAAGATTCAGGGTAGTTACTTCCATTGAAATGTATGGAGTTACTCCAGTAATGAAAACATATTTCAGTATTGATACGATAGGACAGCTGTCTTTTAGTGTTTGGTCTTGCCATTCTCATATTTTCCAAGGACTTCAAACATCAAGTTATTGTCCTGCAGGTATGGACACTTACATTCAACACAAACTTGTGGTGGTCTTCAGGTCAGTATGATTTATAGCAGTAAATATGATGAGAAGTACCATCATTATAGTATGAGGAAGAACAATCATTGTGGTTGTGCTAAGGCTTGGACTGAAGTCTGAAGATGTGAGTTCAAATCCCGACTGCAGCAGCTGGACAATTTAACTCGGATTATTTAAGTAATCTAAATTTTAAAAACACTTGTATGGCATCCAGAAAATTATCAGATTATGGTTAAGAACTTAGTTCATTAACAGGCTGAAAAATAGCCATCCTTGCCTAGTATTTGTATGTCTGCCATGACTAAATATTAACTTCTATCTAAAAATTTATACCAATCAATTACAGTTACAGATGGGAAATTGCCAAGAAGGTCGTGGAAGGGATGCAGTGATCTTTGTGTCACCCTTCAGTTCTGTCAGCTGCATAAGTCTAGGGAAGACAATCACCTTGTGAGACTGAGCTGTAAGCTCACCCAAAACCCTCTGTTTGTGTGGATGCTGTGTGATTTGTTACCCTGTTATAAATCAGTACCATGAACAGTGCACCATATACAATTAAATGATTTAGATTTATAATTCTTAATTTGACTAAAGGGTTAGTAAAGGAAAAGCAAATAAAGAAAGGGGCCCACTTTAAATGAAACAGTCTAATGTGCATATGTTGGAGCTCACAGTTTCCCCTTTACCGATCCTCCATCGATTTTCCCTGGGCTTCGTCAACTCCTACAACCTCTCCTCTCCGGCGTCTTCTCTCTTCAACATAGGGCTCTGAGCTCCTTGTGCTGTTCCTGTGAGCTGCTGGCAATCTGCTGGGGAACTTCAATGCATCAAACAGTATCTGTGGGGAAAAAAGGAACTGTCAATGTGTTAGGTTGAAACTGGAGATCCTCCAGCAGGTGGTTTATTGCACTAGATTACAGCAGTCTACTGTATCCAAACATGAACTGCTGTTAAAAGACTATCCACTCTGTGAAAGATGAACTTTGGTCTGTCTGTAAACTGTTGGGCTTTCAGTACAAGGAGTAGAATGCAATCTGATATTGTTAATGGACATGCACTAATGTTCAGGACTTTGTCTGGAGGGACCCATTGAAGCTTGGGAGAAGGTCACAGTCAAATCTTCCATCCTGAGGGATGGTATAAAAGCTTTTAAGCTTACCACTCAGTGAATATATCTGGGAAAAAAAGATTGGGATTGTGATATAAATAACTATAAACAAATAGAACAATGAATCTTGTTCTCAATTGCAATAAATGAATGTACTGTATCATATATCGTAAAATTTTATGAACAAATTACATTTTGTACACAAAATTATAGGAGAAACATGCTGACTTTCCCAGGGACAACCAGAGAATAAATGAAAATAAAATATTACTTCATGGTGGTCTTAATGAGGCAATTTCCTCATTAATAAAACATGCTATCAATGCTATGCACATCTATAATATGAACAGCTCAAAAGGGTTTATTAGCAAATTCTGATTTTGCACAAGGAAATAACCTATGTGGGAGGGCTATATACAATTGGCTGGTTCAGTGATTGAGATATTAGAAGTACTAATGTGATGAGTTATTTTGAAATCATGGATAGTTATTTTGAAAGGAATTATTTATGGCGGATAGCAAAACATGTGATGTGTTTTCATATTTATTGTAACCAGAGTTAAACTCTTTCATTTCAAGTTGTTACTAGTTTCAGCTCAGTTGCAGTTTTGTCTGACAGGGTTGGGGGGGGGGGGGGGGAGTAAAATAGAGAGAAATTTATATTTTGAAAAAAAAAATCTGAATTTAAATTACTAGTTAATGAATATTTGTTAACTTGTTTTCTTAATGGCTGGAAGTTACAATTCAAATATACAAATTACTGCGATCAAAATCCATAGTTTAACTCAAGATAAGAATTACACAACTTGAGTCTGAAGCAGATTCCAAGCTCAATGGCTTGAATACTCGGTTATAAAAATTGCCAAGGTCTCATCTGTGTGCCTGCAAATTCCTCCAGCTTAAATAGTGCAAGTGGGACTAAATTCAGGACAGCATTAGGCCACTGGAAGGGATATGACGAAATAAACTCATCATTCAATAGAGACCCAGGAAATCAGTTTTGAGAGGCCTTTATGATTTGAGAGGCCTTTATGATTGTGGAGAGGGGGACTTACACTTCCCCTATAAACAACATGGGATATGGCCCTACCAGGAAAACTGGGACACCACAGTAGACCAGTTCCTTGTCCTCCAAGTATTGATTATAGAATGCCATGAATGAAACTCTCCTGTTTAAATTTATATTCATTTATTCCTCTACTGCTTTTTATTCCATATATACAGTGCCTATAAAAAGTATTCAACCCCCTTGGAAGTTTTCATATTTTATTGTTTTAGAACAGTGAATCACAGTGGATTTAATTTGGCCTTTCTTAACGCTGATTAACAGAAAAGACTCTTTTTAAAAAACTTTTTTTATTGTTTTCAAATAGTTACAGAATAAATGTGCATGAAAAAAAAGTTACCCAGCCCCCCTCCCCTTAACCCCTCCCCCCTAACATCCCTATTAAAAAAATAGGAAAGAAAAAAAAGGGAATACCTGGATGTTGGAAGATCCCCACATGCCCCACGGAGTTCTCATTTTTTTTAATATATGTTAAAATTCTTTTTCTTTTTACTGGCCCATTAAGCCTATTAACATTAAAACTTAAAAAATTTAGTAGATTAGTCATTATTTATTTTTATTATATTACTCCAATCTATAATAATACCTAATCTTTCCACTTTCGTGGTATCCTGGGAAATCTTTATAAAAATCTCCATGTTGCTATGTGTGTCCCCACCAATCATCCAGGCAAAAAGATAGAAAAAAATTAAAATATAAAGGAAAAAAAAAATACCCCCCTACTAATGTTGTGGAAAAAAGACACAACATTACCCCCCTCTGCTGTACGGGTCATGGCAACCGCCATGATTACACACGTGAATCCCGCAGTAACCGATCCACAGCCTCCCAGCCCCCCCGCAACATAAAGAAGTATATGTATAAGAAGAGAAAAAAAATACTATTCTCATTTAGTATTTCTAAAATTTTGCTTTTCTCTTCTATAATATCCATAAATGTCCATCACTTCTGTTCCTTGGGTCTATCTTCATCTTTAATCCATTACGTTTGGAAGCCTCTATGTGTAATTAGCGAATAGATGGAAGTTCTTGTACAAACTCCACCGCTTTTCGATAGTCGTAAAAAAATTTTTTTCCCTCCTCCAAAAAAATTATCAGCGTTGCTGGATGCCGCATTGTAAATTTATAACCCTTTTCCCATAAGGCTTTTTTCGCTGGGTTAAATTCCTTCTTTCTCTTCAACAGGTTGTAACTTATATCAGGATAAAAAAGAATTGGTTTCCCTGCTATCATCAGTGGCCCGTTTCTATTTTTGGCACTTTGGGCAGCGGCCTTCAGGATCTTTTCTTTGTCTTGGTATCGTAAGCATTTTATCAAAATTGATCATGGGTTTTGATCAGCTCGAGGTCTTGACCTTAAAGATCTATGCACCCTTTCAATCTCAATTGGAGTTTCTCTTTCCATTTCCAATTTTTCAGGAATCCATTTTTGAAAAAAAATTATTGGATCTTCTCCTTCTATATCTTCTTTAAGTCCAACAATTTTAATATTATTTCGTCTACTGAGATTTTCAAGCTTATCAATTTTTTCCATAAATTGTTTTCTTTCTGATGTCCAAGCAGTATTTTCCTTTTCCATTTTGTCCATTCTTTCAACCATGTCTTCCGTTGTAGTTTCTAAGTCAGTAATTCTTTTTTCCATTTTTTCCTGTCTCTTTGTCATTTTATCAAGCATAATCTCCATATTGGTCATTTTTTTTCCGAGTATTTTTTGATTATTTTTAATTACTTTTAATGTGTCTAATTTACACATTATTTGCCTCAAAGTCTTTTCTATATTTTTAGAAGGACTTTTACCTCTTTCTTCATCTGATCCTTCTGAGAGATTTGACTCTCCCTCCGATTTGCTATCACTTTCAGTTGCAGTGGTAGCTGGGCTTTGTAGTTCTTGTTGCTCCCATTTGCGCATGCTCCATCCTTCGCGTTTGCGCAGTTCACTATGGTTTTTTCCTTTGGAAGTGGCCAATGTTGCCACAGTCTCCTGTTCTGTATCGCCGGTGATATAATGTACCTGAGACCGTGGTTCCTCGGTAGACGTGGGCCTTGTTCTTGTTCCAACTTGCGTAGTCTTCCTGGTATTAGTTTTCTTCATCTTCCTTCCTTGAGGCATAGCTTGACACAGTCCGGAGTCGTTTATAAGTAACTTTTAGAAAGTATTGACTAACTTTTCTTCATTTAAACATTAATTTATTAACTTTTTACGGGAGAGCTGGGTCCCTGCGTCTCGATCCTACGTCATCACGTGATGTCCCCCAGAAAAGACTCTTTTGTGTCAAAGTGAAAACATGTATCTACAAAATGATATAAATTAATTACAAATATAAGATTAAATAATTGATTGCTTTAAGTATTCATCCCCTTTAATATAACACACCAAATCATCACTGGTGCAGCCAATTAGTTTTAGAAGTCAGATAATTAGTTAAATGGTGATCATTCTGTGCAGTCAAGGTTTCAATTAACTGTAGTAAAAATACACCCGTATCTGGAACATCCAAGCACTGATGAGTCAGTATCTTGGCAAAAACTACACCATGAAGACAACAGAACACTCTAAGCAACTCTGTGAAAAGGTTATTAAAAAGCACAAGTCAGAAGATGGATACAAGAACATTTCCAAGTCACTAAATATCCCTTGGAGTACAGTTAAATCAAGCACCGCACATCATCAAAAACACACCATCCCTACCATGAAGCATGGTGGTGGCTGCATCATCTTGTGGGGATGCTTCACTCCAGCAGACCCTGGAAGGCTTGTGAAGGTAGAGGATACAATGAATGCAGCAAAATAAAGGGAAATCCTGGAGGAAAACCTGATGCAGTCTGCAAGAGAACTGCGATTTGGGAGACTTGTTTTCCAGCAAGACAATGGCCCTGGGCATAAAGGCAAAGCTCCACAGGAATGGCTTAAAAACAGCAATGTTAATGTCCTGGAGTGGCCAAGTTAAAGTCCAGACCTCAATCCAATTGAGAATTTGTGGCTGGACTTGAAAATGGCTGTTCATTCACAATCCCCATACAATCTGACAGAGCTTGAGCAGTTTTGTAAAGAAGAATGGGGAAAAATTGTAGTGTCCAGATGTGCAAAGCTGATAGAGACCTATCCTCACAGACTCAAGGCTGTAATTACTGCCAAAGGTGCATCTACTAAATACTGGCTTGAAGAGGGAGAGTAATTATGCGATCAATTATTTTCTGTTCAAGAATTGTAATAAATTTAGACCAATTTTTAGAAATTTATTTTCACTGATCGGCGTTGAAAAAGCCAAATTAAATCCACTGTAATTCAATGTTCTAAAACAATAAAACATGAAAACTTCCAAGTGGATGAATACTTTTTATAGGCACTGTAACATTCCAAAGGTGGCTATAAGACCATAAGACATAGGTGCAGAATTAAGCCATTTGGCCCACTGTGTCTGCTGTGCCATTCAATCATGGCTGGTTATTTTTTTGTTTTCAGCCCCACTCTCTGGCCTTCTCTCCACAACTTTTGATGCTGTGGCCAGCTAAGAAGTTATCAATTTTCACCTTAGACACACCCAATGACCTGAACTCCACAGCTGCCTATGGCTAAAGAAATTTCTTGTATCTGTTTTAATGGACACCTCTCTATCCCAAGGCTGTGCCCTCTTGTCCTAAACTCACCCACCATGGGAAACATCCTTTCCACATCTACTCTGTCCAGGCCTTTCAACAATCAGAAGGTTTGAAAGAGAATCCCCCATCATCTTTCTAAATTCCAGTGAATACAGACCCAGAGCCATCTAACGTTGCCCATATGATAAACCTTTCATTCCCGGAATCATCCTTAAGAACCTCCTCTGAACCTTCTCCAATGCCAGCACATCTCTTCTTAGGTAAGGAGCCCAAACAGTTCACAATACTCAAGATGAGGCCTCACCAGTGCCTTATAAAGCCTTAGCATCACATCCTTGCTCTTGTATCCTAGACCTCTTGAAATGAATGCTAGCATTGCATTTGCCTTTCTCGCCACCAACTCAACTTGCAAGTTAACCGTTAGGGTGTTCTGCACAAGGACTTCCAAGTCCCCTGGCATCTCAGAATTTTGGATTTTCTCCCTGCTTAGAAAATAGTCCGCACATTTATTTCTTCTACCAAAGTACATGACCATGCATTTTCCAAAGTTATATTTCATTTGCCACTTTCTTGCCCATTCTTCTAATCTAAGTCCTTCTGCAGCCTTCCTGTTTTCTCAACAGCACTTCCCCCTGCACCAATCTTAGTATCATCTGCAATCTTGTCAACAAAGCCATCTATCCCATCATCTAAATCATTTATGTACAGCATGAAATGAACGGACCCAACACCGACCCTTGCAGAACACCACTAGTCACTGGCAGCCAACTAGAAAAGAATCCTTTTATTCCTACTCACTGCCTAATACCAATCAGCCAATGCTGTAACTATGCTAGTGTTATGAAGGATGAAAAACTCTGATGGGCAGAAGGGTGCAGAGTGGCCCATGCCCCCCCCCCCTTTTGGAGAATTACAAATCGCTACTATTTCGATGCTGCTACCAAGGAAGTAAGAGAGACAAAAGGAAATCTGCCAGGGCAGTTGTTATTGATAACAGCTCATGAAAGAGAATGAGAGAGAGACACAGCACAAGGTGGAACGTCTCCTACTGACAAAAGCCATTGATTTACTGCTGTTGTCTTTTGGAGAAGGATTGTTTACTCGGTACTGTTCTATTCATTGAAATCCCTCAGGGGACAGCCAGAGTGGGCTGGTTTGATGGGTTACGTCATTCAAACCTGATTGACACCTGAGACCCCGTGAGTGGGGATAAAATTGAGGTCTGGGGTGACATCCCTCAGATGCACCAGGAGAAATGCTAGTGAGCATCAGAAACCCACGAGACAGGGTGGGACATCGAAGACCGAACGAAGGGTCGGTAAATTTTAACTCACAGTGTTTTATAGCGAGGCCGGTGGGGGCTTGTGTGTGTGTCCACCCTTGCTTGGGTGACGAGTCCACCACGGAAGAACGGTCTAGCTAAAGGACGGCGGGGTCATACCTGAATGGCCACAACAACAACGCATCGATGGATCAAAATCGTAAAGGAAGGTTGGCAAAACCATAGCTGTTACTGCTTTCACATTTTCTCTCTCTCTCTCTCCAACAATTGCAACACAGCGACCAACAACTACCGCAGCCTGCATGAACTGAACTGAACTTTATATTTCCATCTGACAATTCATTATCCCCTAGACAACGATAGAGCTTGTTTCTTATTGATTATTATTATACCCGCACTTTTAGGTTTAGTATTGCTGACGTATATTATCTATATATTTGCATTGATATTATTTTTGTATATTTTTACTAATAAATACTGTTGAAAATAGTATCACCAGACTCCAACGGACAGTTCTATCTTTGCTGGTAAGACACCCAGTTACAGGGTTCGTAACACTAGTAACTTCCCTGTAATACCATGGGCTCTTAACTTGGTAAGCAGCCTCATGTGTGGCACCTTGTCAAAGAGCTTCTGAAAATCCAAATATACAACATCCACTGAATCCCCTTTAACTATTGTACAGTTAATCCCCTCAAAGGATCCCAACAGGTTTGTCTGGAAAAATTTTCCCTTAAGGAAACCATGCTGACTTTGTCCTATCTTGTCCTGTGTCACGAAGTACTCCATAACCTCATCATTAACAAATGATTCCAACATCTTCTCAACCACAGAGGTCAGGCTCGGCGGTCTATAATTTTCTTTCTGCTGCCTCCTTCCTTTCTTAAGGAGTGGAGTGACATTTGCAATTTTCCAGTCCTCCCGAACCATACCACAGTCCAATGATTCTCGAAAGATCATTACTAATACCTCCACCATTTCCACTGCTACCTCTTTCAGAACCCTTGGGTGTAGTTCATCTGGTCAGGGTGAATTATTAGCCTTTAGGTTTGTCAGCTTTTTGAGCACCTTCTCCCTTGTAATAGTAACTGCACTCACTTCTCTTCCCTCACACCTTTAAACACCTAGCACACAGCCAGTGTTTTCCGCAGTGAAGAGTGATGCAAAATAGTCATTTAATTCATCTGCAGTCTCCTTGTCCCCTATTATTATTTCTCTGGCCTCATTTTCTAAAGGTCCTATATCCACCCTATCTTCTCTGTTATTTTTTTAAATGAATGAAAAAGTTTTTTAGACCTCCTTGATATTGTTTGCCAGCTTGCTTTCATATTTCATCTCTTCCCTCCTAATGATTCTTTTAGTTGCTTTCTGTACATTTTTAAAAGCTTTCTAGTCCTCTATCTTTCCACTAATTTTTGCTTTGTTGTATGCCCTCTCTTTTGATTTTACATTTGTTTTGATTTCCCTTGTGAGCCACGGTTGTACTATTTTGCCATTTGAGAATTTCTTTGTTTTTGGAATATACCTATCCTGCATCTCCTCATTTTTCCCAGAAACTGAAGCCATTGCTGCTCTGCTGTCATCTCTGCCAGAATCTCCTTCCAATTTACTTTGGTCAACTCCTCTTATACCACTTTAATTTCCTTTACTCCACCAAAATATTGCTACCTATGACTTTACTTTCTCCCTATCAAATTTCAAGTTGAACTCAATCATATTGTGATCACTGCCTCCTAAGGGTTCTTTTACCTTAAGCTCCCTAATCATCTCCAGTTCATTACATAACACCCAATGCAATACAGCTGATTCCCTAGTAGGCTCATTGACAAATTGCTCTAGAATGCCATCTCGTATGCCTTCAACAAATTCACTCGCTTGAGATCCATTATCAACCTGACTTTCTCCCATGACTATCATAACATTGCCCTTTTGACAGACTTTTTGAATTTCCCATTGTAATCGGTAGTTAACATCCCAGCCTCTGTTTGGAGGCCTGTATTTTACTGTTGTCAGGGTCCTCTTACCCTTGCAGTTTCTTAACTCAACCCACAAGGACTCAACATCTGCAGATCCTATGTCACATCTCTCTAATGATTTTGATGCCATTATTTACCAACAAAGCCATGCTCACCCCACCTCACCTACCTTCCTATCCCTCTGATACAAAGTGTAACCGTGGACATTCGGCTCCCAGCCACAACCATCCTTCAGCCATGATTCAGTGATGGCCATAACAGCATACCTAATAATCTATAAGAGTGCAACATGATCATCCAATTTATTTCTTATACTCCATGCATCGAGATATAGCACTTTGAGTACTGTATTTGCTACCCTTTTTGATTCTGCATCCCTAATGCACTGATACTAAACCTACTGGCTACAATTTTGTCCTATCATCTGTCTGCCCTTCATGACACGCTATCTTTGTTTTTTTAACCATCCGTCCTATTTTAAGTCCCAGGGGAGATCCCAATCCCCTGCCAAATTAGTTTAAACCCTCCCCAACAAACCTGCCCACAAGCATCCATTTTCCCCCTTAGGTTCAGCCACAACTTGCCCCTTTTGTACAGGTCATACTTTTCCCAGAAGTATTCCCAATGATCCTAGAGTCTGAAGCCCTAACCCCTGCATCTGCTTCTCAACCACACATTTATATGTCAAATCATTCTGTTTCTGCCCTCACTGATGTGTGGCACAGGTAGCAATCCAGAAATTACTACCCTTGAGGTCCTGCTTCTCAGTTTTCTGCCTAGGTCTCTAAACTTTCTATTCACGACCTCATTGCTTTTCCTTCCTATGTCATTGGTACCAATATGTATCAAGACATCTGGCTGCTCTCCCTCACTGTCCAAAATGCTATAAGATATCTGCAAGATACTATTCTAATTTTGTGCCTATTCATTTTCTATTCATGGTAACTGGACCTTTCTCCTCTTATAGAAAAATCTTTATCTGCCATAAGGAAATGGCTTTAATCTGGCACAATTCAAGAAATGCAATCCAGATCTCTCAGTCACAGTTGTGCAGAATGTTAACTTTCCACCATGGTAATAATGTCTCCTAATACAAACATATTTATTTTCCTTGCCCCTTAAGAAATGGCCTACTCCACCATGGCATGTTGATGAGTCTGCAGATATATTCTGCCTATTCTCCAGTCATCCACAGATACAAAGATAATTTAACATCCATTGGATAAAGAGAGAAAACAGAGCATCTCCAGCACTGCTTGAGTTGCCTCATTTCTCTAACTTACAGTCTCAATTCTCATTGTATCTGTACTTCTTGAGCCATGGAGTGGGACTATCCTGTGATATTAACATAGCACAGGAATAGGCCCTTCTGTGGCTGTGCCATAATGTTCGTGTTGAACACAACACGGATATTGTGTCACAGCGTTTGTGTTGAGCACAATGCCAAAATAAACAACATCTCTTCTGCCTCTGCCATATCCCTCCATATTATCCCTATCATGTTTGCCTCATTCCTGTTGAATAGTTAGGATGTATTTTTGGACATGTCAATTCATTAGCTGTGAAAATCGACCACTTCTGTGTTCTCCACAAGTTCCGAATCAGATTCTGCAGGTACTGAAAGACTTTGGAATTAAAACTGACATGGTTAACTGTTCTGTTGAGTTGGAATTTCAACTCACTGAGCCATTCACGGATGGTGGCTGATGGTAGGTGGGTAGTTTGAGCTGCTGTTCTTCCTCCATTAATTACACAGAACTTTGTTTGCTCTGAGGTGTAGCTTTATGGCACAGAATACCATCCTCAATTCTCCTCCTCTACTCTTAGAGGTTAAGATCAGAGGTTCCCAGGTAACAATGTGGATATTACATATTTTCAAGGAAACTTTGAGCACTTCCAGAGCAGACAATACTAGATCATGCTAGAGTCCCAGATTAGCGACTAGCTGTGGCAATGCTTCAACACTAAAACAGGCTACAAAATGATTTCATGCCAGGAAACAGCACATCCCTTCCTGGTGAGCTCAATTCATCCTGTGCAGGATTTGAACACAAGGTCAGTGAAATGTCACCACCAGATCCAACAGCCTGGGATGTAATTTAAGAGCAAAAGGATAGTAAGGGATAAAATTGGTCCTCTTGTAGATCAGAGTGGTCAGCTATGTATGGAACCAAAAGAAACGGGGGAGATCTTAAATGGGTTTTTTTTGTGCCTGTATTTACTAAGGAAACTGGCATGGAGTCAATGGAAATAAGGCAAACAAGTAGTGAGGTCATGGAACCTAGACAGATGGAAGAGGTGCTTGCTATCTTGAGGCAAATCAGAATAGATAAACCTCCAGGACCTGACAGGGTATTCCCTTGGACTTTGAATTAGACTTGTGTTGAAATTGCAGGGGCCCTGGAAGGTAAATTTAAAATGTCGGTATCTACGGGTGAGGTGCTGGAGGATTGGAGGATAGCTCATGTTGTTCCGTTGTTTAAAAAAGGCTCTAAAAGTAATCTGGGAAATTATAGGCCAGTAAATTTGACAACGGTAGTAGGTAAATCAATGGAAGGAGTTCTAAGAGATAGGATCTACAAGTATTTAGAAAGACAAGGACTTATTAGGGAGAGTCAACAAAGCTTTGGGTGTGGTAGGTCATGTTTAACAAATCTATTAGAGTTTTTCAAGGAGGTTACAAGGAAAGTGGATGAAGGGAAGGCAGTGGATGTTGTCTACATGGACTTCAGTAAGGCCTTTGACAAGGTCCCACATGGGAGGTTATTTAGGAAGATTCAGTCACTAGGTATACATGGTGAGGTAGTAAATTGGATTAGACATTGGCTCAATGGGAGTCGTCAGAGAGTGGTGGTGGTGAATTGCTTTTCTGAGTGAAGGTCTGTGACTAGTGGTGTGCCACAGGGATCGGTGCTAGGTCCATTGTTATTTGTCATCTATATCAATGATCTGGATGATAATGTGGTAAATTGGATCAGCAAATTTGCTGATGATACAAAGATTGGAGGTGTAGTGGACAGTGAGGAAGGTCTTCAAAGCTTGCAGAGGGATCTGGACCAGCTGGAAAAATGGGCTGAAAAATGGCAGATGGAGTTTAATACAGACAAGTGTGAGGTATTGCACTTTGGAAGGAAAAACCAAGGTAGAACATACAATGTAAATGGTAGGGCACTGAGGAGTGCAGTAGAACAGAGGGATCTAGGAATACAGATACAAAATTCCCTAAAAGTGGCGTCACAGGTAGATTGGGTAGTAAAGAAAGCTTTTGGTCCATTGGCCTTTATAAATCAAAGTACTGAGTATAAGAGTTGGAATGTTATGGTGAGGTTGTATAAGGCATTGCTGAGGCCAAATTTGAAGTATTGTGTGCAGTTTTGGTCACTGAATTACAGGAAGGATATTAATAAGGTTGAAAGAGTGCAGAGAAGGTTTACAAGGATGTTGCCAGGACTTGAGAAACTGAGATACAGAGAAAGGTTGAATAGGTTAGGACTTTACTCCCTGGAGCGTAGGAGAATAAGGGAAAACATGATAGAATGAATGCAAGCAGGCTTTTTCCACTGAGGCCGGGGAGAAAAAACCCAGAGGACATGGGTTAAGCGTGAAGGGGGAAAAGTTTAAAGGGAATAGTAGGGGGGGGCTTCTTCACACAGAGAGTGGTAGGAGTGTGGAATGAGCTGCCAGATGAAGTGGTAAATATGGGCTCACTTTTAATATTTAAGAAAAACTTGGACAGGTACATGGATGAGAGGGGTATGGAGGGATATGGGCCAGGTGCAGGTCAGTGGGACAAGGTAGAAAAATGGTTCAGCACAGCCAAGAAGAGCCAAAAGGCCTACTTCTGTGCTGTAATGTTCTATGGTTCACCTGTGCTCATGGTCACCATTATAGAAGTCAGATCAGTCTTCTGAAAGTGAATCTGTGGAAAACAACTGGCTGTGATGAAGTCCCTGTTCATGTCTTTTGATTCTTAAGGCACATGAAGGGAGTATTTGCAGAAATTTTTAACCTCACCCTACTCTGATCTGAGGTTCCCATCTGCTTTAAGAACACCATTATCAACCAGTATCAAAGAAAAATAAGCAAACATACTTTACTGATCACCAGCATCATCATGAAGTTCTTGGAGAGACTGTTGATGGCACACATTAACTCCAGCCACTCAGACAACTTTGACCCATTGAAGTTCACTTTCTGCCGAAACAGGTCCATGGTAGATGCCATCTCCCAGATTTATCCTGGGCCGATCTCATATAACAATAAGATAGGGGACAGGAAGGAGATGGATTGGTGGTATGGTGTCAAGACAACAATGTGTCCCTCAATGTCAGAAAAAAAGAAAACAAGAAGCTTGTCATTGACCTCTGGAAGGCAAGTGAAATACTCAGCTCCCTCCCACCCCCACCCACACCACCAGTCTGTATCAATGGTGCTGAGGTGGAGCTGATCAAGAGCTTCATATTCCTAGGTGTAGATATGACCAATGATTAGTTCTGGTTCAGCCATGTGGACACCAAGGTCAAGAAAACACACCAATGCTTCTACTTCCTCAAAAGGGTAATGAAATTCAGTATATCCCCATTGACCCTTATGGATTTTTGTAGATGCATCATAATTTGCCGAGACAACTGGTTCAAGACTATAAGAAAATGAGTTTGATCCCAGTCCAGTCCATCACAGAAACCAGTCTCCCCTCCAGGAATCAAAATCTACACTTCCTGCTGCCTCGGGTGTGATGGTATTGGGTTCCCTGCTTGCAAAGCCCTAAACGCAAAAGAAGATTTTAAGCACTATCTGATATAAATATCTATACATATTTAAGTTTAGCCAAATATTTTTAAAAACACATTTAACACTCAGAGGATTTCTCATTTATAAAATGTTTTCAAAGTATAAAAGATTTACAAGCTATAAAGGATTTCCAAACACAGATAAAATTCTAATAAACTAAAAGAACATACCAAAGAGTTGCAGATGAACAGGTTGTTCATTGCGGAAACAAGGCCGAGGAATAAATTCTAGTTCTTCTTTCTGTTCTCCCCCCACCCCCCCCCCCCACCATTTACCTTGTCATTTCTAACTATTCCCAATGCTGAATAATATTTATACTCTTTGCATCTAGATTACATCACGTGCATGCGATGTTTTCCAGAACTTTGATTGGACAAAGTCATTTCAACAGTTAATCTAAAAGGTCCTGAGGGCAATGGTGCAAATAACTTAGCTGTAGTTGCCTGGTTTAATGTAGGCCAATTAATGTAGTCCTGTTGTCATACATTCAGTTATTGCAAACAAGAATTCCATGATGCAAACCACATCTCTTAGCTATCATCCCAGATGACCTTTTAGCTTCAGAGAGATTACTGTTTGCAATTTATATTAAAAACTGAAGGCTGGTTCTGGTTTACAACAAGAAGTTGAGCAAGGAGTATTTATTAGATGTTTAACTTTGTCACAGCCAACTTTGACTTTGGAAAGGTCATTCTGCCATACTAAAAAGATGAGGTTAGCAATAAGCCTCTCTGTGAATATCCATCACAAAGGAAAACAACTAACATAATCAAGGACCTCTGCTACCCTAATCATTTTCTCTTCTTCTCCTCTCCTGCCGGACAGAGAACATAAAAGGTTGAGAACATATATCTTCAGGGTCAAGAGAAGCTTCTATCCATTGTTAATCAGACTCTTAAATGGGTCTCTTATACAGTAAAGATGAACTTTTTATCTCTCAATCATGGCCAGAACACGAACCTTTATCATCAGAGGACAGTGCGATGCCAAAGGGACACCGCATAGAGGATATTGGTCTTATGGACGTTGAGCCTAAAGCCAACTTTCTTTCATTAATAATCCTCTCTCACAGTTTAGGTCTATTTTATATTGATTTAATAAAGATGTATTTATTTTAACAATTTGGATGAAAGATTTTATTCTTTAATTGACTGTCTGATCTAGTTTACGTCGATCAAATCCTTTTTCACCTGTAATTGTCCTTAGTGTTCTCCCTGCTGTCATCACTTTAATTCTTTTCCTGTGCCTTACCCAGATATTCACCACTCCACTCTTTGCTGCCTCTCTCCCCTCACCCTCAGTCTCATTCTCCTCAAAGTTCCTCTGTATGTCTATTCTCCTCAATTATATTTTTCCACTCTTCTCTCTGTCATAAATCTCCTTGAAAGCTCTCAGTGCTTCTGACCCTCAGAGGAATTCACAACCTCAGTAACCTTTTTTCAAGTATTCTCTTTTCCTGGAACCAGTTAGAGAGAAAAGATAGGAGAATGCTGTAAGAACTCAGTGGGATATGCCAAATTTCATTCCTCCCACCCCTGCTCTGATTCCATCTGCCTATCATCACCTCCCCGTTCAGCTCTGTCTCGCATCTACCAGCTTCTTTCTCACACCTTCATACTGCTATCTACTGCAGTCTCATACAGCAGTCTTTCCGGCTCACTCAGTCCAGATCTATGTAGGGTCTTGCCTCAAAGCATCAGGTTACATTTTTTTCTGCTGTTTGACCTGCAGAGTTCACCCAGAATCTGTTTTTTATTCTACTTAAATAATCACAGATTTCAATTTGGTTTAGCTGTGTGTTTTCTTGAGCACTGTTCCAAATAAAAGTCTTTCTTTATTAAATTCATTCAAATGGAATACAATTTTTAGCTTTCATTTTCTAGTACTATGTCAGTCTGAAAATTGAGATGAACAGCCTTAGTTGTTAAATTAGTAAAATTTGACCAAGGGTGGACAGAAATTCATCCTACATAATGCCAGAGAATTGAATTTAGTCCTGATCTCAGATGCTGCCAGCTTGCATGTTCTCCCTGAAAACATTCCTTTGGATTCTCTGATTTTCTCTCACATTCCAAAGATGTAGGTTAGTTGACCACTGTAAATTGACCCGAGTATCTGTGGATGGCAGAGTCTGACCATAAGACACAAGAGCAGAATTGGCCATTTAGCCCATCGAGTCTGCTCCGCTATTTCATGTTGGCTAATCCATTTTCCCTCTCAGCCCAAATTTCCTGCCTTCTCCCCATATCCCTTCATGGCCTGAATTCCTCCTCATCTTCATTCTAAAAGGATGCCCCTCTATTTTGAGGCAGTGCTCTCTAGTCTTAGGCACTCCCACCATAGGCAATATCCTCTCCACATCCACTCTATCAAGGCCTTACACTATTCAAAAGGTTTCAAAAAGGTCACCCTCATTCTTCTGAATTTGAGTGAATACAGGCCCAGGGCCATCCAATGCTGTTCATATGACAAGCCATTCAACCCTGGAATCATTTTCGTGAACCTCCTTTGAACCCTCTCCAGTTTCAGCACATCGTTTCTTAGATAAGGAGCACAAAACTTTCACAATACTCCAAGTGAGACTTTACCAGGGCTTTATAAAGTTTCAACATGACATCCTTGCTTTTATATTCTAGTCATCTTGAAATGAATGCTAACATTGCATTTTCCTTCCTCATCACAGGCTCACCCTGCAAATTAACCTTTAGAGAATCCTGCACAAAGACTCTCAAGTTGCTTTGCACCTCAGTTTTTTGTATTTTCTCTCCATTTAGAAAATAGTCAATCCTTTCATTTCTTCTACCAAAGTGCATGACCATATACTTCCCGACACTGTATTCCATCTGCCACTTCTTTGTCCATTCTTCTAATCTGTTAAAGTCCTTCTGTAGCCTCTCTGCTTCCTCAAAACTACCTGCCCTTCCAGTTATCTTCATATCATCTGCAAACTTTGCAACAAAGCTATCAATGCCATCATCCAAATCAATGACATATAACATAAAAATATCAGTCCCAACACAGAGCCCTGTGGAACACCACTGGTCACCAGCAGCCAACCAGAAGAGACTACCTTTATTCCCTCTCTTTGCCTCCTGCCAATCAGTCACTGCTTTATCCATGCTGGAATCTTTTCTGTAATACCATGGGCTCATGGCTTGTTAAGCAGCCTCATGCGTGGCACTTTGTCAAAGGTCTTCTGAAAATCCAAGTACACAACATCAGCCAATTTTCCTTTGTCTATCCTGCTTGTTATTTCTTCAAAGAATTCCAACAGATTTGTCAGACAAGATTTTCCATTGAGGAAACCATGCTGACTAGGGCCTATTTTATCATGTATCTCCAAGTACCCTGAGACCTCTTCCTTAATAATTGACTCCAACATCTTCCCAACCACTGGGATCAGACTAACTAGGCTGTAATTTCCTTTCTCCTGTCTCTCTACTTTTTGAAGAGTGAAGTGACATTTGCAATTTTCCAGTCTTCCGGAACCATTCCAGAATCTAGTGATTCTTGAGAGATCAGTTGCTAATGCCTCCACAATCTCTTCAGCCACCGCTTTCAGAACTCTGAGATGTAAACCATCTGGTCCAGGTTACTTATCTACCTTCAGCCCTTTCAGTTTCCCAAGAATCTTCCCATTAAGGAGGATTAATGAGAACATGGGGATTTTAAAAACTGTGATTAATATAGTTTAGTTAAATGGGTGGTCAATGGTTGACACGAACTTCTTTGGTCAAATTGCCATTCTGAATCTTTTCATGATTCTAAATTTTTCTTGGCAATTTGCAAATACAAATAGTTTGTGAATTAAATGTTGAGACATCAAGAAACTTTTTTGTTAATTTATTTTATTAGGTTACTTTTATTTTATTTTATGGGTATAGATAGAGTGAATGCAAGCAGGCTTTTTCCACTGAGGTTAGGGGGGAAAAAACCAGAGGACATGGGTTAAGCATGAAATTTAAAGGGAACATGAGGGGGGGGCTTCTTCACATAGAGACTGGTGGGAGTGTGGAATGAGCTGCCAGATGAAGTGGTAAATGTGTGTTCACTTTTAATATTTAAGAAAAACATGGACAGGTACATGGATGAGAGGTGTATGGAGGGATATGGTCCAGGTGCAGGTCAGTGGGACTAGGCAGAAAAATGGTTCGGCACAGCCAAGAAGGGCCAAAAGGCCTGTTTCTGTGCTGTAATGTTCTATGGTTCTATGGTTACACCAACTTATAATCGGAATGCTCTCATTTGACTGGTAGTGTCAAATATTGACTATGTATAGACTTTTATCCCTTGTATTTATCATTGGCATCCCTGAGTTGTCCTTATTGTTCTATGTAAACAGCTTGTCAGTCTGTCCGTGTCTTCAAGAAAAGAATTATTCCCAACAGATTTATTTTGTTTGTCACTGAATTCTTTGTTTGTCACAAGCAATATACCTTTAACATTTTCTGTTTCTTTTCATGCAATTCAAGCATAGAATCTTTTGTTTGTGTATTTTGGCCATAAATAAATATGGAGGGATCAAAGAATGTCATTACCACTTTATAATATTTCAGATGAATATTTATTAGCTCATAATTACGCATTCCTTAGAAAGTGTTATAATTAACTCCTCAAAAATTTGCATATGTTACACAATGAACATTGATAGGTTCTTTGAAAATAGAAGGTATTTGCATATTTTCATCAATTTTGAACAATCAATCACTCACCTCCTACACAGTATTGCTTGTGGCATTTATGGTACCTTGTAGACTTTGTGCAATCAGCTATTTAATCTTAATTGGTGTTCCAAACAGATTAGAAGTTGTGAACTTTTTCTTGAAAGAGACTGATAATTATTTATGCAGTTTGAAAATAATCTCAAAATTAGATCCACAATTTATTCACGTCACATTATCAGAATTGAATTTGTTTTATAATCTTAAGTGTAAAGGCACATTAATGAATGCAGATAAATATTCAAATATTAAAATCGACAGCATCGGTACACAAAGGGGAGGAAGAATATTGCTTTAAAGTTTAATCAAAATATATTGCAAAACATAAACTGTGGTGATATTCATTTTCTCTTTCTGTTCCTTTTAAAAACAATTAAGTATTCAATTGTTTTTGTAAATGATTTTCAATTGTGTATGAATGATATATTAGAAATGATTCTGGGTTTCAAACCATGCAATATATGATTGAGGAAAGTTTAATTAACTATTGAAAATAATTAATTTTACCAGTTTTTCCCAAGAGGGGAGGAAAGCCTCCTGTCCAGCATTGGGATATGGGAGGATATATTAGGATATAGGATATGGTTTCCTACCATATCCTAATGCTGGTCAGAAGTTTAGATGGAGAAGATTGACTTTATTTGTCACATGAGACATACAGTGAAATATGTTTTTTGCATCAAATCAAATCAATGATTGTGCAAGTGTGGCCATGCTATTAATAGGGGAGGCAGGTAGAAGAAGCATCATAATGGAGTAAAAGAGCACATGAGAGAGAGTGAGCAGGTTACTGGGAAATGAGGAAGAGAATGGGATTAGTCTGAGAAATTGGCATAGACTCAATGGTCAGAAGAGCCCCACGTTAGGAAATCTGAAATGAAGTTGGTTAACAGAGACAATAAAAATAGCCACAGGTTCCGCTTCTGCTTCAAAGAACTGAGAACTGCAAATTATGTTTGGCTGGGGTATGAACTATCCATGAAGTAGGCATATGTGCCACTCATTATTTGTCCTGTTGGAAACTGAATATAAAGTATCCCTTGCCAAGAGGCGGTATTCAAACAATGTTAAATGCTCAACCATCAGCACCACTGGTGGAAATGAAAATAATGGAGATAATGAAGATAATTAGTACCACGAGTTTCTGTGCCTCAGTCATTTCAGATGTATGCTGACACTGCTTGTTGTTCCAGATGGTTTCCCACAGAAAGATCTATCATTAAACAACAGATTCCTCACTTCCGAGCCAACAATTTTATGTTGATATAAATTGGTTAAACACTCTAATCACATTATAAGATTTCCTAGAGTACATGGAAATACTATTTTTTTTCATTCATCCTTGCCCCATGTAGAATCTTTACTCAACATGAATCATGAGACATTTAACTCTTTAGAGATCATCATGGAACTGTGCTAACAAATGATCATAGAGAACTTGCATAATGCCTTCATCACAACATAATTCACAAAGCTACATTTTTTTGAAAGAGAAGGACAATCGCAATATTGATGTTTTGGAGATCTTATATTACTGCTGTAACCAAGCTAGATGACACTGGAGACAACTGCATATATAAGATGCTCACAATTGAAGGAATTATCAAAAGCATTTGAGAGCCTGAGAAATAAAAATAGAAAATGCTGGAAATAATTTGGTGTAGTCACAGAGACATGCAGCATGAAAACAGACCCTTCAGTCTATCAATGCCTCCCTGATCATCAAACACTTGGAAAAGGATATACACTAGAAATGCTAGTGATTTAAAAAATGGATTCATTTTGGGTTCCAAGTGCTCATGAAATATTCCTTGAGCTTATTGAGATGTTGTACCTTGGGCTTTAATGGAGTAGAGAAAGAAGCCAAAGGTGGAGAGGTCAAAGTGAGAATGAGACATAGAATTGAAATGACAAGTAATTGGAAGCTCAGGGTCCAATTTCTCTACTATTCCACCCTACAACAGGATGGCCAGAGTCCCTTTGCTTCTTCCTTAAATAGAGATCCTCACTGTCCCCCTCCACCAGCACCTGGCTGAACTCATTTCCAAACTAAATACTGCTCCTTTGATACCACTCCCTTTCCTCACATTAATATTGTGACTATAGGTACTAAAACATGCCCAAGCCGTGCAGTTCACTTGGAACCACCCTGTTTAAGTCCAGCACGTATCCCCTGCCTCACCTCTTTCTCCAGAACACTGATGATTATAGTGGATGTTTTTTCCTGCTCTTGTATAGGACT
Source organism: Hemitrygon akajei (assembly GCF_048418815.1). Lineage (NCBI taxonomy): Eukaryota > Metazoa > Chordata > Chondrichthyes > Myliobatiformes > Dasyatidae > Hemitrygon > Hemitrygon akajei. The sequence continues at coordinate 160,258,192 of NC_133128.1, forward strand.
CAGAAGTTTCACTGCATTCTCTTTAGATTTCTAACTAACTCTCAATGTCACATGACCCATTCCTTCTTCCTGACTTCAGTATAACCATATAATAATTACAGCACGGAAACAGGCCATCTTGGCCCTTCCAGTCCGTGCCGAATGCTTACGCTCACCTAGTCCCACTGGCCCGCACTCAGCCCATAACCCTCCATTCCTTTCCTGTCCATATACCTATCCAATTTTACTTTAAATGACAATATCGAACCTGCCTCTACTACTTCTACTGGAAGCTCATTCTACACAGCTACCACTCTCTGAGTAAAGAAATTCCCCCTTGTGTTACCCTTAAACTTTTGACCCCTAACTCTCAACTCATGTCCTCTTGTTTGAATCTCCCCTACTCTCAATGGAAAAAACCTTTCAATGTCAACTCGATCTATTCCCCTCATAATTTTAAATACCTCTATCAAGTCCCCCCTCAACCTTCTACGCTCCAAAGAATAAAGACCTAACCTGTTCAACCTTTCTTTGTAACTGAGGTGCTGAAACCCAGGTAACATTCTAGTAAATCTCCTCTGTATTCTCTCTATTTTGTTGACATCTTTCCTATAATTCGGTGACCAGAACTGTACACAATACTCCAAATTTGGCCTTACCAATGCCTTGTACAATTTTAACATTACATCACAACTCCTATACTCAATGCACTGATTTATAAAGGCCAGCATACCAAAAGCTTTCTTCACCACCCTATCCACATCAGATTCCACCTTCAGGGAACTATGCACCATTACTCCTAGATCACTCTGTTCTACTGCATTCCTCAATGCCCTACCATTTACCATGTATGTACTATTTTGATTATTCCTACCACAATGTAGCACCTCACACTTATCAGCATTAAACTCCATCTGCCATCTTTCAGCCCACTCTTCTAACTGGCCTAAATCTCTCTGCAAGCTTTGAAAACCTACTTCATTATCCACAATGCCACCTACCTTAGTATCATCTGCATACTTACTAATCCAATTTACCACCCCATCATCCAGATCATTAATGTATATGACTAACAACACTGGACCCAGTACAGATCCCTGAGGCACACCACCAGTCACCGGCCTCCAACCTGACAAACAGTTATCCACCACTACTCTCTGGTATCTCCCATCCAGCCACTGTTGAATCCATTTTACTACTTCAATATTAATACCTAACGATTGAACCTTCCTAACTAACCTTCCGTGCGGAACCTTGTCAAAGGCCTTACTGAAGTCCATATAGACAACATCCACTGCTTTACCCTCGTCAACTTTCCTCATAACCTTTTCAAAAAGTTTATTAAGATTTGTCAAACATGACCTTCCACGCACAAATCCATGTTGACTGCTCCTAATCAGACCCTGTCTATCCAAAATCTCCATCTTATTCAAACCACAAAATGTCCAAGCAATCTTAATTACACCTCCTTTCACCCACATTCCTGTAACAACTTCATTCTCTCTGTTCTCCTCTTGATGACACTTTACACACCAATAGTTGTGAGATGTCTTCCTCTTACCTTCTCTGTACTTTACTCTCTTAATTTCAGTAATGTGCATTCCCCAACCTTCCACCTCTCTCTTAGAGGGGGGGATTCCACTTGTTCTCACTTTCCAGCCCGCTAACACTCATATCGAATGAATGATCCTCTGTAATTTTCCCCACCCTTTATGAGACATTGCCAGTATTGCACATCATCCTCTCTCCTTGTCTTACAGCGAGATTAGACCATTTACCTCTGCAGTTTCCTAGTTTACTCTTTGTTGTATTGACATCTTCCTATTCAAGTGAAGGAGTAATACACCTGCCTTATACCTCTTCCCTTTTCCCCCCACAGAAGAACCAAAAGACTCCTTTCAACTCTAGCAGTAATTCAATTATTCTTCTTCCAACTTAGTCTACCTACACTTGTTTTATAGAATGTGTTCTCCTCTGCACTGGAGAAACCAAACACAGAATGGTTAACTCTAAAATTCCAGATGCCTGTCACTTTAATTCTTCTTTCTATTTTCCTACACTATTACAGTGAAACCTAAATTAAGTTTGAGGAACAGCACAATGTGGTCCTCAATAATGAATTCCACAATTGCAAATAACCTTTCCATTCTGTGTGAGAGATGTACAGTCAACCTGTAACATTAGCTAAGATTTCTCTCTTCCAGATGGCTTCTGACCTCTGTGCAGCATTCTCTTTCACTTCAAAAACTGCTGTGTTCTGCATCTCACCATTCCTACATAATTTTCCTTTCTCCTTCTTTTATTCTCCTGCTAGTCACACCTCCTCCAGGCATTAGGAAATCTTCACTAGTAGCCATCAGCTGGCACCAGCCTGTAAGATTTATTTTCTTTTTGTTTGCATACATCACAGAAATTGCCCAATCCTCCTACTCTTAAACTTAAATGTGTCCTGTGGCGATCCACTTTCTGCGCAGGCAAACCGGCTCACAAATAGCCAGCGCGCGGGGGGAGACTTTGGTAATGCCCCTCTGACGTCATTTCCACCCGGAGAGGGTGGGCGCTAGGGATTAAATGCCAGCACTGCGATGTTTTAATAAACTAGTCTTGAAACAGCTTACCAACTGCATGTCGTCTCTAGCTCTGTATGTAGTACATCGCTACATTGGTGACCCCTACGGTCCAAACGGGATTTGGACCAAAGATGACCGACTCTTCATCTGTTCACGCAGTTTCGCTAAAAAACTGCCGACTTTCTGGACGCTGCGACCACGTGTGTGGTTTAGCCAAGCAGAAGCCCAGTTCCAAATTCGGCAGATATCCTCTGATTCCACGCGTTATTATCACGTGGTGAGCACCCTTGACCAGGAGACGGCCGCCCAGGTTGTGGATTTCATACAGTCGCCCCCGGAAGAAGGCAAATATGAAGCATTCAAAGCGCTGCTCATTGTGACCTTTGGCCTCTCACGGCGTGAGCGGGGTGCCCGCCTGCTTCACCTGGATGGTTTGGGAGACAGACTGCCGTCAGCATTGATGAACGAGATGCTGGCCCTGGCTGATGGACACAAGCCCTGCCTCATGTTTGAGCAAGTGTTCCTAGAGCAACTGCCCGAGGACATACATCTGCTGCTGGCCGACGCAGATTTCAGCGACCCCCGGAAGGTAACGGCCTGGGCAGACGTGCTGTGGAAAGCCAAGAGGGAGAGCGTGGCATCCGTTGGTCAGATTACCAGGCCACGCACCCAACAGCAGACCAGACCAGGCCCGGCAGGGGGGCGCACACAACACAGAGGCAGGAGTGAGGAGACCAGTGAACAGTGGTGTTTCTACCACCAGCGGTGGGGCACAAAAGCCCGCCATTGTCGCCCGCCCTGCAAGGTCCAGGGCCAGGGCCAGCTGCCGCTAATAACTACGGCGGCTGGCCACCAGGACAGCCTCTTGTACGTCTGGGACAAACAGTCTGGACGTCACTTCTTGGTCGACACCGGAGCAGAAATCAGCGTCTTGCCCCCGACGGGGTACAACACCTGCAACAGGAAGCCAGGACCCACCCTGATGGCCGCAAACGGCAGCACGATGTGGACCTACGGCACCCGCACAGTGCAGCTGCAGTTCGGCGCCAGCCGGTTCATGTGGGACTTCACACTGGCCGCTGTGGCCCAACCACTCCTGGGGTCAGACTTCTTGCGAGCTCACAGCCTGCTGGTCGACTTGCAAGGGAAAAGACTGGTACATGCCGAGACTTTCCAGACGTTCTCCCTGGGTGAAGCCAAGTGGCCAGCCCCACACCTGGGCTCCATCACGCTGTCGGACAATGAATTCACCAGAATCCTGGCGGACTTTCCATCGATTCTGGCACTGCAGTTCACGGCAGCCATGCCCAGACACGGGGTTCAGCAACACATCCCGACCAAGGGACCACCCCTCCACGCCCACGCACAAACTCTCCCCCCGGAAAAGCTCCGCCTGGCGAAGGAGGAGTTCAAGAGGATGGAGGAATTGGGGATCGTATGGAGGTCCGACAGCCCATGGGCCTCCCCCCTGCACATGGTGCCCAAAGCAGCTGGGGGTTGGAGACCATGCGGCGACTACCACAGACTGAACGAGGCTACCACTCCAGACCGCTACCCCGTGCCACACATACAGGACTTTGCAGCAAACCTGCACGGGGCAAGAATATTTTCCAAAGCAGACCTCGTTCGGGGATACCATCAAATCCCAGTGCACCCTGAAGAAATCCCCAAAACAGCACTCATCACCCCGTTCGGCCTGTTCGAGTTCCTCCGAATGCCATTCGGCCTGAAGAATGCCGCACAGACGTTCCAGCAGCTAATGGATGCAGTGGGATGCGACCTGGACTTTGCGTTTATCTATTTGGACGACATCCTTATAGCCAGCAGTTGTCGCCAGGAGCATCTGTCCCACCTCCGCCAGCTCTACTCCTGCCTGAGTGATTTCGGCCTCATGATCAACCCGGCCAAATGCCAGTTTGGTCTCGATACCATCGACTTCCTGGGCCACAGGATTACCAAAGACGGGGCAACACCTCTGCCCGCCAAGGTAGACGCGATCCGCCACTTTGCCCGGCCCAACATGGTCAAAGGCCTATAGGAGTTCGTTGGTATGGTGAACTTCTACCACCGTTTCCTCCCCTCAGCAGCCCGTATCATGTGCCCTTTGTACACCCTGATGTCGGGTAAAGGAAAGGACATTACTTGGGACGAGGAGGCCGCAGCCGCTTTCGTTAAAGCCAAGGAAGCCTTGGCAGATGCCGCGATGCTGGTGCATGCCAGAATGGATGTTCCAACCACCCTCACGGTGGACGCATCCAACACAGCAGTCGGTGGGGTGCTGGAGCAGCTCATCGAGGGGCACTGGCAACCCCTGGCGTTCTTCAGCAAGCACCTATGACCACCCGAACTCAAGTACAGTGCTTTTGACTGGGAGCTGTTGGCACTGTATCTGGCAATCCGGCATTTCAGGTACTTCTTAGAAGGCAGGCCATTCACCGTGTTCACGGACCACAAACCATTGACCTTCGCATTCACGAAGGTGTCCGATCCCTGGTCGGCTCGCCAGCAGTGACATCTGTCCTACATCTTCAAGTACACGATGGACATCCAGCATGTCTCGGGAAAGGACAATGTCATGGCGGACGCACTCTCCAGACCAGCTGTCCAGGCCCTGTCCCTGGGGGTGGACTATGCAGCACTGGCGGAGGCGCAGCAGGCAGACGACGAGATGCCCAGCTACAGGACCGCAGTCTCGGGTTTGCAGCTGCAGGACTTTCTCGTAGGCCCAGGTGATAGGACCCTCCTGTGCGACGTGGCTACCGGCCAACCTCGCCCCATCGTCCCGGCAGCCTGGAGGCGGCGAGTTTTCGACTCCACACACGGTTTGGCGCACCCATCTATCAGGACAACCGTCCGGCTGGTCTCCAGCAAGCTCGCGTAGCACGGACTTCGCAAGCAGGTCAGTGAATGGGCCAGAACGTGCGCGCAGTGCCAAACAGCCAAGGTGCAGCGGCACACTAAAGCCCTGCTGCAGCAGTTCAAACCCACCCACCGGAGGTTCGACCACATTCATGTGGATATCGTGGGCCCCCTACCAGTGTCCCGAGGAGTGCGGTACCTCCTAACTATGGTAAGCCGGTTCACGAGGTGGCCAGAGGCGGTCCCGCTCACCGACACATCTGCCGATTCCTGCGCCTGAGCACTGATCGCAACCTGGGTAGCACGCTTCGGGGTACCGGCCCACATTACCTCCGACAGAGGCGCCCAGTTCACCTCCAGCCTGTGGTCAGCTGTGGCCCGCCTGTTGGGAATGCAGCTACACGACACTACTGCCTACCACCCACAGTCGAACGGACTAGTGGAATGCTTCCACCGTCACTTGAAGTCGGCTCTCATGGCCCGCCTGAGAGGACCTAACTGGGTGGATGAGCTTCCCTGGGTCCTGCTTGGAATTCGCACAGCGCCCAAAGAGGATCTGTGCGCCTCATCAGCCGAGTTGGTGTACAGCGCATCCCTGGCCATCCCAGGAGAGTTCATACCAGCCCCAAGGGGGCAAGAGGAAGAACCCGCAGCAGTCCTGGACAGACTACGCGAAAGGCTCGGCAACCTGGCCCCCGTGCCGACTTCACAGCACGGACGGACCCTGAACCATGTACCCAAAGACCGGCAGAACTGTAAGTTTGTGTTTGTATGAAGGGGCGGACACCGGGCACCGCTACAGCGGCTGTACGAGGGGCCGTTCAAGGTGATCAGCAACAACGGGTCCACATACATTCTGGACATTGGGGGGGAAAGAGAAGGTTTTCACGGTGGACTGACTCAAACCAGCCCATGTGGACGGCGCAGCCGGTCGAGGTTCAGGCACCGTGGCGCAGAGGCAGACCTCCCAAACAGATGCTGATCCAGACTGTGGACATTGGGGGGTGTATCGCCAGTTCTGGGGGGGGGGGTTATGTGGCGACCCACTTTCTGCGCAGGCGAACCCGGCTCACAAATAGCCAGCGCGCGGGGGGAGACTTTGGTAATGCACCTCTGACGTCATTTCCACCCGGAGAGGGCGGGCGCTAGGGATTTAAATGCCAGCGCCGCGAAGTTTGAATAAACTAGTCTCGAAACGACTTACCAACTGACTGCGTGTCGTCTCTAGCTCTATATGTAGTACATCGCTACAGCCCTTTAGTTTCATATAGTTCTGTTGAAATTCCTTTCACATGAAATATTAACTTTGTTTTTATTTCCAGATATACTACCTGAGTATTTGCCACCGCATTCTTTGTTTTTGTTTCAGACTTCATCTGCAGCTATTTTGCTTTTTCACATTAAAGTGTTAATTGACTTGTGCATTTTATTTACCCAATGTGCTTGATCCTTTACCTTACTTAATCTTTTATTTGACAAGTAATATGTTATCACAAATTCAGTGTTAATTGAAATACAGTGGTCGAGAACTTGAAGTCAGAAATGACCCACAAGTTTCAGGCCATCATATTTTGGGTTCTGGTTGCTATTGATTTCCAAGAAAAGATCACAATTACGTTGTGCAGAACTTGTAAGGAAAGTTTGTTTTAATGCAGGTGGCTCTTTGTCAGCTTCCTCTTCGAGCATTCAGGTTTGTGCCCTGCTTATCCTGCTGCAGTGGGTGTACCATGTCATTTGCATACCTGGCGGCACCAGACCCTTAAAGTGTTATGTTCCAAGATATTTCCAAGCCAGGCAAAAGGCTTCAAAGCCATTTTCAACATCTAACTGAGAGCATAGTTTCTGACTGTGGCTTATGAATGATAAAATAGGAAAAGATGAATCTAGATACTGAGCCTTTGTGACATAATTTGTGGCTATTTGGTAGAAAATACTCCAAATTATCCACCCTAACTTTCAATGTATCTTTAAGTAAATGGAATTCATTTTTAGTGGCAAAGAGTACAAAATGTTAATAAATATAAAAACAGGAAAGGAATATTAAGCAACACACACAAAATGCTGGAGGAACTGAGCAGGTCTGGCAGCATCTATGGAAATGAATAAGCAGTCTATGCTTTGGGCCAAGACCTTTCTTCAGGACTGATATATTAACCAATATTAAGCACTTCTCAGCAAAATAATGTTGGAGCCTTTTACTAAAAGTTGTAAAACTGATTGAATTCAAAGGTGATGAACTCAGTTCAAGTTTTCACATGAAAATGAATTCTGAAATTGAAATTGAAAATAACTTATTCAATGGGAAATTGTAATAAACCACAGTTACATCAATTATTACTTAGATCTAAAAAGGGAAAGGATAACATAATTCTAACAGTAATGAGATATCGCCAGGGGTGCAGTGCTGCCAGACCTCACTGGGGCACCGCTCCGGCACTCCTGTTTAAACAAAAAGAGTCAAAATAAACAAGCGGGGAATTTACCAGTGGCCGCATATTGAAAAGAGGGAATTCTACAGAAGCGGGGGTTGGGGAGAGCGGGGTGGTGGCTAATAACATTAGGATATTTGATCGTTCTTGGTGAAATCCTGGAGCTATGTCTGTTTTGTGAAATTCCTCCTCGCCCGACCAGTTGTCCCAGCATACTCAGCTGTAGCCTCCTGCCATTTCGCAGATCCTCAGTCTCTCTCCAGCACTCGTTGTTCGAGCATCATTCACTGAGAAAATAAAAATCTTAGATCTTTTGAAAAATGGTATGTCGCTTGCTGAAGTGGACCATGAGGTGGGTAAGAACAAATTGCGCATTTGCACAATAAAGCAGAAAGAAGCTGAAATTCGTATAAGTGTTAGTACTACCCCATACAATGGCAAAAGTGGTCTCTCTGGTTGTGATAAAGTGCTTGCAAAGATTGAGAAAGCATTAAGTGTGTGGCTGGAGGACATGTCACAGAAGCATATCCCTGTTGATGGCAAAATTATGCGTGAAAAAGCACTTAGCCTCTATGAGCACTACTGTGAGGGGGTTGAGGAGAGTGGGAGGAAGGAGCTTAAGACTAGTAAGGGATGGCTGGCTAGCTACATAAAGCGCTACAGCCTCAAGAGCTTAAAGATCATGGGAGAGTCCGCATGGCAGATGTACCAAGTATCCTATTATAGAGCCGATCGAAGTACATGCTTGAAGTCTCTCAGAAAAAGAAATGTTGATCACAAACGATCAAAAGCTCACACTGCTGCTCTAAGTGTTGAAAATACAGCTTGTGAAGATGTTCTTGGAAAGTTATGTGACACCATGAATGCTTCGCATCTAAAGGCAACTTGTTCTATTTTTAATTCTGCATATTATTTATCTCAGAATGACAGACCATACTCTGATCACTTTGGCTTCTTGGAACTTCAAAAAAAAATGGTATTGACATTGGAATGGGACTGCATTCCTGCACTAGTGCTACAGAGATAATTAATCACAGAGCCATTAATATGAAAAAGAAAATTTGCCAGCGTATCAAACAGATAAATGGCAAATTTTCTGTTCTCATTGATGAATCAACACGTCTGAGCATTAAGACCGCCCTAATAGTTTATTTGAAATGTGGAAGTGATAAGGAAGGTGATTCCCCATTTTATATTTTTAGATCTAATTGAACTGCCTGATCAGAAAGCTGCAACTATTGCTAAGCATCTATTGAACTATTTCAATAACCATGTGTTTGATGACTTACTTGAAACAGAACCTTGTAGCATTTGCTAGTGATGGGGCGAGCGTAATGCTTGGTGTCAAATCTGGTGTTGCTACAATTCTCAAGGAACATTACACTGATGTGATAATTTGGCACTGTCTTCATCACAGATTAGAACTTGCAGTAGGTGATTCGGTGAGAGAAGTTCTTGGAATAAATCATTTTCAATCATTTATGGACAAATTGTACTCTGTTTGCAGTAGATCACCTCTAAATCAAAAGAAACTGTCCGAATGTGCTTCTCAACTAGAACAACAAATTTGCAAAATAGGTTGTGTTCTGGGCACCAGGTGGGTAGCTAGCTCGTTTCGAACAGTTTCAGCAGCGTGGCAAAATTATGAAGCCCTGTGTTTTTATTTTGAAAAAAACAATGAAGGGTGAAACCAGATCTGGGAGTGACAGAAAAACCTATGAAGGTCTGTTGAAAAGACTGTCTTCAGAACAGTTTCTGTTGGACTTATCTCTAATGTTTGACACGTTACGCGAACTTGGTTTACTGTCAGAGCATTTACAGAAACGCACTACTAGAATTGTTTATCCAGATGAACTGATCCAACGGAGCATAAGATCACTGAATGGACTGAAAGAGCAACCAGGTACAAAAACTCTAGAAGCTCAAGAGGCAGTTGAAAAGGGGAAGTTTGGAGAAATTACCTTAAGAAGCAACAACAAAATTGTCTCCATTAATTATCTGCAGTTTCTTACCAGTCTTATAAACAACTTACAGCACCATATGTTCACAGCAACATCCTTGAAAGGTTCTCAAACTTCTAAACCTCAAAGTATGTATAAATCCCTGTTAAATGAAATGTGTGTCCTTGATAAAGATAACTGGCCTGCTGAAATACCGCCTAATTATGGAGAAGCTGCAATATCATCTCTAAAAGGTTTAAGCTTTCTTCTTCCTCTGTAATAAATGCCTGCAGAGATTATGTGGAGGATCATGGACGCCGCATCCCCCAAGATCTACGCCCATTACTGAGCTGTTCACAAGTTATTCCTATTAGTACTGCTGAGTGTGAGAGAGGATTCAGTCACATGAACTTGATAATAGCAACAACACACTCAAGGATTCTCATAAATCATGTATCAGTACTTGTGTTTGTTAAACTACACAGACCTCCTGCAGTTCAGTGGAATCCTGAGCCGTATGTCACATCATGGCTGTGGTACCACAGATCAGCAGATGACACCAGGACAAGAGTTGCTTCGGACCCCCAAACAGATATCACGCTCGACCCTTTGTGGAAGTTATTGTGAAAATTCTCATTGGTAGCATTTGGTAAGTAGGTAATTACTTTTAAATTGGTAAAATACATGATTACAGTCTTTTTCTTTACTTGCTTGATAATTATATTTTATGATAATTAGTGAGTACAACCGTGCAATACTTTGTCATATTATTAAATTAATTATTATATGTTTTATTGTACCAGTTATACACTGAAATGTAGTGATAGGCTATAATCTTGTTAATGTCTTAACAATCACTATATTTCTGTGGAGCTCTGGAATTAATAAATTTCATTCATCTTTGTTTAGTCCTTGAAATTATAAGAAGTCCTATTCATATTATATATATCTATATATCTATATCACACCCAATTTGTGTACCTGCTCATTACATGAATGGGGCAAGGAAGTTGCCAAGAACATGAAATGAGCAGGTACACAAATTGGGTGTGACATATATAGAGAGGATATAGGAAATGGCAAGCATTTTGTCAGCTCCTGCACCTAAAAAATTAGCACTGCACCCCTGGATATCATGAACATATTCCTTGATAACACTTCCCAAAAATGAAGTCTTGTAAATTTCAATTGACCCAGTATTTACACCTTTTTGTGGAGATAGAATTCTGTACTTACTTTGCCTTATGTACGAATGTGAGCTTTTAACTTCATTCTGAAACAGCTCTAATATTAAGATTCTTCCGTCTCACTTTCATGTTGTCAATGGAGAATTTTTTTTTCTGTTTTTAAACTAAATAGTAGTAGGTAGCCATCGATCCCAGGGGATCATGGGTTTGTGCCTCTGGTGGACTGTGTCCTCGCCAGGTTGCAAACTTAGGCGGGAAGATTTGAAGAACCAGCTGTTGCCCAAGCAGCGGGATCCCCCTCTCCACATCACTGATGTAGTCAAAGGGAAGGGCAAGCAGCAATACAGCTTGGCACGAGTGACTTTACAGAGATTGCCAGAGCAAAGTTGTAAACAACATCAAACTGCCGTAGGGACCCTGGCTCCAGATTTCTTCCTCAGGGTTTACTCCCGAAGCTTTTCCCATGGGTGGGTATGGCTGCAAGGAAGAAGAGGTGTAAAATCAGAGTTTTCCTTCTCCTTAAACTAAATAAAACAGTTAAATTTTAAAGGTGCCAAATGAATCAGTCTAGTTCTAAATTAATATGAAGGGGCATAATTTTCACATGATTGGCAAGAGGTATGGGGATGGGAATGTCAGAGTTGAGATTGTGGATACATTGTATAGCCTGACAAAGGTTGTGGTAAAGGCAGGTACATTAGGGACATTTAAGAAACTCTTAGATAGGAACATGGACAATAGGAAAATGGAGGGCAATGTAGAGTGGACAGATGTTAGAGTAGGTTAAAAGGTTGGCACAATATCATAGGCCAAAAGACCTGTACTGTACTGTGCTGAAATGTTACTTGTTCCATGTTCTTAAACTCCATCTAAATGTATGATAATTGTCCTAAAAATGCTAGCTTTTTAATGACAAGCTGCATAATGTTAGTTAACTCAGAGTCACTGTGAATATGAAAATAGGCTAGATTACAAGCTAGAGGAGATAAGTGGTAGTGTATTGTTATTTTGTCTGTGCATGTGAGGGTATTACATGTGTCACTTACATTGTATTAGTGAAACAGGGATCCCAGAACAGGTCACCAACCTCCATGCAGAACATGACCTGTCTACAACCATTCTTTGCCTTCTGTGGGCAAGCCAGTTCTGGATCCACAAAGCAAGTTTCCCTTGGATCCCATGCCTCCTAACTTTCTCAATAAGCCTTGAATGGGGTACCTTATCAAATGCCTTTCTAAAATCCAAATACACTACATCTACTGCTCTACCATCATCAATGTGTTCAGTCATATCCTCAAAAAATTGAATCAGGCTCGTAAGGCTTGACCCTGCCCTTGACAAAGTCATGCTGACTATTCCTAATCATATTCTGCCTCTCCAATTGTTCATAAATCCTGCCTCCCGGGATCTTCTCCATCAACTTATCAACCACTGAAGTAAGACTCACTGGTCTATAACTTCCTGGGCTATCTCTACTCCCTTTCTTGAATATTGGAACAACATCCACAACCATCCAATCCTCTGGAACCTCTCCTGTCCCCATTGATGATGCAAAGATCATTGCCAGAGGCTTAGCAATCTCCTCGCTCACATCCCACAGTAGCCTGGGGTACATCTTGTCTGGTCCCGGTGACTTATCCAACTTGATGCTTTCCAAAAGCTCCTGCACATCCTCTTTCTTAATATCTGAATGTTCAAGCTTTTCAGTCCGCTGTAAGTCATCCCTACAATTGCCAAGATCCTTTTCCAGAGTGAATACTGAAGGAAAGTACTCATTAAATACCTTTGCTATCTTCTCCGGTTCCATACACACTTTCCCACTGTCACACTTGATTGGTCCTATTCTCTCACATCTTATCCTCTTGCTCTTCACATACTTGTAGAATGCCTTGGGGTTTTCCTTAATCCTGTCCACCAAGGCTTTCTCATGGCCCCTTCTGGCTCTCCTAATTTCTTTCTTGAGCTCCTTCCTGCTAGCCTTATAATCTTCTAGCTCTCTATCACTACCTAGCTTTTTGAACCTATTGTAAGCTCTTCTTTTCTGCTTGACTAGAATTACAACAGCCTTTGTACACCATGGTTCCTGTACCTTACCATCCTTTCCTTGTCTCATTGGAACATACCTATGCAGAACGTCATGCAAATAGCCCCTAAATATTTGCCACATTTCTTCCATACATTTCCTTGAGAACATCTGTTTCCAATTTATGCTTCCAAGTTCCTGCCTGATAGCCTCATATTTCCCCTTACTCCAATTAAACAATTTCCTAACTTGTCTGTTCCTATCCCTCTCCAATGCTATGGTAAAGGAGATAGAGTTGTGATCACTATCTCCAAAATGTTCTCCCACTGAGAGAGTTGATATCTGACCAGGTTCATTTCCCAATACTAGATCAAGTACTGCCTCTCCTCTTGTAGGCTTATCTACATATTGTGTCAAGAAACCTTCTTGAACACACCTAACAAACTCCACCCCATCTAAACCCCTCACTCTAGGGACATGCCAATCGATATTTGGGAAATTAAAATTTCCCACCACGACAACCCTGTTGTTATTACACCTTTCCAGAATCTGTCTCCCTATCTGCTCCTTGATGCCCCTGCTACTATTGGGTAGTCTATAAAAAACACCCTGTAGAGTTATTGACCCCTTTCCATCCCTAACTTGCACCCACAGAGCCTCTGTAGACAATCCCTCCATGTCTTCCTCCATTTCTTTGGTCATGACACTATCTCTGATCAACAGTGCCACGCCCCACCTCTTTTGCCTCACTCCCTGTCCTTTCTGAAGCATCTAAAGCCTGGCACTCGAAGTAGCCATTTCTGCCCCTGAGCCAAGTCTCTGTAAAGGCCACAACATCATAGCTCCAAGTACTGATCCATGTTCTAAGCTCATCTGCTTTGTTCGTGTAACACTTACCCAACAGGCTGGTATATGTCTAGGGGAAAAGGAGATCCAGCCACTCTCCAACCCCACCTCCCATACACGCAGGTGCTGTGAGAATCAAGTTTATGCCGCGCATACCACACAATATCAAACTCACACCAGATACCGTTACAGAATGCACTTTAAAGATTTTACTAAAACTAAAAGAGTACTATGCAATACAGTATATATGAAGGAAAAGAAAATAAAGTAAAAGGCGCCAACTTATCGAAGTTCAGTCAGTTTAGTGCACTTCGTTGGGGCTCAACCATCGAACCATTCGACCCCTCGTCGCTTGCTTCCGACCTCCACGTCCTCGCACCTGGGACCACCCCGGTGGTCGACCGAGCAGTGCAGTGCACGTCCACCTTCCTCGGCGTCTCCTTCCCACCTCCCCTCAAAAGACCGCAAAACCCCCCAAGCTCCCAGCCCCACAAGACAAAATAACATTCCCCATTGGTTAACAAATGAATACAATCCCCATATCAGCAAATCCAAAGCTAAACAACTGCGAGAAAAAAACACTTATTAGACATAAAAGCATTCCTACTCTAGCAAACCAAAGAAGCCATTTTGATTACATACACAGTACATTGTACATTCGTAATACTCCTCGCATTAAAAAAGACACATCTCAAACCATTGGTCTGAACGCGTTCCTTTTTGATCCCCTGCCTTTCTGCACTGTCTCCAAGCTTTCTCTATTTGTGAGCCAACTGCTTCTTCCTCCGTTTCTTCAAATTGGATCCCAACACTCAGCAATCCTAGTTTAAACTCTCCCCAATTGCCTTAGTGAACCTCCCCACCAGGATATTGGCCAGGATAAACGGAGGAAAGAAATATACCTTGCCAGTTATTAAGCTGCCAGAAAGCTGAATTTATAGAGTAGAGGTTAATTTTGTGGAAGAGCTAAGATCTAGGTAATTTTGTTTTGAAATGGAGGTATGTGATACTTCAAATGTAATTTTTTTCATAACAATTGGTTTTGCATGGCTATGTAATTTGGATGATTTTAATATGTTCTTTCTGCCCAGCATCAAGTACTCATCTGTCAGTGTTTTGCTGACAATTTTGCAATAATTTCCTAATGTTCTTTGCCACAGATGCATACTGCAAAGCCAAACACACAAAATAAGCCTTCAAAACCATGCAAATGATGTAGGTATTTCAATTTTGGTTTATGTATTAGTTGGCTGAAGTCAAGTATTCTTAGTGTAGGTGGGTAGAGAGTTGAAAGACAAAATGGTTACAGGGAAATAAATGAGGAAGTGGAATAAAATAAATTGGTCTAACGGCCAGTATAGACTGGGTGGGCTGAATGGCCTGTCATGCAGAATCCTAAGTAATAAAAATATGAGACTTGAAAATCTCTAAACAATGAAGTTTCTTGAGGTGCAGTAATAAGATAAGGGATATAATATGTTCTCCATGTCAGTCTGAAGAGTTCCAGCTGCTGCTACAGTCCTTTTTTTTCCATTTCCCTGCTTGGATAAGGGAGTGTTTGGATAAGGGAGTTTGCACTGGGTCGTTTTTTGTCCTTGGACATCAACAACTACTTAGTCTTAATGCTTTCCAATGGGTGAAGTAATCTAAATACATACTACTAGACACTTGGATTTCTGGAAAGCTCATTTTACAATAATTGTTGCAGTACACGGGATCTTGAACAAAGAGTCCTTGTTCTGAGCTAAAAAAAATCCTTACATATGGTACTTAGGACATTGCTACATTCTCTGACTTTATGATTTGTATACCACCCACCCCCAACACACACATACACTCATGCACCCACACATTCATTGTTTTCCCTTCTCTCATTAGACAGCAGACTCAAAAAAAACCCTGAAAGCACCTACAACCAGGACAGATTCTAACCTGTTGTTAGAAGAGTATTGAATGGTCCCCAGTGCAATAAAGTGGAATCTTGACCTCACAATTTGCCTCTACCTTAATGTCTACCTGAACAGCATTCTCTTTATAACTGTAACATTTTATCCTGCAATTAGTTATTGCTTTGCCAGGTATTACCTCAATGCACTGTTGTAGTGAAGAGATCTGTATGGATGGCATGCACACCAATGTTTTTTCATTGTACTGCAGTAAATGAGACATGAGTAAACCAATTTAACTCTATGTGAATATACCAACTTGCTTTGCTAACTCGATGAAAATGTGCGCAAACTTTTCCTGTAGGCAGTTCAAGCTTGCTTCCCAGCTACAAAGTTATTACTCAGGGGAATTGATTTTAAAATACCCGTATCCATTTTGAGAACACTGGTGAGCACTTCTAGTACAGCAGGCATTACTAATCTTTCACCAATTGAATGAGATTTTCCACAATTTGCTATCATTTTGAAGGAATTATACCACGATCAAGGTCATTTATTACTTTCTAAGCGAATGACTCGATTGTGCAATACTTTTGAATGCTTCTTTATCTTCTGGAACTGACTAATATCATATGTAGCCTTTTCAGGGTGTCTTTTATGGAAGTGTTCCTGTAATCTTAATACTTCATTAGTCGGTACAGTATTACAAATAAGGCACATGTGGTGTTACTGATCTGATGAGACTGGAATGAAAACATACTCCAGGTACGTTTATAATATGGTTTTGGCACACTTTCTGTCATTTCTTTTTCTTACAGGATTAGAATTCAAGGCTTCACTGCCTTCAGACTCAGAGATCACACTGTACATATTTATCCATCATTAACAGGGCTAAATTAAAATTTAAAAATAACACAAGCTAGGGATGCCTATCAGATGTTGATGACAGCAGCAAGTTGATGGCAGCTAGTGATCTCTTGCATCGAGTTAGTGTGCTGCTTACCTCCCACTCCCGCCCAAGAATCTTTAACGCTCTCCGATGACTTCTAATTTACCCTAACGCCTGCTGAGGACATGTAAATGCCCCTGTTGGGAATCACTGATCCTTTATACTTATTTTTATGCTTACATTTTGGGTAGCTGCCTACCTTCTGAATAAAAGATGTTCCCCAACTTCAATGATATTAGGTAGATGCTTGATAACTAGTAAATGAATGAAAAACATATCATATTAGTCAAGTTAAGCAGTATAAAATTCTGTAAACCTCTCATTAACATCAAGATCAGCACAATATTTTAAGAAGTTCATTTCCTTGTAAATTATGGTTCTTCCATAAACTTTAGCAATCTCTATGTTCAATGATCTCAACTTTTCCAGATTCCATGTTTATATTTTGTTAAACATTTCTGGTTTGCATGTGCCTTTCACTTTGTTTAGGACATGCATATACACAGAGTACAACAAAGTAACTTTGTGGCAATGTGAAGTGCATTTACTACCATAAATATTTGATGACAGTAATTTTCATTCGGCTGTATTGCCAGTGAGCCAACATTTTAATGTAAACAAATGGTTCTCCCATTGCCAGAATGCGTCAGTGAATCTTTATCTCCATCACTCTCTCATTCATTAATATGTCTATAGACAACACTCACACTTGCTGAGATGTTTTTTGCTGTGGCTGTCAGCCCTTATTTAAAGGTGTGATTTCCTCTTGAAGACTCTTACACATGCTGTGACTAGCCAGTTTCTCCAGATCTGACAAACATTATGACAGTCTCAAGAGATCTCACATCCATCTCATACTTTCTCTTGAAAATGTGAAATGATAACACCTTGCAATAAGGACCATATCATGTAGCCAACATTCTCTCAGACCACCACCACTTTGGCAGGAATAATCATTGGAAATATCCAACCAAAATACATCAGTTGAACTTTCAAATCTGAATGTAACAACCTAATTCAGTATAAAATTCAAGCTGAAATGCTTACTTTGTAAATAAGTGGAGATTATTCCAAAGTCCACGGGTGATACGAGCAGAATATATGAGGCAGTAAAATGCAAATGCCTGATTGCATTAACATCATCATAATGGAGGAGGCCAACATGAACTAGAACTAGGCAACATAGTCTCAAGATCTGGGGGAGTAGACTTAGAATGGAGATGAGGAGGAAGTGCTTTTCCCAGAGAATGGTGAATCTGTGGAATTCTCTGCCCAATGAAGCAATGGAGGCTACCTCAGTAAATATATTCAAGACAAGGTTGGATAGATTTTTGCATAGTAGAGGAATTAAGGGTTGTGGAGAAAAGGCAGATAGCTGGAGATGAGTCCCAGATCAACCATGATCTTATTGAATGGCGGAGCAGGTTTGACGGGCCAGATGGCCTATTCCTGCTCCTATTTCTTATGCTCTTATATCTGCAATGTGTTAAATCAACACCAATTCCAATGGATAGGTCATGTCATCTAGATGTCTAACTCACACCTTCTTAAACAGATCCTTTACACCCATTTGAAAGAAAATCAGCAAGTCCCTGGTGGGCAAAGGAAATGTTCAAAAAATTACATCCAAAATCAGCCTGAAGAAGTGCAGTATTACACCTAAAAACTGGGAAGACAAGGCACTTAATAGATACACCTGGAGGAAATCTGATGAAGAGGGAGCTGCACTATGTGAAAATGACTTCTGCTGTGCTGCAGCGAACAAACAGCAGCTGCAAAAGGAGAGACTGGACAAGAAAAGGATTGAATCACTAACCACAGTGACCATTTACTCCTGCCCACACTGCACCAGAATATGCCAATCCCAGATTGGACTCCACAGCTGAGGACCCATCTGACCATCTGTGGACCCATTTAAATAATATTTGAGTAATCATATATAGTCCCTATAAAAAGTATTCACCACTCTTCCCTCAGAAGTTTTCATTTTTTATTGTTTTACAACATTGAATCACAGTAAGTTTCATTCATTTTTTTTGACATTGATCAATAGAAAAGGACTCTTTCATGTCAAAGTGACCCTACTTCAGGACTGAGAAGGAAGGGGGGAGATGTCAGAATAGAAAGGTGGAGGGAGGGGGAAAGAGGCTAGCTGGAAGGTGAAGCCATGTGGGTGGAAAAGGTCAAGGGCTAGAGAAGAAAGAATCAGATAGGAGAGGAGAGTGGACAGAAGGAGGAAGGGACCCAGGAGGAAATAATAGGCAGGTGAGATGAAATGAAAGGTCAGAGTGGGGAATAGTGCAAGAGAAGGGGATTTGTTCACCAAAAGAAGAAATCAATATTCATACCATCAGGTTGGAGGGTACCCAGGTGGAATATAAGGAGTTGCTCCTCCACCCTGAGGATGGCCTCACCTTGGCACAAGATAGGGCCATGGATCATCATGTCAGAATGGCAATGGGAATCAGAATAAAAATCTTCGGCCACTGGGAAATCCCGTTTGTGGCAGATGGTGCAGATGGTTTGGAGATGCTCAATGAAACGCTCCCTCAATTTATGACAGGTCTTACCCATGTAGAGGAGGTCACATCGGGAACACCAGACACAATAGATGACCCCAGCAGATTCACAGGTGAAATGTTGCCTCACCTGGAAGGACCGATAGGGGCCTTGAATGGAGGTGAGGTAGGAGGTACATGGGGCCACTTGAAGGGATAAGTGCCAGGAGGAAGATCAGTGGGGAAGAATGAATGAACAAGGGAATTGTGAAAGGAGTGATCCTTTTGGAAAGTGGGGGGATGTAAAGATAGAGAGTATTTAGTGATAGTATCCCTTTGGAGGTGGCAGAAGTTGCGGAGGATAGTGTTTTGGATGTGCAGGCTGTTGGGGTGGTAGGTAAGGACAGGAGGGACTATCATATTACATCGGCAGGAAGATGGGGTGAGCATGGATGTATGGGAATTGGAGGAGATGCAGGAGAGTGCAGCAACAATAGTAGAGGGAGGGAAACCCTGTTCTTTAAAGAAGGAGGACATCTTTGATGTCCTGGAATGGAAAGCTCCATCCTGGGAACAGATGTGATGGAAGCGAAGCAACTGAGAAAGGGAATAGCATTTTTACAAGAGACAGGATGGAAAGGGGTACAATGTAGTCAATTTAACCATGGGAAACAATAGGTTTAGAAAAGATGTTGGTAGATAGTTTTTCTCCAAGGATGGAAACAGAGAGATCAAGAAAGAGGAGGGAGGTGTCAGAGATATACCGAGTGAATTTAAAGGCAGGATGGAAGTTAGAAGCCAAGTTGATAAAATTAATGAGCTCGGCATGAGTGCATGAAGCAGCACCAATGCAGTCATCAATGTAGCAGAGGAAGAGTTGGGGAGTATAACCAGGAAAGGCTTCAGACATAGACTGCTCTACATAGCCAATAAAGAAGCCCACAAATGCCTATGGCTACCCATCAAGTTTGGAGGAAGTGGGAGAAGCTGAGGGAAAAATTGTTCAGGGTGAGAATCAGTTCTGTCAGGTGAAAGATGGAGGTGATGGAGGGGGATTGATTAATTCTTTCATCAAGAAAGAAGTAGAGGGCTTTGAGACCTTCCTGCTGGGATATAGAGGTTTATAGGTACTGAACATCTATGGTGAGCATGAAGCAGTCAGGGCCAGGGAACTGAAAGTTTACAGAGGAGATTGAGGGCATGAGAAGTGCCATATATATATATGAGGGAAGGGACTGGACCAAGTGGGATAGAATAGAGTTGAGATCTGCAGAAAACAATAGACCTACCTGGACAGTCCAGTTTGTGGATCTTGGGTAGGAGTTAGAAATGAGCAGTGCTGGGGTAGGGAATTATGTGGCAGTGGTTGGGAGTTCTCCAAAGTGGATGAGGTCTGTAATGGTGTGAGTGGGGTCCTCTTGAGGCATGGGTATGAGGGATTGTCTGAAAGTTGCCGCCTGGCCTCAGAAAGGTAGAGGTCAGTGCGCCACATTACAACAGAACTGCCTTTGTCTGTGGGTTTGACGGTAAGGTTGGGATTGGTGCAGAGAGTTTAGAAGAGGTCAGGTTGGACAAGGAGACAGGAGTGTTAAAATCAAGCCGATTGATGTCTCATCAGCAATTAGAGATGAAAAGGTCCAGAGCAGGAAATGGGGTGTCCAAGAAGAGGAGAAGGGTTTGAGACAGGAGAAGGGGTTATCAGCACGCCACGTGGAATCCTTGTGAAAGGAGTGGGATGGAAAATGGAGGAATAGTTTGATGTCATGGCGGGCACAGAACTCACTGAGGTGTGGATGATGGGGAACAAAGGCAAGGCCCTTACTGAGGACAGAATGATTTTCCTCAGAAAGGGGTAGGTCAGAGGGAATAGTGAATGTGTATCTGGGTAATTACATGTCCAGTTGATTTCCATTAGAAATCTGTCATCTTGTGAGTATGCCTTCTACTGCATACAGGAATATCTCATACTTCTGTAACTATTTATAAACTTTCATCACTATTGCAGAGTAAATTTGACAGCTACTTCTGGAGTTTAGACAAATTCAATTAAATACAGAAACCCATAGGTTTGTTTTTGTCATCATGTCCTGCTCTTCCACAGGATTTGCCTTTGCAATGATCATTGATAGAGCCAGTGCTGAATTTATTGTAATAGTGTAAATTTAGGGTAATTGCTCTAAATATGATCTTAAAAGTTAGGGCTTGCATATTTAAGGAGGAGATCTGCCCCTCCTAACTTTACGACCCTGAATATTTAAATTTACAGACACGGATTTTAATTCACACCTAAAATAATTAGCTTTTAAAGTATAAAATAAACTGGTTAATTGAATATTATGGCAGTTTTTTGGGGGTTTATTTTCATTCTTTATACATGGTACTATCTTCTGCCATTGCCATTTCAGATTTCTATCTTGTCCTCATCTGTGCTCATTTGTGAGACAAAATGAAGATAATAAACCCTGTGAAAGCCAAACACCCACACATACCATAGAGATATACAAATGCTCTGTGACCTTCTAAAACATACAATGATGCATTTCGAAGCAATATGTACATTCTACTTGCATTAATATATATTCCTTTGATCAAAAAGCCCAGGAGATAAAATGAACCTTTCTCACCTCATCCACAAGAACAATTTGCTGGTCCTGATCACCACTCAGATCCAAGGGTAAGATAAATTGACATCATTACAGTTTCCATCTCAGTCTTCTGAAGTAGAAATGGTACAAATTAATGTGCAGTAAACAAAAGTAACATTTATTGGATAATCGTGTTAGTGATTGTGGAGTCATTTGGTATAAATTGGGGGACATTCATCTTATTGTACTCATGTTATTCAGAATGGAGCTCTGTAGCCTAATTTCATCAGAAATTGGTCTCTACCCCTATAGGATGTGATCAACAGAATAAATTTCTAAATACTGCAACACAGGTTTCTGCCTTAATCACTTTTCAGTCAATGCATTCCACTCTCCAATCATAATTTATGTGAAAAAATGTTATCCCCTCAAAAACTAACCACCATTTAAAATTTCTAACTGATGGTTTTTAGTCCATCTGTTAGAATTCTCTTATTTTTCTCTCTATTGTGCCTTCATAGGTTTATATCCCCTCGGTCAATCCTCGCTTCAATTATTTTTGTTCCAAAGAATATTTCCCCAATTATCCAGTCATTTCACATGGCTAAAATTTTCCAGTCCTGATAAATCTCCAAAAGAGCTGATCCATTGCTATCATGTTTTTCAACTTTTGGAGATCCATGAACTTGGACTCCAAGATCACTTTTTCTCCACACTGCTAAGATTCCTGTCATTAACTTTGTACTCTGCCATTAAGTTTAACCTTCCAAAGTGTATCGCTTCACACTTTTCTAGATTGAACTCTATCTGCCACCTCTCAGCCCAACTCAGCATGCTGTCAATGTACCATTGTAACCTGCAGCAACCTTCTCCACCGTCCACAACCCCACCAGCTTTCGTACTATTGAAGAATAACACTGGAAAGATTATTATCTTTCTTCCTGATGGCAGCAGTGAGAAGACAACATGTCCTCGGTGGTGGTGGAGGGTTCTGCTTTCCTGTGACAAAGTTTCACGTAGGTGTTGTCAGTAGTGGTGAGGACTTTACCCGTGATGGACTGGGCCACATCCACTATTTTTGTAGAATTTTCCATTCAACGGCATTGGTGTTTCCATACCAGCCTGTGATGCAGGCAGTCAGTATACTCTTCATTATACATCTATAGAAGTGTGTCAGTTTCAGATGTCATACAGAATCTTCGTAAGCTCCTAAGGAAGTAAAGGTTCTGCCATGTTTTCTTCATAATTGCACTTACGTGCAGGGCCCAGGACTTTTTCTCTGAAATAATGACACCAAGGAATTTAAAGGTGACCCACTCCACCTCTGATCCTTTGATGAAGACTGGCTCCTGGACCTCTGGTTTCCTCCATCTGAAGTCAATAATCAAAGTTCAAAATTGAAAGTCAGTGTTATGATCAAAGTACACATATGTCACCAAATACAGCTCTGAGATTCATTTTCTTGTGGGCATACACAACAAATTTATAGAATAATAACCACAACAGAATCAATGAAAGAACACAGCTTGGTCAGAAAACAAATATGGCATTGGACCTGTGCTTAGCCATGCAGCCATAAGTGTAAAGTTAGTAGACCTGGGGGTTAAGCACGCAGTCTTGATGTACACCTGTGCTGATGGAGATCACGAAGGAGATGTTGTTGCCAATCCAAACTGACTAGGATCTGCAAGTGAGGAAATTGAGGATCCAATTGCAGAAGTAGGTATTGTGGCCAATGTCTTGAAGCTACACAAGGAGGTATTGAAGCTGATATCCTGAAGCTTATACAAGGACGTACTGAGGCCAAGGTCTTGAAGCTTATGTCCAATAATGAAAATTGAAGTTTAATGCAATGGTTTTCATTATTCAATCTGTATTCTGTGGAATCAAACTCCTGTGAGAGCTCTTATATTATTAATAAAAGGATCTTAATGTTTTAAGCTGAAAACAAAGTAAAGATGGGAGATTTCTGGGTTGATATCGCTAGTGACTGACTGCAACACAATGCTTAGAAGTCTGTTATGACAGTCCTTGTTGCCTAAAAGGTCCACCAATATTTTTTTAGGAAGTTCATTGATTGGGCAAGTTGTTAGAGGATGCCTTTCATTTTTAGAAAAAAAAAAGTACCAGCACCCGATGAAAATGCTTTGAAATTCTGCTGCATCTTAAGATAGAGAACACAGCAATGAGGACAGGCAGGTATCCTTCCTCTGTTCCTGGAAGTCATGTTATATCATTCTACTTCATGGAAGAAAGCTACTGAACAATTGAGCAAAGATTGGTTACAGATCTACAGGCCTACAGAGAGGCTACATTCTACTAAAAGCACCTTTCCAGTTAGATAACATTTTGTTACCTCATCACGTCAAGCCCTAGTAAATATATATCCCAAATTTAATTAATTTCTGAAACTAAATATGGTTGATTCCATATTAAGCATAGCTTTATGGATGAAAACAATTTTGGAAAAAAGTTAATATGAATGTATTTGCAATTTAACAAATTCACTGTTCTCTAAACCCTTCGCCGCTGGTTTCCATAAGATCGTAGGACATAGAAGCAGAATTAGGCTATTTGCATATCAAATCTGCTTCGCTATACTTTCATGGTTTAACCTTTGTTCCGCTCCTCAGCCCCACTTTGCTGCCTTCTCCCGTAACCTTTGATGCTGTGGACAACCAAGAACCTATCAATCTCTGCCTTAATTACACCAAATGACCTGGCCTCCACAGCAGCCTGTGATAACAAATTCCACAAATTCACCGCCCTCTGGCTAAAGAAATTTCTCCGCATCTGCATTTTAAATGTCTACCCCTCTATCCTGAGGCTATGTGTAGTGACAGTGACATTTAGTGTTGGCACGTGGCCAAATGGTTAAGGCATTCATCTAGTGATCTGAAGGTCGCTAGTTCAAACCTGGGCTGAGGCTGCGTGTGTGCCCTTGAGCAAGGCACTTAAGCACACATTGCTCTGCAAAGACACCGGTGTCAAGCTGTATGGGTCCTAATGCCCTTCCCTTGGGCAACATCGGTGGCGTGAAGAGGGGAGACTTGTAGCTGGGCAACTGCTGGTCTTCCATAAAAAAACCTGCCCAGGCTTACGCCCTGGAAACTTTCCAAGGCACAAATCCATGGTATATCGAGACAAATGGAGGTCTACGCACAGTGACAATGACAGAGTCCAATGATTCTTGAAAGATCATTACTAATGTCTCCAAAAGCTCTACCACTATCTCTTTCAGAACCCTAGGATGCAGTTCATCTGGATTCAGTTCATCTGGTTCAGCTGACTTATGCACCTTTAGGTCTTTCAGTTTTTTGAGCACCGTCTCCCTTGTAATGTTAACTGCACTTTCTTCTCTTCCTTCATATTCTTCAACAGCTGGCACACTGCTAGTGTTTTCCACAGTAAAGACTGATGCAAAATAGTCACTTAGTTCTTTTGCCTTCTGCTTGTCCCCCATTTTTATTTCTCTGGCCTCATTTTCTAGCAGTCATATATCCACTCTCATCTTACATTTATTTTTTATGTATTTGAAAATGCTTTTTCTTTCCACCTTGATATTGTTTGCTAGCTTGCTTTCATATTTCACCTTTTCCCACCTAATGAGTCTTTTAGTTGTTGCATGCCCTCTCTTACTTTTACATTTGCTTTGACTTCCCTTGTCAGCCACGGTTGTACTATTTTGCCACTTGAGTATTTCTTTGTTTTTGGAATACATCTATCTTGCACCTTCTTCATTTTTCTCACAAACTCACCCCATTACTACTCTGCTGTCATCCCTGCAAGCATCTCCTTCCACTTTACTTTGGCAAACTCTTCTCTCATACCGCTGTAATTTCCTTTATTCCACTGAAAAACTGCTATGTCAGACTTTACTTTTTCCCTATCAGATTTCACGTTGAGCTCAATCGTAATGTTATCACTGCCTCCTAGGAGTTCTTTTATCTTCAACTGCCTAATGGCCTCTGGTTCGTTACAGAACCCAATCCAGTAGAGCTGCTCCCTTAGTGGGATTAACAACAAGTTGTTCTAAAAAGTCATCTCATAGGCATTCAACAAATTCACTCTCTTGAGATCCACTACCAACCTGATTTTCCAATCTATCTTCATGTTGAAATCTCCCATGACTATAATAACCTAAACCTTTGACACGCCTTTTCAACTTCTCTTTGTTATCTGTGGTCTACATCCCGGCTACTGTTTGTAGGCCTGTATATTACTGACTTCAGGGTCCTTTGACCCTTGCAGTTTCTTACCTCAACCCACAAGGATTCAACATCTTCCAACCCTATGTCACATCTTTCTAATGAGTTGATGCCATTCTTCACCAGCAGAGCCATGTCAGCCCCTCTGCCTATCTTTCCATCCCTCTGTTATAATGTGTAATGTTGGATATACATTTCCCAACCTCAACAATCCTTCAGGGATGATTCAGTGATGGCCACAACACCATACCTGACAATCCGTAGAAGTGCAACAAGATTATCCACCTTATTTCTTATACTCTGTGCATTGAGATATAACACTGAGTATTGTATTTGCTACCCTATTTGATCCTGCATCCCTAAGGGACTGATACTCACCCTACTGGATGCAATTTGTCCTATTCTCTGCCTGACAGTCTGACTGCATGCTATCTTTCCTTTTTTTTAACCATATGCCTGATCCTGAATCCCTCCACTCTGGTTCCCATCTCCTGCCAAATTAGTTTAATCCCTCGCCAAAAGCTTGAACAAACCTGCCCACGAGAATGTTGGTCCCCTCAGGTTCAGGTGCAACCAATCCCTTTTGTTAAGGTCATAACACCTCTAGAAGAAATTCTAATGATCCAAGAACCTGAAGCCCTGCCCCAGCTTCTCAGCCACACCTTTATCTGCCACATCATCCTGTTTCTACCCTCACTGGTGCGTGGCACAGGCAGCAATCCAGAGATTACCATGCTGGAGATCCTGCTTCTCAGCTTTCTGCCTAACTCTCTAAATTCTCTCTTCAGGACCTATTTGTTTTTTCTTCCTATGTCATTGGTACCAATATGTACCAAGACATCTGGCTGCTCCCTCTCCTCATCCAAAATACCATGGACGTGATCTGAGATATCCCTGACCCTGGCAACTGGGAGGCAACTTACCATCCAGGTGTCCTGCTCATGTCCACAGAATCTCCTGTCTGTTTGTCTGACTACTGAGTCTCCTATGATACCTCTCCCCTCTTCTCCCCCTTTCCCTTCTGCACCACAGAACCATGCTCGGTGCCAGTAACTTGGTCTCCATGGCATTCCCCTTGGGAAGTCAAACCCCAGAACAATATCCAAAATGGTATAATTATTGAGGTCCCGAGCTTGAATCTGGCTGGCTCCCTTTCACGCTCTCCATCTGTGCCTGAGTTGAGTGTTGAGCTTGCAACTCGACCTCGTTAAAAAAACCTGGAGAGGGATGGGCTCCGCCAGGTTTCAGATGCCCAAGACATGCCGTACGATGAGCAACCACCAAAAAGATAGGTGCAAAAAGCTTGTCGTGATGGTGCCCCGATGATTCCACTAGGACACGGACGCACACACACGGACACAAACACACACATTTAAACAGCAGCATTACCTCCCAATATGGGTATCTGTTGAGGCAAGGAGACAAGTTTAGCACAGACAGTATGGACTACATGTGGAAATGATAGATGTCAACAGTTACCATCAATTTAACATCAATCTGTAGAGCAACGACCAAGTGAGAATTAGTTACACACCAGGATGCCCAGCAAACACCTCCAGCGTTAGCCAATGCTACTTCTACATTTTATTTGGGTAAACATAATAATTATCTTGGTTTTATTTTAAAATTACCCATAATCATGTTCAAAAATAGCAGGATCCATTCAAGGAAGCAAATTATATTTCATATAAAGAGCTTGTTCCTGTTGGAGTGAGAGGGTACATACTGTGCAGTGAGCAACATGCAAGCATGAAGTACATCAATAACCTAGTATGTTTCCTCTAAAACAGCAACCAACAAGGCTGAAGTGGTCAGTGCTCTTCTGATGTTAAAGGCAGGACCTCTTAAGCATCATTCTCTGGTGTCTCAGGAGGGGTAGGCCATATGCCAGAGAAACAGAGCATGGGTAGCATGGTCAAAGGGTAGAGCATGATCAAAAGTTGCAGAAAGGTTACATGGCAGATGATCTACTGCAGTCAGTAAAGGTGTAGGAAGCTCATTGTCCTGGATATAAAATAGGAAGCATGCCACAACGCTGAGGGCATGTTTGAGAATGGTGGAAGAACACGGTTGGAGACATGGGTGTGAATGCTGAGGTGGGGGTACGCTGTTAAAAGGGAAGTCCATGTCAACTTTTGAGACTCAGATTTGCACACTTTGCTCTCAGAATATGCAGAAAAACAGATAAAATAAATATTCCTTAAAATTCTAAAATATTACAGGGCCCCTTCCAGCCCAGTCTGATTTAATTCTGGTTTAGTTAATACAAAAAGTTATTTTTGATTGCAAGGTCAAAGGATCAAGGATAGTATTTGGTAGAGTGCTGATATTCTTGCAAAGAGCTCCAGAGATGTTTGAGAAGTCATTATGAATGAAACATTAGCAGTGCACAAATCATCTATTAAGAAATCATCATGGTTCTCATCAGTTAGATGGAGAAAGGTTGCAAAGCAAGCTTGATTAATTGACCCATTAACAAGCAATCACATGGACTCATCAGATTGGGTTAGCTTTGGGTAGAAGTTGAAGAAGCAGTTTCATTTTGACAGATTACCGGTAGCAGAGCATTATCATTAGCATTTTAAATACCAATAGCATAATAAAACCATAAGGCCAGAAGACATAGGAGCAGGATAAGCTATTCAGCCCATCGAGTCTGCTCTAGCATTCTAGCATAGCTGATTTATTTCCCTCTCAATCCCATTCTCCTGCCTATCAACCTCCACTTTAAATATTCCCAATGAAGTGGCTTCCACAGCCCTCTGTGGCAATGAATTCCACTGATACATCACACTCTGGATAAAGAAATTTCTTCTTATCTGGATTCCAAAGGGATGTCCTTCTATTCAGCAGATATTCTCTCCAGACATAATCTATATTCGATAGGTTTCGATGAGATTCCCCCTCATTTTTCTAAACTTCGGCGAGTATAGGATGGAACTATCAAATGCTCTTCATACATTAACCCTTCCATTCCTGGAATCATTCTCATGAGTCTTCTTTGGACCCCCTCCAATGCCAACACATTGTTGTTTAGGTAAAAGATCCAAAACTGCTTTAAGTACTCCAAGTGTGGTCTGGCCAGTACTTTATAAAGCGTCAGCATTACATCCATGTTTTTATCTTCTACTGCTCTTGAAATGAATGTCAACATTGCTTTTGCATTCCTTACCACTGACTCAACCTGCAAGTTAACCTTTAGGGACTCCTGTATGAGGTCTCCCAAGCTCCTTTGCGCCTCTGCTTCCATTATTTGCTCCTCATTTAGAAACTAACTTATGCCTTTATCCTTCTATCATGTTCTTCCCTACACCATATTCCATCTGCCATTTCTTTAGAGCCATTCTCCTAACCTGTCTAAGTCCCTGCTTCCTTAAAACTTCCTGCCCCTTACCTATTTTCATATCATCCATGCATCATACATTTTTTCAATAAGTCGGCAATTCCATCATCAAAATCACAGACATGTAATGTGAAAAGAAGTAGTCCCAACACCAACTGCCGCAGAACACCACTAGTCATCAGGAGCCACCCAAAAAAGGCCCACGTTATTTCCACTGTTTTCCTCCTGCTAGTCAGCCAATCTTCTATCCAGACTAGTATCATTCCTGTAATACCATGGGCTCTATTCTTGTTTAGCAGCCTCATGTGCGCCGTCTTGTCAAAAGCCTTCTGACAAAGGACTCTCCTTTGTCTATCTTATCTGTTACTTCCTTAAAGAATTCCAACAGGTTTGTTAGGCAAGATTTCTCCATTAGGAAACCACGCTGACTGCGGCCTATTTTATCATATGCCTCCAAGTGCCATGAAACCTCATCCTTAATAATGGACTTTAACATCTTCTCAACCACTCAAATCAGGCTAACTGGCCTATAACTTCCTTTCTTTTGCCTCCTTCCCTTCTTAAAGAGTGGAGTGACCTTTGCAATTTTCTGGAAGCATTTTGGAATCTAGTGATACTTGGAAGATCACTACTAATGCTTCCACCATCTCTTTCAGAACACTTGTGTGAAGTACATCTGGTCCAGTTGACTTATCTACCTTTGATATTTCAGCTTCCGAAGTACCTTCAATGGCACTTACTTCTCCCCCCTTTGGTATACTGGTGATATCTTCCTCGGTAAAGAGTGACTTAAATACTTACTAAGTTTGGCTGCTATTTCCTTGTCTCCCTTTACTACCTCTCCATCATTATTTTCCAGTGGTCTAATTTTCATTCTTGACTCTCTTTTACTCCTTATGTATATGAAAAAAATTGGTATCCTCTTTAATATTATTGGCTAGCTTATCTTCATATTTCATCTTTTCTCTCCTTCAAGTGGTTTTTAGTTGCCTTCTGTGTGTTTCCAATCCTCTAGCTTCCTACTGGTTATTGCTATATTATATGCTCTCTCACTTGCTTTTATGCTGTCTTTGACTTCCCTTGTCTGCCATATTTGCTCATCCTCCCTTTAGAATACTTGATCTTTAAGATCTATCTATCCTGTGACTTCTGAATTGCTCCCAGAAACTCCACCCATTGCTCTTCTACTGCCATCCCTGATAATGTTCCCTTACAAACAACTTTGGCCAGCTTCTCTCTCTCATGCCTCTATAAACTCCTTTACTCCATGGTAATACTGATATATCTGATTTCAGCTTCTCCTTCTCAAACTGACAGGTGAATTCTATCATATTATGCGCACTGTCTTCTAAGGGTTCCTTTATCTTAAGCTTTACTAATCAAATCTAGTTCATTACACAGCATGCAGCCCAGAATTGTCATTCCCCTCGTGGGCTCAGCCACAACCTACCCTGGATAGACTTCTTGTAGGCATTCTATAAAATCCCTCTCTTGGGGTCCAGCACCAACCTGATTTTCCCCAATCTACCTGCATATTAAAATCACCCACCACTATCATAATATTGCCCTTTTTACATGCCTTTTCTATCTACTATTGTAATTTGTATCTCACCTTCTGACTACTGTTCAGAAGCCTATATATCTTCCATCACGGACTTTTTATCCTTGTAGTTTCTTAGCTCTACCCACAAGGATTCTACATCTTCTGATCCTATGTCACCTGCTTCTATGGATATGATTTTGTTATTTACCAACAGAGCCACCCCACACCTGTGCCTACCTGCCTGCCCTTTCTATACAGCCTGTATTCTTGCATGTTATGCTCCCAATTTTGATCTTTTAGCCACGATTCTGTGATGCCCACAACGTCATACCTGCCAAACTCCAATTGCTCTACAACACCATCTACCTTATTCTGTATGGAATATTCAAAATGATTGCACTTTTATAAAGGTAGAGCAAAGTAAACCTCATTCAGACACAAGCAGGCTGTAGCTAACAGTATTACCTCCCATTGTTGAAGGGAATTGATTTTGTGCAAATAACTCAAAGTTGAGATCATTGTGCTATTGACAAGTACATGTATGCACAGGTCCAATGAAAAACTAACACATATAAGCAACGTTCACAAGAAAAAAAATGTATATACAATTTTTACAAGAAGAACACAATGCGAACAATAACAAAATTCCATTCGAGTGCAAAGTGGTCATAGACAGACAGACATACTTTATTGATCCCGAGGGAAATTGGGTTTCACTACAGTCGTACCAACCAAGAATAGTGTAGAAATATAGCAATATAAAACCATAAATCATTAAATATTAATAAGTAAATTATGCCAAAAATAAGTCCAGGACCAGCCTATTGGCTCAGGGTGTCTGACACTCTGAGGGAGGAGTTGTAAAGTTTGATGGCCACAGGCAGGAATGACTTCCTATGATGTTCAGTGTTGCATCTCGATGGAATGAGTCTCTGGCTGAATGTATTCCTGTGCCTAACCAGTACATCATGGAGTGGATGGGAGACATTGTCCAAGATGGCATGCAACTTGGACAGCATCCTCTTTTCAGACACCACCGTCAGAGAGGCCAGTTCCACCCCCATGACATCACTGTGTTGTGAAGTGCAGTGTTTCAGACAAAACGCACATAGTGTCCTGAAGGAATTTAGCAGGTCAGTCAGCACCTGTGGAGGAAAATAAACATAGCAATTAGGGGTTTGCGCATTGATTCAACTGAATGGTTGAAAGGAAATAGCTGCTTTTGAACCTGATAATGTGGGACTTCAGTTTTCTGTATCTTCTGCTCCATGGTAGCTGTGTGCAAAGATGACATGCATGGCCTTGGTGGTGGGATCTTTGATGATAGATGTTGCCTTCTTGAGGCCTCTTGTACCTATTACTAGTGGTGGGAATAGACGTGCCTGTGACATATTGGGTGGAATCCACTATTCCCTGCAGCTTCTTACATTCTTACGATGCAACCAGTCAAGATACTTTCAATTGTACACCTCTAGAAGTTTGTTAGAGTGGTCAATGACATACTGAGCCTCCTAAGAAAGTAAAGATGTTGGAGTGCTTTCCTTATAATTGCATCTATAGGGAACAGATCAACCGTTATGTAAATAAAGAGGAATTTAAAGTTGCTAACTCTTTCCACGACCAATCCTCCAACGTAGAGAGATGCATGTTTGCCTTTCAGGAAGATGAAATCAAAAATCAACTTCTAAGATTAGCTGAGCATGAGTGAGAGGATGTTTTTGTGACACCACAGAACCAGTTGACCTATTTCGTTCCGATAAGCCGACTCATTGCCATGTGTATTTCATCCAACAGTAGTAATGTCATCAGCAAAATTGAAGATGGCATTGGAGCTGTGCTTTCCCATTCAATCATGTGTGTATGGTGATGCACCATCAATAACTCTCTCTGAGATGTGAAGTCGAGATATCGGCTTTTATTGACTGGAAGAAAGAACAAGCAGTAGTTGACCACCATACTACATCCTGGAGAATGAGGGCCGGGCTCAGGCCTCAATCGCCTTTATACCGGGGTCTGTGGGAGGAGCCACGGTCTGTGGGAGGAGCCACAGGAGCAGTCAGCAGGGGGCGTGTCCAGACAGGTATATGTAGTTCACCACATATGGAGAGTAGAGCAGAGAGATAAGCAGGTAGTTTTGAAATGTACCTGGTTTATGATCAGTGAAAAAAGATGTAACAAATCCTTACTGATTGAGAACTGCTGATGAGAAAATTGAGAATCTAGTTGCAAAGGTATGTACAGAGGCTGAAGTTTTGAAGCTTTTAGAAGAGTTTGGATCTGATGATCGTGTTGAATGCCAAGTTATAGTCAATGAACGTATGAGTCCCTGTTGTCCGGATGGTCCAGAGCAGAGTGAAGAGCCAGGAAAACACATCTGCTGTTGACCTGTTATGGTAGTTGGCAAATGGGAGCAGATCAAAGACACTTCTGAGGCAGGAGTTGGTTCATGCCATTACTAACTTTTTAGTGCACCTCATTATGGTTGATGCAATTGCCACCAGATGGTAGTCATTGAGATAGGTCACCACACTCTTCTTGTCCATTATAAATACTCCAGCCAGATATAGATTTACTCTCTTGATGGATGCATGGACATCAGCCTCAGCAACTGAGATCACAGGGTGATCCAGAGGTGTAGGTGTGTATTTTTCCCCCTTGTCAAACCATGCATACGGAGCCTTATCTAGCATATCATGGATTCCGATCATTTCAGTTTTTTTCTTGCTGTTTTGGCAGAGATGCAAAAAATGGTAACGATGAGCTACCCAAAGTTGCATGCTAGGGGACCTAACTTCCAAGAAAACAAAGAATTCAGAGAGATAAGAAGTGCTGGGCAAATGCAGTTCTTTAAAGAGCTAAAAATAACTTTGGAAAAGCTGAAAAAAAATCTAATCTTGGCTGTGGTCACAGTTTTTCATTATTACAATGTGATGTTCAAATTAGGCAACCATACAGGTTTTCTATTACCCTCTCTGTTCCAGTACCAATTCACATTAAATTCAATTTTAATAGAAGTACTGCACTAGTGTAGAGTCTATGAATGCCAGGATATACTGGAACTATACCAAATGGAAAATCATGAGTTTGGAGTTTAACAGAAATGGAAAACATTTCTGCTCTTACCTCCCAATGGATTCAATTGGCAAATTCAGATATCAAAGTTGAATGTCTCAAAGGAACCCAGAGTTTTAATTGTAGGAAAACATTTTTACTGGTAATATCAATTAGACAGAAAGAGTATTCAGTTCACAACATATTCAGCTTCATAAATATGAATAAAATATTGAATTTAAGCACTTATTTATATAGTATGCATGATATTACAAAAGCTAAGTGTATCATATTTGGTTTGAACCAACAAATATTTAATCTCTACCAAATGTTTGCACATTCCTTGAATTAATTGCAATTGGATTGGTATACGAGCACCAGAGGGTGCTACAGATCATTTTTAAATCATAAAAATATTGAAAACTCTTGAATGTATTTCTGAAAAAAAATCTAAAGATCTATGTATATTTTTAAAGATTGTGATCCAAAGCAATACAACGTTCTTTGGTCAATTGGAAGAGGCAGTTAGTCATGCTGACAATCATATATATCTTCAATGGGGCTGAAACTCGTTCTAGTTTACTGAATTGTAATGATATTAACAATCACAATGCATACGATCTCACATCTTTCTCTTTCATCCTCACTTCCCCAATCCACCAATCTATTCTTCGCATGATCTTGCCTATCACCTGCCAGATTGTTCTCGAACCCCTCCACCCATCTTATTCTGGCTTTTGCTCCCTTCCTTTCCATCCTTGATGAATGCTCTCGGCCCAGATATGCTTAGCCTGAAGAAGGTTAATTTTTCCCTTTGACAGATATTCAGTAAGATGCTGTCTTACTGCTTTCCATCTGTGTTTTCTGTGGCTCTCTGACTCTTCAATCACATGCTCCCTTCTATCCTGGCTTCACGTTATCTACCAACTTGCACTCCTTCCCTTCTCCTCATGTTTTTGTTCTGGATTCTTCCCCTTCCTCTCCATAGATGCTGCCTGACCTGCTGAGTTTTGAGTTCCTCCAGCATTTTATGTTTGCTGCTCTGGATTTCCAACATCTGCAGAATCTGTTGTGTTTACAATTTGTTTCTCCACTGCAAGGTCTCTTCGAGGTAAGCCTACCATGAAGATGTTTAAATCTTTTCTGCAATGGGAGTTCAGTGAGATGCTCTCTCACTGCTCCCGTGTTCTTTGCTGAGCCTCCTAAGAGGCTCACTTCACCTCTCTGCTGCCAGCTTATGCTTCTTCCCCTCACCCTACCTTCTTATTCTAGCTCCCCCCCCCCCCCACTTCCTTTCCAGTCCTGATGAAGGTTCTCAGGCTGAAATGTCAATCCTTTATTCTCTTCCATAGTTGCTGCCTGACATGCTGAGTTCCTCCAGCATTTTGTGTGTGTTGCTCAAGATTACAAGCATCAGCAGAATCTCTTGTCTCTGTGACGTTTGGCAGCTGAACCCACTGTTGCTGCTGCTAGAGTAATTCAAATTACTGCCGATCAAGAGAGTAGAAACAGAGAAAGAATAACTTCAGTGTGTCAAAAAGCTGAAGATTTCAAGACTGGTGCTAGGTAAATATTAGAAAAGAAAATGTAAATTGAAATACAAAGAGATTTGCTTAACCAGGGGCCAACACAGTATTAGTTGGTCAATGGGATGTAGAAGTTAAAACCCAAAGTTCTGAAATCTATCGTGTGCAATTCTGGTTGCAACACTGCTATGGTGGACATGAGGAAATCTGCGGACGCTGGAAATTCAAGCAGCACACACAAAATGCTGGTGGAACACAGCAGGCCAGGCAGCATCTATAGGGAGAAGTACAGTTGACATTTCGGGCCGAGGCCCTTCATCAGGACTAACTGGAAGAAGTTAGTCCTGATGAAGGGTCCCAGCCTGACTGTACTTCTCCCTATAGATGCTGCCTGGCCTGCTGCGTTCCACCAGCATTTTGTTTTTTTCTGCTATGGTGAAGCTGGAGAGAGTGCCGGGGAGATTTATTTGGATGCTCACTGAATCAGAGGTCCTTAGTTATGGGGAGAAAAAAAATGGATTTGTTTTCCCTGGATTGTAGGAGGCTGAGGGGTAAACAGAAAGAGGTCACCTGAAAACTGAAAATTGAGATATGTAGACAGGGTAATTAGTTTGAACCTTTATACCATGATAAGTACATCAAAAACAAGGAATAGATTCAAGAGGGAGTTTTAAGGGACGTAGCAGGGAGAAGGTTTTTTTTTAAGTGACTTGTGAGATCTGGAACTTTCCAGTAGAGGTGGTGGTAGAATGAGGCACTATCACTACACTTAAGAGACATTTAGACAGACCCTTGAATAGGTAGGTCAGAGAAGAATGCAGACAAATGCAATTAGAGTAGGTGGGCAAAAAGGTTGGCCTGCACACAGTAGACCAAGGCCCTGCTTCTGTGCTATGCAACTGTGTGACTATGAGTTTATGACGGGAGAATGAGGTTGAGCCATCAAGAGTGAACATGAGGAGGGAAGCCTGGAGATGACAAAGGCATGGATGAGGGGTTTTCAGGCAAATGATATAGAAGAGGATCATTGTCAGTTGATGGTATGGACATCTATGGAAAAGGATAAACAGTTGACATTTTGGGCCGAGTCTCTTCATCAGGACCCAGCATCCGCAGATTTTCTCTTGTTTGTGATACTTCGTGGAGAAACTTTTAGCTTCTGCAGAACATTAGAACTAATGACATAAGTAGAAGAGATGAGGTCCTGCAAAAGGAATTTAAGGAGTAAAACATCTCTTGCTGTTTTATGGAGTGTTTAACTTACTTCTGCCCACTCTATCTTTTCAATTACTTGCAGTCTTATTGCAATTTATCTGATGAAGTATAACTGTTTGGCAAACAGCAAGGCCAAAGCTGTGTAGATGAGTTACATTGCACTGTGGTTCTCAGAACTACTCTTGGTTGGAGATGACAGTTTCAACAGGGAATTCAGAGAAGGCTGCTGGCAAAAAAGAGGTGTAAGCAAAGTCTTTAAAAAAAACAGATGCTCCTGGCTGAGGAGCAAAATCTTTGAAAACAGGAGATGGTTACAAAAAAGTGCAACGTACTTTAGCAGAGTTTGGCTGGAGCACTCTGCTATAACTGGGAAGGAGGCAGTAGCTTTAAACTCTTTCACTTCCTGGTGATGCTATGCTGATGCAAGGGGAATCATCAACACCTCATATAAACGCTGAACAGCGATTCTGTGCCAAAAATTGATAAATTCCTTCTCTCGTAAAGAGCAGAAGTTTGGGAACGTGAGTGGGCAAGTTAGGGGATAACCAATGGAAGAATGGAAATGAAGCTGAGAAAGGAGCAATGAGTCTGTAATTGAAACAGGAAGTACAATAATATTTGTTTCATTAAATATGACCAAAGGCTTTAGTATCTGGTTATGAATGTTTGAAATAAAGCCAGTTTCTCATTATTGGCTGTGGGAAGTGGTTTGACTTGTAAATCTGGCTTTCCTTGTACAAATGTGGCACTTGCTATTCCAAGGTAATGTATTCAATGTTCCCTGTGTGTTGATCTCATGAAAATGAGGAAGTGAAAGTGCAACATTTTTCCACACTCTGCAATGAATCAACAAGGTGCAGGCTGATATTATTGTTTTTGCAGCAAGTCCGGTTGAGCTCCTAGCGACATTTCACCCTAACTCATGATTGGTGATCTAATAGAAAATTGATTTTCAATATTCCCCTTGCTTTGAGATGAGTTTCTTACCCATTCAAGCTTCCAGTCACTTATAGATGCACACCACTAGCCATTAAAATTGCCAGGTGGTTTTCATAAAGTACATCCACAAGAAATTAAAATTTATAAACAAATTCTGCAGATGCTGGAAATCTGAAATAAAAACAGAAAAAAGCTGGAAAAACTCAGCAGCTGAGGCAGCATCTGTGAAAGAAACAAAATTAATGTTCTAGGTTGAAGATCCTTTGTTAAAACTGCAAAAGAGAAAACAAGCCAAATTTAATTTGCAATAAGGGGTAGGTGCAAAATATCTGATAGGTTGAGACAGTGGGGGTGGGCAAGTTTTAGAGGTGCTTTACAGTAGAATCAACCAATTCTGTTAGACAATTTTGACAGTTGTACTGACCATTTCTGTTGTTGACCATCCATCTGTGACATTGAATCAAATTTTTCTTTCTCCTTTTGGAATAAAATATTTCTCCTTACATGCTGGCTACATTCTAGCAACTTGTATTTTTTATCCATTTATATTCTCATTTCCCCCACCCTGGTCTTTGCTCAGTTTTTGTTTCAAGTATTCCTTTTCCAACTGTCCACCATCAACCAGAGAGCCTCTACAACTTAGAGAAGGGGGTTTTAACCCTTTTTTTATGCCATGGACCCCCTTGGCAGTCCAGTGAAGCCTATGGACCCTTGCCACAATAATGTACTGAAATATATAAAATAGAATAAATAGGATTACAATTGTTTGTTGTTGCGCTTAGATCTGCATGGAATTACAAAATGTCAAGAATTCTCATTTGAATCATCCAGTTTTGCAAAACTTTAACAACAAAAATGACTCATCTCCTTCTACGCATTGATCATCAAGTAATTTAAGATGAGGAACAATGGTGGGCAGTGTAGATGTCTGGGTCACAAATGTGAGAACACCTGACTTACCGTTTGGTTGCTGAATGACAACTAGGTGCAGGGCTGCCCGATAGTTGGCCAGGTACGTCGCAGGAGCATCTGCAGACACACAATCGTGTCCGATCTACTGGCGGGTCTAATAACTTCTGCAATTTTGAAGTAGTGATGAATGTGCTGTAAATGATAGTTTGAGATATTTGTAGCAACTGTAATATGATATGAAACTTCCTGTGATTTTTATTGGTGGCAAAGTCACAGGTACTGCTAATACTACTGTAGTTTGTTGCCTACACTTGTAATTGAAGGAAATGCTAAATTTCATTTGGAGGTTAGTGAAAATATAGATGTAAATGTGTTTCCCATTCAAGTTCATGGACCCCCTGGAATCTATCCATGGACCCCCGTGAGGTCTGTGGACCCAGGCTGAGAACACCCGACTTAAAGCAAACTTGGTCTTACCATGAAAAGATATTCCCCTTATCCAATCCATCCCTTCCCACTTTCTCTGCAACATAAAACAAATTTGTTTCCTTCTGTCCCAGTTTTGGTGAAGGATCTTCTTTCAAGATTACTGTCTGAATTGTTTTTTCTAAAAAATGTTAGCTTTTACAGAATAAATAAATTCAACTTACTCATAATTAGCTTAAAACAGGAATGTCTAAAATCAGCATAAGCTTAATTGTTGGGCTGCCACTTGTGAACAGCACTGACCTACAAGACAATTGCTAAGTTACCAGCAAGGTGGTTCTTGAGAATAAACAAGTATAACTCTGTACCAGAGAACTAGACCCTGTTATACAGCATAATGTCATTTTGTGGGAGGGCCAGAACAGGAGTTGTTCATAAACTAGCTGGTAAAAGTTCTACCAACTATGCAGAAACTGCAGAGGGTTGTGGACACAGGTCAGCACATCACAGAAACCAACTTCCCTCTGTGGATTCAGTTGATACTTTTCACTACCTCAGTCAAGCAACCAGCATATTCAAAGACCTCATCCATCCTGGCCATTTGCTCTTCTCCCCACTCCTTCAGGCAGAAGATACAAAAGTTTTAAAGCACATACCAGCAGGCTCAAGGACAGCTTCTGTTCAGACTCTTGAATGGACCTCTTGTATAATAAGATGGACTCTCGTCCTCACAATCTACTTCGTTATGCTCTTCAACTTTATTGTTTATCTGCTCTGCATGTTTTCAGTAGTCCTTACCTGAGAAATTATCTAGGGTTACCCATAACCCTCTATTTTTTGAACTCCATAGACCTGTTCAGGAGTCTCTTGAAAGACACTATCATATCTGCCTCCACCACATTACCAGCAGCCCATTCCACGCACTCACCACTTTGAGTAAGAAAACTTATCCCTGATATCTTCTCTGTATCTACTTCCAAGCACCTTAAAACTGTGCCCTCTCGTGCTAGCCATTTCAGCCCTGGGAAAAAGCCTCTGACTATCCACACGATCAACGCCTCTCATCATCTTATACACCTCCATCAGGTCACCTCTTATCCTCTATCGCTCCAAGGAAAAAAGGCTGAGTTCACTCAATCTATTCTCATAAGGCACACTCCCCAATCCAGGCAACATCCTTGTAAATCTCCTCTGCACCCTTTCTATGGCTTCCACATCCTTCCTTTAGTGATGCGACCAGAACTGAGCACAGTACTCCAAGTGGGGTCTGGCAGGGTCCGGCAGGGTCCTATATAGCTGCAACATTACCTCTCAGCTCCTAAAGTCAATCCCATGATAGATGAAGGTCAATGCACCACATGCTTTCTTATCCACAGTCAACCTGTACAGCAGCCTTAAGTGTTTATGGACTCGGACCCCAAGATCCCTCTGATCCTCCACCTGCCAAGAGTCTTACCATTAATAATATACTCTGTCATGATATTTGACCTACCAAAATGACTACAAATTATCCCAGATATCAGAAATATTCAAAATTAAGCTAATTAAAAAGATTAATCTTAAATGCTCTTCACTTGTTCAAGTGAAATCAATTAATTTCTATAAACTTTTGCCACTCACAGCCATTTAGTTTCACTGAAAAGCAAGTTCAACAGGTATATTTGCCAAAGCATATCATGGGAAACTGCAGCCAATTTAAGCTCCAAATCTGAACACAAGAGTTCAATTTAAAGTCAGCAGCAAGGAGCAGGAATCTCAAACAACATAGCTCCAAAAATAGAAATATAGACATAGAAACAGAAAACCTACAGCACAATACAAGCGCTTTGGCCCACAAAGCTGTGCCGAACATGTACTTACTTTGGAAATTACCTAGGGTTACTCATAGCCCTCTATTTTTCTAAGTTCCATGTATCTATCCAGGAGTCTTTTAAAAGACTATATCATATCTGCCCCCACCACCGTCACCGGCAGCCCATTCCACACACTCACCACCCTCTACATTAAAAAAACTTGCCCCTGACATCTCCTCTGTACTGACTTCCAAGCACTTTAAAACTATGCCCTCTCGTGTTAGCCATTTCAGCTCTGGGAAAAAGTGTTTGCCTATCCACATGAACAATGCCTCTCATCAATTTATACACCACTATCAGGTCACCTCTCATCCTCCATCGCTCCAAGGAAAAAAGCCAAGTTCACTCAACCTATTCTTATAGGGTATGCTCCCCAATCCAGGGAACATCCTTGTAAATCTCCTCTGCAGCCTTCCTATAGTTTTCACATCCTTCCTGTAGTGAGGTGACCAGAACTGAGCACAATACTCCAAGTGGGGTCTGAACAGGGTCCAATAAAGCTGTAACATTACCTCTTGGCTCTTAAACTCAATCCCATGGTTGATAAATGCCAATACACTGTATGCCTTCTTAACCAGAGTCAACCTGTCATAAGGTGGGTGTTGGGAACCGACCCAAATGCAAGACACAGACACTGAAGTACTAACGGAGAGGACTAGGTGAATAAAGAAAACAAGGGAAGAGGGGAAGAAACAACACTGGACAAGACACAGGCACTGGATGAGACTAGGAGACTGGGCGTGGGCTAGGACTAGAGTAGGAAAGTGGGACTTGGACAAGGAACTAGGAACTAGGAACCTGGACAAGGACTCCGAGCTAGAGACTGGACAGGGACCCAGAACCTGGGTCTTGACTTGGGCTCAGACTCCAGATCCAGGTGAGGACTGGACATGGGGGCAGGATGTAGGACTCCAGGGCTGGACAAGGATATGAAGCTCAGACTAGGTCTTGGTCAAGGGAGAACAAAGCAGAAGCAGGGAGAGGCATAGCTGGACACAGACACTGGCCCTGGACAAGACCAGGTCTCAGGGCCTGGGCTACAACTTGGATACAGACTGGAACCTCCTCAGAGCCTTGGGCACAGAATGACAAACGACAGTACATTCAAGTAGCAGCAAATAGCCTGCCTACTGAGCTGGATACAAGACAACAAAACAACCATATTCCATTCAAGTCTCAGCTCAGAAGCAGCAACCAGACCAGCAAAACTCAGCTGGCCATGGAAACAGCAGAATTCATACCTTTGGCTCAGAGTGGCACAAAAAGCAGTCAACTCAGCTGGTCACAAAAATTACCAAATCCACAGCACAGCCCCAGGTAGCAAAGCCACTAAGAGTCTACAATGAACAGGGATTCAAATCAGGCACAACTGCACTTGCTCAGGTGCCAGTCCCACCCAAGAATTCTGACAGGAGTTACTGCCGAGGTAGCAGTCAGGGATATGGAAGGGACAATCCAGCCACAGGGTAACAACAAAGACAGCCTGACTTATCCCACAGAGGCAAGGCCAGGATACTGACAAGACAAACTCCACAGAGCCAAGGACAGGATACTGACTAGACAAACCAGCACCTACACACGAACCCAAGGCCACTTATATACCCGGCATCAAGATGAGAATCAGGTGCCTATGATTAAGCCCAAATGAAACAAGGGACAGCCGGAAGACCCGGAGTCTGGAGTCCACAGACCAGACCGTGAACCGGAACGTGGATTTTACAGACCAGACCATGACACAACCTGCTCAGCTGCTTTGAGTGTCCTATGGATTTGGACCCCAAGATTCCTCTGATCCTCCACACTGTCAAGATTCTTACCACTAATACTATAA
This sequence comes from Hemitrygon akajei, assembly GCF_048418815.1. Taxonomy (NCBI): domain Eukaryota; kingdom Metazoa; phylum Chordata; class Chondrichthyes; order Myliobatiformes; family Dasyatidae; genus Hemitrygon; species Hemitrygon akajei. Next base: position 160,300,790 of record NC_133128.1, read on the forward strand.
TCTGCCATCATATTTGACCTACCAAAATGAACAACCTCACACTTATTTGGGTTTAGCTCCATCTGCCAGCTCCTATCGATGTCCCGCTGTAACCTTTGACAGCCCTCCACACTATCCACAACTCATCCAACCTTTGTGTCATCAGCAAATTTACTAACCCATCCCTCCTCTTCTTCATTCAGGTCATTTATAAAAATCTCGAGGAGTAGGGGTCCCAGAATAGATCCCTGAGGCATATCACTGGTCACCGACCTCCATGCAGAATATGGCCCGTCTACAACCACTCTTTGCCTTCTGTGGACAAGCCAATTCTGGATCCACAAAGCAAGGTCCCCTTGGATCCCATGTCTCCTTACATTCACAATAAGCCTTGCATGGAGTAACTTATCAAATGCCTTGCTGAAAACAATATACACTACATCTGCTGCTCTGCCTTCATCAATGTGTTTAGTCACATCCTCAAAAAATTCAATCAGGCTTGTAAGGCATAACCTGCCTTTGACAAAGCCATGCTGACTATTCCTAATCATATTATACCTCTCCAAATGTACATAAATCCTGCCTCTCAGGATCTTTTCCATCAACTTACCAACCACTGAAGTAAGACTCACTGGTCTATAATTTCCTGGGCTATCTCTACTCCCTTTCTTGAATAAAAGAACAACATCCACAACCCTCCAATCCTCCGGAACCTCTCCCATTCCCATTGATGATGCAAAGATCATCGCCAGAGGCTCAGCAATCTCCTCCCTCACCTCCCACAGTAGCCTTGTGTATATCTCATCCAGTCCTGGTGATTTATCCAACTTGATGCTTTCCAAAAGCTCCAGCACGTCCTCTTTCTTAATGTCTTTATGCCCAAGAATTGGCCCACTGTAAGTCATCCCTACAATGGCTAATGTCCTTTTCCGTAGTGAATACTGAAGCAAGGTATTCATTAAGTACCTCCTCCGGTCCCATACACACTTTTCCACTGTCACACATGATTGATCCTATTCTCTCACATCTTATCCTCTTGCTCCTCACATACTTGTACAATGCCTGGGGGTTTTCCTTAATCCTGCTCACCAAGGCCTTCTCATGGTCTCTTCTGACTCTCCTAATTTCATTCTTAAGCTCCTTCCTGCTAGCCTTATAATTTTCTAGATCTCCATCATTACCTAGTTTTTGAACCTTTTGTAAACTTTTCTTTTCTTCGTGACTAGATTTTCAACAACCTTGTTCCTGTACCCTACCTTCCTTTCCCTGTCTCATTGGAATGTACCTATGCAGAACACCACGCAATTATCCCCTGAACATTTGACATATTTCTGCTTATCTTTCCCTGAGAACATCTGTTCCCAATTTATGCTTCCAAGTTCCTGCCTAATAGCTTCATATTTCCCCTCACTCCAATTAAACACTTTCCTAACTTGTCTGTTCCTATCCCTCTCCAATGCTATGGTAAAGGAGATGAAATTATGATCGCTATCTCCAAAATGCTCTCCCACTGAGAGACCTGACACCTGACCAGGTTCATTTCCCAATACCAGATCAACTACAGCCTCTCCTCTTGTAGGCTTATCTACTTATTGTGTCAGGAAACCTTCCTGAACACACCTAACAAGCTGCATCCCATCTAAATCCCTCACCTAGGGAGATGCCAATCGATATTTGGGAAATTAAGATCTACCACCATGACAACCCTGTTATTATTGCATCTTTCCAAAGTCTGTCTCCCTATCTGCTCCTTGATGTCCACGTTCCTATTGAGTGGTATATAAAAAACACCCGGTCAAGTTATTGACCCCTTCCTGTTTCTAACTTCCACCCACAATGACTCATTAGACAATCCCTCCATGACTTCCTCCTTTTCTGCAGTCATGACACTATCTCTGATCAGCAGTGTCACACCTCCACCTCTTTTGCCTCCCTCCCTGTCCTTTCTGAAGCATCTAAAGCCTGGCACTCAAAGTAACCATTCCTGCCTCTGAGCCATCTGAATCCCTGTAAAGGCCACAACATTATAGCTACAAGTACTGATCCACGCTCTAAGCTCATCTGCTTTGTCCATGATACTCCTTGCATTAAAATAGACACATCTCAAACCATCAGTCTGAGTGCATCCCTTCTCTATCACCTGTCTATCCTCCTTCTGCCTACAAGCTTTCTCTATTTGTGAGCCAACCGCCACTTCCTCTGTCTCTTCAGTTCAGTTCCCGAACATCCGGAGTTTGCTCCAACTCTGTTGCAATTTTCTAGTAGGTTCCAACCCAATAATGTGTTGTTACACCCTCACTTGGTAACAGCTTTTATTCAGCATGTAATTCTGAGGTAATACTATTATAGATAAATTGAGCAAACATATATTATTTCAAATTACTAACAGGAAATATAACAGAGTAACAGAGTCAATGTAAGAGGTTCAAAATTGTTGAAAAGTAATTCATAATGATTTGGTCCTATGCAGGTGTGGAGCTAACTTATATATTTTACAGATTCCTTATTATTCACATCAACCCCTTGAAATCCTTAATGCCACACTCAAACAGAAGCAGCCTTGCTGTTAAAGGCAGTCAACATCTCCGCTAACTTTAGGATTCAGCTCTTATGTCCAAAGCTGTTGAGATCTCAAGCTGAATTCTTCTGTTGAAACCCATTTTGAGCATTACTATCCCATGGGTAAAAACCAACTGCCAAAGGAACTAAGTAGATCAGGCAGCATCCACAAAGGGAAGTGGACAGTTGACATTTTTGGGTTAAGATCTTTCATCAGCATTGAAAGAATTGCGGGGAGATGAGATGAGGGGAAAAAGTGGAGCAAGAGCTGGCATGCAGTTGGCAGATCAAGGTGATTGACAAGTGGAAATAATGACAGAAGTTGGGAGGTGATAAACAAAGTCAATGTGCTTCATATGAATTAATTTGTAAAATAGCTTATTATTGTCACATGTACTCAAGTACAATGGAAAATCTTTAACAAGAGAAAATCTGCAGATGCTGGAAATCTGAGCAACACGCACAAAATGCTGAAGGAACTCAACAGGCCAGGCAGCATCTATGGAAAAAAGCTCAGTCGACGTTTCAGGCTGAAAATCTTAAAAATCAATTCACTAACAAGAGTGCATTGAGGTAGCACAGGGTAAAATAATAGCAGAGTACAGAATGACATGTCAACATTACTGAGAAGGCACAGTGCAGGTAGAGAAGATTACACAGCTTCATAACAAGGTAGATTGTAAGGTCAAGAGTTCATTTTAGCATACCAAGGAACCATTGAATAGACTCATAACTGTGGGGCAGAAATTGTCCTCCAGTCTGGTGTGCTATGTGCTGTCAGACCTCTTTTTATCCTCTGCCCAGTGAGAGGGGCAAAGAAGGGAGAATTTCCACGGTAGGTGGTGTTTTTGATTATAGAAACATAGAAAACCTACAGCACAATACATGTCCTTCGCCCCACAATACCATGCCGGACGTGTACTTACCTTAGAAATTACTTTGGGTTACCCCTCGCTCTCTTTTTTTCTAAGCTCCATGTACCTATCCAGGAGTCTCTTAAAAGACCCTATGATATCCGCTTCCACCACCTTCACCATTATGCTGCCCGCTTTACTGAGGAATTGAGAAGTGCAGACAGGAGGCTGTCTTCTGTGATGTGCTGAGCTGTGTCTGCGGATTCTGATGGTCACGGGCTGAGCAATTGCCATACCAAGCTATAATGCATCCAGATAGGATGAATTCTATGGTGCATTGATAAAAATTGGTGAGGGTCACAGGGACATGCCAAATTTCTTTAGCCTCGGGGGTAGAGGCACTCATGGGATTTCTTGGCCATGACATCAACACGCTTGAACCAGGACAATCTGTTGGAGACATTCACTCCCAAGAACTTGAAGCTTCCAACCCTCTCTATTTCAGCACAGTTCATGAAAATATGAACAGGTGCATAGCAAGCACTTGCCTCTTCCTTCAGTCAATGACCAACTCTTTTGATTTGCTGACATTGAAGTAAAGGTTATTATGATACCATATCAATAGGCGCTCTATCTCCCCACTGTTCTCTGACGAAACGTTATTTGAGATATAGCCTATTACGGTGGTATGATCTACAGATTGGTAGGTGGAGTTAGGGCAGAATCTAGCCATAGAGTCATGAGTTTATAGAGGGTAGAGTAGGGGTCTGGGGATGCAGTCTTATGTTGAGTGTGATCATGGTGGAATTGTTGCTGCCTATCTTTACTGATTGCATTGTGTTGGTTAGGATGTCAAGGATCCTAAATTAAATCGGGATATTAAATGGCAAGACTCAGAGTTTGGTGATGAGTTTGTTTGCAGTAAGTTCTAGAAATTGAGCTGTTCTTAATTAACAATGGTCTTTACTGTGCAGATGGTCCAGAGAAGAGAGCTGGGCCAGGGAGGTGTTTTCTGATTCAGTGATAGGCAAATTGCAGTGGGTTGAAGTTGCCTGGAATACTGGAGTTAATGCATACCATGACCAGTGTCTTGAAGTACTCTGTGAAGGGGGATATAGATCTTTATTGCATGTTACCTTGTTTTACTTTGAAACAAGGATGATAGTGGTCTTGTCAAAGTGGGTGGGAATTTGAAGCAGAGAAAATTCAAATTGTCTGCATATACCCTTACTAATTGATCTGCACAGGACCTGAAGACATGGCAAAGGACACCATCCAGGCAAGATGCTTTCTACAAGTTCACTCCCTGGAAGACCGATCTTTCAACTACAATGCTGTCTGTGGATTCAGGTGCATTGGAGACTGTTGGAGTGGGTGATGACATTCCAATCGCTTTCTGTTGAAAATAGGCATAAAATGCATTATGCTAATCAGGAAGGGATGTGCTGTTGTCTGCAATGCTACTAAGCTTCAGTCTGTGGCCCATTAAAGTTGTAAAACCCTGACTCAACTGATGGCTGCTCTGGAACTCTATTTTGAACTAGTATTGCCTCTTGGCATCCCTTATAGCTTTACAGATTGTATCTCAATTTCTTGTAAGGGTCAGGGTCACCTGATGTGAATACCACAGTCCAAGAATTCAGTAGGGAGTTAGTCTCCTGGTTCATTCTAGGTTTCTGGTTTGGGAACACCCAGGTGGTCACCTTTGATACACAACTCTAGCCCTAACGTAATTACTTATAAAGTCCATGATGGTGGTGACATACTCATCTAGGCTGGCTGCTGAATCTTCAGACTAGGACTAGTCTACCAATTCAAACCAGTCATACAGGAGCTCGTCTATTTCCCAAGACCAGCACTGAATGACTTACCTTTAAGCTTCTGTTTCTATGCAGGGAAAAGGAAGTCAGCCTAGAAACTGCTGGGAAAGGAAGTTAGAACATGGAATCAAATATGGGAGGTGGGATGTGCAGATGAGGAAGGGGAACCAGTGAGTTGAGCATTGGGTGATGGAGTAGGTAGAGGGGGGATAAAGAATTTGGGTGATAGGGATCAGCAGGGTTGTGTGCATGTAAGGAGAGGAAAATCCTGCCTGACTAACCTACTGCAATTTTTTGAGGAAATTACAAGTAGAGTAGAGAAAGGAGATGTAGTAGATGTGGTGTACTGTTCTTGGATTTTCAGACAAGGTGCCGCACATGAGGGAATTACAGGGAAGTTACTAGCATGGGTGGAGCATTAGCTGGTCGGCAGAAAACAGAGAGTGGGAATAAAGGGATCCTACTCTGGCTGGCTGCCCGTTACCAGTGGAATTCCACAGGGGTCGGTGTTGGGACTGCTGCTTATTATGATGTATGTCAATGATTTCGACTATGGGGTTAATGGATTTGTGGCTAAATTTGGTGATGATACAAAGATAGATGGAGCAGCAGGTAGTGTTGAGGAAACAGAGAGCCTGCAGAGAGACTTAGATAGTTTAGGGGAATGGGTAAAAAAGTGGTAAATGACATACAATGTTGGAAAGTGTATGATCATGCACTGTGGTGGAAGAAATACTGTAAATGAGCAGACTATTATTTAGATGGGGAGAGTATTCAAAATGCAGAGATGCCAAGGGACTTGGGAGTCCTTGTGCAAGATACCCTAAAGGTTAACCTTCAGGTTGAGTCAGTTGTGAAGAAGGCTAATGCAAGGTTGGCATTCATTTCTAGAGGTATAGAATAAAAGAGCAGGGATGTGATGTTGAGGCTCGATAAGGCACTTGTTAGACCACACTTGGAGTATTGTGTGCAGTTTTGGGCTCCTTACTTTAGAAAGGACATACTGATATTGGAGAGGGTTCAGAGAAGATTCCCAAGAATGATTCCAGGAATGAAAGGGTTACCGTATGAGGAACATCTGGCAGCTCTTGGGCTGTATTCCCTGGAGTTCAGGAGAATGAGGGGGGATCTCATAGAGACATTCCGAATGTTAAAAGGCCTGAACAGATTTCCCATGGTCCTAACTTGTCCTAATTAGCAAGCCTAGGACAAGAGGGCATGACTTCAAGATTAAAGGACGTCCATTTAGAACAGAGATGCCGAGAAATTACTTTAGTCAGAGAGTAGTAAATCTGTGGAATTTGTTGCCACGATCGGCTGTGGAGGACAAGACATTGAGTGTATTTAAGGTAGAGATAGTTAGGTTCTTGATTAGCCAGGGCGCCAAAGGGTATGGGGAGAAGGCAGGGGAGTGGGAATGACTGGAAGAATTGGATCAGCCCATGATTGAATGACAGAGCAGACTCGATGAGCCAAATGGCCCACTTCTGCTCGTATATCTTATGGTCTTACGTAAGGGGAACTGACCAGACAGACGGACAAAGAAAGTGAGAGAAGTGGAGAAGGTTGCCTGAAATTGTTCATGCTGTCAGGTTGGAACATGCGGTGCTGTTTCTCTGTTTTGAATTTGGCCTCACTGGGGAAGCTGAGAATGGACAGGTCGGAGTGGGGATGAAGAAGGAAATGAAAATGGCTGTCCGGGGCTCCTGTTTACAGGCTATTTCTATTTCCCCTCCCCTTTTCCACTGCAGTGTAGCCTCTGTGTGGCTCATACAAAGTCACAGCTGCATTGTTTCTCTGCCAAGTTGCCTTTGCAGTAGCCAGAATTATATAGACAATCCCTAACAACCATTGCCTCAGTATCACCTCTGGGACGCAAATTTAGAAACCTATTCCTCAGCCCAGCTGTGTTCGTGCATCCAGAACCCTAGAGTATGTGGCCCCTCTATTTTTCACAATTGATCCTTTAAGTTCAGTAGCATGAAAATCTGGACCTCTTGAAGTTTAGGATTCTATTTACATAACAGCAAAGAAATAAAAGATTTACTTGTTTGAATATTCAGCTGCAGAAAAAAGGCTGTTGAAAATGAGAAACATTCTTTTGAATATAAATTTAATAAAGTGATGCTGAACAATACCCAATTTTATCTCTCGATCTAACAATACCTTGTGCAGAAATGTCCCCTATCAAAATACTTAACTTTTTCTTTATTACTGTACACATTTTAATTGAAGGTGTTTGGATGAGTAAAGCCCTAACTGAAATAAGTAGCATTGAGCTGAGTTATTATTGGGATTGGAAGTATTATTTTAGTAGGTTATAATGTAGTGGATTAATCCCTTAAAGAGAGGATTAAACCTATGGGATGAATATCAATCTGACACACCGCGTAATCAATTACCTTTTAAAGAAATCTTATCAGGAAAAAAATCTGTTGCATATTATTTTAGTATGATTAATTCTGCATTAATACTTTTGTGTTCATATCATGTTAGGTTTTGAGATTGATCCGTACACCAGGATGATTCTTAAATGTTAAACTGCTTTGGCAGCCAACTTGTTAATGAGATCAAGACTAGTTGAGACAACTGTGGATTCAGTTATTTAAATATAATTGCAGAACTTGCAAATATGGCAAAAGTGTGATGATTCACATGAGAACATAAGTTAAATCACAGCAATTAATTAAGTTTTAATTCAAAATTCCTGAGTTAGCTGTGCCTTTGCAGTATTGAAAATGGGAGCTTTCATGTGAATATTAAGTGTTAATCTTGAAGTCAATGTGGAACACAGAGAGATACAAAGTTCTCCATAGTCAAAGGGAAGGGGATAAAAATATCTCCAGCTGTGAAAGGTACATTGCCACATTAGGAAGAATGATCTTTTTGAATCCATTTCCCATTTTACTCAAGATTTATGCAAACCTATATAGATCAGCAACAGAGCTACCCGGGAGTGGGAGCATAATGTGTAGATTATTCTCTAAATCGTAGGTGAAGACAAGGTTTTCTAAAAAGAAAAAAAAATTATAAAACATAAATAGAAAGAATATAGTTTACAAGGAATAGACTGATTTGCATTTGTAATGCGACTGCATATAGAGCCACGCCCGAGAACAGCTCCTTGGAACAAAACAAGCAGCTGACCCATTCATTCAACCTCAGCGGTAGCATTGTGTTTTCTTGGTAACATCACAGATGGTTGGGAATGGGTTGTTGAATGTTCAATTGGATTCATGATGTTTATGTGACAGGAAGATGCAGGCAAGGAAGGGAACAACACTTTCTAGGAAGAATGAGATACAGAGTAGGACTCCACAGGTGAGTGTGCAAAGCCCACTCCCTTTTAATGTTAAGACTAATTATATTTTTTTAAATGTTATCTTAGGTATTTCCAAATTATTATATGCTAATAATGTGCTGTGTGGAAGAGAGGCAGGAATATAAATTATACACTGTAGTTAGGGAAATGGAGATAGCTACTACGGAAGTAGAGAAAAGGGAATGACAATGGGTGCTAACATTTTCTGGCGCAAAGACTTTGTTTTTCTGAAAGGAACATTACACCTACAATTGATTTCAAGTTATATGGTAAATCTCTTAAACAAGAGTCAGCGTAAAGTTTCTAGGTGTGTGGATGGACACAAGGCTAACATCAAAGGTAGAAGTGAATAACATTCTAGAGAAGGATACAAATACACCCTTAATATTCTCAGATGCTTAGTTGAGTGTGATTGGGGTGTGAGTAGGAGGTCACTTGAACAAACTTATATTGTTTTAAGCCAGATCTATCTTTGATTATGGACATGCTGTTTATGGATCAGCCTCACCAGCAATCTTAAAGCCGATAGACAAAATTCAGGTTCATGCATTGAGATTATGCTTTGGTGCTATTAAATCATCCACAATTTTGGCATTAATGGTAGAAATTGATGAATTACGTTTACATCTATGTGGGTTACAGTAACATTACACACCTCATTACTGAATACTTTGTGCTTGAAGAGGATGGCAGCAATATGGCAGCCTGCTACTGATATCAAGTGGCAAACTGCACACCTTTGTGAAGTTTAATCTGTTAAACCCATGGAGGAATGTTGTGCAACAAAAACATGAGTTTGCTAGAAATATTTAGTAGAAACAAGCTGGATGAACTCAGCAGGTCGGGCAGCATCCGTTGAAGCGTAAACACAAAGTACACTGCAGATGCTGTGGTCAAATCACATCTGCAGTGGTCAGATCACATCTGGATGACCTGCTGCTTGTTTGTACATGTTAATTTGACCACAGCATCTGCAGTGTACTTTGTGTTTAAGTATTTAGTAGGTAAGGTTGCTTCTGTGGAAAGAAATGGAGAACATTTTAGGTCAACGACTTTTCATCAGAGATATTGAATCCTGATCAGTAAATCACTGAACTGTTATAACATGTATGGAAGCCATTTGGCCCTTTGAGTCTCTACTAGCTCTACATAAAACTAATCTAGCTAGTTCCAATCCTCTTCACAAAGTCCTGCAAATTTTGTCGCTTCAGTTATTTTCCAAACTTATTTTAGAATGCTTAGAATAAATTTGACTCCCCACCATTATTCCTAGCAGTGATTTCCAGGCTCGAAGTGCTCACAGTGTAAAATAGATTTTCCACATGTTACTCTTGGATCTCTTGCTATTCACCTTTATTTTGTGTCTTCTAATTCTTGTCCCGAAAGTATTGAATATACTGCAGTTGTAAATTTCCCTCACACTTTCAATCTTGCATGCATGTAATTTACAAAATCGGAGAGAAGTAAAGAAGTAATGGAGATGAAGCTGGCCATTGATCTTGGTGGTAATTTGTGGAAAGTCTTTGGAAACTAACACGTAATTGGATATAAGCAGTAATTTGTCTGAATTTGTCTTTTGCACCTGATGGGTTTGTAACTCTATCTTAATCATTGAGCTATGTATCTGCAATATATTCAGCATAATTGAATTCATGGTATGATGCTTCCTTTTGACCATGATATATCTTGCAATTCTATCATCTCCAATATGTTTGCATGTGTGCATAGACTGGTGGAATCAAACAGTACTGAAAGGACTATTTGGCCCACCAAGTCGATGTTGGCTCCCTGTGGAGCAATGCAATCAGTCTAATCTTCAAACTAAAGTTTTTCAGCCTGGAACCATACTGATAAGTTTCCTCTGCACACTTCAACTGTCCTGATTAAAACTGGAAATAATAATGTAGTTCTGGATATGGAACCAGCACCATAAAAAAAGATTCAGCACAACTTCCATTTTAGTAATTAGTATTGCTATTAAATGGAGCCATTGACAATATTGTATCATTCTTTTAGCAAGAGGCCTATGATTCACTGGAAATTTACTTCCACATGAAGTAAATCCAACTTGCACAAAAAGTATACATTTAAAGAATGAGGAAACAACAGATTTTACCATTATAACTTGTGAAATTTTTCTAGGAAATGGAGTGTAATTAGATTTGAATAAAATGCATAAAATCAATCCCAGTCACTCTCAGCAAAAAACACTATCATTGATTGGTGAATTAATGAATTGCCTCCACTCTTGTTGACAATGATGTTGTCACTATATCCACCCATTTCCTAAATATGATCAGTTGTGCTGGACCAACCTGCTACTCAAAGTCATCATCCACTGCCTTCATCCATCCATACTCATTTCTCACTGTATTCTGCAGTGAAGTTCAAAAGTATGAGTTGGCCACAGATTGCACATTGCAGATTCCCACTCCCAAAATACCCCATACAACATTGACAGAGGCAAAGCTGGGGTAGAGCTTAGCTGGCTGTTAAAGTTGTACATGCACCAATGATTTTTTTTTTCAGTCACCAAGCCATTTTATAGTCCCATGCACAAATAGAGTGATGTAGAAGTACAATGAATTAAAAAAAACATTCTTGTAACAAAGCACAGACATAAATTATACTGTACCTAAGTTGTAAAAGGCAGTGAAGCAAAAGACAACAGTCCACAGTAGAGCAAGAGATGGTCTATAGTGGTTTGCTATTGAACTTGAAGTTGTATTTTAATTAAAATATCAAAGATACTTAAAATGCACACAGCATTCAGAAATAATTAAGAATATTAAAGTAGGAGAAATTTTAAAAATGGCTTCTCTCCCCACCCAAACTCCCAACTTGCAGCCTCATCAAAATCATTGGTGATTTCAAAACTATTCCACAACTGACTTAGTGTTAACCAGTAGATTTCACATGCTCACTACGCCAGGAATCTCAACAAGTCTGACCTCCATCACTGATCTTGATCTGAGGACAGTGGCAGCAGTGGTGCCATCTGTATCTCAGCAACTATTGAATTTCTGCTTTCAATTGAATAAACTTTTGAGTACAGCAACTCTACCGTAGCAATTCTTGTCCTAAAAACTCATTTCAATTGCTGTTGTTGTTCCTTTTCACACCTCCAGGCACATGGGGTGACATTTTTGCCGTCTCCATAGCATTTAACTGTTTTTTAACAAGGCCAAGTTGCTAGCTCGATGCTCAACCCAGCACGGATGGAAAGTGTGCAAGGGGCCGGCCGAATTCGAACTCGGGGCTACTTGCCTCAATCTGGGGCTGATGCCACTACACCACCAGCTGGCTATCATTTTAATTAACATAGAGAAAAATGCTCCTCCTAACTTCAATGATTATGATTAATGAGTGTGGTTTTGAGGCAAAAATAAAATGCTGTATCTTGACTTTTCCATGGTTTATCTCTCAATTCCATATGCCAAACTGTATATCGGACTTTGACATGTCTGCATGCCAAGCATATTTTTCAGCATTTTGTCGATTTTATTGGTAACACACTCGTCTCTGTGCCAGATGCTTGTGGATCTGCATTCCACTCCAGGGCCTAGGCAAAAAAATTCAGTTTGAAAAGTGCTGCTTTGTCATGTGGTATCTTTCAGGTGAGATGCTAAACTGTGTCCTTGTCTGCTCTTTCAGGTGAATGGTGGGTAAGAACATGTGTTACAACTTCAAACAACAGTGGAGCTAGATCGGAAATTGTTCAACATTATCCCTCATTCAACATTACTGAACCTGATTAATCAGTTAGTAATACTTTGTCGGGATAGACATTTGTTGCATCAGCTCTTTCATTATATTTGTGGCTGTAATCATTTCCTTGTAACATCATCAAAAAGGTAGGTTATTTGGTTAATGTAAGTAACCCCCATATATGTGTGTTTGTTGCTGAATGGACTTGTTCTCAGTCTGCAGCTGATGGTCATATGAGGGAATATGTTACACGAAAAGTAGTGGGAAATAGAATTGATGGAATGCTCTGTGAATCAGTATAGATTCAATGGGTCAACTGGTGTCCTTTTATGAATATAAGAAAATGCTGCTTTTTAAGTTCTTTATCTATTGTAAATAAACATGTAATCGTTAAGTTATCCCATTCATCTGAATTGATATCAAGATTAACATCAGAGTTTTCATTTTTAGAAGAATTAATTTTCTTTCAATATCTCTTTTTCTGTTGTTTGCAGTGCAAATATTCATGAGATTATCTGGAATAACTTTTTCTCTCTTCTAGCAGTTGCTCTGAATTTCTCCAACAGTTGAAGTTGTTGCTTCATTGCATGAAATTTTCTCCCATTTCTCATTTGTTATTAACAAGGGCTTCCTAGATGATGGATGGAGCAATTACTTTCAGTTGTAATTATGTCCTGAAAATCTATTCAAATTTCACCAATAAAAATTCTGCATATCCATTTGTGTGATCTACTGCAAAGATTTCGATGGCATACTGAAATGTATTTCATGCTCACTTCTCCATAGCCAAATGAATTTGGTCACAATCAATTGTATAATGAGGTGCATTATATTTAGCTATTACATTAGGACCTCTCTTTTTAACAGGACAGAATTCAATTTATATCAAGTATCACATCTTCTCACATCATCAATATTATAACTGAGGAAACAGCTGTGGGGAGACATTAATCCACAAGCTGAGTTTGTGAGAAATCTAGAGAGAGGTGGAGAGAGTTAAAGGGGTGGCTGAGTCTGAGGTGTTCTATATAAGAAATGGGCTGTACAGATTAAATTAAAAGAAGTGCGTATAATAACAAATAGTGGCTGAAGATGTTGGAATTTGAGCAAGATAGAAAATGCTGGAGGAGGACAACGGTATGCGGGAGAGAAACTGTCAACATTCCTAGCATCAGGACCGTAGTAATGGATCTGATAGGTTTCAAGGGTGTTGAAAGAAACTTTGAAGCAACAGTAAAGGTATGAGGTCTGTGATTTCTTATTCTAATTTTTCTCATAATTTAAGTGCCAGCACCACAATGGCAATTTTCAAGTTATCCAGTATCATACCTCTTGAAAAAGAATATTGGATAATGGCACTCATCATCTGTGCTCGTTTCCTTGGTTCTTCTGGGCCTGGTGGTTTACTTACTTTTAAAAATGCAAGATCTATTCATTATATACTTTTCACTTATGGTTATTAGAGTGTCCTTCCTCTTTAATCCTCCAGGAGGACCACAACTTTGTCGCGTCAATGAGGCTTGCATGCCTCATTGACCCAGGGACTATGTTGGCTGGAACCAGGGCATTATGAGTCTTGATAGTCTTGGTCTTGGTAGGGTTGGTAGGGTTTTTTGAGTCTTGGTAGGGTTACCCATGCCAAACAGGTCAAAGGGTAGACGACAGACTGAGTGGTCCACTGGTCCTCCAGGTTCAGGGGTTCAACTCGGGGCTAACAATCCTGACTGGTAAAACAAACTTGTTACAGAAAATCCTTCCATATCTGAGTGCAATGATTCCTGAGTAACCACCTGGGACTTGCAAGACTGACAGTTGTAAAAACTGAAAGGAAGCTACTGACATAATGAAGGAAGCCCTGAACTACACCAGCAATGGAGGACCTTCAATGCTGCCCTAATCACCAGTGGCATAACGAGCAGTATGTACAAGTGTTCGTTCTTAACGCCAATGCCTATTTCATTTCATTCTTCCATAATAATAGAAGCAAAGTATTTATTCAGAATTGTAAACATGTCTTCTGCTCCCATCCTGGAGCTTAAGACTGTTATGATGGCAGGAATTGAAATAACAGCACAGGAGCATTAAGATGGGCAAATAACATCCATTGAAAACAGAGATAGAAGAACAGGATAAGTTGAAAGGAAATATTTGGGTGGAGGATAGGGGAATGTTTTATTTTGGCTTGGATCTATAACAATAATGGAAGTGCATTATCTCTTTTCTAAATCCACCCCTTGGTTGATTAATCTACAGTGTGTGGTAATAAACACAGTGTCTTTAATCAAATGCCATAAGTCTTCGAGGTTTGGAAACTTCCTTCACTGTGTCATCACATCTGGTTCATCCATTTCACAGGGCAGAACATTCCCAAACATTGTACAGGATTACAATCCAGTATGTTACTTGATTGTTAGCAAGAAGTCAGAATCTTCATGGTCATCATGACTGATGTGAACATTTTTTTTCCTCTGAATATTTATTTAATTAAGCGATTTAAGTTTGCTGGCTGCTGCAGCGGGGTTTGAGTTTGTACTTCCTGATTATAACTCCAGGCCTAATGATTACCAGCCAAGTATTAGAATAACATTGCTCCTGTTTCTTGTCATCAGCCTGGAATTGCATTTTTAGGGCAATAGAACATAGAACATAGAATAGTACAGCACATTATAGGCCCTTCAACCCACAATGTTGTGCTGACCTTCAAACCCTGCCTCCCATATAACCCCCCGCCTTAAATTCCTCCATAGACCTGTCTAGTAGTCTCCTAAACTTCACTAGTGTATCTGTAAAAGTAAAAGTCAAGACTAGGCAATAGGAGTGATCATGTGATTTCTATGATGATAAGTAGTCCCCTGACTCAGCCTATGTGGAGGAAAGAGAATAAAGCTGACCCCAGTGTCAGTAAATTACAGATGCAAACCTGTTGTATTAGCATATTTTATAGTAGACCATTTATTGATTGAGTAACTAAAGAACTGAATAAACATTATTTCTAAAAAAAGCAAAGATTGCATCAATATAGAACCATTTGCAGCTTCTGAATGAGCAGAGTTATTACACTGTTGACAGAGTAGAGCTTAAAACAGGGATGGCCAACCTATGGCACATGCACCAAAAGTGGTGCATTGGATGATTAGAAGTGGCACATTGCACCCCACTGATAATAATAAAAAAGAAAGCCTACTCATGCAAAAAGTATTAACCAAAAACCGATCTGTAGAAAAAAAATCTATAACGGGTATTCAAGTAGCTTAGAGGTAGAAAAGGATTTTACTGAGAATAAATCTAAAACATAGCAATTATTTTTAGCGATCTTATTATTTTGTTACATCTTTTGGCGAATCTTATCTTCTTTCGCATTAATCTGTTTTCAATTTTAAAAAAAGTTCAATGAGTCAAATTAGGAAAGAAGGACTTTTGTTCTGCAGTCGTTCCATAACTGTTCGATACACGTTTGATACTTGTTTGATCCTGAGGCGCCAGGCGTCTGCACCAGCGGTGCGTCACAGTGTTTTGCCAGTCAGTTTACAATTGGCACTCGTGCACTACGGAGTTGTGCTTTGTTTGTCCTTTGTGAACGTTTGCAGTTTTGTACTTTTTCAAAAATTAAGCCTTGTTTTTACATTCAGTTACCCCTCACAATGCAAAAGAAAATGAGCAAAAGAAAAGCAGAAAGTGATAGTAAGTGTGAATTCAATGAACAGTGGGAAAATGAGTTCTTATTTATAGCCGGTCTGTCAGGAAAGCCGTTGTGCATTGTTTGTGAAGACACTTTCTCACATAATAGAAGACATGATCTTAATAGACACTGTAAAACACAACATCAGACTGGAATAGAAAGAAAACTGAAGCTAGTGCTTGGGTCTGAGTTACGGAAAGAATATGTGATTAAGAAAAAGGAAGAAATCAAAAGAAGACAAAATATATTTGTTGTAAGTCTCATTAAGATAAGTAAAGTTTATCTTGTTTTTATATTAAATCAATATGTCATGTAAAAATGCTAAATATGTCTATATTAACACATTTTTACAAGAATTGAGTGAGGGTACAAGAGTTGCATGGCGCATCTGAACTCATGCGTGAAAAAATTGACGCATGGAATGTCAAAGGTTGGCCACTCCTGGCTTAAAACAACAGTCTTTCCAATTTAGATTGAAGTGCCTTTTCTGAACCCTGGCTAACATAATTTCTTGTTAAGGACTGTAGTCCCAGGAAAAATGTAATATCTAGAGTTCAGTGATCGGCCACCTTCCTCTGGGGATCCGTTAAAACATTGCAGTAACTAGGAACTGATTCACAGCTACAATTGCAAGATTGCCAGACGAACAGCAGCTGTAAATCATACAGCTAAAAGCTACTTTACAAAGCTGGTAGTAAACATTTGTTCTGTGATCTAGAATATAAATATTTAGTTAATAACTTACATTATGAAGTTGCCTGCCATGTAGGATCACTTCCCAGTGTGCTTCGTGAGACTGCAGATGATGACTAGTGACTACCAGGAACAGTCTGGTTGGCAACTGGGAATAGTCCGGTGCCAGCGTGGAGAGACAGCGGACAGCCAGGAAAGACTGGCACTGGGGGTGTCGGGATTGGCAGTCTGGGCACCAGCTCGGAAGAGCACCCATTTCTTGAAGCTTCTAGCTTACATGGAGAAACATACCTTTGGGCTCCTCCGAGAGGGAGGGAGAATGATGGACCCAACCGGACGGATACAGTTAATTACAGGGAATGACTACGACCAAGAGCTAGGATAAGAGGCTCTGAGTGTCCAATGTGTTGGTGTGAGAGAGCGTTTTCCAGCATTAAAGGTTTACGAGTCCACCAAGCAAAGCTGAAGTGCTATTCCATCCCAGTGGATGAAGATAAAATTACTTCACCAAGCACAGAAGATGTGGTCTTTTCAACCACTGATCCACAAGCCACAGCGATTCGCTCTGGAGAGAGTCATCATACACCAGGTCAGACGAGAGATAACCCGGGTCAGGTTGCAGACCACAGTACCCAGGTAGATCCTTCGCATGCTGGCGGTGGTGAGGTGGTAGAGAAGAAGTGGAAGGTCAAGTGGCCAGCAATGGCAGATGAGAAGGCTTGGCGTGTGTTTGATGAGGATATCAGTATGCTGTTGGAGAACTCTCTCAGGGGAACATCAAAGAGAAAGTTGGAAGTGATGGACAATATGATTTATAATGTTGGAAAGTACAGGTTTGGTTTAGTTGAGTTGAAGAAAGCAAAGCCTACACAGCAACCAAGCAGGCGCAAGAAGGAGATTAGTAGGTTGAGGAGAGAGCTTAGATCATTGAGACAGAGGTGGAAGGTAGCAAGTGAGGGTGACAACCCAGGGCTTGCTGATCTCCGAGAGCAGTTTCGAATAAAGTTAGCATCACTCCGTCGTGCAGAGTCACAGCGTAAAAAGAGAAAGAAGAGAGAGAAGGCAAGAAAGGTGTTCTTTGAGAACCCTCACCAGTTCACAAAGAGATTGCTTGAACAAAATAAGAGCGGGCAGCTTAACATCTCTCAACAAGAACTTGAGGATCACTTGACAAGCGCTTACTCTAACGAACAGCGGGAGGCTCCTTTGCCTGACATTTCTGGGCTTGTGAAGCCTACCGAGCCAGGAGTGAAGTTCGATCTGTCAGAACCCAAACTGGCAGAAGTCGAACGGCTCATCAAAAAGGCAAGGTCAGATTCAGTGCCAGGACCTAATGGGGTGCCGTATAAGGTGTTCAAGAAGTGTGAAGAGCTGAGGAAATACTTGTGGAGATTGTTAAAGGTGGTGTGGAGACAAAGTGTTGTTCCTTTGTCATGGAGTGAGGCTGAAGGAGTATACATCCCGAAGGAAGAGGTTTCTATTACATTGAATCAGTTCCGACCAATTTCACTCCTGAATGTAAAGGGGAAGATTATGTTTGGCATTCTAGCAGAAAGAATATCTTAATTTGTGATAGAGAATGGAGTGGTAAATACATCTGTGCAGAAGGCAGGAATACCAGGCTTCCCGGGATGCCTTGAACATACTAGTATGATATGGCATGCCATCCAGGAGTCAAAAAGGTTGAGAAGAAATCTGGTTGTAGTTTGGCTTGATCTTGCAAATGCATATGGTTCTGTTCCCCATGTCCTGATTGAGCTTGCGATGGAATTCCTATGGATTCCTGCTAAGGTGAGTAACTTCGTTATGCAATACTACAACGATTTCTGGATGAGGTTTTCCACTCAGCAGTTTACAACTAGGTGGCAGAGCTTGGACATTGGTATCCCAATGGGATGTGTGATTTCACCCATCCTTTTTGTGTTAGCCATGGAGGTCATTGTGAGGGCTGCAGAATCAGTGGGACCAGGTGTCGCACTTGATGGCAGAGGGGAGTTGCCACCAATACGTGCGTTCATGGACGATCTCACCGTTTTGGGTCCTAGCACAGAGGCAGTGGAAAGTGTACTATCTAGACCCGAGGAGCTAATGGATTGGGGAAGAATGAAGTTCAAGACCAAGAAGTCAAGGAGCCTTGTTCTTAGGAGAGGAAAGCTGGTTGACTTTCATTTCACCCTTTGTGGAGAGGAGATCCCATCCATTCAGGACCAATCAGTTAAGAGCGATGGTACATAGAGGAGCTGAGAGACACCAAGGGGGTTCAAGAGACAGGAGAACAGATCAGCAGAGGTCTGATGTCTGTCGACAAGTGTGGCTTGCCTGGCAAGTTGAAGTTGTGGTGCTTGCAGTACGGACTGATGCCACGGATAATGTGGCCACTAACTGTCTATGAAGTGGCAATGTCCCATGTTGAAGCAATGGAACGGAAGATCAACAAGTATGTGAAGAAGTGGCTTGGAGTACCGAGCAGCCTCACTAATATTGCAATCCACAGTAGCCAGACAAAGCTTACCATCCCAGTGCAATCCTTTGTTGAAGAGGTCAAGGTAGCCAAGGTAGGACCATTCTTGATGCTTCGCGACTCAAAAGACCCTGTCATCAAGAACATCCAGCCGGATGAGAGATCAGGCAGGAAGTGGTCAGCCCGGGCAGCAGTCGATGAGGCAGAGTCTAAGTTGAAGCACAAGGAGACGGTTGGGGCTACCCAGCTAGGCCGCCAGGGGCTTGGATGGACAACCCACAAGTGGTGGTCATCTTCTACAGGTAAGGAGCATCGTGAGCTTGTAACGCATGAAATACGAGAGGTAGAAGAGGAGAAGAGGTTAGCTAAAGCAGCTGGCCTGACCAAACAAGGGGCTTGGACCTGGTGGGAAAATGTTGAACAATGACATCTATCTTGGAATGTCCTGTGGCAGATGGAACCGCTCTGCATTTCTTTTCTGTATAGAGCAATGTATAACCTGCTCCCAACACCTGCCAACCTCAGCACCTGGTATGATGATAAGACAGACAGGTGTGCTGCTTGTGGCGAGAAGGGAACACTTCAGCATATTTTGAGAGCATGCAGAGTCAATCTTTCCAGCGGCATGTACACTTGGAGACATAACAACGTTCTCAAAGTTGTAACAGAAGCGGTTGAGCAGAGAGTACTGCAGCACAACTTATCTCATGCCCCATTCTGTACAGAACATTGCATATCATTTGTGAAAGAAGGCTCGAAGTCAAGGGTATACAGCGCAAGCCCACAATCAAGCATACTTTCTTCAGCCAATGATTGGCGTGTCAAGGCCGACCTGGATGGGAAAGGCAGTTTCCCGGAGCGAATAGTTTTCACCACATTGCATCCAGATATAATCGTCTGGTCTGACACCAGTAGAGAAGTGGTTATTGGTGAACTCACAGTCCCCTGGGAAGACAACATCGATGAAGCCCATGAGCGCAAGATAACCAAGTATGCAGAATTAAGATCAGAGTGCAGAGACAGAGGGTGGAAGGTCTCATGCTATCCATTCGAAGTAGGGTGCCGTGGCTTAATTGCATTCACTTTCCAGAAGTGGCTCAGTGACCTTGGCTTTACTAGAAGATAGATCAAGTCAACCAGCAGGGCTGTAGCTGAGGCAGCAGAGACAGGATCATCATGGGTGTGGACTAAGTACGTCCCGAGGGGCAGATAGTCGGACAGTGTATCCATCTTTTGTAAACTCTTCAGTAGCTGCATATTTACCTGAAGAGTAGACTATCTGTTGGATGGAAGCAACCAACAACTCTGATAGAGGCAGATGCCAAGTTGTTAAGCTCATCAGTGGGAGGTGGTGCTTTAGCACTGCTCCCCTCCACCTTGAGGGAGTCTTGATCATAAACAGGCCGAAACTCCTGAAGACAGGTGGCAGATCAACTGATGATCCCACTGATGATAGTACAGAGCAGTTAACATCTTAGTCCACGTGTATTTTCAATTCTTTTTGATGAAATTTGAAGCAACAGAGAAGTGCTAGTGGAACACAACAGTTAATACAGCATCTATGGAGACAAAATGGATATTGAGTCTTCACAAGAGGAAAAGAAAACAAAAAAACACACACGCTGATTTAGTAGGGACTACAACCTGTACTCATTGCTAGAATTCCCTCATTGCTCTGAAATGATTTTGTTTGGATCTGAATGGTCAAAACAGCTGCTAATTGGCAATATCTTGCATGGCACAAGGACCTCAAACACAACTTAATTTTCACATTGGCCGATCAGCAGAAGCCCCATCCGTGTATCTGGAACATTTGGCGACGAGCAAAGAAACACTCTCATCAAAATCATCAAGGTCTGCCATACAGAAATGATTAAATTTAAAATAGTTACAAATATTTAAGAACCTATTTTTAAAATTAAAATAAATGATTATAAACATTTACACAAATGCAAAAATATTTTTCTTTATTCTGCTGCATAGAAGCCAAGGGCTATTTTCCTAGTAAGTGCTACTAAATCCTAACAATTCCTGAACCGTTGCACTATGTGGAGTCCAAAGGCTTTATGAATTCCTGTGTGAGCTTGTCAAGGCTTGAGTATGCAAGTTGTTGTGTACTTAATATTTCAGCAGCATTGTAAATAAAGTGTTTGATTAAACATACCCTGTTTACAAAATCTAATGGGTGTTATATGTAAAAGTATGAAAATAGCATCTGTCATTATACAACCACATCATACAAGTGCCTCTTGTTTAAAGTAAAAACAAACTAAGACATGTATCTCTCAGCTCCCTTGTCTTTCTTTTGACTAATTTAATGTTTTGGATTTGCAAAACTTAACAGTGGGGACAAGGTATTTTCAAAATGAACCCAAGTCTATTACATACCTGTTGAAATGCTGCAAGATGTTTGATTTTTTAAAAAAGAAAAGCAGAGCACATGATTCTTTGGGAAAAGACGAAGAAAGAGTTGAGTTTTTTTTAAAAAGCAGAAAACAGACCTGTTCTTGATTCATAAACAAGGTACCGAGTGATAATCATTTTTTTTTAAAAGCAGAAATAACTGGCTACATCAGAAAGAATGATGCATTTGATTGCACAACAGGTAACTGGATTTTGTAAATTGAGCAAATTGTATTTTGAAGCAAATGAAATAACCAATGAGAAGTGAGTGCCAATTTTGCTGAATGCATTGGATTTAAAGACATACAATCTACTTAGTAGTCTGAATACTCTATCCTAACCAGCCAGAATGACCTTTAGTGATATCCTGGAAGTAATGCTGGAATGTTTAGAACCAAAACCATGCTTGATTACAGAACGCTTTATGTTCCATAAGTAGGATCAAAAGGAAGGGAATCCATTTCCGTGTATGTGGCTGAATTGAAGAGATCGTCTGAGCATTGTCAGTTCGGTAATGGATGTGATGATGCACTGAGAGTTTGTTTAGTTTGTGAAATTTTCCAAGAAAGCATTGAGAATTACTGCTAACTGAGGCACACCTTACACTTAAAGGAGCATTTGAAATCACTTTATCAATGGAAACGGCAGACAGAGATGCAATTGAGTTGCAGTCAGGTATGAAAGTAAGTGTGAATAAAATTGCAATGTGGAAACAGAAACTAGCCTGGCTGAACAAATTCCATGGATGCTGCCTGGCCGGCTGAGTTCCTCCAACATTTTCCTTGTGTTGCCTTGGATTTCCTGCATCTACAGATCTTCTCGTGTTTCTTAACTAATTGTGCTATTACTGTGGCAGGAACTTGCATACTCAGACCAGTGCAGGGTTAAAGGAGAAATCTGCAGAAAATGCAACAAAGTAGGACACATACAAAGAGCACGTTGGGCAGACAAATATAAATGGACTGCAGAGGGAAGAGAAAAGATAAAATGTCAAGTTGCAATTAAAAAAACATTAATCAGCATGCTGTTGATGAAAAATGTAATGATGAGAGTGACACAGGAATGGGTATCCTTGAGATTTACATTGTGAAAACTAACATGAGACAAGCAATATGGCTTATACTAGAAGTGACCAGATAATTAATTAAAATGGAATTGAACATTGGCTCGGTTATTTCAATCACCCCACAAAATGAATCTGAACAGCTTTTCAAAGATACTGAACTAAATATCCAGCTAAGACAGTATACTGGAGAAAAGATCACTCCTGTGGGAATGAAATTTGTAACTGTGTAATACAACAACTAACAAGCCACACTGGGCTTGTATGTGATTTAAAAACTGGAGGGCCAGCATTGTAAGGTCATGAGTAGCTAAGACAGGTACAACTTGACTGGAGATCCATCCACCATTTACGTATCTTATTCCCTGCACTAGAGTCAACTGAAAGTGAATTAAAAAGGTACTAGTTGATACCACAGCAGTGTTCAAGGATGGCACTGGAAAACTCAAACATATCAAGGGTAAAATAGTGTTAAGTGAAAATATCACACCCAAGTTTTGCAAAGCCATCCCGATCCATATTCCATCGGTGATAAAGTAGGCAGTGTACTAGAATTTTTTCCAAGCTTGAGTGAAGCCCATGAACAATGGCAATGGTCCCAGTAGCAAAAAGAATGTGTCATTCAGAACCTGTGGTAATTTTAAGGACACCATCAACCCAGCACAAAGTAAGTCAGTGCTCTCTGCTTAGGATAGAGGATATTTTCCCAAAGCTTTCTAGAGAAAACTTTGAGAACTACTTATAGAAGGAGATGGAAGAAGAGTACAAAGTGTTTCTCAGCATTAAGCACTCACAATGGAATTTATCACTATAGTAGGCTGAATTTTTGGAGTAGCATCTGCACCCGCACTGTGGCAGAAGGCTATGGACCAGGTGCTGCAAGGGTGCCTGGGGACTCAGAGTTATATGGATGGCGTTATTGTTACCAGTACAGATGACAAAGAACATCTCCGAATCCCAGCATCACTTACTGTGATCACACCATCGATTGCACAGGTCTGCTGTGAAAATTCAAGCAGTGGTGGATGTTCCAAGGTCAAAGGTCGTGTCACAGTGGTGGTCCATTTTAGGATTTGTGAATTATTGTAACAAGTTCCTGCCAAACTTGGCTACTGTGCTCCAATCCTTGAACTCATTACTTCATATCAGGAAGAAATGGCAATGGTCAAAACTATCAGAAGGTCTTTCTAAAAAGGTAAAGGGAACTGTGATGTCAAGCACTGTACTCACACATTGTGATCCATATCCTGTGAAGCTTGCCTGTGACACTTCGCCTTGTTCAAAGATTCATTTAATGTCAGAGAAATGCTTTTTCTTCCCAATCATCTACAAAAACAGAGGAGTACCCCAAAGAATGAACGACAGTTAAATGTTAGAACCCCAAAGTCCCCCCCCCCCCGGCTCCTCCCTCCCGTGCGTAAGTGGCAGCAAGCAACAATCCCCCTCCCCCCACCGGCAAAATTAAAGCGCACCCGCTACCAGCACTCAAGCATGACCAAAGCAATAGCAAAGATACAGACTTGCAGTTACCCCAAAGACTCCATTGTTCACCCGATTATTTGACATGCTGCAGGCTCACTCTCTCCTAATAAGGGAAAAAGAAGTGACTCCATTCCATTGTCGAGCAAGAGGGGAGACATAACAAACAGCCTGATGAAGGGTTTCGGCCAGAAACGTCGTCACTACCTCCTCCCATAGATGCTGCCTGTCCTGCTGAGTTCTGCCAGCATTTTGTGTTTTTATTTATTTCCAGCATCTGCAGACTCACTCGTGATAACAAACAGCTCGCTGGATTACGATGTTAGAAGTCCATTATGTCATTTTTTCTGAGCTCTGTGCCTGGAGATTACAAGGATCCCAGGTCCCCAGGCACACAGTAGATGTTCCGACTCCCCCAACGACACACGGATCTCCTGTGGCGACACTGACGCTTGATTCGCCCGTCTCCAGTTACTTGAGATCCTAGGCTTCTGAAACTGTGCCAAAATCTTAGCAGCCGACTGTGGAACCCCGAGAGCGGGTCCCATTCCTGCAAAGAACTGTAGTCAGTGTGTAACTCCAAGTCAGGGCCTTCAAAAGAACCCTGAAAGGTATAGCTGCAGTCGTCTCACATGTTAAGAGTAATGGATGTGAATGCCACAAAGCTTTTGCATAATATTCCCTTATGGCTGCAGAGAAAAATTATGCTCATTTTGACAGAGAGGCCTTGATTCTGGTTTGGCATGTAAAACATTTCAATCAGTACTTGTATGAGAGAGAATTTACCCTCATTACTGATCATCAACAACTAGAGTCCATTTCCAATCCCCAGAAGGGTATTGCACTAGCAGCATCAGCATGAATGCAGAGGTGGGCTCTGTTTCTTGGAGGACATAATTACAAGATCAAATTCATGTGGGCATCTAATCATGGAAATGGTGATGGATTGTCCCATATACCTTTGGAAATACCTGATAAATTTACAAAAGAGGACACTCCACTTTACGTATTCTCCCAAATGCAAATTCAAAGTCTCCCTTTTATTGCAGAAATGAACAAAAGGGAAGCCAGAAAAGACCCCACACTGTCTTCGGTCTACGTGGTAACCCAAAATGGCTGGACTGTGCAGTAGAAATTCCAATACCCCATTTTTACCTGTGCCATGGTGAACTTGCCCTTGACGGAGGTTGCTTTATGTCGGGGGTTGAGAGTTGTATCATCCAAGCTGAGAGCTAAAGTGTTGGAGGAGCTGCGTGCTGGTTATCTAGACGTGGCCAAAATGAAAACGTTTGCTCGACGTTTTGTCTGGTAGCTTGGGCTAGATCGGCATATTGAGCAGCGCATTCTTTGGGGTGCTAACACATCAAGGAGATGCCAAGAGCAGTGCCACTCCATCCCTGGGAATGGTCTGCATTGCCTTGGCAGAGGATTTACGTAGTTTTGCTGAACTCTTCATGGGCATAAATTTCTCGGTAGTCATGTATGCAGCTGCAAATTGGCCAGAAGTGTTTCCAAGTGACTTTTTTCCAGCTGCACACACTAGGAATGTGCTGAGAAGCCTGTTCTTAGGGACTGATATTTCAGAACACTTAGCCAGAGACAATTGGCCATAGTTTGTTCCTGAACCGTTTGTCATTCGTGAAAATGATTGGACTAAGACATATTATATCTGCACTATACCACCCAAGCAGAAGTAGCTTGGCGGAGAGGTTTATTCAGGGTCTAAAGAATGTACTTCACTAACACTGAATCAGAAACTTGCCAATTTCCTCCTTACATATCGCAACGCAGCACACTCGACAGCCAACAAGTCACCAGCCAGGCAATTCCTGGATTGTCCTTTGTGCTCATGGTTGGGTCTACTCAAACCCAATCTTAGAATAAGTATGTAGGACAAACAGCTGAGACAAATTGAAGGCTCATCAAACAAGGAGGTTTAATGTTTCACTCCTAGACAAGCAGTTCTGGTAAGGGACTACAGAGGTGATCAAAATAGGGTATTCAAAGATTAGGGACAGAACTGGACTGTTCTTTCACCTTGTGGAAATTGCATCTGATATCATCTGGAGACGTCACATTGGTTGAGGAGGGAAGAGACAATTGTTAAAGAAGAAAGGTGTCCGGAGTTGGCAAAACCACTTCCTGTAGTTCCAGAGTCAACTCCTACAACCACCATGGAGGAGGCCCCAGAACCTGAGGTTGTTTCACAGCCACAAATCTTACCTGCTAAGCAAAGCAATTCTCCTTTAAAGTTCAAAGTAAAATTTATTATCAGATTACCTGCACGTCACCACACACAACCCAGAGATTTGTTTTCCTCTGGGCATACTTAGTAAATTTATAGGACAGTAACTGTGAACAGGATCAATGAACAACAAACTGCAAATGTAAATATAAATAGCAGTAAATAAACGAGAGCACGAAATAACAAGATAAATAGTCATTAAAATGAGACCATCGGTTATGGAATCACCAGAAATAGAATGAATACAGTTTATCAACTTGTGTTCAGAAGCCTGATGGTTGAGGGGTAGTAACTATTGTTGAACTTAGTCATGTGCATCCTGAGGCACTTGTACCTTCTACCTAATAGCAGCAGCAAGAAAAGAGCATGGCCTGGGTGGTGAGGATCATTGATGATAGATTCTGCTTTTCTACGACATTTCATGTAGATGTGCTCAATGGTTGGGAGTTCCCTTTATCAAGAAAGAAATTATGCCACAAGAGCAAGAAATCCTCCACAGCGATTAAATCTTTAGGTCTGAATGGAACAATTTAAAATTTAATATGCTGTTGATGTCTATATGATAGTTGCAGGGAGGAGTATTGTGCATTTAATGTTTCAGTTAATATTTGAATAATATTGTAAAGATATTGGTTGAAGCAATATCTTTGTAGTTTATATAATAATGCTCGCCCACCACCTCGAGGGAGTCTTGATCATAAGCGGGCCGAAACTCCTGAGGACAGATGGCAGATCAACTGATGATAGCACAGGACAGTTAACATCTTAGTTCTCGTGTATTTTCAATTCAATTCTATTATATGTAACAGTATGTAAATGGCATACGTCATTACACCACCACATCATGGTCATGTGCCTTGTTTAAAGTAATAACAAACTAAGTCATGCATGTCTCAGCTCCCTTATCTTTCTTTTGATTAGTTTAATGTTTTAGAGTTACAAAACATAACACAAGTAAGTTCTGGCAGTTCTTTGTGGAGCTCCACCGAAACGCATCAAAGTTTGGCCTAATAAAGTCATTAGCTGAAAACCTGTCCAGAGTTTCATTTTAAGAAAGGTCTTGGTGGAGAAGAGGAAAGCTGGAGAGGCAGAGCTTTAGTTAGGAGCCAATTAGCTTAAGGCAGGGCCACCAGTGGTAAGGTGAATAGAGTGAGGGCAAAACAAAGGTTTAAAATTAGGCGATCTTAGAAGGTAATTTCTCTAGGGGTCTTTACAGCCATGTTGAGGCATGAACTCCCTATCCCCCCCGTGGATATGAACATGAGAATTTTGAATTTGAATATTTTCTCTGTGAAAAATCCACAACTGCATTGACTTTGAGGCCATGATTCAACTGAAGCCATATTGGTGTAATAGGACTTGGAATTGGATGTTTTCACAAGACTCATGCCTATTTCATTTAGGGGAGCGTCTAACCCCATCTCCCTGTCAGTACATTTAGCTCTAGATTACCTTGATAATGAGAATATATCAGTCAGGATTGGTTTGATTGATCAAAGCTTATCCATCAACACCATAATACCTAATAATTTTATCACTAAAACACTTGGACCTTGGTCTTGTGAGTTGGGGGGGAGGGGGACATGGTTATCTGTAACTGACTTTTGAACTTACTTTCTGGCAGACCTCAATCAATTAGAATTAGTCAGAATGTTTCATCCATCCTAACCCTCAACACTGGTGCTGCTCAAGGTTTTGTGCTTGGACCCCAATCTACTTCTTTATGTATACAGTCGGCCCTCCTTATCCGCGGGGGATTGGTTCCAGGACACCCCCCCCCCCCGCCCCCCACGAATACCAAAATTCGCAGATGCTCAAGTCCCTTATTTAATATGTATCAGTGCAGATGTCTTTAGGACCCAGCGGAACCCCGGACTTTATTTAACATGTCTCCGTGCGGTGGACATTAGGACCTGGCGGTGCAGCTCTGAATTTGCAGTGTTTCTGTTCACAAAAATAATCACAATCACGATTGAAAGTAAGGTGGAAGTAATAAAGCGATCGGAAAGAGGTGAGACGCCATCAGTCACTGGAAAAGTGTTAGGCTACAGTCGGTCAACAGATCACAACAATTTTAATGGAGAATGTGAAAGGCCATGCCCCGATGAAAGCTACAATTATTACTAAGCAACGCAGTGGTTTAATTATTGAAATACATATGTTTCTTAAGTGTTTTTCTGCATAGAAATGTAAAATATGTACTATATACTAAGTTTGACTAACTGACGTTAAATAATACCGGATGTACCTGTTCCGACTTCAAATCCGACTTAAAGATGGACTCAGGAATGGAACTCATTCATAACCCGGGGACTGCCTGTACTTTTAAGTCATTTCTAGATTACTTATAATACCTAATACAATGTAAATGCTATGTAATAGTTGTTATACTGTATTGTTTAGAGAATAATGACAAGAAAAAATAGTCTGTACATGCTCAAACAATGAGTGCTGGAGAGAGAACTTCTGGGTTTTCCCGATCCGCGGTTGATTGAATCTGTGCATAAGGAGGGCCGACTGTATATGATTTTGAGGTCCAATACAGGGCCAACTAAATCTTAAATTTTGCCAATGAGACCACTGTCATTACCCAGATCAGCCACAATGGAATACAAGGTAGTGTAGTGGTTAGCACAAAGCTTTGCAGTGCAAATGATCACCATCCAGGTTTAATTCTTGCCACTGTGTGTAAGGAGTTTGTACATTCTTGCTATGACCATATGGGTGTCCTCCAGGTGCTCCAGTTTCCTTGCACATTCAAACAATACATCCAGTTATGGTTAGTGAGTTGTGGACACGCTATGGTGGGCTTTCAGACTCTGTTGGTCATTGATGCAAAATGTCACATTTCACTGTAAGTTTTACTGTTTTGACATACATGTTACAAACAAGACTAATCCCTACCAATGATGAGATGGAGTATAGGTGAGAGACTGTGAATCTTGTGTCATTTGTCAGAACAACAACCAAGCCCTTAATGTTAGCAAGACAAAATAATTGGTGGTTGACATAAGGAAGCAGGGATAATGGATAATGGATCGACAGGTTCAAGTTCTTAATCCTTATTACAAAAACTCTCCTGGTCTCCATGTTTTGATGCAGTGATCAGGAAAGCATGGTAGTGAATGTAAATTTCCCACAGATGGCAGTGGAGAAGAAGTTGTTTTTGAATCTGATTACCTGGGCTTTCAAGGTCCTCTATCATTTCGATAAAAGATAAAAGAGAGATGGGAATAGACAGGGTGGCAGGCATCCTGGATGATGCTGTTAGCCTTTCTGATCCAATGCACTACAAAAATATTCTGCATTGACCAGGCAGTGTTTAATGGTCTCAACAGAAGCTGACGGTTTATGTTGCGTATTTAATTTTTCATTAGTATTTGAGTAATATTGTAAATATATTGTTTGATAAAGCATTCTTTGTTGTTTAAATAATTCATTATGATAGGTTAAAATAAGTGAACTGCATGCACCAAGTCGCTACCATGTTATATGTGCATGTCTGGCTTGCAGTTTAAAAAAAATAAGACCCATTTTCCTTGGCTCTCATTTTTTTTTATTTCAATTAGATTTATATTTAGAGTTTCAAACCAGAAGTGGCAATGAGTTTTTTTTAAAAAGGAACCTGAGATGACTACTTACCTGTTGAAGAGCAGCGGGATGCTTGAGCTTTTAAAAAAGCACACTGAGAAACAGTTGAGTTGAAAATAAAAACACAGCACATTTTTTTCTTTACATTACATTTTCTTGGCAAAAGAAAAGATGAGCAAGTTAAAAAAAGACAAAACAGAAAAACTCATGGGTTCATAAACAGTGAATACAGGGTAATAATTATCATAAAAATAAGAGCTGGCTGCATTAGAAAGATTGATGCATTTGATTACACAAAAGATAACTGGAATACATATACTGAATGGATTGAGCAGTATTTTAAAGCAAATGTAATAGCAAATGAAAAATGAGTGGCAGTTTTGCTGATTGCATTGGATAGAAAAACATAGAGTGTGTTTAGGAATATGAATGCACCAACCAAACCAGCTGAAGCAAGCTTTGCTAATATTATGAAAGTAATGCAGGAACATTTAGAAGCACAACCATTGCTGATTGCAGAGTGCTTTGAGTTTTAAAAGAGGGATGAAAAAGAAGGGGAGTCCATCTCAGAGTACATGGCTCAATTGAAGAAGTTTCCTGAGCATTGTCAGTAGAGTAATGAGCATAATGATCCAGTGAGAGATTGTTTAGTTTGTGGAATCTTACAAGAAAGCTTGCAAAATCAGCTCCTAACAACTTACATTTAAAAAAGCAGTTGAAATAGCTGTATCAATGGAAGAAGCAGACAGAAATGCTATAGAGTTGGAGTCGGGAGTGGAGTTGAGTATGAACATATTTGTAGTGCTTAAACAGAAAATGGCTTGGCTGAACAAATTGTGTTACGGTGGTGGCAGAGGCTTACATACACCAGACCAAAGTAGATGTAAAGGTAAAACTTGCAGAAAATGCAACAAAGTAAGACACATGCAAAGAGCATGTTGGTCAGACAAAAATAAATGGACTGCCAAGGGAAGAGCAAAAGGTAAATAGTCAAGTTGCATTTGCAAAAGGAGGACTAATCTGCATGCTGCTGTTGACAATTCTGATAATGATAGTGACACAGGACTGAATTGCCTTGAGATTTACTATGTGTAAACTAACAAGAAACAAACAACATCAGAAGTCAACAGCAAATTAATTAAAGCGGAATTGGACACTGACTTGGCCTTTTCAGTCATTCCAAATCTGGTAACTGGGCTCCACCCCTTGAACTCATTACTACAGTTTGGGAAGAAATGGCAATGGACATAGAAGTATGAAGTGGCTTTCCAAAAGGCAAAGCAAATGGTGATGTCAGACACTGTCCTCACACATTGTGATCCACATCATGCAGTGCTCGCCATGCACTGTTTGGGATGCCAACACATCCAGAAGAAAGGTGTTCAGAGTCAACACAATCTGTCAGAACCACTCCCTGCAGTCCCAGAGTCAACTCCTACAGCCTGAAGGGAGGAGCCCACAGTACCTGAGATTTCTTGTCACAGCCTCAAGTCTCATCTGCCACACAGAGTGTCTCCCCTTTGCCAGGAAAGATGTTATCCCACAAAAGTAAGAATGCCACCACAGTGATTAAATCATTAGGCCTGAATGAAACAGTTTAAAATTTACTGTGCTGTTGATGTCACATATTTGTATTATACAGTATACTGTGTATATAGTTGAGATGCATTTTATATCGAGTTGCAGTTTATAGCTAAGCAGGGAGGAGAATGGTGTATTTAATATTTTAGTCATGTTTGAGCAATATTGTCAATATATTGCTTGATTTGGCATTCTTTGTTGTTTAAATAACTTTTAAATGGGTTATGTGTAAAAATAAGTGAACTGCATACACCATGATCTGTCTTGCTTAAATTGAAAAAAAATAAAACTAAAACCCACTCCCCCGGGATCCTGTCATTTTCTTGTAGTTAAATTCATGTTTTATAGTTATAAATCACAACAACCAAGAGCAGAGAAGTTGCCAAGCTAAAATGTAACTTGTTTGGTTATTTTTTGCAGCATACAGTATCTGTAGAGGTTTGAGAAGATTCTCATGGACATGCCAAAACTGACTATTTATTTATTTAGTGATGCAGCACAGAGTAAGCCCTTCCAGCCCTTCGAGCTGTGCCACCCCAGCAAACTCTGATAACCCTGATTTAACCCTAAACTATCACAGAACAATTTGCAGGGACCAATTAACCTACACAGTACACCTTCAGACTGTGGGAGGAAACGGAAGCACAGGGAAAAATCCATGCATTCCATGAGAAGTACATACAGAGACCCCTTACAGAGCAAGATGAGTTGTACTCTAAATGCCAAACCCCATCCTCGAGCTACGTTATCAATTAAATTCAAATTAAAGTGAAAGAAATGATTCATAAAAACAAGGTAAAATTCAAACTGGGTTACTTGTACTAAGGCCATTAACTGTGTAAATAGTTCCACCAGATGTGTTGGCAGTTAGGACAGGAACATCATATACAGTACAGCTGGTCAGTCCACTTGGGCAATTTTCAGGGAATATGAGAGTGTCTTGATTAATTACCTGGGAGAGAATGTGACATTGGAATTTGGAGAAGGATTACACGCAAAAAAAGCAAAGAACATGCAGATACATAACCAATTTAACAGAACAGGGGAAACAACCAAATTTTATCTTATTACCTTGTTTTCCCAGTGCTGTTTCAAGTATTGCAGTACAATTTAGGCCAAGATTTTTCAACCTCATATGGCTTGTAAATTGCGGAAACAGGATGTCCCAAAACTGCTTGCTCAAATAAAAATCCTGAATAATAATAATGATTATATTTTTAGGATTACTGATGCAAAATTTGTGGCGTTCATGCTTCGCTGCTCTGAGTTGTACATCTACAGGCACACGACCAGAAGGTTAAGAATAAAAAGTAAAACTGAAGTGAAGGAAAGAGAGGAAGAGTTTGAATCAAAAAAACAGATTACAGAAAAATAAGCCAACCAAGAAGTATGCAAACCTTAAAGGAGCTAGAATTCTGTCTAATCCTGACTCTGAGAAACTTCCTATTTTTTCTGACATGAAGTTTAATGCTTTTATTTTTAAATGGTGATAGTCATATTGTTCATATGTAATCAATACACTGAACAGAAAATCAAATTTAATAAGGCATAACGTTTTCCATTCAATCCAAACCCTCAGTATCTGTAGGGAGCTTTAATTACAGCATTATTAAATAAATTGAAATTGAAATATAAGATACTGTATATGACATGGATTAAGAGATTGAATCTCTCATCCTAGACAGTACCCATTTAATGGGCAGAAGTCTACTACACCAATTGTCTTGGGTCTTTCAAAAGTAGCCAAAGAAAAATCCATTGATGAAGAATTTAGTCTGGTGTAGAAAGTATAGTAATAGACTGCTGAAATCTTCCAGAGGCAATTAGATGAGGGTTGCTTGAAAGTGGCAGAAGAGCTACAATATGGGAAAGGAGCAGTGGAATGGGTGCACCAGTGAAGACAGTAGAAAAACTGTTTTGTGCAGAGAGCGGGAGTGTGAAATTTGGAATTGCCATCCACAAATGAAAAGTGATGCCAGGGCAATTGCAAAGTTTAAAGTTTTGATTGGTATATATATATTTTTGTTTGTCAGTGGAATAATTGGAATCAGTTTATTGTTGTCAAATGTCCCAAGATAGAGTGAAATGTCTGTCTTGCAAATGCAGATCAAATCATTGTGTAATACATTGAGGTAAAATAAAATAATAACAGTGCAGATAAAATGTTCCAGATAAAGTACAGTGCAGGTAAACAATAAGGTAAGAACCTAACAAAGCGTATTGAGATGGCAAGATTTTCCATCTTATCATGCTAGGGAACAATTTAATAGTCTTGGTAGAGTGGAGTAGAAGCTGTTCTTTTGCCTGGTGTACATGCTTTCAGAAATTTGTATCTACTGCTCAATAGACCATAACAAGGTAATGGTGATGTTCATTCCTAAGAACTTGATCTCCCAACCTTCTCAACATCAATGCTGTTGATGTAAAAAGGAGCTGTCTATCTTCTTCCTGTATAGACTTTGACTCATCGTTATGTATTTATTATAGAGTTCGCTATGGTGGTATCACCTGCAAATAGAAACACCACTCCCCACCCCACTGTTCTCTTGTCTAATGTACAGTATCTGCAAAATAAAACTGAAGAAAAGGGGTGACATGTTAGCACAATGTTATTACAGTACCAGTAAGTGAGGTACAATTCCACCACTGTCTGTAAGGAGCTTGAATGTTCTGCCCGTGATGTGATTGTGTTGGTTTCCTATGTGTGTTCCGGTTTCCTCCTACATTCCAAAGATGTATAGGTTATTAGGTTAATTGGTCACATGGATGTAATTGGGTGGTGTGGGCTAACTGTTCCAGAAAAGTATGTTATTGTGCTGTATTTCTAAATTAATAAGCATACCAGAAAAATATTGGAGTACCAGAGGGACATCAGAGACTGCTGTGTACTGTGCTTCACAGAGACATGGCTCACCCCCATGGCTCACCCCCAGACAATGTGCTCCAGCCTGATGACTTCATCTCCACCATATGGACCAGGCAGAGGCGGCAGAGTCTGTTTCATTAATATCTCATTGTGATGCACAGATGTGGCAGTTCTGACTTGGTCCTGCTTTCACAATCTAGAACATCTGACAGTTAAGCATTGACCATTCTATCTGCCAAGGGAGATCTCTGCCATCAGTACACCTTCCATCCCTGGCAAATGTCACATAGTACTGGAGGAACTGAGCAATGAGATCAGCTGTCACAAGACAGCACACAATGTTGCCTTCCTGATAATTGCAGGGGACGTCAACCGGGCCAACTTGAGGCTTATCGTGCCATCCCATGCCTGCACTTGACAAGTCTGATCACTTGGCTGTACTTCTACTCCTGATGTACTGGCAGAGACTGAGGACTGCAGCCCCAGTGGAGAGGGTCACAAAGGTATAGTCAAGGGAGGTGGAAAACGTGAATCAGTACACTGGACCATATTCACAGATTCACCTTCAGATATTAATGAATATACTGCAATTGTGTCCAAATTTATCAATACCTGCATGGATGAGTGTGTGCGTTTGAGAACGTACAAAATGCACCCAACCAGAAGGATGAACTAGGAGACTTACAGTCTGCTGAGGGTTAGATCTGTAGTGTTCACAACCAGTGATCCTGAACCTGACAAGAAGTCCAGATACAGAAGACTATTTTGGAAGTGAAAAGACAATTTTGTGTGAAACCAGAGACACAAACAGATACGGGACAGCTGAACAGGGTTTTCAACGGTGAAACTAAATAGCATACATGGCTAGAATTAGCATGAGCAAGGAGCCAGACCCACGCAATTTGCCTACCATCATAACAGGTCTACAGTGGATGAAAACTCATTGGCTCTCCACTAGGCTGCAGTCCAACTGGACAATGGCAAAATGTATATCACTCTGCTGTTTATTGATTACATCTGAATGTTCAACACCATCAGCCCTTCAATTCTAATCTACAAGCTTCACAACATGGGTCTCTCTACCTCCCTTCACAAATGGATCCTTCACTTTCTCATTGGGAGACCATTGTCAGCGCGGATTGGTAATGACATCTTATCCTTGCTGATAATCAACCAGGTACC
The DNA here is from genome assembly GCF_048418815.1 of Hemitrygon akajei. Taxonomy (NCBI): domain Eukaryota; kingdom Metazoa; phylum Chordata; class Chondrichthyes; order Myliobatiformes; family Dasyatidae; genus Hemitrygon; species Hemitrygon akajei. The sequence goes on from NC_133128.1 coordinate 160,336,275, forward strand.
CCTCAAGGATGCAAGCTTACCCCACTGGTCACATCACTGTCTGGTATGGAGGACCCAATGCACAAGATCAAAAAGCAGCTGCAGAGAATTACACCTCAGCCAGCTCCACCATGGGCACAACTCTCCACATTATCAAGTTTGTCTTCAAAAGGCATTACCTCAGAAGGCAGCATCCATCATTAAGGAGTTTGACCACCCAGATCATGTTTTCTTCTCATAACAACCACCAGAGAGGAAGTGGTTCATTATATTTTTCATTATAACTTATAGTAATTTTCATGGCTTGCAGTGTACTGCTGCCATAAAACAACAATTATCATAACATACATAAGCAATAATAAACATGTTCTGATTCTGAAACATAGAGATGGAGTTGGAGCAGAATCAGAGCAAACAAACTGCTTTATTAATAACAAACAAGAAAAAATCTGCAGAAGCTGGAAATCTGAGCAACACACACAAAATGCTGGAGGAACTCAGCAGGCCAGGTAGGAAAAGAGTATAGTCAATGTTTCAGGCCGAAACCCTGCGGCAGGACTAGAGAAAATAGGCTGAGGAGTAGATCTGAAAGGTGGAGAGAAGGGAGAGCGAAATGCCAGGTGATAGGTGAAACTTGGAGATGTTGGGGGGGGGGGGGGTGGGGGGTGTGGAATGAGGTAAAGAGCTGAGAAATTGATAGGTGAAAGAGACAGAAGGCCATAGAAGAAAAAAGGTGTGGGGAGGGAGAAGCACCAAAGGGAGGCAATGAATGGGTAAGGAGATAACATGAGAGAGGGACAAAGTGAAAGGTGATGGGGAGGCATTACTGGAAGTTTGAGAAATCGATGTTCATCCCATCAGGCTGGAGGCTACCCAAACCTCTCATGTTTTCCCCCTTTCATGTTATCTCCATGCTGCAGATCAACTCCCTCTAGTTCTCCTTCCCCACCCCCCCCAACTTTCTTCTATGGCCTTCTTGCACTAATCAACTTCCTAGCTCTTTGCTTCATCCCTCGCTCTCCAAATTTGTACTCTTTTTCCATTGATGCTGCCTGGCCTGCTGAGTTCCTCTAGCATTTTGTGTGTGTTACTTTATTAATAACACTTCTATTGGTAAATGATCACTGCAAATAATTTAGAGGTGGACAGAGGCAAGGCTGCTTTAAGACATAGTCTGGGCCTGTCTCTGAGAGAGAGGAAAGACCCAAGGCTTCATTGATTTGAGCACCAGGCCGAATTGAAAAGGTTGGGTTCAGGACGAACTGTGGAGTTGGGCCCCAGAGCATATGGAAGTGACAGGGCCTGGGTCCAAGAACAGGGAGCGACCCAGCATTTGGATGGTTTAAGTTTAGGGCCAGATTGAAAGAGACAGAGTGTCGGTACAGGAAGTGACGGATGGGCCAATTCTGCTCACTGCTCTGCAATGTTTACTTGACTCTGCTCTGCACTGAACAGAGGCTGTGGCCTTCTTTGGCTGCAGTGCTGCCTGTTTTTGTATCTGTGGACTCACTTCCAGAAAACTTCAGTTCTGAATGTTACTTGCTTCCTTTTATTGTTTGCTTAATTTTTTCCTGGACATTGGGTGTTGGACAGTCGTTCTTTTGGGTTCTTTGTTTTGTGGCTGCATGTAAGGAGACATACTTCAAAAATAAATGAATTTGGAACCTATTGAAGCCAGACCTGTAGTCAATAAATGGAGCAAAAGTGGAGTTACATTACCATCAGAGCTCCCCAAATGGCAGGATAGGTCTGAGGGATTGATTCTGTTCCTCTTCCTGAGTTGCCATGAAATGCAAAAAGAGATATCTGAGAGAAAGCAAAATACTTGCCCTACATAGCTACTTCGTTTCCACTTCATTATTTAGTAAATGAAGGACATTGCTGGACAGTCTTACCCCTTAATTATCATAGTAGAAAAAACTTACATGGCTTCTTACCCAATTACAGTGTAAGATACAGAGAGATTTACATTCCTGCAAAAATGAGATCCTGCTCTACATCCTTGCAACGTTAGAGTATAGGTTGAGAACCCTTATCCAAAATGCTTGGGGCTGGAAGTGTTTCAGATTTGTATTTTTTCGGATTTTGGAGGTCACCGTTATTTCTGACTCTTTATTTATGTGCTACCAGCGAGCAGTCTTTGTCTTAAAGACAAGTACATACAATACTTAACAATAAAAATTAATATAATGAAAATATAATATTTGCAGGCAGCAAAAGCCTCACAGCAGCATCAGGAGATAAAGTGAATCTGTTGCTGAACAACAACAAACAACGACAGGTGCTCAGTCTCCACCTACGACACCATGTTTTGATTTTTAAAATTACGATACACCATATTTGCTGTTCACTTCTTTTAGGTTTTATGTAAGGTATAAAAACAATCAGTATTGAAGATTTGTTCTGGTATTAGAGTTTCATCAATGATGATCTTCACAAAATCATTAATGAGTTTCACTGTTACTTTGTGATCACATTATCTTTAAAAATTTAATGCTGTGCCTTTACTTAAATTTCTGCAACCACCCTGCTGAATATTCAAAATTACTTTCAATTTTCAGTGCATCGTGATAAATCTTTGCTTGTTTCATGATCAGCATACCGTTAAGTAGCATATGTTCATTCCGACGCTGATGAATCCACTTTCGATACATGATTGAGACCTTTATTTTTCATTTTATGCAGTGCTTTCTATTTTTTCATTAACTTCTGTTCATTATGTATGCGAGGTCACTTCTCAGACCTATCTGTGGTGCACAGACCTATTCATTGCCTGGGAACATTCCCAGCGTGATGTAGAATTTTTTATTTGTGATGTCATGTCAATGATAAAAAAAATTAGGATTTTGGATAAGGGGTATACAACCTGTACACAAGCATCATTTCACAACACATTTTTTTAAGTGTTGCTTCCACAAACTTTTTATTTGTTTATGATAGACCTCTTAAAGCTGAACACAAATGTAACTTCGGACGACTTGATTCACGTAGGAATGTGGAGAAACAAAAAATTAGCTTTTATTGAATATAATGAGTTTAATTGCATAATTGTGCTGACACTTCGCAATAGTCCAACAAAGCTAAAAATGCTTTGTTGATGATTTTCATTTGTACTCAGTTTCTGAGGCTTCTCGCTTAAGTGTCTAACAGTAATCAGCTAGCATTGATGGATTCCAGTTGTCCTGATACAATTTCTCCATGACCTCAATGTCATGGTGAGATCTCTCACCATGCTCATCACTGACCATAAGACTAAAGACCATAAGACATAACAGCAGAATTAGGCTATTCAGCTGACTGAGTCTGCTCTGCCATTTCATCATGGCTGATCCCAGATCCTATTCAACCTCATATACCTGCTCTCTCACCATATCCCTCGATGTCCTGACCAATCATGAATCTATCAATTTCCGCATCCACCACATTCTGTTGCAGAGCACTCTTTGGCTGAAAAATTTCCTCCTTATTTCTGTTCTAAAAGGTCACCCCTCAATTTTGAGACTGTGCCCTCTAGTTCTGGATACCCCCACCAGAGGGAACATCCTCTCCACATCTATCTTATTTCATCCTTTCAATATTTGTGAAGTTTCAATGAGATCCCTATGCACTCTTCTAAATTCCAGTGAGTACAGGCCTAAAGCAGCCAAACGGTCCTCATACGTTAACCCCTTCATTCCTGGAATCATCTTCGTGAACCTCTTCTGGACTCTCTCCAATGACAGTACATCCTTTCTAGGATAAAGGGCCCCAAACTGTTGACAATAGTGCAAGTGTGGTCTAACTAGTGTCTTATAAAGCTTCAGCATTATCTCCTTGTTTTTATATCCTATTCCCCTTGAAATAAATGCCAACGTTGTATTTGCCTTCTTTACCACAGACTCAACCTGTAAATTAACCTTCTGGGAGTCTTGCACAAGGACTTCTAAGACCCTTTGCACCTCTGATATTTGAATCTTCTCTCCATTTAGATAACAGACTGAACTATTGTTCTTATTACCAAAATGCATTATTGTACATTTCCCAACACTGTATTCCATCTGCCACTTTTTTGCCCATTCTTCTACTTTGCCATTCCATAATTGGTGCCAGTATCTCTTCTGTTACATCATAGGATTTTATCTTGTTAAACAGCCTCATGTGAGGCATTTTATCAAATTCCTTCTGAAAATATAAGTGAATGACATCCACTGCCTTTCTTTTGTCCACCCTGCTTGTTACTTCATTGAAGAATTCTAACAGGCTACATTTCCTTTTACAGAAACCATGCTGACTTTGACTTACTTTATTATTAGTTTCCATGTATCCCAAAACCTTGTCCTTCTTTTGAGAAGAATGAGAGGAGATCTTATAGAAATGTATAAAATTATGAAAGGGATAGAAAAGATAGAGGCAGGAAAGCTGTTTCCACTGCACTGGTAGGTGAGACCAGAACTAGGAGACATAGCTTCAAGATTTAGGAAAGTAGATTTAGGACGTAGTGAGAAACTACTTTTCCCAGAGAGTGGTGAATCCGTGGAATACCCTGCCTAATGAAGCAGTGGAGGCTACCTCAGTAAATATATTTAAGACAAGGTTGGGTAGATTTTTGCATAGTAAGGGAATTAAAGGTTATGGGGAAAAGGCAGGCAGGTGGAGATGAATCCATGGACAGATCAGTCATGATCTTATTGAATGGCAGAGCAGGCTCGACTGGCTGGATGGCCTAATCCTGCTCCTATTTCTTATGTTCTTATGTTAATAATGGACTCCAACACTTTCCCAACCACGAAGGTTAGATTATTTGGCCTATAATTTCCTCCCTTCTTAAAGAGTCGAGTGACATTTACAATTTTCCAGTCCTCTGGGACTCTGCCAGAATCAAGTGATTCTTGAAAGGTTATGACCAATGTATCTGCTATCTCTTCAGCAACATCTTTCAAGTCTCTGGGATGTAGTATATCTGGTGCAGATGACTTAAGACTTTGGGTTTGCCTTTGAATGACACTCAGAAACTTCTAGCATACAGCTGGTGTCTTTCACAGTAACGACGGAAGAAAAGTACTTATTAAGTTTATCTGCCATTTTTTTGTCCCCCATTACTGCCTCACCAGCATCATTTTCCAGTGGTCCAATATCAACTCTTGCCTCTCTTTCATTCTTTATATAACTGAAAAAACTGAAAAAAATGTTTATATTATTGGGTAGTTTGCCCTCATATTTAATCTTTTCTCTTCTTATAGCTTTTTAAATTGCCTTTTGTTGGATTTTAAAAGCTTCTCTATCATCCAACTTCCCACTCACTTTTGCTACTTTATATGCCCTTTCCTTGGCTTTTATGCAGTCTGTAACTTACTTTGTCAGCCATGTTTGCCTAATCCTGCCATTTGAGAACTTCCTCCTCTGTGGGAGATATCTATCCTGCACCTTATGAACTATTCCCAGAAACATCAGCTACCTCTGTTCTGCCATCATCCCTGCCAGTATCCTCCTCCAATCCACCTGGGCATGGTCCACTCTCATACCTCTTTAATTCCCTTTATTCCATTGTGATACTGATACATGTGACTTATGCTTCTCCCTCTCATACTGCAGTATGAATTCAACCATATTATCATCATAGCCTCCCAAGGGTTCCTTTATATTAAGCTAATAAAATCTGGGCTATTACACAACACACAATCTAAGATAACCCTTCCCCTAGTAGGCTCGAGCACCAGCTGCACTAAAAAGCCATCTCATAGGCATTCAACCAATGCCCTCTCTTACGATCTGACAGCAATCTGATTTTCCCAATCCTCTTGCATATTGAAGCCCCCCCATTACAATTGTGCCATTACTCTTATGACATTACTTTTCCAGCTCCCATTGCAATCTCAACCCCACATCTTGGCTACAATTTGGAGGCCTATATAAGTCACATAATGGATTTTTTTACCCTGTCATTTTCTTAACTCCACCCCAAAGATTCAAGATTCTCTGATCCTATGTCACCTCTTTATAAGGATGTAATTCCATCTCTTACCAATAGGGTCACACTACCACCTATGCCTTCCTGCCTGTCCTTTCAATACAAAGTACATCCTTTGATGTTAAACTCCCACTATAACCTCTTTTCAGCCATGACCCAGTGATGCCCACAATGTCACATTGACCAATCTCTAATTACACCACGAGTTCGTTCACCTTATTCCAAATGCTACGTTTATTTAAATGCAACACATTCAATCCTGCATTCTTTGCCCTTATAAATTTTGCCTCTATGGTGCAACTTAACTCTGCTGTGTCTGCAGTTGTACCCAATCATTGGCTTGTACTTCTTTACATTCATATGATATCATCTACTTGTGAACCTGCTGGCCCATCCTCAGCTCTATCGTACCGGCTCTGTCCCGCACTCCGAACAGCTTTAGTGAACCTGCCCACAAGGATATTGGCCCCCCTCAGATTCGAGTGCAACCTGTCCCTTTTGTACAGGTTCTATTGCCCCAGAAGAGATCCCAATTATCCAGAAATCTGAATCCCTGTCCCTTGCACCAGTTCTTCAGCCACACATTAATCCACCACCTCATGCTATTCCTATCCTCATTCTAACATGACACAGGCAGCAACGCTGAGGTTACTACCCTTGCGGTCCTGCTTCTCAGCTTCCTTCCTAACTCTCTGTATTCTGCTTTTAGGACTTCCTCTCTTTTTCTACCTGTATCGTTGGTACCAATATGTACCACAACTTCTAGCTGGTTACCCTCCCTTTTCAGGATATTGTGGGCGTGTTCAGAAACATCGTGGACCCTGGCACCTGGGAGGAAAATTACCATCCGTGTTTCTTTCTCGCATCCACAGAATCACCTATCTGTCCCCTTAATTATGGTGTCCCGTATTACAGCTGCCGCTCTCTTCGGTTTCCTGCCCTTCTGAGCCAGTGGACTGGACTCAATGCCAGAGGCATGGCCACTGTTGCTTCTCCAGGTAGGCCATTCCCACGCCCCCCCCCACCCCCACAGTATCCAAAATAGAGTACTTATTGTCGAGGGGGACAGCGAATGATCACTCTCCACTATTTGACATTCTCCCTTCCCTCTCCTGACTACGCCAAGATTAACAGGGAAGCAGTCTAAGTGGAAATGTAGAAAATGAATCTTTAGTGACATGTTGCACTTCATGGTTTTGTATGCTTGCAGCATGTTGTCAACCAGCTGCACATTGTTTGAAGCTATTGTAGCATAAAATGATCGAATGTGAAATTTTTAATGACATCTTTTAATGCCTTCTATGCAATTTTCTCCGGCCATATTAGAAGTTCTCTGAATTGCCTGTCATTGATTACCTGTTTGATTTGTGGACCATCAAAAATGCTTTCCTTAGTGTTCAAGTTATTCTTCCTTGAATTTGGAATTGAGATAACAAATATAGGCAATTTCAAAAAGACGGTGCATGGTAGGAAATTTCATGGTGATTTTCATGATCAACTGCCCAAAAACAATAAGATAGAGCTGAAACATTTGTTGTCCAGTGTTACTTTTAATCTACTGGCCTTTTTGTTATCAGTAGATTATTTTATCTTCCTAAAGAATGCCATGAGATTACTAATCATGTTTGATTTGCAACCACATCCTGGTTTCTGGAAGAACTCCACAAATAACATTACAAGTCCATTTTTTTTTTTACTTTGGCCAGATTTCTACAGAGAATTCACACACCTCAACAGCTGCAAGTTACTCTTTCGATAGTGAATAATAATAGTGGATTATGTTCAAATTAAGTCTCATGATACCAGCTAATAAATTTTCCTCTTTACCTACATTTTGTCCATCTCCATGTCTGAAGCTGCAGACCATCTGTAATCTACTTTTATTATGTTGGTCTATCGATACGCTCGAACCACAATATTATCTGTAGGATCCGTGGACTTAATTCTCTTCTAACCATAAAAAGTACCAGCATATGTGCTTACTCATAATGACCTTATTTGCTTAACACTTACACGTGATGCATAATCGCATACTAAAGATAGCTGATTAAATTGAAACTCTTGTTTCGGTTATGGAGATTGTCAGGGACAGAAAAATAGCTAGGTTGGAAGCAAATATGTGATGTGCAAATCATTGGGCAGATGATGAAAGCATGGCCAAAAGGAGAAGATTGAGGAGCTGTGTTTGTCAGAGAGGATCAGGAGGGTGTCATGGAAATGCAGTTATTTGGGGAGTAAACAGGGTGAGTGGTAATGGAGCAGCTCAGGCCATCAGTGGGTCATTTGTGAACCATCATTAAGAAGGAACACTTAACGAAGACAGAGGCATCAAATCTTTTAGAAGTGAAGGAAGTCGGATCGGGCCCCTTTTCAATAACAGTAAATCCAGTGCAATCTTCTTGTAAAGGCCTGCTTCAAAACAGCTGCAATAGAATTTCCAGTCATTATATTGAGCTGTATGAGACTAACACTTTGCATTCTATCTTCAAAGAGTGGGTTTGTTCTTGGATAAGGTCCATAAAAGTCAAACTGGGATTGAAGTTTTGGTCTATGAGAAGATATTCAATTGGGAAATATATTCAGATGGAATATTTCTTGGAATCTCTTCTGAAATTGGCACAAACCAATGACTAGTCCTAAAAACAATTATAGACGTTTTAAATGAAAAAGACATTCCAGAAAATAAAATTGCAGTGTGGAATCAAACAAGTTGATCCTTAGTGTTTAATTTCTTTATTGAAGGCTCAACAATGCATGAGTGAAAAAAATGGCATTAACGGTTGAAGAAAAGCAAACAAACAGACAATTTTCCATTGACCCGCCCCCCTCCAGGCAACTTAGACATGGGCAAAATTGAACCCTACCCAGCAAACTGAATAATATGTTTATAGCACAGAAAGAAACCATTCTGCTAATCATGACTCTCCACCAAAGCAACTCTCTCATTCCAACTCACATCTTATCTTTGCTTTTTTAAAACTATTTCCTCTTCAGGTCCACGATGGAACCTACCTACCTCTACCGCAAGCAAATCTGAGATTCTAAGCACTCTTTTCATTAAGAAAGATTTTTCTCAAACCATTCTTAACTCCCTTCCTCTTCATTTCATACCTTTGACCTCTAGAGCTTAACCCTTCGAAACTTACAATAGGGGTTGCATGCCAATAGCTCCTCATACTTTACAAACCTTTGGCTTCTCGTGGTCCTATCAGCTTCATTGTTGCAAAGATGGCCCCTTAACCCACTTCACCATTTAGTAATATTATGGGTTTCCCTTTATTTCTGTATTGTGAAGTTTCAGATAATGCAAAAGCACAATATACCAGTTTGAATACTGCCTGCCATATCAAAACTGAAGACCACTTAATGATCAGAATTGCAACTTGTTTCATTGACCTTCCTGCCATCCGGTTAGGTATAATTTTAATCTGTTCTTCACACTCTCTTTCCTAGCCCAACTGTCAGAAGGGCCATGCTGTGCTTATGTATTGCTGCCATCAAATTCAGCCGGGATTTCATGTTCTCATACTTTCTGGGCATCATCACCCTTTCCAGCAAACATGCTCTCCTCTTACTTCATCTCTCTAAATAAGAACATTAGAAATAGGAGTAGGAGGAGGCCACCTGGCCTTCTGAGCCCAACTTTCCATTCAGTAAGATCATTGTTGACTTGGCTGTGGACTCTGCTCCATCTACTTGCCCTTTCCCTTTAACCCTTAATTGCCTTGCTATACAAAATATAATCTAACTGTCCCTTAAATATAATTAGCTTCTACTACTTCCCTGGTCTGAGAATTCTAAAGATTTACTATTCTCTGGGAAAAGCAGCTTCTCCTCATCTCCATCCCAAAGTACTCCCCTGGATCTTAAGGCCATGTTCCCTAGTTCTAGTCTCAGTCACCATTGGAAACAACTTTGCCGTTTCTATCTCATCTATCCCTTTCACTATTTTACACGTTTTTATATGATCCCCTCACGTTCTTCTGGATTCCAGTGACTACAGCCCCAGGTGATTCAATCTTTCCTCATAAAGCTAACCCCTGTTGAGTCGGCTCTGCGCCATCTCCAAGGTCAGTATGTCTTTCCTCAAATAAGATGAAAACTGCATGCAGTTTTCTATGTGTGGCCTCACCAGTACCCTGTCCATTTGTAGCATATTCTCTTTGTTAGTATACTGTATGTTTCCTCAAATAAGGAGACCAAGGTAGTATGTGTCCAGGAAAAATAAGTGGCAGGAAAGATCATTGTGGACTTTAAACCACTTTTATAATGCTGTTTTCATTGTAAACATAATGTATGGTTCTATTTCTTTTAGAGCAATGACTCCTCTTAGCATGACGTCTGGTCAGTTGCTACGCATATGCATTTATCTGTTGACTACACATGTGCATTGTTCTCTCTCTCTGCCCTCCACTCTCTCCTCCATCTCTCTCTCATGAATACACCAGTTAAAGCCATCTCCCATGTGTGTGTATTCATTTATTTGATATGTAGTTGTGCACAAACACAACAAATAGGTGATGAGTATGAACCTGAATGTCAGAGCATATCACCAACTGTACCGACAGTCATCAGATGAAACAGCGAGAGGACCGAATGAAACAGTATGGAGTAGGTCACGAACGCTAATAAAGGGACACGTGAGTACAGCATAGTACATAGTGAAAGATGCAACCAGCAACTTTAAAATGAAAACAACATAGTGATGGGAAAGCTGATGAATTTGATAGTGCTAATGAAGGCTATAAGTTATATCAAGAGAGTTGAACTGTATTGCAAGGCGAATGACATGGCTGAGCAAAAGAAAGCCCCTATGTTTCTTAGTTTAATGGGTGCAAAAACCTACAGTCTCCTAAGCAACTTAGTAACCCCTGAAAAACCAGCAAACAAGATGTTCGACAAAATTATTATGACAATTTTACAAAATCACTTGAGACCTAAATCACTGGTAATAGCTAAGAGTTTTATATTTTACAAAAGGAGCCAGTCAAAGGATGAAAGTATTTCTGAATACATTGCAAAACTCTGCAAACTTTTCCAGTACTATGACTAGAGATGAACTTTCTGATGTATTAAGGGACAAGCTTGTATGTTGCTTGTGTAGTCAAACACTCAGAAGAGACTACGGTCAAAAAGAGATCTAACCTTAGAATGGCCATTGACCATTCCAATTAGAGACTGCAGCAAAGGAAGCAGCAGAACTACAGAAAAGGAGGTTAGAATGTGAAAAGCACTAAATGTCCCCGAATGGTGCAAAAGTCCAAAAATGTTATCAGTGTGGCAAATCCACCCATGATACAAGTAACTGATGTTTCAAAGAAAACGTTTGCAGAAAGTATCACAGACAAGGTTACAGAGAGAGTAGGCAAAGCAGACAAAAAACACAACCAAGTTAAAAGTTTCAAACGCATAACCAAGCAAATGCATGAAGTGACCGAATGTGAAATAGAATCAGACAACATAGAGTATGACAATGGTGAGCTGCCATGCCTACAACTACATAGTATTATTGAAACAGATCACAAGATCATCTGGATCACAATAAATGTGTCTGGTGTAAAACTGAAAGTGGAGCTGGATACAGGATCAGCTTTGTCTATTATTCCAGAGGCTGACTACAACAGACTGTTTTCAAAGCTACTATTAGAGAAGACCTCAGTGATGCTAAAGACTTACACAGGTGAAAAAGTGTCTCCCAAAGGCAAACTGAAAATGAATGTGACATATGGAGACCAAATACAGCGGTTAGAGCTTTATGTAATGAAAAGTGGAGGGCCAGCACTTTTTGGACATGAATGGTTGAGAAAAATTCAACTAGACCGGCACTCTGTCAAAACTCTCAGTGTGGCAACAACGAACAATGACAGCCCAAATGGTAGCACTAACCAAAGTCTGGGAATAGATCAACAGTTTGAAGACTTGGCCAAAAGCTGTTCATGATGCCAAGAAGTTCAAAATGCACTCCTGGAGGCACCATTACACTCATGAGTGTGGCTGTCATCACCATGGCAAAGAGTACATATTAACTTTGTTGGGCCATTCATGGGACTCCATGTTTCTGATTGCTGTGGATAATCATTTGAAGTCACCGGAGGTTATACCAATGAAGTCAACCACCTCAGCTAAGACTTGTCACTTCTATAAGGACTATCTTCACCAGAAACAGCTTATCAGAACAAATTGTGAGTGACAATGGACCACAACACATGTCAGAAGAACTCCAACTTTTCATAAGGAAAACTTGCATCAGACATTTCAAGTCAACTCCTCACCAGCCAGCCATGAATCGGTTTATCCAGCCTTCAAGAAGTTCATTAAAGTGATGGACAAGGAAGACATTTCTCTTCAGCACAAGGTGGACAATTTCCTTTTTGTGTGTCAGAACCCTGTTTCCGTGGTGACAAATCAAACACCTGCAATGCTGTTTGTGAGCTGGAACTTAAGATATCTCATAAACTTCATGAAATCAGACATATGGAGGGAGGTGCAGAAAAAACAATTCAACCATTTTCCAAGTAAATCACAAGGAGCTTTGAGATTGGACAGGAAGTTCTAGCCTAGAGGACAAGAGGACACCCAGTAGGACAGCTACAAAAGCTGGACCTCTGAGGTACACAGTGGATATTGAAAATTAGACATGGAGACATCATGTGGACCAGATGCTGGATGCTCAACCGAAGAATACACCTGAGTTGACTGGATCCAACAAGATGGACACATTACAGTTTCCACACCTGCCTCTCTGTGATGATCATGTCACGGACAGCAACGTGACACCGGAAACTGAGAACATTGTTTTTAGACAAAACATCTACCAAACCTGATACCACTCCACAGATTCAGAATCACTATGATAATTTCATCATTGACAAGCCCCCTGCCAAATCTGATGCCACTCCCCAGGTCCTGAGGTACTATCCAGAAAGAAACGAAGCACAACCCCAAAGACTGACTCTTTAGTATGGTGAAGTTAGTTATGGATTGTTACTGTGAAAACATGTTTATTTGCAATATGGTTTGTAAAAGGAAAATTTGTTACATTAATGTAAAGGAGGAGGCGGTATCCAGCAATGACACCCCCCCCCCCATTAACACTACATACTGAATTGTTATCTACGCATGCATATTGATCTGCTAGCTTCACATGCACATTGTTTTCTCACTCCCTCACTCTCTCACACCATTTAAAGCCATCTTGTGCGTGCTTTTGCTTAATTGGTATGTAATTGCACAGACAACAGTAAATACATGCTGGAATGTATATACTTATGCACATTCTATTCCATATCTGTACTTCTAACTTTATTTTTATATAAATCTTTAATCTCTATAATTGTTAAATGTTTTTTTTCTGATGACCCATCGCAGCAGTTTCCAAATACACATAAACATATACGCTGAATAAAGTTGATCCTTGACAGATCTCCATGCAGTACTCCAGGTGCAGCCTTGCCACTACCCTGTAAAGTTACTGCATAACATCCCTGCTTTTAAATTCAATCCCTCTAGCAATGAAGGGCAACATTCCCTTCACCTGCTTGATAACCTGTTGCAGCTGCAAATCAAACTTTTGCAATTCCTACACATGCACTCCCAAATCCCTCTACACAGCAGCATGCTGCCATCTTTCACCATTTAAATAACAATCTGATCTTCTACTATAACCTCATATTTAGCAAAGATGTACTCCATCACTCAACCTATCTGCCTCTCTGCATCCTCTGCAGTATTTCCTTTTCTACCTTAATTTATGTCATCAGCAAATTTGGATATGCTGCATTTGTTCCCTCTTCCAAATTGTTAATGATTATCATTAATGTTTGCAGACTTAGCTCTGACCTCTAAGGCATTCTGCTCACTACAGACTGCTAACCAGAGATACAGCCATTTAACCCAACTGCCTGCCTTCTATTAACCAGTTCCATATACATTTTAATATACTGTCCCCAATTCCATGCATTCTAATCTTATGGATTAAATCTTTTATCCACCATTTTATTGAAAGTCTTCTAGAAGTCCAAGTGTACAACATTCATCAGTTTCTCTTTGTCCACTGCGTTCACTATAAATTCGAAGAATTCAATTTTTTTCAAGCAGCACCTGCCATTCATGAATTCATGTCTGATGGAGCCAGCTCTTTCCAGATGTCTTGCTATTTCTTCATTAGGATAGGTTCACACCTACAGATGTTAAACTAATTGGTCTATAGTTAACCATCTTTTTCTACATACTTTTAAAACAGTGGTATGACATTTATTGTCATCAAATATCAAGGCAAGGGGTTTAGTTAATTATCCTTCTTAAAAGGGTACAGATACTCACATAATATAAAATGTTGACAAACCTGCTTTGAATATGTGATACTTACTTTTTGGGGAGACCTTAAAATGAAGTTGACCCATTTTTGGGTCTGGGTTGGGCAGCAATTTAATTCTTCATTTTGGAATATCTCTCAAAATAACATTTTCTTGTGGGTGAGCTACAGGGACATACCTTCTCCACCTGCTTCAAAATTTATATTTTAATGAGTCTGTCCCTCCATCCCTCCAATCCCTGAACCTTGTGAGAAAGAGTTCTGACTATGATTAATGACTGCTCACACAATGGAAGCAGTGAGTGAATGGAACATTATTGATACTAAGTGCATGAGAGAGAGAATTAAACTGAATCAGTAAGTTCATGACAAGTTTATATTGCATCTCAACCTTACCAAATCATAAAATCCTCATCTTTTAATGAGAACCCAGGCAGGCACAACACCAAATTCAGAAAATGTATCAGCTGAGAAGATTGGGACTGAGCGCTAGAAAAATACATTAGCTGGCAGTCAAATTTCTAATCCATCTCTGTCACTCTGATGACATACAAAATACTTCACAGTAAAAAGGTCAACTCTCTCTCTTATATACTGTTATAAATTAATACAGTATATAATCTCAATTCATGATCTGATGCTCAACACAATTCTAACAGAGACAAATGGAGTTACTGCAAAATTGAGTGATGCTTTAACTTATTAGAACATAGAAGACAGAACACTACAGCACAGCACGGGCCCTTTTGCCCACAATGTTGTGCTAACCCTCTAACTAGCTTTACAATCAACTCAACCCTTACCTCCCACATAGCCCTCCATTTCTCTTTCATCCACGTGCCTATCTAAGCATTTCTAAAATGCCCCAATTATGCCAACCTTTATCTGCCTCTACTATCACTCCTGGCACCCATGCAGCCATTCCATTCATTTACCACTCAATGCAAAAATAAACTTGCCTTTGACTTACACCATACTTTGTTTTAGTTACCTTAAAATTATGCCTTCTTGTATTAGCTATTACCACTCTGGGAAAGTCTCTGGCTATCCTCTCAATCTGTGCCTCTGATCATTTTGTACACCTCTATCAAGTCACGTTCCACCTCCATCATTCCAAAGAAAGAAGTTCCAGTGCACTCAGCCTATCTTCGCACGACACGCACTCTAATCCTGACAGCATCCTGGTAAATCTCCTCGCTAAAGCTTTTACATCCTTCCGATAATGAGGCAACCATAACCGAATACAATATTACAAGTATATCCAAGGTTTTGTAGGGCTGCAACATTACCTCGCAGCTCTTGAACTCAATCCCCTAAATAATGAAGGTCAATACACCATAAACCTACTAAACCACCCTTCTCATTTGCAAGGTAACTCTGAAGGATCCATGGGCCTGGATCCCTCTGTTCCTGTAATTCCTTTTGTTTTTGTTGTACTGTTCCTATCCACACAATTAACTCACCTGGAGTTAAATTAGTTGGTTAGAGTGATGGAGGTGCATGTCTCTCATTGGGTAGGAGAGAGGTTGTTGCTGATTCTAGAGTTGGAGAACTCTGAGTGATGGGGGGAGGAAGCGACATGGCAGACATTATCATCGCAAATCAGTGAGTTGTTTTGTTACGTCTCCCCTCTCGCTGTGGAAGAGTGACACATTTCTGTCCCTTTATTCCGAAGAGAGAGAGACTGTGATATGTCAAATTTTCAACGTAAGTGATTACGTTTTTGTTGTACTGCAGATCATGGGCTTTCGTGGGGGCTATGCTATTGCTTGCTTGATGGGTGGAGGGTGCAGATGTTGTCTTTTGCTGAAGTTAGTGAGGGAGGGAGAGGGTCATTGCTTTGCTGTTGCTTGTGTGTGGGAAGGGGAGTGGTGGGGGGGCTTTGGTTTCTAATGTTTTTACTGTCACTCATCCTCTGGGGCACTCTTCTGTTTTGTGGATGTTTGAAAAGAACAAGAATTTCAAGTTGTGTATAGTATACATTTCTCTGATATCAAATGCAACTATTGAAGAATGGCATCTTTGCATTGCCTGCTCATTCATATGATTTCTGTTTGCCATTGATTAGCTGCGCCCAGCAGCAGGAAATCTAAACTCATTATCTTATTTCATGGAAACCTAAACCCTTTAAAGAGAAGGTGTGCTGTGACTCAAGCAAACTCTGTGTCTTGTCCTGTGCTAATTGAAGCTAACTTGGGAAAGAGATGACTATTATATCAGGTTTTCAGGCATTGAAGTGGAGGAGTTGAGAAGTAGCAGAGACATCCTATGCCAGCTTAAGTCCAGGTGCTCTCTCAGATTCATAATAAGAACTTGGTGTGACTGAATACTTGCAGAGGTTAGTGGCAGGAGCTGACTGCTCAAGGATGTGATGTTACAAGAAATTCAGTAAACTCACAAATTACCATGGAAATTGAACATATCTGCAAATTCCATATCCCTCCAACTCATATATCCAACGGACACAGTTCCACATGCCACATCCTCAATCTTGTGATAGCCGTCTCAGTCAATCAGGATTTTTAACTGCATTTTTTTGTATTTCAGTGAACATCCACACACTTAGCACTTCTCCAAGCCTCACACAGGGGTCCCATAGCTTGTTTTCAAGGATGTCTATTCAAAGGAATCCATAAACCCATCGCAAAGCAGTCATGTGCAAAATGAGGTGATTCCTAATGGAAAAGAAGCAGAAACAATCATGAAGGAAAGAAGACGTACCTTCTCCTATGACACCCGTGTAGGAGCTGGTGCTAACAACTCCCTGAAGTGCCATTAATGAGGGCCCAGCCTGTGATAAGATTGGTTGCCTTGAAGTTAGTGGCATTCTTGTATCTAATCTCAATATTTCCTACCCTGACAACACTATAACTTTTTACTTACAGTCTTCAGATGTTTAAGCAAACACTGTATATTGTATATTGTCAGCTTATTACAACTCTACCCTTGACCATTTGTCCTTCCAGTAACCTGTCAGATCAGTGGAGGATCATGGTCAGTACATGCAATTGCATGCAATCACAGATCTGGTGATGATGATCAGAACCGGAGATGGCAGACTGATGCATAACCGCACTGTGATCGAAGAGACATGACCTGAACATAAGATACCAGTGAGCTGCCTTCCTGAAACGGTGCAGTTTTTGTGTGAGTACACCCACAGGGCTGTTAGAGAGAGATTTCCAGGATTTTGAGCATGTGAGAGTGAAGGAACAGTGATACATTTCCAAGTCAGGATTGTGTGTGTTTTGGAGGGCAGCTTCCACGTGGTAGCACTCTCTTGTCTTTGTTGATCGTGTTCTTCTAGCTGGCAGAGGCTTGGGCTTTGGAAAGCACTTTCCAAGGAGTCTCGGTGAGTTGGTGTAGTGCATTCTGAAAAAGCACTACAGTGCTTTGGTAGTGGAGTGAATGAATGTTATGTATAATGTGCCTATCATGTGGGCAAGCTATAATAAATGTCTTCCCATGTTCTTCAGTAAATGAGTTGACAAAGGCCCAGAGCTAAGCCTTTGAATATCCACATATGCACGCTTTATCTGCCTATTGCACTAATGCAATCTGACCTCATTTCCAGAGTGAAGATTACATTAAACCCGTAGATCAGCTTCACTCAGTAGGGGAGCTTGTTAAAGATGAGTTGCAGTAATGTGGCTAGAAAGATTGAAAAGACAGCTGGAATAATGACACGGCTTTACTTGACATTATTCTGTACTGCAGTTGGAGGTGCTGTGGACTTGCTTGTTAGCATCAAAATATGATGGAATTGAACTTCCACAGGCAGCCAAAGGCACAAATCCACGGTCTATTGAGACTAATGGAGGCCTACACTTTGTGTGGGATGTGGAAAGTCTGGGAGACTGCCAGTCTCCTGTATAAACA
The DNA here is from genome assembly GCF_048418815.1 of Hemitrygon akajei. NCBI lineage: Eukaryota > Metazoa > Chordata > Chondrichthyes > Myliobatiformes > Dasyatidae > Hemitrygon > Hemitrygon akajei. The sequence continues at coordinate 160,354,394 of NC_133128.1, forward strand.
CATCTGCACCAGGTGCAACATGCTGCAGCTCCTGAGAGAACGTATTAAGGAACTAGAGCTGTGGCTCATATAGGAGAATGAAGTGGTGAAAGACAAGAGCTACTGGGAGGTTGTTACCCCTAGCTTGCAGGAGACAGGCAACTGGGTGACTGTCAGGAGAAGGAGGGAATTGCACAGCCAGAACAGAATATTCCCATGGGCGTTCCCCTCAGTAACAAGTATATGATTTTAGATACTTTTGAGGAGGACAAACTGCTGGGGGGAGTCACTGTGACCAGGTCACTGGTGCTGTGGATCAGAAGAGCAGAGAGGTAAAGAGGACTGAAGTGTTGATAGGAGATTCCTCATTCAGAGGAACATAGATGAAGTTTTGTGGGCACAATAGAGACACCCAGAGGGTACATTGCCTCCCTGGTGCCAGAATCAGGGATGTCTTGGATTAGGTCCATGATACTATCAAGGGCGAGGGTGAGCAGCCAGAAGTCTTGGTACACACTGGCACCAATGAGTAGACAAGGTGCGAAGGTCCTGAAGAGAGATTTTAAAGGAGCTATGTAGAAATCTGAGAAACAGGACTACTAGGGTAATAATCTCTGGATTGCCACCTGTGCCACATGCCAGTGAGGATAAGAAATGAATGGTTTGGCAGGTGAATACATGGCTGAGGAACTGGTGCAGGGGCAGGGGTTCAGGTTTATGGATCATTAGGATCTCCTCTGGGGAAGGTATGACCTGTACAAAAGGGATGGGTTAAAGCTGAACCAAAAGTAGTCCAATAGTCTTGTAAGCAGGTTGGCTAGAGTTGTTTGGGTGGGATTAAACTAAGTTGGCAGGAGGATTGGAACTGGAACTGGAACTGGATTGGAAATGTGATGAAGATGAGGTAGTTGATTCACAGAGGCAAAGTGTAATGAGATTCCTAGCAAGGAGAGACTGTTGATAGGGTAAAATTGCAGTCAATAGGATGAGTTGCAATGTAAAAGGTGGACAAAATTTAAAAAAGGGTAAATACAAGATTAAAGGTGGTATATTTGAATGTGCGCAGTATGTGGAAAAAGGACGATGACCTTGCAGCACATTTACAGATTGGCAAGTATGATGTTGCAGGCATCACTGAATTATGGCTGAAAGGTGTTTATAGATGGGAGCTCAATGTCCAAGGGTACACATTGTATTGAAAGGACAGGCAAGAATTCAGAGGGGATTACATGGCGCTGTTGGTAACAAATGAAATTAAATCATTAGAAAGAGGTGACATAAGGTCAGAAGGCATTGAATCATCGTGGATAAAGCTAAGGAACTGCAAAGGTAAGAAGACCTCAATGGGAGTTTTAAGCAGGCCTGTGAACAGTAGTAAAGATGTGTTCTATGAGTAACAACGTAGATGAAAAATTCATACCAAAAGGGAAATGTTATAATAGCCATGGTGGAGTTAAATATACAAGTAGATTTGGGAAATCAGGTCAGTGCAGGATTCCAAGAAAAGGAATGTCTAGAATGCCTATAAGATGACTTTTTAGAGTTGCTTACAGTTGATACCAGGAGGGGATCTGCTATTCTGGATTAGGTGTTGGGTGTCGAGCTGGAATTGATTAGACAGCTTAAGGTAAAAGAACCTCAAGGAGTGAAGTGATCATAATATGATCGAATTCACCCTGTAATTTGAGAAAGAGAAGCTAAAGTCAGATTTATTAGTATTAGAGTGGAGTAGAGGAAATTGAAGAGGCATGAGAGAGACGTTGGTCAGAATTCATTGGTTAGAATATTGGCAGGGATAACAGCAGAGCAGCAATGGTAGGAACTTCTGGAAGCAATTGGAAGGCGTGTGATATATACAGCTCAAAGAAAAAGTATTCTAAAGGCAAGATGATACAACTGGGGCTAACAAGGGTATTCAAAGCCATCATAAAAGCCAAAGGGAGGGCATGTAATAGAGCAAAAATTTGTCAGAGGTTAGGGGATTGGGAAACCTTTAAATACCAACAAAAGGTGACTTAAAAATCATTAAGAAGATGGAATATGAAAGTAAACTAGCCAATAATATTAAAGTAGAAACCAAAAGTTTCTTCAGATACATAAAAAGTAAAAGAGAAGCAAGAGTGGATACCAGACCACTTGCAAATGATGCTGGAGAAGTAGTAATGGGGTTCGAGGGAATGGTGGACAAATTAAATATGTATATTGGATCAGTCTTCACTGTGGCAGACACTAGCTGTATGGTGAAAGTTCCAGGTGTCAGAGGTCATGAACTGTATGAAGTTACCATCATTTGAGAGAAAGTTCTTGGAAAACTAAAAGGTCTGGATGTAGATGTCACCTAGACCAGATGGTGTACACCCCAGAATTCTGAAAGAGATGAGTGAACAGATTATGGAGGATTTAGTAATGATCTTTCAAGAATCACTAGATTCTGGAATAGTTACGGGAGACAGGAAATTTCTAAATGTTACTTCACTCTTCATGAAGGGAGACAGGCAGAAGAAATGAAATTATAGACCAGCTATTCTGATGTCAATGGTTGGGAAGATGTTGGAATCGATTGTTAAGGATGTGGTTTCAGGGAATTTAGAGACACATGATGAAATTGGCTGCAGTCAGCTTGATGTCCTCAAGGGGAAGTCTTGCCTTACAAATCTGTTGGAATTCTTTTGGTTCCCTTTTCTTAGAAAGAATGTATTGAAACTGGAGAGAGTTCAAAGGCGGTTCAAGGAAATGTTTCCATAATTCAACTGTTTGTTATATTGTTACAAAAATCACCTCTTGTAATAATGATCAGTGAGGCACAGAGAATCTATATTTACCAACAAGTAAATATAGTAACAAGTAAATTTTATTGTCTCAACTAAAATCCATGTGGGTTCACAAACTAAATATCTGTGTGCAATCTGCTAGAACTCCTGACCCTCCATGAAAAGAAAAGGTATTACCCGGGAAAGCAGTCTTTGCTGGCCAGGCTTTCCTTGTGGTCCCGATCTCCACGGGGTCCTCCTTATCCATGATGGTGGTTTCAGGTTTAACAGGTCATTACCTGAAGCTTCCCAAGTCAGTCCACATTCAATTGCTCTGATAAGATTATCAAAAAAAAAAGACAACTGGTTTGTCTGCTTCCCCTGTCCTTGATTGATCAAATCCACTAATTGTGTACTGTAATTTCTCTGGGCAACAATATGAAGACAATTTGATGGCTCAGGGGCTGTATTCACTGGAATTTAGAAGAATGAGGCGTGACTTAGTTGAAACCTATCAAATGGTTAAAGATCTTGATAGAGTTGATGTGGAGAGGGTGCTTCCTATATTGGGGAGTCTAAGACCAGAGGACACAACCACAAAATAGAGCAATGTCTTGAAGACAGAGATGAAGATCAATTAATTTAGCCAGAGAGTGGTGAATCTGTAGAATTTCTTGCCACAGGCAGCTCTGGAGAGCAAGTTTTTGTGTATGTTTAAGGCAGGGGTTGACAGATTCTTGATTGGTCAGGGCATAAAGGAATACGTGAGGAAGGCAATAGATTGGGGCTGAGAGATAAAATGAGAGGTAATTCTGCTCCTATATCTTATGCTCTTTTGATTTCCTCTGTGGCATTGTATTTACTGAAGGAATACAATGCAGTGAGTTTGTACTGGGATGGAGTCAAGGGTGTGCCTGTCAAGGGCAACCTTGGTATGACACTGGGATTTAAGCGGTTTTCAGCCCTTTTTTTTTCAGCATGGAACTAATGCCCGTCTTTACTGAAGTGTATGTACCTGCCACACTGACAACACAGAGTAGTTTGATCTTGTCTGCTGTTATCCTGTTGAGTTCCGCTCCCAGACTGCTCCCTTTGTTTATGTGGGTAAGTTGGTTTATTAAGGTACGGTGAAAAAATTGTTTTGCATGCCATCAATAAAGAATAGTTCATTAGAACAGTGGGCTGAGAAATTACAAGGGCAAATTAAAACGGAATGCAGAATAAAGTGTTACAGTAAGAGGAACACGTTAGCACAGTGAAGGTAGGGTATTAGGTACAAGGCCATGACAAAGTAGATCATGGGGTCAAGGGTACATTTTATTGTGCTCAAAGATTGTTGAATTGTCTTGCAACAGTGGGGTAGAAGCAATCCATGAGCCTGGTGGTATGTGTTTTCCGCTCAATGGGAAGGGGGAGAAGAGAGAACGTACTGGGCTGGAGGGGTCTTGGATTATGTTGCCTCTTTTTACCGAGGCAGTTAAAAGTGTAACAGTTTTGACAGCAGCTTGTAGGGAATGATAGAAACCTTAACAGATTACAGAGGCGGCCACAATGTCATACTTGCCAATCTGTAGCTGAATTTCAAGATCGTCCATTTTATTTCTTATGCTGCATGCGTTTAATTATAACACTTTCAGTCGAGTAATTGTTGCTTTCTGTTTTAATTGCACCACAACTCTATTGCCCTGTAACTCATCCCACTGGCTGTGATTATGCCTCATCTCCTGCCTGTCCTTTCTATCATCTCTGTTGCATGCTATCTTTGATTTATTTCTGTTTTCCCCTTCTTCAGCCCTATCACTCCAGTTCCCATTCCCCCTGCCAAATTAGTTTAAACCCTCCCTAACAGCTCTATTAAACCTGCCTGCTGGGATATTGGACCCCTTTGGGTTCAGATGTAACCCAACCTTTTTGTACAGGTCATGCGTCCCCCCAGAAGAGGCCCCAATGATCCAGGAACCCGAAGCCCTGCCCCCTACACCAGTCTCTCAGCCATGCATTATTATGTCTGATCATGCTGTTCTTGTGCTCGTTAGCACATGGCACAGGCAGTAATCCTGAGATTACTACCTTGGAGGTCCTGCTTTTCAGTTTCCTACCCAACTCCCTGCATTCTCTCTTCAGGACCTCGTCCCTTTCTCTACCTAAGTCATTCATATCAATGTGTACCAAGACTTCTGGCTGTTCACCCTCTCCCTTCAGAATACTCTGCACCTGATCAGAGACATCCCTTACCCTGGACCTGGGAGGCAACACACTATGCAAGTATCTCTATCACGGCTGACAGAACCTCCTGTCGGTTCCCCTCATTATGGAATCCCCTTTGACCTCAGCATTCCTCATCTTCTTCTCTCCCTCCTGCACCATGGAACCAGGTTCAGTGCCAGAGACCCTGTTGCCGTGGTTGTCCTCTGTCAGGTCACTTTCCACAACAGCATCCAAAATGAGATGACGATTACTGAGGGGGATAGCCACAGGGGTGTTCTCTACTGTCTGAGCTCTTCCCATCTCTTCCCAGACAGTCACCCACTTATCTAACTCGTGCAGCCTCGGAGTGACTAACTCCTTGTAGCTCCCATTCATCTCCTGCTCCCTTTCCCTAATAAGCTGTAGGAAATCAAGCTGCAGCTCCAGATCCTTAACACGGTCTCTCAGGAGCTGCACCTTGGTGCACCTGGTGTAGATGAGGCCATCTAGGAGACTGGAAGATTCCCGGTATTACCACATCTGACACCCAGTGCAAAGTACTAACCCTACAGACATGCTCTCTATTCCTCCAAAAAAATGTAAGGGAAAAACGAAGTCCACTTACTCACTTACCTCGCCGAAGCCTGAGTGAGCCACAGCCTCAGACCACTCTGCCGATGACCGCTCCACCTCAGACCACTCTGCCGATGACCGCTCTGCCTCAGACCACTCTGTTGATGACCGCTCTACCGATGACCGCTCCCATGATGACTGCTCCGCCAGGCCATGTGATGCACCATCAATAACTCACTCTGAGAAGTAAAGGCGAGATATTGGCTTTTATTGACTGGAAGAAGGAACAAGCAGTGGTTGACCACCATACTACATCCTGGAGACAGAGAGGCCGGGCTCAGGCCTCAATCGCCTTTATACAGGGGTCTGTGGGAGGAGCCACAGGAGCAGTCAGCAGGGGGCATGTCCAGACAGGTATATGTAGTTCACCACACCGTGTCTCTCTTTTATGCCTGAACCTTCCCTGCTCTCCAACTCATGAATGGTGCTCCAGTTATAGACAAGTTCCTGTGAAGCTTTCCCCTTTTAAACTTCACTCCCAGACCTGTGTGCTGCCTCCTCTCTTGTAGCTCCCTAACTCATGAATGGTGCTCCCACTCACTTTTGCAACCTTATATGCCATTTCCTTGGCTTTTATGCAGTTCTTAACTTCCCTTGTCAGCAACGATTGCCTTCCCCTGCCACTTGAGAACAACTTCTTCTGTGGGACACGTCTACCCTGCACCTTGTGAACTACTCCCAGAAACTTCAGCCACCTCTGTTCTGCGGTCATCCCACCAGTATCCTTCTTCAATCCACCTGGGCAAGCTCCTCTCTCATGCCTCTGTAATTCCCTTTATTCCATTGTGATACTGATACATGTGATTTATGCATTTCCCTTTCAAATTGCAGTATGAATTCAATCATATTATGATCATTGCCTTCTAAGGGTTCCTTTACATTAAGCTCCCTAATAAGATTTGGGTTAATACGCAACACCCAATCTAAGATAGCCTTTCCCCGAATAACCTCAAGCACAAGCTGCTCTAAAAAGCTATTTCATGGGCATTAAACAAATTCCTTCTCTTGCAATCTGAAATCAACTGGATTTTCCCAATCACACTGCATATTGAAGTCCCCCATTTTAATTGTGACCTTACCCTTATTACATGCCTTTTCCAGTTCCCTTTGCAATCTCAGCCTCATATCTTGGCTACTATTTGGAGGCCTACATATGATTCCCATAATGTTTTTTTCACCCTTGCCATTTCTTAACTCCACCCACAAAAATTCAACATTCTCTGACCCTATGTCACCTCTTTCTAAAGATGTAATTCCATCTCTTACCAATAGAGCCACATGCTTCCTGCCTGTCTTTTCGATGCAAAGTATCTCCTTTGATGCTAATCTCCCAACTATGGCCTTCTTTTAGCCATGACTCAGTGATCTCTACGCCATTGTACTGACCAATCTCTAATTGCATATCAAGTTCGTCCCCCTTATTTCGAATGCTACGCACATTTCAATACAGCACCTTCAGTGTTGCATTCTTCCCTGTTTTGAATTTGGCCTCTGTGTTACAACTTAACTCTGCTTTATCTGCATTTGTAACCAATCATTGCTTTGTCCTTCTTTACATTCATGTTATAGCTATCATCTCCTTGTAAACTTGCTGGCTCATGCTAAGTTTTATCATACTGGTCCCATCTCCCTGCCATGTTAGTTTAAACCACTCCCAGCAGCACATGGAGACAGAGCTTTTGCAGCAGTTTATCTCAACTTCTGCTCAACTGCAATGTCAAAGGTTCTTCCACAATGGCTTGCAGTGTGAGGCCAGTATGTTAGAACGTGTATAATCTGTTCTAGCACATCTCTTGTGACAGCATGGTTCTCACTGAATGCACTTTATACAGCTGTATGGGGTTGTGCACCAGCATCATCAAAGGAATCACCTTTGTTTCCTGACATCTGTCTTTAAGTTTGTAGTGGTGACTGATATGCAGCTGGCGTGCAGGAGTGCCATGATGTAAAGGCATGACATTGCTGTTAAATAATACGGGATGATCTCAAGCCCACATTCAGAGAGCACATTCTTACAATGGATACCATCACCCTTGGCTGACAAGCAGTCATGAATATCAACACACTCCAACTTACCAAAAGCTTCCCGTAGGGAAAGCTTTCCCTACCATTTGACTACATTTTCTGTCTTTCAAAGATTCAAGGTTCTAAGTACATTTATTATCAAAGTATGTCTGCAATTAACAACGCTGAGATTTTTCTTCCCATCGACAGCCACAAAACAAAGTAACCATGGAACCCCTTCAAAGAAAAAAAATTGAACTCCCAATGCACAAAGAAGTAACAAATCATGCAAACTCAAAGAACAAGAAAAAGCACAGAATATAAAACATCAAACCACAAAAGTCAGCGAAATAATCTAAGAATGTTCAGTTCACCTCAGCTTAGTTCAATCAGTTTCAGCTCTGGAGAAATGAGTGAATTTGAGCATGGAGTTCACATTTAAATCTGGATTACAAGTGCATTTAATATTCATTTTATGTTTCATCTTTGAATCTGCTGTGAAGGGTTCTTTCCCATCCCAGATGAAAAGAATACTGGCTACATCTTTAATCTTATATACTTTCATTAACAGATCTGTAATTACATAATATTTATGAAATATAATTCATATTTAAATTTTATATAAGAAAAGGTTGCATTAACTGTTCAGCTATAATGTTGTCACTCAGTCCACATGTGAACTTGGACCAGTCAAATGTTTCACAGCTGACTCTGCAAAAAAATATCAGAGAGCCATTCTGTCTTCTTATATCTTGTCCCAGTCATTTAGTGAAAGAACACAAGTCATTACAGAAGAAAAACATTAAAGCAGGAACATGCTGCAAATTTCCAATGATTTCCCAGCATGACAAGCGAATTTTGCACAAGCTGAGAGGAAAAGAAGCAGAACGGGAAAGCAGATGGACTAAAAAAAAGGAGCACCAAGCAAGCCACATTAAAATGCACAGTAAATGTTATATTTTTCACCCTTACAAAGATTTTTAATCAATTTAAGACCAAATAATAGCAGTTCCCTCTATTGTGTGCAGATGGGTATCCTCTCAGCATATCAATGCAGCTGTAAGGTACTGGTTATATTTCATTAGGAGACTGAGGAGATTTGGTATGTCACCAAAAAACACTTGCCAATTTCTACAGATGTATCGTGGAGAGCAGTCTAACTGACTGCATCACCATCTGGTATGGGAAGGCTACTGCACATGATTGAAATAAGCTGTGCAGAGTTGTAAAATTAGTCAGCTTCATCATGGACACAAGCCTCCGAAGTATCCAGGACACATTTAAATGAGCAGTGCCTCAGAAAGACAGCGTCCATCACTAAGTACCCCTGCCGCCCAGGATACGCCCCCATATCATCAGGATGGTGATACAGAAGACTCACACTCAATAATTCAGGAACAGCTCCTTCCCCTCTGCCATCCGATTTCTGAATGGACATTGAACCCATGAACATTGCCTCACTACTTTTCTATTTCCTGTTTTTTTGCACTACATATATTATTTAATTATTATTTATATATGTGTGTATATGTACTGTAATTCAGTTCTCTTTATTCTCTCTATTATTATGCATTGCATTGTACTGCTGCTGCAAAGTTAACAAATTTCACGACATATGGCATTGATATTAAATCAGCTTCTGATTCTGATTCCACCTCCATTTTTAAGACAAATCATACATTACACTTGACAGTGTTTTAAATTCCTTTCATACCAGCCATTATATATTACAGATTAGTTAATAGATCATTGAGATCTGAACCTTATCTAGTGGTTGATTTCCACAGTGACTTATCTTAATTTGCCTTTAATAACTGTCTGAGGGTCTTATTTTCAAATTACCATTATTCAATGAACAGCATTTAATCATTCATTGCAATGGGTTTGAAGGAGTCTTTCATACATTTTTGCAAAGCCCCAGATCTAATCACAGCCAAACTGCATATGCAATCGCATTTGACAAATTATTTCATTTCAATCAATGTGTTATATTCTATAAATAGAATGCTGAAAAAAAAGCACTTTACTTTTAGAGGGATAGCATTTATCAATGTCCTTTCTTTTCACTTTACATTCTAAATTGCCACGATTGAAATGAAATCTACTTTGCCTTATCAGCAGTAGTTTTCAATTACTTAACAAGCTACTAAGAAACAACCAAGACTGCATTTCTTTCCCTAAATTTATTTTTAAATTCAGAACTTTAATATTTCAAAGCAGACAGCTGCTCTTAGACACTTGGAGATGGATATTACCCACTAGAACCACAGTTGAAATTTATTGGAGAGAAAGAGAATTACAGTCTAATATAGATTATATATCTACTGTCAAAACAGAATAAATCAGTGGTAGTAGTTTATTTTTTTAAATTATATTGTGAATTACCTCTGATTAATTTACCTTAACAGTTACTTGTCAAAATCTGATCAATGTATTTGGATCAATGATATCAGAATCAGGTTCATTATTACTGACATACGTCATGAAATCTGTTGTTTTGCGATGTGACTAAGTGAGCATATTGTGCTCCCTGCGTAATAAATCTGTCTGCTAAATTGCCAGAATACAATTTCACAAAACAATAGATGAAATTAAATGTAAGCTCCGGAAAACTGTTAAAAGAGAAGAAAATATCCTCAATGTTGCCTTTGAAGTTGAAGATTATGGGGTAGTGTTGAAGGTGAACATTCCCAGTCAAAGGTATAATATTTACAGTGAGGTTCAGTCTGCCCTCTCAGATGCAAAATTTCTATTGTACAATGGTAAAAAAAAAGTCAAGGAATTTCTGTAATGTTTCCTTCAACCAACCCAGCTTAAAGAAATTCTGATTTTGATTATGTCACTCTTAACAGATATTTGTGGTGCACCATGTTTTTGATTTTATATGTTAAACAGTTCAGAAAGGCTTCACTGGTTGCTGAGTGTTTTGGGACATTCAGTAGGTGGTATAAGGAAAATGGAAACCTGGCATTATTTTCAATTCTTCTGAATCGATTGAGCTTCTGACAAATGAACAACTGCATTTCAAGAGATAATTTCAAAAGGATAACCCAGAAAATGTAGGCAGTTTTAGACCAACATTCTCCATCTGCCATAGTCATTGTTGAATAATCAACCCATTCACTTTTTGCTGCTGACATTCTAAGTGTGCTGAATGGTGATGAAGTATGACTTCTGCTCTTAAGCAACTATATCAAAACTTTTATTTGATGGAACAAAATTTCCCCCAATTTCCTTCCCTTCACTAGATTTTAAAAACATGTACTCAGCTGTTCCAGATCCCCCTGTAATTTTTGATAACCTGTCCACTAAACCATCCATTTTAGTGTCATCTGCAAACTTTCTTACCATACCCTACAAATGTGGCCTGTGATGAGCAACGTGTCCATGGGACTGGAGGGGTTGTGTTTAATTTCAGTAGAACAGAGGAGGTTGAGGGGGAACCCTGTCAGAGGTGTGCAAAATTATGAGAAGCAAAGAAAAGGTTGAAACCAAGAAATGAAACTGGAAACCTTGTGCAGGTCAGGCTGCATCTGAAAGGGAAACAGTGTTAGAGTTTCAAGTGGAAAATCACAAAGAGGGTGAGGGTGGGTATTGCCTCTGAAAGAATAAAACTAGGGTGACCATCATGATAAACTGCAAACAAGTCCCTTTTCAGTGAGTGAATGGGATCAGCTAGAGAATGAGAACATAGATTGAAAAGAGTAAATAAAGAATTCACACCGTCAAATTGCTTCATTCAGTCATTCATTCAGAGGGTGACCTGTTCCAGTTTTACTTTTTCTTCCTTTTCCTTGCAGTTTGAGAAATCATCTTTGATCTGAAACATTAACTGTGTTTCCTTCCTACAGGTGCATCCCTACTTGTTGAGCATTTGCAGCATTTTCTGTTCTAATTTATATTTCTAGCATCAGCAGATTTTTAAAAGAATTTTTTGCCTGATAGTAAGAAACTAACTATAACACCATAAGACATAGGAACAGAATTAGGCCAATATACCCATTTGAGTTTGTTCTGCCATTAGGCCCATTAAAATTTGTTCCATAATTCATTCATGGCTAATTTATTTTCCCCCTCAACCCTCTTCTCTCGCTTTCTCCCAGTAACCTTTGATGCCCTTACTTATCAAGAACCTATTAATGTCCACTTTAAATATACACATGCTTGGAGTAATCTAAGACCCAAGCAGGAGTAAAAGGCTTAAAGTGGATCTGAGGAAGAAATTTTTCCCCTAGAAGGAGGTTGCAACTAGGAACATGCTGTTTGGAATCAACATTCAAAAAGCATTTGTGTGTGTGTATTTGAATTACCAAGGCATAATAAGCTATGGGCCAAGTGTTGGAATTGGATGTAATATGGGTCAGTATGAACTTGGTGGTCAAAGAGCCTGTGCTGCAACTAGTGGTGCCTCTGTCTTACAACTCCAGTGATCAAAGTTAATTCCTGACATCTGATACAGGCTTTCTGGAGGTTGCATTCCTGTGACTGCATGGATTTCCTCCACTGATCAGTTTCGAGAGAGGAAAAAGTCTTATGGTGTAAATTTGCCCCAAGTATCTGTAAAATTGGGCAATAGTAAATCAATTAAGTTTCTCAGAAAGCCTGGACATAATTAAAATCCTTGTAATATCTGTACTTTACAAAGTTTCTTCTGTAGTACAATTTCTTTCAACTTACAGTCTTCAATAACAGTTTAACCTTTACATTCAGTTCATATTCTATACCTTCGCAGTATGGTCTGGGTCAATTTTGACTCAGCCTAAGAATCCCCTCATAACAAGTGTCTGTACCAAATTTTGAACCACAGATCTGTTTAGAGTGTATAAATAGCCTATCTGACATTAATAAATGGGTAATTAATCCTTAATTAATGTTTTAGAGATCTAAAATCCATTTCAATAACTACGGGTCAAATTTGACCTGGAACAGCCTCAATGTACATTAATCCTTAATTAATGTTTCAGAGATCTAAAATCCATTTCAATAACTACGGGTCAAATTTGACCCAGAACAGCCTCAAAGTATAAAAATTCGTAGCACCTGTACAAAATATAACATTTTAAAATATTTTCATTTTTGGACATTTTGGGTCACTTTAGGAAAAGTCATTTTTCTTTTTTGGCTTAAAAAATGGCATTTACAGTGTTTTTACTGCTGTCAAATGTCAAAACAGGTCAGATTTGACCCGAACAGTATGTAACAGTAAATATAATTTTGTCGGACAGTTTTGTTGGTTGACATAACATCATTCTCTGTAGGGGAAAAAAGAATGAGACAAAGTACTAAATTAGTTTATCTGTTGTTCCTTCACTCTTGATTCATTTCTACATCTTCTGTGCTTTTGAGGATCTCACCAGAACAGTGTTTATTGCCCTTCCCTAGTTGCCCTTGAAAAGGTGTTTGTTACTCTTGCAGTGAAGGTATTCAGATTGTATTGTTTGGGAGAGAGTTCCAGGACTCTCACTGAGTGCTAGTAGCCATGATTTACTTTCACAATTAGGAAGGTTTGGCATTTCGAGAGGAACCCATAGGCCCTTTTACCTACGGGGGAATGAGTTTGTCCTCCAGGTTTCCGAGGCAATATATCTCACCCATTGGAAAATTGTCACTAATGCTTACTTCCATGTGGATGTTTTTAATAAGAGCACAGAAAATTATGTATGAGCTGTGTGATCTATGGTGCAAAAAATTGAATTCCTATCTATTACATTTGCAGTGATTTGATAATTTTATTGCCTCTAGCTGTGTGGAAGCCCTGACGGAGGGTCTTTTAACTTTGCAACAAAAAAGGTTGAGAAGTTTCAATAATTTTAAGCTGACAACTGGTCCTTAAATACCCTTTCTTTTATCTCCACCCTCCCTTCAACTCCATTAAAAGCAGAACTTGTAGGGATTTGCAATCCTGCTAGTGGATTCGATCATCCAAAGAGACTGTGACGCACGGGTTCTGTGGGAGGGGCAGCTCACTCTTTCTCAAATGCAGTAACTCAGTGCCTGACAGGAATTTCTTTTATGTTGAGACTTGCCAGCCGGTGGTGTAGTGGCATCCACACCGGACTTCGAGGCGAATGGTCCCGGGTTCAAATCCGGCCAGCTCCTTGCACGCTTTCCATCCGTGCTGGGTTGAGCATCGAACTAGCAACTCAGCCTCATAAAAAAAACAAATGCTAAAGAAATGGCAAGGTTGCTGCCCGAAGTGCCACAAGACACGGAAAGGAACTCACTAACTTACTGCCATAATATTCAATGCTGCTACTTCGGCTTAGAGCTAACGCATTCCCCTTTCCTTCTGCTGGCATGAATAAAGAATATTTCAGTTCTCTTTACTAGCTCAACTGTGCCAGTTCTTCATCACAATTCCTTATGCTTCCAAAGTCACACTTTCTGGATTAAATTCCAGATGATTGAATGTGCTATTGCTCATTACAATATCGTTCATGTTAGGTGAGGAAACAAGAGACTTTAAAATCTTCCTAATATATGTTCCCACTGTAGACCAAGCTAAATCCATGTGTGTGTACTCAACCTCCTCTGTATCAGCTCTTCTAAAAATCATCTCAGGTATGACACAAGTCTAATTTACAACATGGCCCATGCAAATAAATATTTAATTAGTACATATATAATTCTGACCCTGGGTGAGGGAAAGAAACATAAACATGTGGACTACCAGGAGAGAAGCTGCACAGATGCCTAGCTATTAATTATTCATTTGTTGAAATAGACACAAGAATATAGATCCTCTTCTCAAGATCAATGAATTCCTTATTCCAAGGAGGCTCCTTTTTCACTGTTAGCTGGTGTGTGTGTGTGTGTGTGTGTGTGTGTGTGTGTGTGTGTGTGTGTGTGTGTGTGTGTGTGTGTGTGTGTGTGTGTGTGTGTGTGTGTGTGTGTGTGTGTGTGTGTGTGTGTGTGTGTGTGTGTATTCTTTGAATTGCTGAAGCCTAATTTCATATATCTTATTCTAATCACTGAACATTTTAAGGATATAATGTGACTTCAGTTAAGCAGAGTTCAGTGAGATATAAAGCCAACCAGAGGGGACTACCTACCGAGACATTTGAGTTTAAAAAAATGCATCATGTTCTTCTTTGGGAAGGGACAGAAATGATCATAACATAAGGCAGAAAACAGATGAAATTCATGGGTTCACAAACAGTGAGTAATGACCAGATGATAATAATCATACATGATAAAAAGCTCAGGAAATGCTACATCAAAAAGATAGACACAAGGGATAAATGGACATTGTACACTGAGTGAATTGAGCAGTATTTTGAGGCAAATGAAACAATCAATGAAAAGCATGTGCCAGTTTTGTCAAGTGCATTGGGTGGAAAAGCATACAGTTTGCTTAGAGCTATGACCGCTCCAGCCACATCAGCCGTAATGAGCTTTGTTGATATCATGCAAAGTAATGCAGGGGCATTTAGAACTGAAACTCTTGCTGATTGCAGAATACTTTAGGTTTCATAAGCAGAATCAAAAGGAAGAAAAGATTATATGTAGCTGGGAGCTTAATGTCCAAGGATACACATTGCATTGAAAGGATTGGCTGCAAGGCAGAGGGTGTGGCATTGCTCTGTTGGTAAAAATGAAATCAAATAATTAGAAAGAGGTGACAAGTGTTGAATCACTGTGGATAGGACTAAGGAACTGCAAGGGTGAAACGACCCTGATGGGAGCTGCATACAGACCCCCTAACAGTAGTAAGGATGTTGCCTAAAAATTACAACAGGAGATGGACAATGGATACCAAAAGGGCAATGTTACAATAGTCATAGATACTTAAATATTTAAGTAACTTGGGAAAATCAGGTTGGTGCTGGATTACAGGAGGGATATCTTCTAGAGTGCTTATGAGATGGATTTTCAGAGCAGCTAATAGTTAAGCCTACTAAAAGGTCAGCTATTTTGGTTTGGGTATTCTGAAATGAACTGGAATTGATTAGAGAGCTCAAGGTAAAAGAATCCTTACAGGCAAGTGATCATAATATGATCAAATTCACATAGAAATTTGAGAAGGGAAGCTGAAGACAGATGTATCAGTATTACAGTGGAGTAAAGAGGCATGAGAGAAGAGTTGGCCAGAAGTGCTTGGAAAGGAACACTGGCAAGGATGATGGCAGATCAGCAATGGCTGAAACTTCTGGAAGCAAATTGGAAAGCACAGGATATAGAGGAAGAAGTATTCCGAAGGAGCGATGACACAACCATGGCTAACAAGAGAAATCAAAGCCAACATAGAAGTCAAAGAGCAGGCATATAATAGAGCATAAATTAGTGGGAAGTTAGAGGATTGGGAATCCTTTAAAAACCAACAGAAGGCTACTAAAAATTAATTAGGAAGATAAAGATGGAATATAAAAGTAAGCTAGCCATTAATATTAAAGAGGATACCAGAAGTTTCTTCAGATACATAAAGTGTGAAAGAGAGGTGAGAGTGGATATGACACCACTGGAAAATATTGCTGGAGAGGTAGTAATGGGGGAAAACAAAATAGTGGATGAACTGAATAAGCATTTTGCATCAATCTTCACTATGGAAGAAACCAGCAGTATGGTGGAATTTCCAGGTGTTAAGAAGCATGAAATGTGTGAAGTTACCATAACTAGAGAGAAGGTTCCTGAGAAACTGAAAGTCTGAAGGTAGATAAATCACCTGGACCAGATATTGTACAGCCCAGGTTTCTGAAAGAGGTGGCAGAAGAGATCATGGAGGCATTACTAATGATGTTTCAGGAATCCCTAGATTCTGGAATGGTTCTGGAATACTGGAAAATTGCGAATGCTACTCCACTCTTGAAGAAAAGATATTATAGGCCAATTAGTTTGACTTCAGTGGTTAGGAAGATATTGGAGTTCATTATTAAGGATGTGAGCTCAGGGTACTTGGATAAAATAGGCCTGGGTCAGCATGGTTTCCTCAAGGGAAAATCTTGCCTGACAAATCTGGTGGAATTCTCCGAAGAAATAACAAGTAGGATAAACAAAGGAGAATTGGTTGATGCAGTGTACTTGGATTTTCAGATGGCTTTTGACACGGTGCCACACATGATGCTGCTTAACAAACTAAGAGCCCATGGTATTGCAGGACAGATTCTATCATGGATAAAGCCGTAGCTGATTGGCAGGTGGAAAAGAATGGGAATAAAGGGAGCCTTTTCTGACTAGTAAGTAGTGATGTTCTGCCGGTGACTGGTGGTGTTCCACAGGGGTCTGTGTTGGGATCGATTCTTTTTATGTTATATGTCAATGACGTGGATGATGGAATCGATTCCTTTGTTGCAAAGTTAGTAATTGAAATGAAGTTAGATGGAGGTGCAGGTAGTTTTGAGGAAGTAGAGAAGCTACAGAAGGACTTAGACACATTTGAAGAGTGGGCAAAGAAATGCAGATGGAATACAGACTCGGGATGTGTATCTTTGTGCACTTTGGTAGAAGAAATGAAAGGGTCGATTATTTTCTAAATGAAGAGAAAATACAAAAACTGATGGGCAAAGGGACTTAGGAGGCATTGTGCAGGATTCCCTAAAGGTTAATTTGCAGGCTGAGTCTGTGGTGAGGAAGGCAAATGCAATGATAGCATTCATTTCAAGAGGACTAGAATATAAAAGCAAGGATATAATGTTAAAACTTTATAAAACACTGGGTGAGGCCTCAGTTGGAGTACTGTGAGCAAGTTTGGGCCCTTTTTCTTAAAAAGGATGTGCTGAAACTAGAGAGGGTTCAGAGAGGGTTCAAAGGAGGTTCACAAAAATGATTCCAGGATTGATTGGCTTGTCATATGAAGAGCATCTGATAGCTCTGTGCCTGTATTCACTAGAATTCAGAAGAATGAGGGGTAACCTCATCGTAACATGTGTAATTTGAGTATCCAAACGGAAGGCAGGGGGCAGCCTGGTGGTCTCCACAAACACTGTTATAAAGTGGGTCTAATATATTCTCCATAACATACACGAAATGCTGCAGAAACTCAGTAGGCCTGACAGCATCTATGTAAAAGAGTACAGTCGACATTTCGGGCCGAGACCCTTCATCAGGACTGGAAAAAAAGATATGAAATCAGAGTAAGAAGGTGGGGGAGGAGAGAAAGAAATACAAGGTGGCAGGTGATAGCTGAAACTGGAAGAGAGGGAGGGGTGAAGTAAAGAGTTGGGGGTTAATTGGTGGAAGATATAAAGACTTGGAGAAGGAAGAACCTTTGTCCAGATGGAAGGAAATTAGGCCTTCTGGCTAGATGGCCGAGTCTGGAATCATGCCTTGAAACCACATTTCTGTCAGCACAAGTGTGTAACAGTCCCTCATCTCCCTCTTGTTCAAAAGCAGATAGTGGTGATCTAGTTTATTTTCCAGCAATCGGACATTAGCAAGTAGAATTAACAGGAACGTGGGCCTACAGGGATCTGCTTTACGTCTCACTATAATATTGCTGTAGTAGACCATCGTGTGGAGTGAGAGCCCGCTCCCCACATTCGTCAGTAACTCTGCAGCACCTTTGTTATTCTGATGTGGTCCTGCGAGGTAGACTTGCAGGTTTTAGTTCTTAATGTTAACTAGTGTTTTTTGGTCATAGAAAAGATGAACAGGACAAGAGATCTCATGTGGGATGTGGGAAAACAGCAAAACCTCCAGTGTTCCTGACATCTGTATCTGTGAGAAGAGCATTCAGCTGCAGCTTCTTGCAGACCGTTTTCAGGAACTGGAGCTGGATGAACTGCAGATCATAAAGAAGCTAAGACTGACAGGCAATACAGAAGGAAGTTACGCCTGCAGTGCAGGACACAGGTAACAGGGTGAGCAACTAGGGGGAAAGAGAATAGGCAGCCAGTGCTAGGTACCCCTGTGGTTGTCCCCCTCAATAACAAGTACACCATTTTGGATACCATTGGAGGGTTTGTCCTAGCAGAGGAAAACCACAGTGTTCAGGTCTCTGGCACTGAGTCTGGATCTGTGGTTCAAAAGGGAAGGGGGAAGAAGATGCAAACTGTAGTGCTAGGGAATTCATTGGTTAGGAGAACAGACAGGAGGTTCCATAGACAAGAACGAGATTCCCAAATATAAAGTTGCTTTGCAGGTGCCGGACTCTGGGATATCTCAGAGCATGTCCTTAGCATTCTTAAGTGGGAGGGTGAGCACCCAGAGGTTGTAGTCCACATCAGTACCAATGACATAGGTAGAAAAGGTGACAAGGTCCTGCAAAACGAGTTCAGGGAGTTAGGTACTAAGTTAAAGGACAGGACTTCCAGGGTTGTGATCTCATGCTAGCTTACCTGTGTCCCGTGCTAGTGTGGACAGAAATAGGAATATAATATAGTTTAACATGTGGTTAAAGAGGGAGGGCTTCTGTATTTTGGATAACTGGGCTCTCTTCCAGGGAAGATGGGACCTCTACAGGTGGGAAGATCTGCAAATGAAAAGAAAGATAACTAATATCTTTATAGGAAGGTTTACTAGTGCTGCTCTAGGGAATTAAGCTAGAGTTGCTAGGGGAAGGGAACCAGAGTGTCAGGGCAGATGGGGAGTGGTTGTGAGGAAAGATGTTAAGCCTATATACAAAGTCAGGAATTGAAAGTTTGAGCTTGCTGGGTATACTATTCTGAGATACATTTATTTCAATGTAATGCAGGTAAAGCAGATGAGCTTACAGCATGGATCAGCACAGGGAATTAAGACATTGAAGCCATTATTAAGACTTGGTTGCAAGAGGAGCAATGTTGTTGTTTTAGAGTTCCACTGCTTTAGACATGATGGAGTGCGAGGGATTAAAGGGGAAGGGGTGGCATTACTAGAGCTTGTTTACTGAGGCTTTCTTGGTGGAACAGAGGAATAAGAAAGGGACAACTATGTTAATGGGATTATTTTATAAACCAGCCAATAGTGGGATGTAGAGGAGCAACGTTGTAGAGAGATGGCAGACTGTTGCAAAAATAGAAGGTTGTGATAGTAGGTGAATTTAACTTTCCACTTGTTGACTGGGACTCTGAAAGGGCTTAATGGACAGAGTTTGTCAAATATGTTCAGGAAAGTTTCCTCAATCTGTATATAGAGGTCCTAACAAGAGAGAGTGCGATACTGGATCTCCTTTTACTGAACAAGACAGGGCAGGTGACAGAAGCGTACGTAGATGATATTTTGCAGCTAGAGTTCATAATTCCATATGTTTCAAGATACCTTTGGAGAAGGGTTGGTCTGGTCCTTGGGTGAAGATTCTAAATTGGAGGAAGGTCAGCTCTGATGGTATTAGAAAGGATCTGGCAAGTGTGGATTGATGCAGGTTGTTTTCTGACAAAGACATGCTTGGTAAGTGGGAAGCCTTCAAAAGTGAAATTTTGAGAGTACAGAGTTTTTATGTTCCTGACAATAAAAAGCAAGGATAATAGGTTCAGAGAACCTTTGTTTTCGAGAGGTACTAGGGCTCTGGTTAATAAGAAGAAGGTGGTGCATGCACTGTACAATCTGCTAGGAACAAATGAGGTACTTAAGAAATATAAGAAATGCAAGAGTACAATTAAGAGGCAACTCAGGAGGGCTAAAAGAAGGCATGTGGTTGCTCTAGCAGATGAAGGAAAATCTCAAGGGTTTTTACATATATATTAAAAAGAAAAGGATAGCAAGGGACACAATTGGTCCTCTTGAAATCAGCATGGTTATATATGCATGGAGCCTAAAGGAATGGGGGAGATTTTAAATGGATTTTTTGCAGCTCTGTTTACTTGGGAGATGGACGCAGAGTCTATAGAAGTGAAGCAAAATAGCAGCGATGTTGTGGACTGTATACAGCTTACAGAGGAGGAGTGCTTGCTGTCTTGAGGCAAATTAGGGTGGATAAGTCCCTCGGAACTGATGAGGTATTCTATCAGACCTTGTGGGAGGCTAATGCAGAAATTGCAGGCGCCCTACCAGAGGTATGTAAAACACCATTAACTGCAGGTATGGTTCCAGAGGATTAGAGAATGGCTAGTGTTGTGTCACTATTTAAGAACAGTCTAAGACTAAGCCAGGAAATTTTAGGCTGGTGAGTTTGACATTAGTCGTGGGTAAGTTACTGGAAGGCATTCCATGGGACTGGATCTCTAAGTACTTGGATAAGCAGGGACTGGTTAAAGATGGACAACATGGCTTAGTATGTGGTAGGTTATGTCTGCCCAGTCTTACGGAGTTTTTTGAGGCGGTTTCCAGAAGTTGATGAAGGAAAGTTGGTGGATGCTTTCTACTTACATTTTAACAAGGCCTCTGTCAAGATCCAGCATGGGAGGTTGGTAAAGAAGGTACAGTCACTTAACATTCGGTTTGAGGTAGTCAATTGGATTTGACATTGGCTTCATTGGAGAAGCCAGAGAGTGGTTGCCTCTCTGACTAGAGCTTTGTGACTAACGGTGTGCTGCACGATTTGGTCATCTGTTTCTCATCTATATCTCAATGATAATGTGTTTAACTGAATCAGCAAGTTTGCAGATGACACCAAGCTTGCAGCAGGATCTGGATCGGATTGAAAAATGGCATATGGGATTTAATTCAAACAAGAGTGAAGTGTTGCAATTTGGGAGGACATACGCGGGTAGGACTTCCATGGAGAGTGGTAGGGCACTGTGGAGTGTGGTAGAACAGAGGGATCTGTAAATATAGATGCATAATTCCTTGGAAGTGTCATCACAGTTGGATAGGGAGCTAAACAGAGATTTTGGCACATTGGCTTTCATGAATTAAAGTACTGAGTAGCAGAGTTGAGATGTTTTGTTGATGTTGGTAAAGCCTAATTTGGAGTATTGTGTGCAGTTTTGGTCACCTACCCACAGGAAAGACGTAAATAAGTTTGAGAGAGTACAGTGAAAACTTACTAAGGATGTCGCAGGGTCTGGAAGACCTGAGTTATAAGGTAGGATTGAATAGGTTAGGACTTTATTTCCTAGAGTGTAGGAGAATGAGGGGAGATTTAATATAGGTATGTAAAATTCGGAGAGGTGTAGATAGAGTAAATGCAAGCAGTTTTTTTTTTCCACTGCGGCCCGGTAAGACTAGAACTAGAAGTCATAGTTTAAGGGGAACATGAGAAAGAACTTCTTCACTCAGAGGATAGTGAGTGTTGAACAAGCTGCCAGTGAAGGTGGTGAATGTAGGTTCAATCTTAATATCTAAGAGAAGTTTGGGTGGGAGGTGTATGGAGGGCGAAGCTCCATGCACAGGTCAATAGAACTAGGCTGAATAGTAGTTTAGCATGGACTAGATGGGCTGAAGGACCAGTTTCTGTGCTGTAATGCTCTATGACTCAATAATTTTTTTCTGTTGCTTCTCATCTAAGTTATTAGAATACTTTTACCATTGAACAATATTATAACAAGTAATTAAGAAGACAAATGATCAGTTGATGCTTTTTTTTACAAAAGATTGGAGCAAAAAAAATCCAACACAAGGATTTGACTGCTATTGGAAGGATGAATTTAATGCTGTTTTGGGGCAGATTATAAAAATGTTCTCTGTGCCTTGATGAACCTTGAAAAATTATTACCTTTTCTGCTTCGTAGATGAAAGAGTGAAGTAACAAGAGCCTCCATCTGCAAAAATTTCAAAGAATGAAGGATAGTGTCTTTAGGATGTGCCAGGTTCTGAGTTGGGTTAGTTGTATATACAGTAAGGCCATTTCATCTGTTTGAAGGGTCCATAACGCACAGTCTTAGCATAAGAGACAAACCGGGGAGAGTTTCTGTAAAGAAAATTTCCATCATTTTGATCTTAACTAGGCAATCTCTTGGACAGTGGCAAGTTCTGTTGAAAGATAATTAATCCTGCTTATACGCACATGGTATTAAATACTCAGCAGGTCAGGCAACATCTGCGGAAAGAGAAGAAATAAACATTTTGGGTTGATGATGCTTCCGTGGAACTGTTCCGAACCGCAGCAGTTTATTTTGGCTGGTTTTCATGTTCTTATGCAGAAATATTAACAATATTGACTCAAATATTAATATAATTTGTCTTGTTTAGGTTATAGTTTAGCGGATGACCCATCAATTATCTCTTGAGATAAAGTGAGATTACAAGATCAAACAGTAATGTAATTTATATTGTGGTCAAAATATTTCCATTCTACCGTATCCCTCGGTCTATTATTTCAAAGGAAGTGGTTAATTTTCTGGCCAAATTTAAACTGCACACTCTGCAGTTTGCAACGAACAGTATGACAAGTGTTTTCCAGATATAGACAAGAAGCATAAATACTTGGAACAAAGAGGGTGAAATTCATCATCTATGGCAGTGTCAAATACTAATTTGTGTAACTCCAGCTTATTTTGTACTCTCCTGGGTTTTTATTTAAATTGATTGTAATAGTACCAAGTCCTCTTCGCTTGCAATAACTGACATCATTGACATTTATAACTGATTTATCATCTATTATTTATACACTAGTGTCTCCTGAGATTTTCATCAGGCTCGTTTGCCTCTACAGGGGAAAAGGTTGCATATTTATTTAACAAGATCAGGCACAGTGATACCTTACTGTGCCTGGTCTTTTTTTTGATATGGAGTTGTAACTGGTCAGTTTAATTTTGCAGTGATAAAAGAAGCTCCTTTCATATAGTGGTGTCAAAACACAAATTTTAAGCAATGATGCTTTTGGATCCAGATTGATTTCACAAAATTTATTTGACAGAACTTGTTCCAAAAAAGTTTATTGCCAAATCTATACCACATTAGCATCTTTAGTAGCATTTAAACTGTCAGATTAAAATTTCTACAACCACACAAAATATTTATTAATACAAGCTCAAAACATTTTTATTCCTTCCTTTGAAATAAGTGAGCTTGTAGGTCCAGATGGTGCAGAATCTGAGAGCTGATTTTTCAGAACAATTCCTGCTTTCAGCAACAGGGTGCCAGACAAGTTCCAACAGCAGGATTGGGATTTATGCATTTCCACAGGAATGCTGAACTTGAGACCAAATGCAGGCAATTACATACATATCTGTTAGTAAAATCCTGGAAAACCTGTAAGCCATTGACATTATGTCAGTGAACTTTCATATTCCTATATTTCCTCCTCAGTTCAGACCAAGAACATAACTTGCCCCATCAAGTTGTGCCAAGCTTGATGCCGGTTTATTTCAAATTCTCCTGAGTATCATCCATATTCCTCTCTTTCCTTCATATTAGGAGCTTAAGAGGATTAATGGCACCTAATGGCGACTCCTTTGCTTGCATCTTCGGAAACAGCTGTATTTCTATTTTTAATATCTCTATTTTTCCCTTTCAGGGTTCTTTTGAAAACCCTGACCTGGAGTTACACGCTGACTACGGTTCTTTGCGGGAATGGGACCTGCTCTTGGGATTCACGACTGACCATTATTCAGCACACCAAGGGCACAGCCTAAGAGCTTAGCTCACCTTTGGAAGGCCGAGATCTTGTGGCTGTGGAGATGGGCAGATTGAAGGTCAGTGTCCGGGCAGGAGATCAGTGTGTTGTGGGGGATGGAAGATCTAAGGCTGTGTGCCCAGAGACCCGAGATCTTTGGGCACAGAGCTCGGAAAAAGTGACACAACGGACTTTTAACATCTTACACTAGCGAGTTGTTTGTTATGTCTCCCCTCTCACAGTGAAATGGAGACACCCCTTTCTCCTGTGAGAGCCTGTGGTATGTTGAATACCAGGTGAACAGGTCGTCTTTGGAGTACTGCAAGCCTGTGTCTCTGCTGTTGCTTTGCTCATACTTGAGTGCTCAGGGGCGGGTGTCAATGCTGTTTTTTGCTGGTGTGGGGGGGGGTGTTGCTTATTGCCACTTACGTGTGGGAGGGAAGGGAGCTGGGGGGGTACTTTGGGGTTTTAACATTTAACTGTCATTCATTCTTTTTTTGGGGATACTCCCCTGTTTTCATGGAGGGTTGTGGAAGAAAAAGCATTTCAAGATGTATATTGTATACATTTCTCTGACATTAAATATACCTTTGAAACCTTTGATATTCATGTGTCTAATTAAAAGCTTTTTCAACTCCACCAAATGGCCAGGTTTCATTACTATCTCTTGTACTGTCCCTACCACTATCTTGTGGTCACAGGAATTATTGATTTGCTGTTCTTTGTATAGCAGGATATATAAAATCATTATTTTCGATTCCATCCCCTTGAATAAGTTTGTAGGAGTCAATGAGCACATTGCAGTTCATTAAGCAGTTTTAAGTACTCTTCAACCATGACCAATTTGCACTCCCCAACAGTGAAACAGCTCTTCTTTAAGTTGCAGGTCTTTTTGCTTAGATGTTTCTGAATGGCATGAAGTCCAAACAAACCAAACAAATTGGTAAAATATCAGGAAATGTAATCAATCACCATAAACAATTGCTTAATCTTTTTATAACTAAGCTTGTGTTTAATTAATATATTCCGAGGGTAATATGTTGGCTGAAATCAAAACTACATCACAAAGGGTTCTTGATATTGGAGAAATGATAGAGGATATGATTTTTACAGCAAATTTGATTTGTCCATTCAATATAGAAATTAAAGTTTCTTACAATTACTGTTACCTGCATCTCTAATTCCCTGACACAAGTCACACCCTGTATCACCCCTGGCAGGGTGATACAAGGCAGGCTTTTCCCTCGGCTATGAAGAATAAAAGAAGGGAGCACACAAGGTACAAATGTTCACTTTATTATCAAAGTATCTATGCAGAATACAACTCTGAAATGTGTCACTTCTTCAGTTAGCCATAGAATACAGAAAATTATATAAGTAGTTGAAAGAAAGACATCAACCTTGCATCAAAAGGAAAAGAAGCAAAAAAATTGCAAACCCCAACCACCCCCCTCAACTCCTTCCTTGCACAAAACCAAAGCCCCAGCCTGCCAATCTGCAAAAAACGAATGGTCGAGAACACAATAAAAAGATAGAACTGAAAGAGGCCAAAATGAATTACAGTCCAATCCATAAATCACAGAATTTCAATAAAACCTCCAAGAGCATCAGGACCCAAAGGCCCCTCTGAAGGCAGTGACTTGAAGCAGTGGACTCTCCGAGAACCGCTCGCTCTCCTCTGTATTTGCCTCGACGTTCCAATCTTCCTTGGTGCTTTAATCAATGAGAAATGATAGATAGATAGATAGATAGATAGATAGATACTTTATTCATCCCCATGGGGAAATTCAACATTTCAAGATCAATGTAGTTGATCTTGTCCTCTCATGTTGTTTCTGAGCTTCTCCTCACGGTAGCTCCTGCTTGCATTTCTTTCCTGGCATTTGCTTGGAGACATCAGCGTGCTAGCTCAATTGAAGAAACGACAGGCCTTAAGTCACAGGCTCCAACAGTATCAAAAACAAAATTAAGATTAAAAAGAGTAAGTAGAAAATCTGAAATGATTGATTATCTGGAAAATGTCACTGAGGAATTGTTGTTCACTGACTGGAACAGTCACCAAAATAAAAGGTTTGATAGTTGGGACTGAGGTGAGGAAAAAAAGACTTCTTTTCTAAAGGCAGTAAATCTTTGGAGTACTCTGCCTGCATTGGATGTCTGCGCTGACTTGATCATTGACTCTATTTAAAATATAGTACATTTTGTTTGAGAACCTTCACTTCCTTATTCATACCGGACCATCGATGAAAGAGGTGATCAGTGCAGTGGTGAAAAACAATCCTCACTTGGCAGATCATGATGCAGGATTAGAATCAGTTTGACATAGCAAGCCCAGAAATAATGGTAGGGTTGATTTTTATATTGTTTTTGTGATACAGGGTGTGACTTGTGTCAGGGAATTAGAGATGCATGTAACAGTAATTGTAAGAAACTTTAATTTCTATACTGAATGGAAGAATCAAATTTGCTGTAAAAAGGAGCAAGTTGATCTCATGGAAGATGTTTTTTTGCATTAAGGCATTGAGGAACCACCCAAGGTAAAGGCTAGATTGGATTGTGTTTTATTCAGTGGGAAATGATTCATGGATGATCTTGATGTCCAGTGGTTTGGGGAAGAGTAGTGTGAAATAATTTTACACTGAGTTTGAGTGCAAAACCAGGCTTATGAATCTAAACAAAATAAACCATATGAAGGAATGGAAGAAGATGTTCTATCTTTGTTTTTCTCCCATCAGGCAGAAGATACAAAAGCCTGAAAGCGTATATGTACCACCAGGCTTAAGGACAGCTACTGTCCCACTGTTACAAGAGTATTGAACAGTTTCTTAATATGATAAGATGAACTCCTGACCTCACAATCTACCTACCTCATTATGACCATTCACCTTATTGGCACTCTATTCTGGATTTCCCCTGTAACTGTAATATTCTCGGACCAGGGTCTTGGTGTATAACTGGGCTGTTGATAGGGCTTTAAACTAAACAGTAGGGGAGTGGGTTCAAGAAAATGGAAAAGTATGGATAAAATAAAAAGGAAGGAGAATTTAGGAGAGGTTACAGAAGTCTCCAGAATAAAGAATAAGACAAAAAAGTTCAGAAAGAGATAATGAAAAGGATCAGCCATGATTGAATGGCGGAGCAGACTCAATGGGCCAAATGGTCTAATTCTGCTCCTATGTTTTCTGGTTTTATGATATTTTGGGCATCACTGAGTTGCAGTTAAATAAGGACAACTGCTGTGAAATTAAAATTTAAGGATACAAATCATATCAAAATGACAGGGAAGTGGCCAGAGGAGATGGGATGGCTTTAATAGTAAAAAAATGAAATGAAATCCTAAGGGAAAAAAGAGATATACAGTAGGATCAGAAGATGTAGAATTTTTGTGGGTAGAGTTAAGAAACTGCAAGGGCAAAAAGGCCCTGATGGAGTTATAAACAGGGCTCCGAACAGTAGCCAGAATGTGGGTTAGAAGTTACCACAGGAGGTAGAAAAGTGATGTAAAAAGCAACAATATTAAAATGGCCTCAGTGGACTTCAGTAAGTAGTAGATTGGGAACATCAGGTAGTTGCTGGATCCCTAGAGAAGGAACTTGTAAAATGCTTATGAGAAGGCTTCATGAGCAACTTGTGCTTGAGCCCCACGGGGATTCTGGATTGAGTGTGGAATGATAGACCAGATTTGATTAGGGAGCTTAAGGAAAAGGAACCCTTAGGAGACAGTGATCATAATATGATAGGATTTACGCTGCAGTTTGATAGGGAGAAGCTAAAATCACATGTATTGGTATTACAATTGTGTTGCAATGAGCGAATGAAACGATCCCAAGTGCAGGACACATTCATGGAGATTGCGTTAGGATGCTTACGCAGGTGTTGAACAGCAAACAGGAGGGATCTTGACACAGAGAGACAGTTTCATAGGTAAATCTTGAAACTGGAGCAAAACTTAGAACACACGGTCTTAAGCGGCCGGGATATGTTATTCACCACACAGGCAAAACCAACGATCTGACGACTAGTGGTTGTAACACCAGGGTTCTTATGCTGCCTGTCTTGATGGAAACCAGGTGTGCCGTCATCAAGGAGAATTAGAAGCAACTGGGAAATTAACAATCGGAACCATGGCACAATCAAAGGAAATTAGGAGAAAGATAGGGAATTAACAATCGGGACCGTGTCAAATTGAGTAAAGGTAACTACCGAGGCATGAAAGAGGAGCTGACCAAAGTTGATTGGAAGGGAACAATAGCAAGGATAATGGTAGAGCAGCAATGGTTGGACTTTCTGGGAGCAATTGGGAAGGCACAGGATAGATAAATCCCAAAGAAGAAGTATTCTAAAGGGAGGCTGAGGCAACTGTGGCTGACAACAGAATTCTTGGAGAGTATAAAAGCAAAAGAGAGGGCATATAATAGATCAAGAATTAGTGCAAAGGTAGAGGATTGGGAAGCTTTTAAAACCAACAGGAGGCAACTAAGAAAGGCAATAAGGAAACAGAAAATGAAATATGAAGGTAGGCTAAGCATTATGACAAAGGAGGAGCCCAGAAGTTTTCTTTCAGATAAAGAGGGTACAAAAAAAGGTAAGAATGGACAAAGGACTATGGGAAAATCATGCTGGAGAGGCGGGAATGGGGATCAGAGAAATGGCAGATGAACTGAATAAGTATTTTGCATCAGATTTTTCTGCAGAAGACATCCGGTGTATGCCAGACATTTGGACGTGTCGGGGTCAGAGTTACTAAGGAGAAGATGTTTGGAAATCTGAAACCTCTGAAGATAGATATGTCACCTGAACCACATGAAATATATCCCAGGGTTCTGAAAAGGTAGCTAAAGAGATTGGGCAGG
Organism: Hemitrygon akajei; assembly: GCF_048418815.1. Taxonomy (NCBI): domain Eukaryota; kingdom Metazoa; phylum Chordata; class Chondrichthyes; order Myliobatiformes; family Dasyatidae; genus Hemitrygon; species Hemitrygon akajei. The sequence goes on from NC_133128.1 coordinate 160,383,151, forward strand.
CATTTTCCACATTCTGTCTTTGGCAATTCAAAGGTGGAGATGAATCAGCATTTAGGAGGGAGATCTAAACTCTGGGTGAGTTGTGCCACAACACCATCTCACTCAAGGTCAGCAGGATCAATAAGCTAATTATCGACTTCAGGAGAAGGAAACCGGAGATCCATGAACCAGTGCTCATAGGGGATCAGAGATGGGAAAGGGTCAGCAACTTTAAATTCCTCTGTGTTATCATTTCAGAGGATCTGATCTGAGCCCAGCACTTATTACAATTACAAAGGCAGCACCTCTAACCTCTACTTCCTTAGAAGTTGAAAAGATTCGGCATGCCATCTAAAACTTTGAGGAACTTCTATAGATGAGCATGGGAGAGCATATTGACTGGTTGCATTATGGCCTGATATGAAATCGCCATTGCCCTGGTGTGCAAAATCTTACACAAAGTAGTGAATACAGTCCAGTCAGTCATACATAAAACACTTCTCACCATTGAGCACATCTACACAGGATGCTGTTTCAGGAAGGTAGCATACATCATCAATGAACCCACCATCCAGGCCATGCTCTCTTCTTGCAGCTGCCATTAGGAAGAAAATGGAGGAGACTCGGGACCTGCACCACCAGGATTACGAATAGTTATTACCCCTTAACATTCAAGCTCTTAAACCAGAGGGGGAATGGATAACTTCCCTCAACTTCATTTGCCCTGTCACTGAATTGTCCCCTCAACTTATGGACTCATTTTCAAGGTCTCTTCATCTCATGTTCTCAGTATTTATTACTTGTTTCCTTTTTTTATTTTTGTGCTTGCACTGTTTGTTGTTTTTTTTTGCACATTGATTGTCAGTGAATCCTGTTGGGTGCGGTATTTCTATTGTGTTTCTTGTACTTACTGTGATTACCCCAAGAAAATGGATCTCAAGGTTGTAAATGGTGACCTATATGTACTTTGATAATAAAGTTACTTTGAACTTTCAAAGAAGATACTATCAAGGCAAGAGGCAAAGAGTGGGAATAAAAGGAAACTTTTCTGATTGATCACTGGTGAATACTGGTGTTCTGCAGGGGTTGGTGTTGGGACTGCTTCTTTTCATATTATATGTCAGTGATCTGGATGATGGAGTTGATAGCATTAAGCCCAAGTTTGTGGATGATATAAAGATAGCTGGAGAGGCAGGCAGTTCTGAGGTAGCAGGGAGTCTGCAGAAGGACTTGGACAGGTGGAATGCGGTATAGGGAAGTGTATAGTCATGTACTTTGATAGATGGAATAAGAGCACTAACTATTTTCTAAAGAGGGAGCAAATTCAGAAATTGGAAATACAAAGAGACTTGTGAGTATGAGTATGAGATTCTCTAAAGGTTAAGTTGTAGGTTGATTCAGAAGTAAGGAAAGCAAATGCAATGTTAGCATTAATTTTGAGAGGCCTAAAATATAAAAGCAAGGATGTAATGCTGTAGCTTTAAAAGGCATTCGTCAGATCACACCTGGAATAGTGTGAGCAGTTTTGGGCCACTTACTTAAGAAAGGATATGCTGATGTTGGATAGCGTTTAGAGCAGGAGTTCCCAACCTGGGGTCTATGGACCACTCAGTTAATGGTAGGGGTCCGTGGCAGAAAAAAAGTTTGGAAACCTTTGGTCTAGATGATATTCACGAGATTAATCCTGGGAATAAAGGGGTTAACATATGAGGCTTATTTAATGGCTCTGGGCCTGTACTCACTGGAGTTTAGAAGAATGAAGCAGGATCTCATTGAAACATGTTGAACATTGAAAAACTATCGCCAGGTAGCACTCACATCTACAGTGATGAAATGCTTTGAGAGGTGGGTTATGACTAGACTGAACTCCTGCCTCAGCAAGGACTTGGACCTATTGCAATTTGCCTATCACCATAATAGGTCAACGGCAGACGCAATCCCAATGTTTCTCCACACGGCTTTGGACAACCTGGACAACACAAACACCTATGTCAAGATGCTGTTCATCGACTACAGCTCAGCATTTAATACCATCATTCCTACAATCCTGATTGAGAAGTTGTAGAACCTGGGCCTCTGTACCTCCTTCTGCAATTGGATCCTTGACTTCCTAACTGGAAGACCACAGTCTGTGTGGATTGGTGATAACATATCCTCCTTGCTGATGATCAACACTGGCACATTTCAGGGGTGTGTGCTTAGCCCACTGCTCTACTCTCTCTATACAGATGACAGTGTGGATAGGCATAGCTCAAATTTGCTAACGATACAACCATTGCTGGTAGAATCTCAGGTGGTGACGAGAGGACGTGCAGGAGTGAGATATGCCAACTAGTGGAATGATGCTGCAGCAACAACTTGGCACTCAGTAAGATGAAAGAGCTGGTTGTGGACTTCAGGAAGGGTAAGACGAAGGAACACATATCAATCCTCCTAGAGGGATCAGAAGTGGAGGGAGTGAGCAGTTTCAAGTTGCTGGGTGTCAAGATCGCTGAGGAACTAACCTGGTCCCAACATATCGATGTAGTTATAAAGAAGGCAAGACAGTGGCTATACTTCATTAGGAGTTTGAAGAGATTTGGCATGTCAACAAATACACTCAAAAACTGTGGAGAGCATTCTAACAGGCTGCTTCACTATCTGGTATGGTGGGGGCTACTGCAGAGGATGGAAACAAGCTGCAGAAGGTTGTAAATCTAGTCAGCTCCATCTTGGGTACTAGTCTACAAAGTACCTAGGACATCTTCAGGGAGCGGTGTCTCAGAAAGGTGGCATCCATTATTGAGGACCTCCAGCACCCAGGGCCCTTTTCTCACTGTTACCATCAGGTAGGAGGTACAGAAGCCTAAAGGCACACACTCAGCGATTCAGGAACAGCTTCTTCCCCTCTGCCATCCGATTCCTAAATGGGCATTGAACCCCTGAACACTACCTCACTTTGTTTTAATATAGAGTATTTCAGTTTTTGCATGTTTTTAATCTATTCCAATATACGTAGACTGTAATTGATTTACTTATTTATTTATTATCATTATTATTTTTTCTCAATCTAGATTATGTATTGCATTGAACTGCTGCTGCTGTTAACTTGACAAATTTCACATCACATGCCAGTGATAATAAACCTGATTCTGATTCTGACTTAGACAGAGCAGACATGGAGATGGTGTTTCCAGTAGTGGGAGAGTTTAGGTCCAGAGGGCCCAAACCGAGAATTGAAGGACACCCCTTTAGAACAGAGATGAAGAGGACTTACTTTAGCCAGAGGGTGGTGAATCTGTGGAATTCATTGCTACAGACAGTTGTGGAGGCCAAGTTATTAGATACATTTAAAGAGGAAGTTGATAAGTGCTTGATCAGTAAGGGTGTCAAAGGTTAAAGTGAGAAGGCAGGAGAATATGTTTGAGAGGGAAACTAAATGAGCCATGACTGAATGGCAGAACAGCCTCAATTGTTTGGATGGCGTAATTCTGCTCCAATGTCTTATGGTGTAAATAAAGCTTAAAGTGCCAAGAATTTTCCTTATGGCCAAAACCCAAAAGGAAAACTGGTTCACTTGTAGCCAATAAGAAAATTTAAAGATGGAATTAAAACAAAATACAAGGCTTATAAAGTTACTAGACATAGCTGAAGTCTAGAGGATTGGGTGCATTTCAGAATTCTGCAAAAGAAGACAAAGAAATTGATTAAGAAACAAGATCGAATGTAATATGAGATGAAACAGGTAAGAAAAACGTGAATGGAAATTACAGTACATTTGACTAATGTGGTCGTGTACTTCAAGAATGTAATTGGTAGAATAGATAAGAGGGAACTAGTGATTATGGTTTATTTGGATGTTTGGAAGGTTTTGATAAAGGAGCAGGTTGGTGCATATGGAATTGCAGATAATATGCTGGCTTAGTTAACATGATCATTCTCAGTCTGGAAGGTTGTGGCTAGTGATGATTCATGCTTGGCCCTGATTTTTTCATAATCCATGTTAGCAATAGGCCTGAGTTCATTTAAATGTCATGTTTTCAGGTTTGCTGATGATATCAAACTAGACATGACTGTGGGTACAGAGGCGGCTATGCAGACATTTCTGGGGGATATGGTCAAGCTCAGTGAGTGGATGAAAACTCAGCAAATGGAATAGTTAATGGGAAAAGTCATAAGTCATCAACTTCAGTGAATACACTATGTAACAGTAAAGCAAAATATTTGTTGAGAAGTTGGATAATGTTGATGTCCAAATAAGTCTCCATGTGCTGTGTTGAAAACCAGTATATAAATGCAACACGTGATTTGGAAAGCAAATTGTCTCTTAGTTTTGATAAGCAGAGAGCTTGGTTACAGGAGTAAGGAAGTCTTTGTGCAATTGTTTGGTGAGATCACACCCAAAACTGTATATGGTTTTGGTCTCCTTGCCAAAGAAAGGATATAGAAACATAAAAATCTACAGCACATTAAGGGCCTTTTGGCCCACAGTGTTATGCTGACCATGTAACCTACTCTAGAAACTGCCTAGAATTTCCCTACCGCATAGCCCTCTATTTTTCCAAGTTTCATGTACCTATCTAAGAGTCTCTTAAAAGACCCTATTGTATCCACCTCCACCACCTTCACTGGCAGTGCATTCCACACACCCAACATCTTTGTGTGAAAAACTTACCTCTGACACCCTTCTTCTATCTACTTCCAAGCACCTTAAAACTATGCCCCCTCGTGTTAGCCATTTCAGCCCTGGGAGAAAGACTCTGGCTATCCACATGGTCAATGCCTCTCATCCTCTGTCGCTGCAAGGAGAAAAATCCAAGTTCACTCAACCTCTCTATAGCATCCACATCCTTCCTGTAATGAAGTAACCAGAAATGAACACGGTACTTCAAGTGGGGTCTAACTAAGGTCTTATATAGCTGTAACATTACCTCACAGCTTTTGAAATCAATCCCATGGTTGATAAAGGCCAACACACCATACACCTTCTTAACAACACTGTCATCCTGCGCAGCAACATTGAGTGTCCTATGGACATGGATCCCAAGATCACTCTGATCCTCCACACTGTCAAGAGTCTTACCATTAATATTATATTCTGTTTTCAAATTTGAACTACCAAAATGAACCACTTCACACTTATCTGGGTTGAACTCCATCTGCCACTTCTCAGCCCAGTACTGCATCCTATCGATGTCATGCTGTAACCTCTGACAGCCCCCCAGACTATCCACAACACTCTAACTTTTGTGTGATCAGTAAACTTACTAAACCGCCCTTCTACTTCCTCATCCAAGTCATTTATAAATATCACAAAGAGAAGGGGTCCCACAACAGATCTCTGTGGAAGACCACTGGTCGCTGTCCTCCATGTAGAGTACAAACCATCCACAACCATCCTTTGCCTTCTGTGAGTAAGCCAATTCTGGATCCACAAAGCAAGGTTTCCTTGGACCCCATGCCTCTTTACTTTCTAAATGAGGAAATTCACATGGGGAATCTTATCAAATGCCTCTCTAAAATCTATATACACTACATCCACTGCTCTACCTTTATCAATGTGATTTGTTACATCCTCAAATAATTCAATCAGGCTCGTACACATGACCTACCCTTGACAAAGCCATGCTGACTATCCCTAATCAGATTATGTCTCGCCAAATGCTCATAAATCCTGCCTCTCAGGATCTTCTCCAACAACCTGCCCACGACTGAAGTAAGACTCACTGGTCTATAATTTCCTGGGTTATCTCTACTCCCTTTCTTGAACAAGGGAACAATGTTTGCAAACTTCCAATCCTCTGGTTCTTCTCCTATCCCTACTGATGATACAAAGATCATTGCCAGAGGCTCAGCAATCTCCTCTCTTGCTTCCCACAGTAGCCTGGGGAATATCTCGTCCAGTCCTGGTGACTTACCTAACTTAATACCTTTCAAAAGCTCCAATACATCCTCTTTCATAATGTCTATACACTCAAGCATTTCCTCCCCATAACTGCCAAGGCCCTTTTCACTGGTGAATACTGAAGCAAAGTATTCATTAGGTACCTCCGCTACCTCCTCCGGCTCCTTGCACATGTTTCCACTCTTGTTCCTGATTGGTCCTATTCTCACACGCCTTATCCTCTTGCTCTTCACATACTTGTAGAATGCCTTGGGGTTTTATTTAATCCTGCTCACCAAGGCCTTTTCGTTAACCCTTCCAGCTCTCCTAATTTCATTCTTGAGTTCTTTCCTGGTACCCTTGCAATTTTCTAGAGCTTTAACAGTAACTAATTACTTGAACCTTTCAAAAGCTTTTTTTCTTCTTAACTAGGTTTTCTACATCCTTTGTACACCATGGTTCTTTTGCCCTGCCATCCTTTCCCTACCTCAATGGAACATACCTATGCAGAATGCCATGCAAATGTTCCCTTAACATTTACCACATTTCTGCCGTGCATTTCCCTGAAAACATTTGCTCTCAATTTATGTTCCCAAGTTCCTGCCTAATAGCATCATATTTCTCCCTAACCCAGTTAAATGTTTTCCCAAATTGTCTGCTCCTATCCCTGTACAGCGCTATGGTAAAGGAGATAGAGTTGTGATCTCTGTCTCCAAAATGTTCTCCCACTGAGAGATCTGACACATGACCAGGTTCTGTTCCCAATACTAGATAAGTACAGCCTCTCCTCTAGTTGGCTTATCTACATATTATGTAACAAACCTTCCTGAACACACCTAACAAACTCCATCCCATCTAAACCCCTTGCTCTAAGGAGATGCCAGTCAATATTAGGAAAGTTAAAATCACCCACCACAACAACCCTACTATTATTGCACCGTTCCAGATTCTGCCTCCCTATCTGCTCCTCAATGTCTTGTTTCTATTGGGGGGTCTAAAAAAGCATCCAGTAAAGTTATTGTCCCCTTCCTGTTTCTGACTTCCACCCACAATGACTCAGTAGACAATCCCTTCATGACTTCCTGCTTTTCTGCAGCCATGTTACGATTCCTGATTAGTAGTGCCACTCCCCCACCTCTTTTGCCTCCCTCCTTTTTGAAGCATCTAGAAGACCGGCACACATTCCTGCCTGAGTCATCCCAAGTCTCTGCAATGGACTCCACATCATCTTTGACATAGAAGGAGAGTTGGTTCCAGAGATGAGAATTTTGATGTGTGAAGAGAAATTTGGTAGACAGAGAGTATATTCTTTAGAGCAATGAGAGCAGATCTCACCACAATTCTTAGACAGGCCCACTAGGATTGTTACAGAGAAGGTGTAAGCTGAGAAGAGAAAGGAAAACCTGAACAGTCTGGAAGGGAGAACAGATTGAAGAGGCACAAGACTGCCAGTGCTGGAATCAGGAGCAACAAATATTCTGTTCAAAAAACTCAGAAGGTTGAACATCTTATGTGGGAGCAATGTTCCCTCTAAAATGTGCATGTGTGTGATCATACAAAATAACATTTCCTTTTCCAGTTTCTGATGTGTAATGTGTTGATAACGTGAAGTTCACAATTACTTGTCTGCAGATTTTAGAACTGGCTTATTTATACTGTTTTTATTGGATAAATTATTCAGTGTGCACATGTTGTTGTCACTGGGCAAAAAAAATGCACAGTGCGGTATTTTTGAGCACACTGGTCATTACAAATTTGAGGGAACATTGTGTGGGAGGAAAGGAATTTTTGACATTGTGTGTTGAAACCCTGCATCAGGACTAAGAATGGAGAGGTGAAATGGCCAGTATAGAAAGGAAGAGATTGGCAAGAAAGAACTCTAAGGTAATTGGAAGACTTTGGAGGGGTGTAAGATGATAGGCAGGTGGTATGATGTAGGGGAGATACGCCAGGATGGAATTAGAATATAGACACAGATGAATGATATGCAGAGGCAAACAAGGAAGATGAAGGGGATTGTAAGGATTGGAGACAGCTGCAGGAGGATGATGAGCAGGAACACAGAGGTGAGAATGGGAAACAATAGGGGAGAGCTAAATGACAAATGAAACTGGATTGGTGTGTGGGGGGTGGATGAACCAAGGAATGAAAGGGAAAAAGATGGGTGAAAAGGGGCTGGGGTGTTTTGAAAAGGGGTCAAAAATGGGAGAACTGCAAGAACAGCATGAGGATGGAAGGGAAGCATTAAAGAAAAGAGTTTATCTTTAATTGGAAAAGTAAATATTAATGCCATTGGGTTGTAAACTATCCAGGTGGAATATAAAGTGCTCTTTCTCCAGTTTTTGCATTGAGCTTCATTTTGACAGTAGAGAAGGGTAAGAGTGGAGAGATCAGTGTGGGAATGAGAAGGGCAATTGAAATGACAATAGACAATAGGTACAGAAGTAGACCATTTGGCCCTTCGAGCCTGCACTGCCATTCTGAGATCGTGGCTGATCATCTACCATCAATACCCGGTTCCTGCCTTGCCCCATATCCCTTGATTCCCCTATCCATAAGATACCTATCTAGCTCCTTCTTGAAAGCATCCAGAGAATTGGCCTCCACTACCTTCTGAGGCAATGCATTCCACAACCCCACAACTCTCTGGGAGAAGAAGTTTTTCCTTAACTCTGTCCTAAATGACCTACCCCTTATTCTTAAACCGTGCCCTCTGGTACTGGACTCTCCCAGCATCTGGAACATATTTCCTGCCTCTATCTTGTCCAATCCCTTAATAATCTTATATGTTTCAATCAGATCCCCTCTCAATCTCCTTAATTCCAGCGTGTACAAGCCCAGTCTCTCTAACCTCTCTGCGTATGACAGTCCAGACATCCCAGGAATTAACCTTGCGAATCTATGCTGCACTTCCTCTACAGCCTGGATGTCCTTCCTTAACCCTGGAGACCAAAACTGTACACAATACTCCAGGTGTGGTCTCGCCAGGGCCCTGTACAAATGCAAAAGGATTTCCTTGCTCTTGTACTCAATTCCTTTTGTAATAAAGGCCAACATTCCATTAGCCTTCTTCACTGCCTGCTGCACTTGCTCATTCACCTTCAGTGACTGATGAACAAGGACTCCTAGATCTCTTTGTATTTCTCCCTTACCTACCTCTACACTGTTCAGATAATAATCTGCCTTCCTGTTCTTACTCCCAAAGTGGATAACCTCATACTTATTCACATTAAACATCATCTGCGAAGTATCTGCCCACTCACCCAGCCTATCCAAGTCACCCTAAATTCTCCTAACATCCTCATCACATGTCACACTGCCACCCAGCTTAGTATCATCAGCAAACTTGCTGATGTTATTCTCAATGCCTTCATCTAAATCGTTGATGTAAATCGTAAACAGCTGTGGTCCCAATACCAAGCCCTGTGGCACTCCACTAGTCACCACCTGCCATTCCGAGAAACACCCATTCACTGCTACCCTTTGCTTTCTATCTGCCAACCAGTTTTCTATCCATGTCAATATCTTCCCCCCAATGCCATGAGCTCTGATTTTACCCACCAATCTCCTATGTGGGACCTTATCAAATGCCTTCTGAAAATCGAGGTACACTACATCCACTGGATCTCCCTTGACTAACTTCCTGGTTACATCCTCAAAAAACTCCAATAGATTAGTCAAGCATGATTTGCCCTTGGTAAATCCATGCTGGCTCGGCCCAATCCTATCACTGCTATCTAGATATGCCACTATTTCATCTTTAATAATGGACTCTAGCATCTTCCCCACTACTGATGTTAGGCTGACAGGACAATAGTTCACTGTTTTCTCCCTCCCTCCTTTCTTAAAAAGTGGGATAACATTAGCCATTCTCCAATCCTCAGGAACTGATCCTGAATCTAAGGAACATTGGAAAATGATTACCAATGCATCTGCAATTTCCAGAGCCACCTCCTTTAGTACCTTAGGATGCAGACCATCTGGACCTGGGGATTTGTTAGCCTTCAGTCCCATCAGTCTACTCATCACTGTTTCCTTCCTAATGTCAATCTGTTTCATTTCCTCTGTTACCCTATGTCCTTGGCCCATCCATACATCTGGGAGATTGCTTGTGTCTTCCCTAGTGAAGACAGATCTAAAGTACTTATTAAATTCTTCTGCCATTTCTCTGTTTTCCATAACAATTTCACCCAATTCATTCTTCAAGGGCCCAACATTGTTCTTAACTATCTTCTTTCTCTTCACATACCTAAAAAAAGCTTTTGCTATCCTCCTTTATATTCCTGGCTAGCTTGCGTTCGTACCTCATTTTCTCTCCCCGTATTGCCTTTTTAGTTAAGTTCTGTTGTTCCTTAAAAATTTCCCAATCATCTGTCTTCCCACTCACCTTAGCTCTGTCATACTTCTTTTTTTTTAATGCTATGCAATCCCTGACTTCCTTTGTCAACCACTGTGGCCCCTTTCCCCCCTTTGAATCCTTCCTTCTCCGGGGGATGAACTGATTTTGCACCTTGTGCATTATTCCCAAGAATACCTGCCATTGCTGTTCCACTGTCTTTTCTGCTAGGATATCAGTCCATTTAACTTTGGCCAGCTCCTCCCTCATGGCTCCATAGTCTCCTTTGTTCAACTGCAACACTGACACCTCCGATATGCCCTTATCCTTCTCAAATTGCAGATAAAAACGTCATATTATGGTCACTACCTCCTAATGGCTCCTTTACTTCAAGATCGCTTATCAAATCCTGTTCATTACACAACACTAAATCCAGAATAGCCTCGTTCCTGGTTGGCTCTCGTACAAGCTGTTCCAAGAATGCATCCCGTAGGCACTCTACAAACTCCCTATCCTGGGGTCCAGCACCAACCTGATTCTCCCAGTTCACCTGCATGTTGAAATCCCCCATAACTACTGAGACATTACCTTTGCCACATGCCAATGTTAACTCCCTATTCAACTTGCACCCAATATCCATGCTACTGTTTGGGGGCCTGTAGACAACACCCATTAGGGTCTTTTTGCCCTTACTGTTCCTCAGTTCTATCCACACAGACTCTACTTCTCCTGATCCTATGTCCCCCCTTGCAAAGGACTGAATCTCATTCCTCACCAACAGGGCCACCCCACCCCCTCTGCCCACATTTCTGTCCCTACGATAGCACGTATACCCTTGTACATTCATTTCCCAGGTCTGATCTCCCTGCAGCCATGTCTCCGGTATCCCAACAACATCACAGTTACCCATTCGCACCTGGGCTTCAAGCTCATCCGCCTTATTTCTGACACTTCGTGCATTCAGATATAGAATTTTTAGCCCATTTCTCCTCCCTCTGTTTAAATCGCTGCCTATTGTGCTTAACCCAGCTCCCCGAACTCCCATTGGGCTATAAGCCCCTCGAATTTTGTTGTCCTTCCTAAATTTACTTATTCTTTCTGCACATTTAACTCCATATTCCATCAGACTATCCCTCTGTACATGTGTCCTCCTTATCACTTGTTCCGCCTCACCTTTCTCTACTACACACTTAATATTCCGGAACCGTGTAGTCCCCACCTGTCCTTTATTCTTCATCTCGCTATCCTCTCTCACATTCTGGATCCCTGCCCCCTGCAAATTTAGTTTAATCCCCCCCCCCCACCAAGCAGCACTAGCAAACTTTCCTGCAAGAATGTTAGTACTGCTCCAGTTCAGGTGTAAGCCGTCCCGTCGGAACAGATCCCACCTTCCCTGGAACAAAGCCCAATTATCTAAAAACCTGAAGCCCTCCCTCCTGCACCATCCTCTCAGCCACGTATTAATCTATATAATCCTTCTGTTCCTTGCCTCACTCGCACGTGGCACAGGTAGCAATCCTGAGATTGTTACCCTGGAGGTCCTGCCCTTCAGCTTCGCACCTAACTCCCTGAACTCACTACGCAGGACCCCCTCACTCATCCTACCCACGTCGTTGGTCCCTACATGGACCACAACATCTGGGTTCTTGCCCTCCCTCTCGAGAATAACCTGCACCCGATCTGAATTGTCCCGGACTTTGGCACCAGGGAGGCAACATACCATCCAAGACTCCCGATCTTACCCACAAAATCTCCTATCTGCCCCCCTGACTATAGAATCCCCTATCACTACCGCTCTCTTCTCTTCCCTCCTCCCCTTCCTAGTCGAGGGTCCAACCTCAGTGCCAGAGACAGGACCACTGCAGCTTGTTCCTGGTAGGTCATCCCCACCAACAGTATCCAAAACGGTATACTTATTGTTGATGGGAACAGCCACAGGGGTGCTCTGCTCTCTCTGTCTGCTCCCCCCGCCTCTCTTGACTGTCACCCATTTGCCTACCTCCTGTCTTTTCGGTGTGACTACCTCCCGATAACTCTTATCTATCTCTGTCTCTGCCTCCCGAATGATCCGTAGTTCATCCAGCTCCTGCTCCAATTCCCTAACTCGGTCTGATAGGAGCTGCAGCTGGATGCACCTATTGCAGGTGTGGTCATCAGGGACAACTGTGTTGACTCTGACCTCCCACATACAGCATACGGAGCACACCACTGCTCTAACCGTCTCCCCCATTACCTGATCCCAGATTAGTCAGAATAAATGAAAAAAGTACCTACCGGCCTTACCTTTTTTACCTCAGCAAGCACGTACTCAGGCTCACTGATTTCCTCTCACCGAAGTCCCCTTGCGCCGAAGCCCGCTGAGCCAAAGCCCAACACTCTGCTCCCACACCGACGCTGCCCGCTCCTAAAAGTGCGCCTCTTTCTAAACTCCGCGCTCACCGCTGACGTCACCCACGCCTGGTCGACCACTCGGAGCTCAGGATAGCTACGGCTGCTTTGCTGTACTGCAAAATGGTCACCCAGTCAGTGCACAGACTCACTGATGTGGAGGGGGCAGCATCACGAGTATTGAATACAGCAGTCGAGCACATACAGTATGCTGCTTGACCCACTGAGTTCCTCCAGCAGATTGTTTGTTATGTCATTTAGGACCAAAGCACTTCTTCATTTGGAGGTTGGACCTTTGGCATTGCCTACCTTGAGAGATGAGGAAATTTGGTCATTGAGTTTATTCAAAAGAGAGATTAATAGATGTTTGGATAATTTGGGAATTGAGGCTTGTGAGATCAGAGCAAGAAAATAACATCAAGATAGAAGATCACCACAGCAATATGTGATTTCCAGCAGTTGTAAATAGTTTTCCTTATTGCAAATATTATTAGGATTTTAATTTAGTTCACCTCTGCCAAAAGACATATTCATTTACTTGGTGTACAGTTTGAGCTATGTCGGTGACCTGGCTAACTAGCAATGTGCAAGCTGCTTTCTTCTAGTCTGTTGAACAACTTATTTTTCCAAAAGTTCAAAATAGATCTTGGTGTACTAGAAAGTGTTTTTATTTGATATATTAAAACATTGAATAGCTGAACAGTCATTTTTTACATATTGGTAGTAAGAAATAAATGCAAGAGTTTTAATGCCAAAATAAAATTTTATTCCTTGCAACATAGAAGATTAAGAGGAAATTTGATAGAGGTATACAAAATTATGAGGGGTATAGATAGGGTAAATGTAAGCAGGCTTTTTTTACTGAGGTTGGGTCGGGCTACAACCAGAGGTCATGGATTAAAGGTGAAAGTTTAAAAATTTAAGGGGAACGTGAGGGGAAACTTCACTCAGAGGGTTGTGAGAGTGTGGAACGAGCTGCCAGAGCAAGTGGTGTATATGAGCTCAATTTCATTGTTTAAGAGAAATTTGGATAGGTACGTAAATGGTAAGGGTATGGAGGGCTATGGTCCCGCTGTAGGTCGATGGGAGTTGGCAATTTAAATAGTTCGACAAGGACCTGATGGCCTGAAGAGCCTGTTCCTGTGCTGTTCTTTTCTATGACTCTATAACAAAATACCTTTTGACTCAAGGAAGACCTATTTGTTATCAGTTTTATGTAATTGAAGCCTAAACTATTAACTTAAACACACAATCTAAATCAATACTACTAAACCTATCTACTCTCTCAAATTCCATGTCATAAATTGAAGGAAAATTATCCTTATGCTTTGGACAGTGCTTAACAGTAAAAGAGACAATTTTTTATTTGTCCTTTTACTGTTTATGGAATCATTCAGACTGATACAATTCCCTAGAGTTCAACCTTGAGTACACTTCAAAACTACTTCATTAATTATACATTCATTTGGAATGTCATGGGGTCCTATTAAAGGGTCAATGGATTGTTTTGTAATTTTCCCCAAAGTTTAACTACTCTCATTTTTTTAATATATTCATGATCTAGTTTTAAAAAACAAGTGTTATTCTTGAAGTAATACACACGGAATTTCCTGGATATTTCCAGGAAATATCTATGGAAAAGAGTAAACAGTCAATGTTTCAGGCCGAGACCCTTTGTCAGGACCTGATGATGGGTCTCAGCCTGAAACTTCAACGGTTTACTCTTTTCCATCCATCATTCTGTGCATATTGCTTTGATTTCCAGCATCTGCATATTTTCTCTTAATTGCTATTTTTGAACTTGACCTACTTCACATATGGGCTTGTTTTACGTGCATCTGCTAGTTATTGACAAAAACCACAAATATTTTGAATATTGAATGTCTGAATATATATAGTTGTGTCATGTTCTATGCCTGTTATAGCACAAGGAGTGGGATAATATTAAATGAGAAGTGCTGTGCTACATTGGTTATCTGTATATTAGGAGTGAACTCCATACTTTGTCTAGTTAAATTTGAAGGGAAACAATTTGATTGCTGCAAATGCTGATGTTGTAAAAAATATCTTTAAAATTATTATTTTAAGTAAGTAAAAATGAAATTAGATAACCTGAAAGTTAAAAAGGAACTAACAAGCTTGTTTTGAGAATAAATGAGAAATCTAATGGGAAAATACATGTACTGTATATTTGAAGAGAATTGAACCTTAATTAGTAAATTATTGAGATAGTTGATAGGAACAATAGGATTGACTATAATACAAGAATAACTCAAGGAATTTGCTTGTATTCTGTCAAAAATTAATGTCAGATGATAATCAGTGTATTTCTTTCAAAATGTGAGGAGTGCAGTTTCTGTTTAAGAACTGTAGGGAGTGCATACATGTTAGAAACACACTCTTTTAACTGGGGATAAAATGGAAAACTATCTCAACTGAATAAGTCACATAAACTTCTAAGGATTCTTGCATTCAGAAAGTAATTATAGCCTGTATGTTCCAATCCTGAACCCACTGGACTGTTCCGGCTCAAAATTTGTAAGCTTACTGACTTCTGAAGGCTATTGCATCAAATGATAACTTGATTAAGCACACTACTAGGATGAAAGTGCATCTTGTCTTTACTTGGTCAGCATGTAGCTTCATTTTGCAGCAATTTTTCCAATCCAATTATGAATGTTGCTGCACTTGTTCTCTTGAGGAAGTACTTGTTGCATTCTGTGGCTGCTTAGTGTCTTCTGATGTTGTTTAAAAGCCTGATATGGTGATGTCCACCATCTTGCAAGTATACTATTCACTAGCATTAGCGCTTGAAGTTCACAGTTGCTGAAGTGCCATGGCATTGTAACCCATCACTGAGATATTATCAGCTGCAAAAGCCCAAAGAAAGAAATGGAGCCAAAATATAGCCAAATTGCTGAAGTGCAAAGATCACTTGGAGGAGAGAGGAGGGAGTTGTTTCATTGTTATTAAGTAGGATTATAAGAGTACAGAGGCTGCTGGGTTATAGAAATTAGTTTAATTGGTGTATTTCAAGTGAGAGTGGTGCAGTACTGGACTGCTGGGGGTGGGGGGGGTGTGGTTGGGAAACAGTTGTGAGAGAACATTATTCATTTGTATTGGCTTCATTATGCAGTGACACCATGACAAAAAGAACAGTTTTCAGGTTGGGGTCTGATTTGGTGAAAGTGGTTAGCTTTCAATTTAAGGTTGAGAATTTGGTGAAGGGGGATTTAATGTTTAATTATGTTTCTTTAATGTTTGCATAAGTGGGTGTCCCATTTCTAGCTTCATATATGCTGAGGCATATTCAAGATATGATAAACAATAAAAAAAAATTATTCCTACAAACATAGAAAGCTAGCCACCCAAAAAGACCAGAAAGGGGATTTATGAAATAGGAAACTAGGAATAAAATACCAGAAGGTGAAAACAAAGAATCTAAAGATGTTTTCCAATACATGAAAGGGCAGAAACGAAACTAAAATTACAGCCTGGATAAGTGAGAATGTCTTTAAAGGTGAATAAATTGCCTGGCTCAAATAATTTTTTTTCTCAAACTCAGAGAAGAAGGGGAAGAATTGATGCAGGGCTTGATAATAATTTTCCAATACTTTCGTGATATGCAGTTGTGCCTGAGAACTGGATATGCGCTTTTTTTTTTCTCTAGGTCTTCTCTTTTGCTGACATCAAACCACGCAGTCTAATACAAGTGAGGAGGTTACAGGGGAGGAACAGTGGGTGGTGGGGAGAGAGGAAATAAAATGAAGTTGTTGCAAATTGGCATCTTGGATAGGGAGCAATTAGTATAGTCATTATGGACTTAATGGAAAGGTTGTGTTTAAACAACACAATTGAATTTTCCAAGAAGGCCATGAAGCCAAAAGAGTACATTTAATGTCCACATGAATATTGAATTGTTATTTGAAGTTAGTTGTGAAATTGAAAATCTGTGAGGTCAAAAATTGAAACTTCAGGAGTGCTGAATTCATTAAGTTAGTCTTTGTAGATGTACATTAAGATAAAGTGAAAAGGGGGGCATTAAGACCATAAGACCATAATATGTAGGAGCAGAGTTAGGCTATTTGGCTCATCAGGTCTGCTACACCATTTCATCATGGCTGAGCCATTTTTCCTCTCAGCCCTAATCTCCTACCTTTCTGCCCAACCCGTGTCCCTTCATGCCCTGACAAATCAAGATTCTATCTACCCCTCTTTAAATATGCATACAGACTTGGCCTTAACAGCTGCCTGAAACAACAAATTCTACAGATTCACCGCTCTCCAGCTAAAACAATTCCTTCTCATCTGCATTCTAAAATGGACATACCTCTATTCTGAGGTGATGTCCTCTGGTCTTAGACTCTCTCACCATAGAAATATCTACTCTACATTCAATAGGTTTCATTTAGGTCACCTCCAAATTCCAAATTCCAGTGAATACAGGCTCACAGCCATCTATCCCTCTTCATATGACAAGCAATTTAAACCTGGAATCATTTTCATGAAACTCTTTTGAAACCTCTCCAGTTTCAGACAGACAGACAGACAGACAGACAGACATACTTTATTGATCCCGAGGGAAATTGGATTTCATTACAGTTGCACCAATCAAGAACAGATTAGAAATATAGCAAAATAGAAACCAGAAATAATTAAATAATAATAAGTAAATTATGCCAAGTGGAAATAAGTCCAGGACCAGCCTATTGGCTCAGGGTGTCTGACATTCCGAGGGAGGAGTTGTAAAATTTGATGGCCACAGGCAGGAATGACTTCCTATGACGCTCAGTGTTGCATCTCGGTGGAATGAGTCTCTGGCTGAATGTACTCCTGTGCCTAACCAGTACATTATGGAGTGGATGGGAGACATGGTCCAAGATGGCATGCAACTTGGACAGCACATCCTTTCTATGATAAGTGACTCAAAATTGCTCACAGTACTCCAAATAAAGCCTCAACAGTGCTTTATAAAGTCTTAAAATTACATGCTTGAATTTATATTCTAGTCCTCAAAATGAATGCTACCATCACATTTGCCTTCCTCACCACTGACTAACCTGCAAATTAATCTTTAGGGAGTGCTGCACAAGGGCTTCCAAATCCCTTTGCACCTTCGTTTTTTTGTAATTTCTTTCCATTTAGAACATCATCAACCCTTTCATTTTTTTTCTGCTAAAGTGCATGACCATACACTTCCCGCCACCATATTCCATCTGTCACTTCTTTGGCCCATTCTCCTAATCTGTCTAAAGCTCTCTGTGATATCCCTATTTCCTCAAAACAACCTGCCCCTCCACCTACCTTCATATCGTCTTCAAACTTTGCAACAAAGCTATCAATTCCATTATCCAAATCATTGACATATAATGTAAAAAGAATAGTTCCCAACACAGACCCCTGCGGAACGCCTCTAGTCACTGGCAGCCAAGCTGAAAAGGCTCCCTTTATTCCCACTCATTGCCTCCTGCCAATTGCC
This sequence comes from Hemitrygon akajei, assembly GCF_048418815.1. Classification (NCBI taxonomy): domain Eukaryota; kingdom Metazoa; phylum Chordata; class Chondrichthyes; order Myliobatiformes; family Dasyatidae; genus Hemitrygon; species Hemitrygon akajei. Next base: position 160,401,196 of record NC_133128.1, read on the forward strand.
ACTGCTTTATCCATGCAAGAATCTTTCCTGTAATACCATAAGCTCATATCTTGTTAAGCAGCCTCATGTGTGGCACCATGTCAAAGGCCTTCTGAAAATCCAAGTACACATCAAATGATTCTTCTTTGACTATCTTGCTTGTTATTTCATCAAAGAATTCCAACAGAGTTGACAGGCAAGATATTTCCTTGAGGAAACCATGCTGTCTATGGCCTGTTTTATCATCTGCCTCCAAGTACCCCAGAACCACATCCTTAACAATCGACTTCGACATCTTTCCAACCAGTGAGGTCAGACTAACTGGTCTATAAGTTCCTTCTTCTGCCTTCTTCCCTTATTGAAAAGTGGAGTGACATTTGCAATTTTTCAGTCTTCTGGAACCATTCCAGAATCTAGTGATTCTTGGAAGATCATTTCTAATGCCTCCGTAATCTCTTCCACCACCTCTTTCAGAACTCTAGGGTGTATACCATCTGATCCTGGTGACATCTATCTTCAGACCTTTCATTTTTTCAAGAACCTTCTCTCTAGTTATGGTAACTTCACACAATTCATGCTTCTTAACACCTGGAACTTCCACCATACTGCTGGTTTCTTCCGTATCAAAGACTGATGCGAAAAGCTTATTCAGTTCATCTGCATTACCATCTCTCCAGCATCGTTTTCCAGTAGTCCAACATCTACCTTTGCATCTCTTTTACACTCCATGTCCTGGTGCCAAGCTGTATGGGTCCTAATGCCCTACCCTTGGATAACATCGGTGGCGTGGAGAGGGGAGACTTGCAGCTTGGGCAACTGCCAGTCTTCCATAAAAGAAACCTTGCCCAGGCTTGCACCCTGGAAACTTTCCAAGGTACAAATCCATGGTCTATTGAGACTAACGGAGAACTGCACTACACACACTTTATGTATCTGAGAAACTTTTGATATCCTCTTTAATATTGTTGGCTAGCTTACTTTTGTATTCCATCTTTACCTTCTTAATGACTTTTTATTTACCTTCTCTTGGTATCTAAAAGCTTCCCAATCCTCCAACTCCCAACTAATTGCTCTGTTATATGGCCTCTCTTTGGCTTTTTTGTTTGCTTTGACTACTCTGGTTAGCCACGGTTGTGTCAGCTTGCCTTAAGAAGAGTTCTTCCTCTTTGGGATGTCTACATCCTGTGCCTTCCGAATTTCACCCAAAAATACAAGTTATTGCAGCTCTGCCGTCAGCCTTGCCGGTGTTCTTTTCCAATCAAATCTGGCCAACTCCTCTCTCACGCCTCTGTAATTCCCTTTACTCCACTGTAATACTGATACATCTGACTTTAGCTTCTTCTCAAATTTCAGGGTGAATTCAAACATATTATGATCACTTTCCCCTAGCGGATTTTTTTTTTACCTTAAGCTCTAATCAATCCAGAATAACTAATCCCCTAGTGGTCTCAACCATGAGCTGCTCTAAAAAGTCATCTCATCAGCATTTGAGAAAGTCCCCCTCCCAGAATCCAACACCAACCTGATTTTCCCTATCTACCTGTATATTGAAATCCCCTATGACTATTGCAACATTACCCTTTTGACATGCATTTTGTATCTCCCATTGTAATTTGTAGACCACATCCTTACTACTGTTGTGGGTTCTGTATACAATCTCCCATCAGGGCACTTTTCTGCTTACAGTTCCTTATCTCTATCCACAACAATTCAACACCTTCCAACCCTATGTTGCCTCTTTCCAATGATTTGATTTAATTTTTTACCAACAGATCAATCTTGCCTGTCCTTTTGATACAACTTGTATTATTGGACATTTTGCTTCCAGCTATAATCTTCTTTGAGCCATGATTTAGTGATGCCTACATTATACATGCTAATCTGTAACTGTGCTACAAGTTCATTTACTTTTTTCCATATACTTCACACATTCAAATATCGAACCTTCAATTCTATATTCACCCTTTTCGATTTAGTCCTCCTTTGACATTACAATTCATTCTGGTAACTGCAATTTTGCCCTATCATCAGCCTCTGCATGCTTGGAGTATCACTTCACATTTCCTCTGTTTGTAAACCCAGTACCTCATCTTCAGCACTATAACTCCAGTTCCCATCCCCTTGCCAAATTAGTTTGAACCGATCTAAACAAGTCTAGACAATCTGCCCACAAATTTGGTCTCCCTGGGGTTCAGATGTAACCTATCCCTTTTATACAGGTTATATCTTCTTCAGAAAAGAATCTAAAGCTCCATAAATCTAAATCCCTGACATCTGCACTGGTTCCTTAGCCACACATTCACCTGCCAAATTATCCTATTCTTATGCTCACTGGCATGTGGCACAGCGAGCAATCCAGAGATTACTCTCTGAAGGTCCTGTTTCTCAGCTTTCTATCTATCTCCTTAAATTCTCTCTTCAGGAGCTCCTCACCTTGTCTACCAATGTCATTGGTGTCAATATATACCTAGACTTCTAGCTGCTCAACTTCACCCCTGAGAATGGCATGATCTAGATCCAAGACATTCCTGAACCTGGCACCACACCATCCAGCTGTCCCTATCATGCCCACAGAACCTTGTCTCTCTTCCTCTGACTAATGAATCTCCTATCAACACTGCAGTCCTCTTTACCTCTCTGCTCTTCTGAGCCACAGACTTAGTCCCAGAGTCCTGGTCACTGCGGCTCCCCCTGGTCTGTCATCCCCTCAATACTATCTAAATTTGTATACTTATTATTGAGGGGAATGGCCACAGGTGTACTCTGCACTCATTGTGCATCCTTCTCCTCCTGACAGGCACCTAGTTACCTATCTCCTACAGCCTAGGGTTGACTACCTCTCTGTAGCTTCTGTCTATTATCACTTCATTCCCCCGTATGATTTAGAAAACACAGAAGCATAGAAACACAGAAAATCTACAGCACAATCTGGGCCCTTTGGCTACAAAGCTGTGCCAAACATGTCCTTACCTTAGAACTACCTAGGCTTACCCACAGCCCTCTATTTTTCTAAGCTCCGTGCAGCCATCCAGAGGTCTCTTAAAAGTCCCTATGGGTGAAGGTCATTGAGCTATAGCTCCAGTTCCTTATCTGTTCTCTCAGTAGCTGGAACTTGGCGCACCTGCTGCAGATGTGTTTATCTGGGTAAACTTATAAGCTTGATGATTTCAAGATTGTCAGTGAGGATGATGGTATTCTAGACTAACAATACATTATTTAGAATTCTATTGGGAAGGGTGAGGAAACAGGCTCAGGAAATTCATGACAATTGATAAGTTCCACTTTCCCTGTAAATTGCTTAATGTCCTTGGCAAATGTACACAGCCTCTGAAGGTAGGGGGACACCTAGATAAGGTGATTTATAAGATATATACTAGTGTTGCATTTAGCGGCTGAGCCATAGACCAGAAAAGCAGGGAGGTGATGTTAAAACTGCACAACACTAGTTAGCCCACAGCCTAAGAAAACTGCACACTTGTGGCCACTATACATGAAGAATATTTTAGCACTACAGAGAGAGCACTGAAATTTTTGAAAGGATGATAATTGAAGGAAAAGCTTATTCAGCTGGGATTCTTACATTGCAGCAAAAGACTTGAAAAAAAGTGAATAAGTTGAGAGAATGAACAGGAATGACCTGTTTCACTGTCAGAGAGGCAGTTCATGGGAAGGTTGGATCTGCTAATTGTTAGAATAATTAGGGTTTGAGCAAAATTTCTCCCCCTGAATGGTCTGATACTATGGCAAAAGCAGAAACCTCATAACATTTCAGGTACCTGGATCGGTGTGTGAAAAGTTATAAGCAGGGAGCTTCACTGGTTGGAATTAGTCCAGTGGTAATGTTTTTTTAAATATGCATAGGTGATGTACCTTTGGATTACAGAAAATTGCACTGCAGACACTTTTTTAGTAATGCAAATCCCCTGCCTTACCCTCCCACCCAACAACACCCACACATCTTACCCCACCAGCCCCCAGTGTAACACAAGGATTGCCTGAAACCTTTAGCCAACATCTTTCTTTTCCTACTGACAGCTGTCAATTTGTTAGTGCCCTCTACATGGAGGTTCAAATTACTGTGGTGACAGTTGATAAATTCCAATTTCCCTGTAAATTGCTTTACGCCTTTGGTGAATGTACATAGTCTCTGAAGGTAAGAGGACACATAGATTAGGTGATTTAAGAAGATATATACAAGTGTTTCATTTAGTGTCTGAGCCATTGACCAGAAAAGCAGGGAGGTGATGTTAAAACTGCACAACACTAGTTAGCCCACAGCTTAAGAAAACTGCACACTTGTGGCCATCATACACTAAGAATATTTTAGCACCAACCCCACTAAATGCAACACTTGTATACATCTTCTTAAATCTCCTTATCTACCTTCAGAGACTGTGGTCCCTCAGCATACACATCACTGAGGGTCTCACGTGGTCTGTACGTACTGGCTGTGTGGTGATAAAAGCACAATAATGTCTCTTTTACCTCAGACGGTTGATTGAAGTTTGGTATGGGCCCCCAAATCCTAAGAACTTTCTACAGGGGCAAAATTGAGAGCATCCTTTCCTCAATCACAGGACTCTGCAGAGAGTGGTGCGGACAGCCCAGCTCATCTGTGGATGTGAACTTCCCACTATTCAGGGCATTTATAAAGACAGGTGTGTAAAAAGGATCACTGGGGACTTGAGTCACCCCAAACACAAACTCTTCCAGCTGCTAACAGCTGGAAAATGGTACCACAGCATAAAAGCCAGGACCAACAGGCCCCGGGACAGCTTCTTCCACCAGGCCATCAGACTGATTAATTCATGCTGATACAATTGTATTTCTATGTTATAATGACTGTCCTGTTGTACATACTATTTATTATAAATTACTATAAATTGCACATTTAGATGGAGACGTAACGTAAAAATTTTTACTCATGTATATGAAGGATGTAAGTAATAAAGTCAATTCAATTCAAACTCTTTGTTGTAACATTCCTAATGTAATTAATTTTGAAATGGTAAGTCAAAACAATTTTTTTATTTAGACAATTTATTTGTTTCATCTATGACATAAGTATTCAAAACACTGTTACAGAAAAAACCTGAATTCATGTTACATAGATGTATAAATCAAAATGGAAAGAAACCTTTTATCTCAGTAATAGCTCACAAAGCTGCTGACTGATAATCTTGCACAGTTCAGTGAATAAATGAAAATGGATTCATAATTTTGAGACCTGTAGAAAGTATTACTGCAAAAGCTAGAAGTTTTTGAAATAGAAATTTCAAGGATTTAGTATGTTATACTCAAAATAGCACCAGTTTTAAGGCAACATTTTCTCAAGAGTATAAGCACCAGTAGACAAATGGCTGAACACACCATTTAGTTATAGGGTACTTTATACAATTTATTTGTAATAGATGTGCTGCCATACTTCAATAATAAATGAACATATTTTCACTTGTTGCACTTCACCTTGAATCATCCTCAAATGTATTCCTTCTGGGGTGTTTAGCCACATTTTGGAGACAGAGGCTTTAGATACTTATCTAGTGCAATATTTTCTTGGGGGCATCAAACTTATCCCAGTTTCTGTCCATGGTGAGGTAGTTGAAGCTGGGTAAGTTTTAAATGCAGTTACGCTCCTAGTAAGAAAGAAGGGCGAGGTCAAATCTGCTATTGGGAATGTTCGGTGCTCTGTAAAATTACACTTGATTTCACCCCAGAGAGCATTAGTTATTTGAACACCTGTGACATTTTGTTATTTTATTCCATTTTCTGATGTGTCATATAACTTTTATTCAAATGATCAAGTGATTTAGAACTTGTCGTCCTGGTAGCTTCAGACATAAGCAAGTTAAGTGCAGTTTGGTTATGTACTGCAAGTGACTGTTCAAACTATCTTCAGTGTTACAAGAAGCAGACAGGCCCAACATCAACACCAAATTCCTGATCCTTGCCACCAATATCGAAGGGTGCAATGTCTACAATGGGCAGATGCATCGTTTTCCGTGTTCGGTACTCAAAGATAGTCTTGCCCCATTCTCCTGTGTGCTTCTGCAGGCAAACAGAAAAGTGCAGCTTTTAATTTTCACCCTAAAAACAACGTTGCTGACATAATAACACTTCAAGTAAATATGCTCTACGAATAGAAGCCTTTCATTTGAAACGGATTTAAAAACCGCAGTGGTATAATACGGCCTATCTACCTCACCTTATCTTTTATGCTACTTACTGTACAACCATCTTCCAGGACTTTGTATGTGAATATCCTGTTTCCTTCTGCTTTGAGTTCAACATCAGCTGCGCTCATTAGACTTAAAGCTTTTTTAACATTTTCATTCTCATAGTCCATGTAGGCAATGCTGTTCTTACAGTGGTAGGTAATATTCTGGACAGCTTGAGCATATCGAATTCGAAGAAATGCTATTTGGGTTTCAACAATATCTTCAGACACTCCAGTAGAACCATAACTGAACTGTGGAAACAAAACATTTTACAATGAGTTTATTCAGTAATAATCCATGTTTAAATGTATTCATTCTCAGGCGGTGGGTGTCAACAGTAGAGCTAGCATCCAGCCTTTGAGACAGTGACAGTGAGTGAGTCTTTATCTTATACAAGAGAAATGATTATTTTGATTTATGGAACAAAATAATGACCAAGTTTTATAAAAGAATGAAAAGTCTTAACCATAAGTTCCGGGAGAGAATTTAGTCTCCCCGTTCTCCCAAATAGCTGTTAACCAACTTGTGCACCAGGCCTGGTATTTCTTTTTCATTATATAGGCTATGGAATCACAATGAAGATATTTGTGCTCAGAACAAAAAGTAAAAGTTCTAAATTATGTATTGTACTCAAACACATTCTAATTAACCTGCCAAACATACATGCACTCCAATATTGTTACTTTGTCTAGCTCCCTGTATCATACAACAGTTTGACTTAGCGTACATGAAAGCCACCGTCCATGGAGTCACCAAACCACACATGCTTCTTGCTGTGACTCTCTTTGCTTGCCCACCAGTTCTTCCGAGGCACGTTGCTGGGATTGGAAAGCACACAGGTCTCACCAGTATCCATGTTGCAGTGTACCTTGATGGCATCCATTCTGCAGCCTTGATTAGGATCAATCCAGTACTCTCCTGTTTTGTGAATGTGAAACCATAACTGTTACTGTGCTCTCAGGCCCAGATTTAAAGCAATTTAATGGATAAAGAATGTGATACTTTCCTTCGTATGATAAAAATGTTTTATTTAAAATAAAACAAAAAGGTTAAATTCCTCTCAGAGGAAGAATGAGAACTGATAATGCAAAGGAGATATAGACATGCTAGATGTGCGGACTGAATGGACAACAACATGATAGGTGGAGTGCCCTGGGAAGGAAGGAGGTTTTTTTCTCAGGAAGCAGATAACAGCAGTGCTGACAGCTTTTCAAATAGTGAGATGTTCAAATGGAACCTTGTATCTTTCTACATAAGCCAGTGAGATCTAATATGTAGATACAGCAGGCAATTAGGAAAATAGATTGTTGACTATTATTACTTGTAGATTTGGGTAATAATGTCTCCCTGCATTTATATAGTGCCTTGGTGAGACCATATCTTGGGTTTTACATAGAACATTGCTCTTTTTTTTCAAATAAGTTCAATTATACTTGCTACAAAGGAAGTACAGCAGAGGTTGACCCAGTTGGTTCTTGGGAGGTCAGATCTATCATATAGGAACAAAGTGAGAAGGTTAGGTTTCTATTCTCCAGAAGAATGAGTGGCAACCTTATTGAAACACAAGGAAAATTTAAATATAAAATAAATGAACATAACACGCTTCTTGGACAGAGTAATTGTAGGGAGAATGTTTCCTGTTACTAAGTCATTGATCTCTTGCCTACTTCGGACCAAAATGAGAACATTCTTCACTCAATGGATGATAAATCTAGCAAACTGTGGAGGTTTTTCTGTCGAATGTTTTTTAAAACAGGCAAGAATCAACACATTGCTAGGTATAGAAAGAATTAACAGATCGCGATATGGCAGGACATGGTAGATTATCACTGTTGAATGGCGGAGAGGCATGAAGAACAAAATAATTGCCAGGTTTTTTATCCTTATTGATCCTGTTTCTAAATTTTTACTTTTAACCAGGTATACATTATGGTAAAGGTTATAGATAAGAGGACAGCTAGAGACTTTTCCCTAGGACAGAACTCGCTAATATGGAAGGGCATAATTTTAAGTTCATTGGAGGAATTATAGGGGGTATGTCACATGTTTGTATTTTACTTCATGCCAATTTCCCAAATGCTCCGTCATTTGTACTGGTTACACATAAGGTTGGGTGTTGCTAACCTGGGGAAGGACCTGTAACTGAAATCAAATTGTGGAATTGTGCTGGTATTACCGACCACCAATGCTTTATAGGCACAGGTGGCTAGGCTTGCCATAATTGAGATGGACTTAATAGACCAGTGGGCCTTTTCCTGTCCAATATTTCATTGGGTTGTATAAATTATTAATTGTAATAATAGATGTTATTTGTAATCATACTTTCAAACATACATTTCTATCATTTATAGGATTCAATTTATTATTGTACTACTATTTCTTTAAATGACATGCTTACCACTCTTGAATTCTGGATGACAAATTTTTAAATCGCGACAGCTGGGTGCTGGGCTTTTCTGTGATCCATCTGGTGTCAGCACAGTCTCCACTTGTCTATTTAGGCTTTTCAGTATAGCCATTAATTCATCAACGCTCACCGCTACTGATTCACCGGGCTGATCAGCATTCCAGTACCCTTGGCCCTTTTCCAGCGTTTGTGGGAAAACTGATCCAGGTAAACCTGGTGGACCAGGGAGTCCCATAGGTCCATCTTTACCAGGAGCACCCTAGGGAGTAAAACTTACTTGTAAGGGAATAGTCTTTGCAAATAAAATGTAAGTTATTGTGAATTTTGGAAATATCAGAAACCAAAACAACTCTAAAGGAATTAATCAGTCCAGGTTGACAAGCACACACCCCTGATCTTTCACCAGCTTTATATGTATTTCCTTAAGTACTTACATGACTCACTTTTTAATATTGCTATTAATTCTGCTCTATCATCCAATCATAACTTGCCACATGAACTGATATTTCCTCACATTGATGCCTATTTTTTGCCATTTACTTTCGAATAGCTCACTTGCTTTTCTGCCACTGGAGACTGTGAATTTTGCTTTTATTCTCATCTCTGAATCGGATTTTTGCGTTTGACTTAAACTCGAGTCTTGAGCATAAAAAAATTAGGCTGATGTACTAGTTCAGAACTAAAAGGATGCTGAACAGTTTGAAATGCTGCCTTTTGGATGGTCTGTTAAACACAGACTTGCCTACAGGTATTACTTGTAGCATTTTAGATAGTGAAGGTGGAGTGTATAGTATTAAAACAGCATCATTTAAAGCAAGTATTCATCCATTATACATGCCAATTTGTCAGAGCTGGCTCCATGCAAATTGATTCGCCCATGCTTTTTTTTAAACAACATTCTAGAATCTCTCAGAAATGGTTGAATTTCTACAAAATTCAATCCTTATTTGTATGTCATGATGGGGTTGCAAAGATTTAAAGACTAGTTTTATTTGTCACATGTACATCAAAATATACAGTAAAAATGCATCATTTGCATTCACAACAACACCGTCCTACAAGCCATTACATTCTCAATTACTTCTGCAATAGATCCAGCGACATTGAGCATTTTATTCTGCTTTAAGTGACCAATTTCAGTTTTTTTCACTCAGATGAACTTTTTCATCTTTAGACCCTTTCCAAAGGGAGGATCTCTTTTCTGAAGTATCATAGCAATAACTGAAATGATTTCAGTTGGTACCTATGTTTTTCCAAATGTTTAGCCAAATTTTGCATTTGCATTCTACTGTTCATTAAGATATTTAAAATGCTTCGTTAACAATTTGCTGACTTCTTTTTTTTCACTTACAGAAATGTATACCCGATACACCATCATAACTCTGCTTCTTTCTGGAGCAAAGACACAACCAGTTCTGCTGCACTATCTGCGTGGCAGTAGTTGTCCTCGCCCTGCACAACTTCTCTTTAGATTTCTCACACAATCTATATATCAAAGGTGTAGCCTAGGACATCGACATGGGCACTAGGTACACCCACTTTTTTTTGTTAGCTACAGGGAACAATCCTTGTTCCAAGCCAAATCTGGCATCATGTTACATTGTCAATTGTATCAGTTCTGCCTGCTGCACTCGGGTAGAACTCGTCTATTTTATCATCTTCGTTATAAAATTCCACCCTGCCCTCAACTTTACTTCTAAAACTCAACTCCCCTTTCTGGCTCTCTCTGTCTCCGACTCGGGAGACAATCTACTGACACTCACTTTAATCCCACAGACTCCCGTAGCTCCACGTGCTTGTGTGCCATTCCTTTCACTCACTGTCTTTGCACAAGCTGCTCCATGTGTTGAGGCCTCCAACTCCAGGACATGAGAAATGTCCTACATTTTTAAGAAATGTGGCTTCCCTTCTATTGTAGTTGATGGAAATCTCACTCACATTCCTCCTGCACTTCTATTCTTACCTTACCTCCCACCAGACAGAATGGAGACTTGTCCTTGTCATTCAATCCTCCAGCCTCCAGGTCTAGTTATTCTTCACCATTTCCACCAAATCTAACAAGATCCTACTACTGCCTACTACATCCCCACCACTTCCTGCTTTCTATGACTCTCTGATTCATTCATCACTTGCCTGGTTACCTGGCACTACCTCCCCCCCCTCCCCCCCACCACCCCCCATGCCCAGAGACGCAACCCTTGTTCCTACAAGACTACTTAGTTTATTTCCTCTTGTAATTCAAAGTTAAGAACTGTTTTCTAACTCTTCCATCAAGAACTTTAAAATGTTTTCCAGTGTATAGGAATACACAAGGGTTTGCCTTTGTATACACTTTTACAAGACACACCAGCCAAAAACAACTTGCAGAGTGAACAGTAGGCTACAAAATGGTTGGATGAAGTTGGGATTTGATGGCAGTGGCTCGGATTGACAAACATTAGGTAGCAAATAATTGAAGTCTCGATTATCCCTAGCTTTCTTACATAGATCTGTATTTTATCTTTAAATTTATTTCTCTGTTGCCTTCCCACCATTTGATTGGCTATAGTACAAAGGCAGCATCATAATAGCTTCCCTCTCTGTTCTGAATTACAGCCAAATCTATTGTGATCTCCAGCGGCTTTCATCTCCAGTAATCTATTTCTCTGATCAATAGTTGCAATCCACAGATACAAATCTGTTTTATTCCCCAAATATCTCCAGCTGGCCATACAAGTTCCTAATGCTCCCCATCGTTGGGCTATGGTCCATATATACTTACACTGGGGCCAGGTTCTCCACGCGTACCCCGTGGACCAGGAGGACCAATGGGACCTGGGAAGCCATTGTTACCATCTTTGCCAGGGGGGCCAGGTGGACCACTTGGACCCTTGAAACATTTTAAAATTCAGTTAGAGAATCTGAAAGCAAGTATCACAGTGTGCAATTAGTACAACACAGTTTCACAGCTACCCTTTAATAGTAATCAGTGCAGTGGTTGGTAGCACCAGCTATTCTATTGAATAGATAGATTATAATTGGAATCACCCTATTTCCTCACTGACTGCAGTGTCCATGCACCTCTTCAAGGGAAACCTGTGACAGATTCTGACAGATATTTTACATCTGGAATTTTCTAAGGATACTCCATGTGAGAGGTCTGGAGGTGTTGAATGCTGAACCTCTGGCTTTAGAAAGCAGTCTGTATGGGGTAGAGGATACCATCTTGACCAAAGTTCTAAAACCAGTGGACCATTGAGCTCAGTGCCAAGAATCTAATTCCAAATTATAACTGGCAGATCACAACAAGAAAAAAACAGATTCCAAAAGATATTTAGAGCTCAAAAATTGGTCTGTAATTGGTCAAAAATTGGTCAAAAATTAGAGCTGTATTGGTCAGCAAAAATGACATACACCATGCAACCAGAATCCTTTATTTCCATGCATATGCTTAAGGTAATAAACTTTTGCAGAAAAAAATAAAGAATCAATGCAAAAACCTTTATGGCTATATATGAAAATGGGCATGATGATTGTTTAAAAATAATTACAAAGTAGAGCAGCAGATTAACATCCTAAAAATGTACAGCCTATAATTTGCTCATAATTCTGATCAAACTGAATTAAAACACAAGTACTTTTTCATTTTTTGACAACATAAATATGGGTACACTTTTGTGCTTTTCTTCCCCTTGGTGACTGCTATAATTAGTAGGGGAAGCCAACTATGTGAGATATTACACCTACCTCATTAAGTCTGGATCTCAGAGAAGCAGCAACCAGCAGGTTCTGAAACAATTGTCAAACCTCCAAGGGGCATAACAACCATCTTTGTATCCACAAAACATAAATGCAGTATATTCCTAACCTAGATTGGTCTTATGGTCTTTAGACACAAGAAGAATATGGACTAACATTGAAGCACTGGTGGGACTGGGCAACACAAATTGTCAGATTGTTCCAAAGTATAATAAGTCTTTTTATCTGACTAGTGTAATGTTACACTGAATCAGCCCCTAAAACCATTCATAAACCTGATAGACCACAGGGCATTCCTCAGTGTCTCTGTAATACACATTGACTGCCATTGTAATTATAGAACAATACAGTTTTACAGCACAGAAATAGACATTTCAGCCCAACTTGTGCTCGCTAACCAAGAACCCTGCCTGAGATAGTCAAATTTGGCTCATGTCCCTCAAAATCTTTCTCATCCATGTATCTGACTAACAGTCATTTAACCATAATTGTATCAGCCTCCAGCAGCTCATGCCAAATATCCGTCACCTGCTTAAAAAAAGTTGGCCCCTCATTTATAATATTAAGGAAAAGAGCTTGAGGAAACTTTGTGCTTTTAGGGTCATTGTAAAAGTTACTGTTCAATTGAAGCTGAGTGAACATATTTTGCTATAAAAGAAGATGGTGAGTCTGGTCTTAAAGGTGGAAGAGGAGGAATTGCTTCTGGCAGTACAAACAGCAGCCGATGAGTAAAAATTGCAGTACTCAATCCATTGAATCATTTTACTGGTGAACTGTAGTCTAATACTTCTCTTGAATTTGTATGAACATTAGTTTTCCCACAAATACTGGCAATTGTAGTCATGAAAAAGAGGGTCTTGGAATAATTAACAAGCAGCGTATCTATTAAATCAATTGAAATCTTGTCCCTGACATCTTTTATGAATTATTGACAGCGATGATCAGTTTGAATAATGCACCAAGCTCACAGCTGGTCGCCTAATGACCCTTGCATGTACAACCCCATATCCCTCTGCTTCTCCAAAAATATAAATTGATTATGCATTTGCCTTTCAAATCACAAGGCAATATTTGCCATACTTCAAAAATACTAAGAGAATAATCTTTGTAATAGTGAAATTAACAGACTGAACCCATTATCTTAGCAAATGAAAAGATCATTAATGTTCATGTTTCTTCTAACAATAACAATTTTTGCAAACTTTGATCATTTTACTCACTCTTGGACCTTGACTTCCAGGAATTCCACTTTGACCTGGTTCTCCAGTATTACCCTAGATGTAAAGAAAATATTTATTGTTTCCAATATGGCTGAAAGATTGGGAGATGATGACCAAAATCTCTGGTGAAATTCAGCTTCAAAAGAAAGTCTTGACCCACTACTTAAATACAGTCCAATTGGTACTAATAACTTCTGCTTATTATATCATTCCTGGAGTTGAGATGTTGTACTATATAATTTGCATTTGGTGGATACCCAAACCTAGTATGGAGGAAATTTAGTCACAGAAAAGCACAGCACAGAAACAGGCCAATCTGGTCCATGCCAAACCATTTAAACTGCCTAGTCCCATCAACTTGTACCTGCACCATAGCCTTCCATAGCCCTCCATACCCCTGCCATCCATGTATCTATCCAAACTTGTCTTAAACATTGAAATCAAGCTTGTGGCATCACTTGCACTGGCAGCTTGTTCCACACTCTCATGACCCTCTGAGTGAAGAAGTTTCCCCTCATTTTCCCAGTGAATATTTCACCTTTCACCATTAACCATTGATCTTTAGTTGCAGTCTATTTCAATTGAAGCAATTGTACATCATGCTTCAGAACATGAAACTATCACATGGAGGAAACCAAATTTGAGGATCTAATTTGTGGATCACATACATTAAAATAGTAACAACAAAAAAAAATGGTAGAGGAACACAGCAGGTCAGGCAGCAACTGTGGAAGGAAAGGAACACTTAAAGTTTCAGATTGAGATTTGTCAACTGGGCTGAATGATAAGGGTGAGACAGCCATTATAAAGAAATGACGGTAACTAGTTTAGCAAGAGCTGGCAAGTGATAGATGGATCCTGGTGAGTAAGGGCAATAGGCAAATGAAGTGGTAAAAAGTGGAAATAGTAACAGAGGCTGGGAGGCAATAGGTGGAGCCAAATAACTATTCTGCATTTTGTGTCTTGCTCCTGATTCATCAATTGTGTCTCTACTTTGCAGAGCATCAAATCTTTCTAGGGTGAACAAGCTACGTGCAAATTACTTTTGGAAACATACAGTTTTAACCCTTCTCATGAATTGAACCAATGCATAGAATACTTACAGAAGGCCCTGGGAGACCTGGTAAACCAGGCCTTCCTTGGTGACCTTTGAAACCCATCATACCAGGTTTTCCATCTTGACCTTTTTCACCCTGTACACCTGGTACACCCTGGAAAATGGACAGTCATTAAGTCACAGGGCTTGAAAAAAATATGACTTAATTTCAATAAACAGAACATTATTAAAAACTTCTATGTTAAGGCAGTTTTGAAAAAGTAACCACAACCAATTTACCGGCAATCCACGTCCCCCATTTAAGCCTGGAGGACCTCGTGGACCTGGAGGACCCTGAAAGATATTGAAGGAAGGAAAATATTGAATTTAAGAACAATCAGACTCAAATTCATTCCATACCTGAAATTTCTCTGA
Source organism: Hemitrygon akajei (assembly GCF_048418815.1). NCBI lineage: Eukaryota > Metazoa > Chordata > Chondrichthyes > Myliobatiformes > Dasyatidae > Hemitrygon > Hemitrygon akajei. The sequence goes on from NC_133128.1 coordinate 160,416,229, forward strand.
ATGTTGTTAACCCTTATGCTATCATCTCCTCTGGTAAAATACTAGAGTAGCAGGCAGAATATTGGATCCTTGACCAGTGATACTAATTTAAATTCCTCAGATACTGAGATTCAAACTCAAATAATTAAATAAACTTGGGATTCAAAAAAAAGAATTACTTTCTTAATAGTTGCAGTAATGTGGTAAATGCCTCTTGTTCCATTAATATCCTCAGGGAAAGAAATTTGAAATTAAACCTGTTCTGATCTTAATGTAACACCAAATCTGTCAACGAGATAGAATCTTCTCTATTTAGGGACAATAAAGGTGAAGGATGCTGGCATTGTATGCAATTTTCATATGCTGTGAATGAATTTTTTTCAAAAAACTTCGGGATTTTTTTTCTTTCAAATCAAGAAACCAGGGTAATGTAAATGCCTGCCAGTATTAGCCATAAGTGCTAACCCATGATAAAAAGAGAAATTTCTCATTTGGTCAGGCAGCATCTACGGAGTGAGTTAACATTTCACATCAACGTTCATCTGCCTGAAGCATTAACTCTGCTCCATAAGGATTCCACCTGACCTGTTAAGTATTTCTTGCATTTTCTGTTTCTATTTCAGTTTTCCAATATATGCAATATTTAGATTTTTATATCCAGAGGTGACTATAACAAGAAAACATTGCAGTTACATTGCAGCCTCATTTTAGAGGTTTATTGAATTGGTGAAAGACTCATGCCACTCAAGCTGCTTCTTGATTGACACGAAGAGAACTTGATATACCTGAATGCAATTAAAATGATACCCGTCTTAAACTTTGTACATTCTTTGAAATATTATTTGAGCAATTACATTGTACTAAATCATGTGTTTCAGAGAGATATTTCAATGCATTTCATTTTCTTCAAAAACTCAAACATAATTACCAACTGCTTATATAGATCAGATGCTGAAATTTTCAATTAGTTATCAATTCCAAATTTAATTCCAATGATGCAGTTCAAGAATCCAAACTTACCCCAGAACCTCTTTCACCGGGTTTGCCAGATGAACCAGGCTGACCAGGAGGTCCAGGAGCTCCCGGTGTACCTTGATAGCCTGGTTGCCCAGGCTCACCCCGCTCACCCTGTATCATTCAAAACATCAATGTTAATAGTCAGCACTGACCAGAAAAGAAATATACAATTTATACACAATTCTTCAGCTCCTTTTGTTCCAACCTTAGGACCAGGGTTTCCATCTCGGCCAGGAAAGCCACTTGGACCAGGTTCACCCTAAAACATAATAGGAAATTTCCTTAGTATAATGTAAAACAATGCTGGATTAAACTGGTAACAAAGATCACTTGTGAATAATCAGCGCAAGCAGATTTTCAGTAGTTGTTTACTCATTAAATGAAGTTCATTACTTCAAAATGTCAGAGCATCTTCTTCTGAAATTAATAAAAGAATAAATACAATTTCGCGAAAAACAATTAACCAAAGGGTCCCAAGAATTAGCTTAACCAAAATTATCATTCTCTAACCTGAACCTCATGAATAATAGTGAACCTGCTGTTCAATTTCTATACAAGTTAGGGCAAGAATCAAACTACTTACCTTGTTGCCAGGTTGACCAGGTTGTCCAGGATTTCCTGGTAGTCCTCTCAGACCAGGAGAACCGTCTTTACCAGCAGGACCAGGACTACCCGATGACCCACCTGAACCCTAAGTAACATATCACTAGATTAACACTTGCTAAATGAAAATATGAGTTACTACATTTTTAAACAGTGCAAAGCTGCTTGAAATCCAAGCATCCCATATTTTAGAATAAAAGAACATCTGGACTAGAAAGAAAGAGGCTGTATTGAGTTTTTGAGTCAGGAAATCATGCCACAACTTTATAAGATTCTTGTTAGATTATATCCAGAGAACCACATTCAATTCTATTCCCTCCATTATTCATTAAATGAAGTTCTTTACTTCAAATGTCAGAGTGTGTTGGAGTATATATTGTCTGGCTGCACCACAGTCTGGTATGGAAATATCAATGCCTTTGAATGGAAAATCCTACAAAAAGTAGTGGATTCAGCCAAGTACATCATGGGTAAAGCCACTCCAACCACTGAACACATCTAAATGAAACACCGTTGTAGGAAAGCAGCATCCATCATCAGTTGCCCAGGTCATGCTCTCTGTTTGTTGCTGCCATCTGGTTGAAGCTACAAAAGCCTCAGGTCTTGCATCACCAAGTTCAAGAAAAGTTACTACCTCTAAGCCCTCAGGCTCTGTACAAAAGGAGATAACTACACCCCGTTTCACTTGAAATGTTCCCACAACCAATGGTCTCACTTTCAAGGACTCTCACCTCATGATCTTGTAATTTATTGCTGTGTATTTATATTTATATTTATATTTGCATTTGCACCATTTGTTGTCTTCTGCACCGGTCCGGTTGATCTCTGATTGCTCCTGTTTTGTTACTCATCTATAGATTTGTTGAGTATGCCCACAAAAAAATAAATCTCAGGGTTGTAGATGGTGAGATATATATACACACACATATGAGGGGTGAATGATAAGTTCTAAGTTTGTGGCCTAATGTAGAAGGAGATGAGTTATACAGCTCTCGTTACATGCACGTGCAGTTCAACTCTTTGAGTGATTATGCAGAAAGTTTGAAGTTAATGATTTTTGTGGTATTTCTGTTTCAGATAATTGAAAATTGCAAGTAAGTACTGTCTGAGAAAATGGACAACATTGGCCTTCGTGCAATTATCCGCGACCTCGGTCTCAAGGGCTGATCACCCAAGGAGGTCCACGAGGACATGGTGGCAACACTAGGGGAGGGTGAAAAATAAATGTGCTAGGTTTTCTAAAATTGACTCCTTCTACCTTAGGCCACGAACTTATCAATCACTGTGTGTGTGTGTGTGTGTGTGTGTGTGTGTGTGTGTGTGTGTGTGTGTGTGTGTTTATCTATCTATCTACTTATTTATTTATATAAATAATTGACTTTGAACTTTAGGAGCAGAATTAGACCATTTGGCCCATCACATTTGCTCTGCCATTCTATGCTGGTTGATTTATTATTCCTCTCAATCCCATTCTCCAGTCTTCTCACCTAAACCTTTGACACCCTGATTAATCAAGAACCTATCAACCATCGTTTTAAATATAGCCTATTGCTTGGCTTTCACAGTGGTCCAGGCCAATGAATTCCAAAGTTTCATCATGCTCAACACAAAGAAATTCATCCTCATCTTTGTTATAAAGGGACATTACTTTATTTTGCGTCAGTGCCCTGTTGTGCTCACTCCCCATTATAGGAAACATCCTCTCCACATGCACTCTATGTAGGCCAGTCAAAATTCGATAGGTTTCAATGAGATTCTCTCTCATTCTTCTATACTCCAGTGAGTACAGGCCCAGAGCTATCAAACGCTCCTCATAGGTTAAACCTTTCATTGCAGAATTATCCTCATATAACCATATAACCATATAACAATTACAGCACGGAAACAGGCCATCTTGGCTCTTCTAGTCCGTGCCAAATGCTTAATCTCACCTAGTCCCACTGGCCCGCACTCAGCCCATAACCCTCCATTCCTTTCCTGTCTATATACCTATCCAATTTTACTTTAAATGACTATACCGAACCTGACTCTACCACTTCTACTGGAAGCTCATTCCACACAGCTACCACTCTCTGAGTAAAGAAATTCCCCCTTGTGTTACCCTTAAACTTTTGCCCCCTAACTCTCAACTCATGTCCTCTTGTTTGAATCTCCCCTACTCTCAATGGAAAAAGCCTATCCACATCAACTGTATCTATCCCCCTCATAATTTTAAGTACCTCTATCAAGACCCCCCTCAACCTTCTACGCTCCAAAGAATAAAGACCTAACTTGTTCAACCTTTCCCTGTAACTTAGGTGCTGAAACCCAGGTAACATTCTAGTAAATCTTCTCTGTACTCTCTCTATTTTGTTGACATCTTTCCTATAATTCGGTGACCAGAACTATACACAATACTCCAAATTCAGCCTTACCAATGCCTCGTACAATTTTAACATTACATCCCAACTCCTATAGTTTGTAATTGGCTGATATTAAGCTTGGAGAAGCTAGGGTTTCTATCCTGTGCAACGTCTCACCTGATTTCCCTCGACCCATAGTGCCCAAAAACTGGAGTCGTACTATTTTTAACTCCATTCACGGCCTTTCACATGCAGGCCACAAGTCCTCACAGAAACTGGTTGCACTAAAATTTGTGTGGCATTGTGTGACTGGAATGTAGCCTGTGTTAAGCACCCGCAGGCAAAAATTAACTGTCATGTTCGGGTACCATTGACATCTTTTCAGATCTAAGAGCGACAACTTGATCACGTCAACGTGGACTTGGTTGTTCCTCTTCACCCTGCTGCGGTTTCACACACCTCCTTATCATGGTGGATCATATCACCAGATGGCCAGAGGTCGTCCCTCTAGCATCGAAACAGCCACAGATGTGCCTGAGTTGTTCAGTTTGACACCTCATTTCATATTTCCTCAGACCGTGGTCCCCAATTCACATCAGAACTCTAGGCTGCATTGGCCCAGAACTTCAGCGCTAGGCTGCATCACACCAGGGCATATCACCCGTAATCCAGTGGCATATAGATCATCAATCCTTAAAAGTCTGCACTGATTGCTTCCTGATAGATGAGTGTTGGCATGATCTTCTCCCGTGGGTCCTGTTGGAGCTCAGGACAGCTCCAAAAGAGGGCCTGCAGTCGTCCATGGCTGAGTTGGTATACGGGCAGCCGTTATGACCAGCAGATGATTTTATCCCTGATACCACAACTCACTAGTCAGCCTCTCAACAGCATTCCGCTCTCATCAATTCCTTTGCCTCTATTCCTACCTCCCATCGTGGCACTCAGCACTCTCAGTTTCCTGATGACCTACATTCTACCTTGTTCCTTTTTGTCTGACACACATCAACATCCCCCAGGTCCCCTTATGATAGCCTGTTCCGTGTTTTGGAATGGACAGAAAAGACTTATACATAGATAGGAGGGGTAAACCTGAATTCATTCCAGTAGATCGCCTTAAACCGGCTCACCAAGACTTGGGGGATACTGCTACCATGCTGCTGCCATCAGGACATGTCAAAACACCTCTGGACGAGTCAGAAACACCTGTTACTCCACCCATGGAACATAGGACCTGAGCAAAGTAGCTCATCCGAGCTATGGACAGACTCACAATGTCAGCTTTAGTGATGTAATGTGTGGAAACATATACAGTTTCCCTTAAACTTAAAATGCCTCTGCCATTTTATTTGCAAAAGCCTACAATAACGTAGTAGCGCTTGATTCAGTGTTTCATGCGGGTTCAACATAAGTTCCCCTTTTGAACTCTGTTCATAGATCTCATATTTTACTAACCAGTCTCTGAATATGGCTTCTCATTATCAAAGCCTTAAGCATGCTTTTACCCTTGTCTCTCTGTTCCTGCTTTCCCTGTAAATGTTTTCTAATACTTTCAGATCAGGGAGCAATGCACACAGATACCATTTCTAAAGAAATGATATGGCATTTAAAAAAAAAAATATTTCTTTATTTAATAACCTAGGGGAAAACCTCGCCTTTTAAAAAAAAACTAAAATGAGATACCAGTGTGGAGTAAAGGAAGAAAATATAATTGAAGTAATTGGAAGATAAATACTTACTGGTAAACCACGATCACCTGTTAAACCTGGTGGACCCGGCATACCAGGTAAGCCCCTGGTGCCAACTGGTCCTATGATTCCTGAGGGGCCTGGAGGTCCATCTGTACCCTATTCAAATTAAAATACTAATTTTAAATCACATTATTCACCATGAATCAAAGCATAAAAGACATATCCACTAACAGGCAATAGTGGAAGAGAAAATTTAGATGCTGTGTCTGGCATGAGTGCTTTCTCTTAAGATTAAAATAAGATAAGTAAGATAAAACTTTATTTATTCCAAAGGAAGTTATTGTTGCAAGGTTGTTCAGTCAAAAGTATATACTTTAAAATACAAATGTAAACATTGAGGTAAAAAATACAGTATGTGTATTAAAGGTAATAGTCCAAAATACAGATGTGCAATTAAACAATATACTTATATATTTAAGGAGGAGGAGTTGTAGAGTCTTATCACACACAGGGAGAAATGACCATGGAAAGGAATATGCCTGGTTTTCCCATTCTTGTAATTACTGTGGCTAAAATATTGTAAAACCTGATTTTGATCATGTCACTTCATTATATTAGATGCTGCCAGAGCAAATCAGCTTTGGCCTGTTTAGAATCTGGTGGATGTAACAAATGTGCCAAAACAATGGCTGTTCCGTGTCATAATTATCAAACCATTTCAAGTATTAAATGTGAGAAATGTAATCTCCTGTGTACACATTCATTTTCTGTGTATTAATATTGGATTCTTCTAATCTACATGCAAGATGCTTATTGCAATACTTACTGGATTTCCATCTTTGCCAGGTTCTCCTGCTGAACCCCGGGGACCAGGTTCCCCTCTGGAACCAGGTGATCCATTTCTACCAGGGGGACCAGTTTTACCTCCTTCACCAGGAGGGCCCACTTTACCAACTGAGCCCGGATGACCAGGATTACCAGCAGCACCCTGTACAAAAAAAAAACAAAGTCATTAACATAAAAAGTGCATTTCAAATTTTCTAATTATCTGGAAATTCTTCAGTGGTGCTCTGGTCAGACAGTGGGCAAACCACCAGAAATATAATTTTTACAGAGATATTTTTACAGAAATATACGTTTTACAGAGAAAACTTCCATAGAAATCCAAATCTATTCTATGAAGAGTTATTTATTAACAATTTAGTAAATAATGAAAATATGTAAATAAATTCAAACAATTCAAAATACAAAGTGTTCTGGCCTTCAATTTTCGCATTGAACTGAATGTTTCTATTCTACATCCAACTTTGTACTAGTCTTCGATAGGATGCCTATGTGTAAGTGCTAGCAATCTAGATGTTTGTAGCACTTGATGGAAATCACCAGCAGTCTAAACATTGGGCTTATTGCATTCTTGAATGTGTATTTTCTGAATTTGTTGGCACATTACAAGGGAATGCCAGTAGTCAGACAAAGAACTGTCAAGCTCATAAATTTTAATGTCGCTAGATTACAATAAAATACAATGCAAGGCCAAATAAAACTATTAAAAGCACTCTTATAAATTACACTCTACAGATTTTGCATTTCTTTGTATTTTATTATTAAAAATGTAAATGATTCTGGGTATGATGTTAAAAGCAAAAGCCTGTTGCCGTCGGGCCATGTCTTACCTGTAAAACATGGAAGAGCTTGTTAAGAAGAATTTTGTATATTTTCTATTTTATAGGTTCACTTTTAAAAATATGTTAAAATATGATAAGGAAACGGTATTTAATAGTAATGGATTTAAGGTAAAATATTATAGACATGACAAGGTGGTGCATTTCAAAGGAAAGTCTAACGAGAGTCGTGGAAGAAGAGGCTGCCAAAGCAATAACAGAGGAGTGTTTGTAAAGGTAACTTACTGGTAAACCAGGTAGACCACGTAAACCAGGAGGACCAGGCATACCTAAACCACCCTAAAGAAAAATACAATCCAATTTATGAAATTTTCAGATCCACTTGTCTAAAAAAATACTATTTTAGAAATTGAATGAGAAATTATATTTGTAGTTCTAAAGCAATAATTAGAACATACATAATATTAGCTATACTAACATTATGGGTAATAATAAAAATATCAAAATCTAAATTAGGTAATTAGTAAATGACACAAAAGTATCAAATTCTACTACTCTTGCATCTAGAAATAACTGCTATAGTAATTGTTAAAGACCAGAGGCCTACAAGAATAGACAAATCCACCAGAAGGTAACCCTTAAAAGATAAAATTTGAAAAACTTTGTGGAACAAGCTTCCTCAAAATGGCTATTCCAGCTGAAGCAAATGTAGTAATCTTAGCAATTTTGTGAGATTATGGCCATTTCTAAGATCTTGTATACCACAGAATTTTCATCCTTTGCCTCACGTGACAAACCTTCCCCTCAAAGGATATTTGCAGCAACATAAATCTTACTACTGTATTTGAATTCAGAAAATGTGCAGGTTTTTTGTTTTTTCAAAAAGTTTTAAGGAAATAAATTATTTTCTATTTAGATCCAATGTTATTTTGAAGGCAATTTCTTTATTCAATTATTTGAAAACCGACATTGGAGCATGACAAATGAAAACTGTTGTGCCTCTAGGCCAAAGTTTCATTAACCATTCAGCAAATTAATAGACATCTTTGAAAGAATTGTGAACATGAAAAATATCAGAATTTTTCTTGACAATTTATAAGAAATCAATTGCTTGATCCTTTTTATAGTAGCTTTCTGTTACTATTCTCAAGTTCAAAATGATTCTGGCATCAAATTAACAAATTAAAGAAATATAATAAAATGTATCAGTTCTTTTTTATTCTTAAATTAGATCATCAATTTGGACAAAAAGTTTTCTCACAACATTCTAATCCAAGCATTTAATAACATGGTACTTGGGTTTGCGAGTGATTTTATTTATTGCGCATCAACAATCCGGAAGATACCCTTGTTTACAATGATTTTTTTAAACCACCAGCCATTCTGTGATAAAAACTACAGCATTTTGACCAAATGAAGATGGAGATATGTACATCTGGATAATGTATAACCTAAGGTATTATCTAAACATCTCCTTTCTCACTGAAAAATCATCAGGGCATATTCTGGGGAAAAGAAAAGATTAATCAGATGCTTGAGATCTTCCACAACACAGAATACTGGAGGAACTCACCAAGTCAGGCAGCATCTATGAAGGGGAAGAGATAGTTAATGTTTGGTCTCCTCTATAGATGTTTTCTGATTCAATGAGTTCCACCAGCAATTTGTGCGTTCTTGCAAATCTTTTTCTCATTAAATATTGTATTTTCTATATATTACAATTTATGTGAGTTGATTTTCTAATGCTGCAATAAGTAACTACTTTTAGAAAAATTCATGAAGTCACATGAGTGGAATTCAACTTTAAAAGTAACATAGAGCAATTGATAAAAAATTGACTGCAGTCCAATGATCAACTAGCAGCTTCCACAATATATTACATTCTATTGGTCATGGTTATTCTCAATAAATTATTTAAATGCATATTTCCTATTATTTAAATAATAGTGTGCAATTGTGTGAATAACAATAGATATTCTAGAATAAATGATTTAGGCTCTAGAACCTATTCCATCATTCAGTTAGTCATTGGCTGATTTGCTTATATACCACAACTGAATAACTATGCAACACCTCTTATGTTTTAAATTGAACCAAACAATTAATCCCGTGGAATAATCCCGTGTGATGCTGGGATGAAGCATTATGAAACAAATGATTAGTTGTGAAATGAAACTGAACAACATCTTTATTTGAACTATTTAGGTAAAAATTTTGAGAATTCATAAAATGGCTCTTGCAGAATGATGATCATTATTGCTTCTAATTAACCTAACAATAGGTACACCTAATTAAAATAATCTCTACTAAATGTAACTAATACAAGTGAGTTATAGAAATTACAAAAAACAATGTTAATACTTACAGGAAAGCCAGGTTGTCCCGGTTCACCTTTTGCACCTGTAAGCCCAGGGGGGCCCTGTTATAACACAAATATTTTAAAAAATGTAATTCAAATTGCACTTTGGATCCTAAGGTATCAAAGCATGTACAATCAAACTTAAAATTCTTACTAATACTTATTTATTCAGTCCAAAATATTTACTTACATGTGGACCTGGACTTCCAGGTTCCCCTGTTAAAGCAGGACGTCCTGCTTCACCTTTTGGGCCTGGCTTGCCATCGGACCCTTTAGGACCAACTTGCCCATCTAAACCCTGTTTGCAAAAACACTACGTTAGCTGTATGCAGAACCAGAATTAGAAATATAACTCTCTGCTTTAAACTTCAAACGGTAGGGCAGAATCAACTTGCTGCTGTTTCTTGGAAAGGAAACTTTCAATTCTAGAGTATGCCCAAGGAAACAAATTTAGCAAGACTAACATTTAATTGTTGACAATCAATTAGACTTTCTTCCCCGTCATCAGATTCCACTGGCTGAGTGCAGGTATCTGCAGCTGCTGTCAATACTACGCTATGCATTAAATGCCAGTGCTCAAAGTCAAACATTTTCCCTGGGATGCTTCCACTAAATAATGGCCTTTTTAAATTGTTGCAGTTGGAATTTTTATTTTAACCAATTTTCCTCCCAAACGACTTGAAGAAACAAGTGTGAGTATTTGTCTAAATATTATTAGAGCTACTTGAGGAAAATTAATCAAGGCAAAGTTTTGAACAATAATATTCCTGCTAATGTTATTTAACCTGTTATTTCACAAAGTTGCACTCCCTGAAACAACATGTTAAATAATATGTTAATAATAATATTAATAATAATATTGATGTAATATAATATTAATAATATGTTAAAGGCAGGACTTTTCCATTTGGTCCTTACATTAATGGATATGGTGTATGTCATTTTCACACAATGGGTGGCTCCCTGAGCAAAATATAATGTGTCTGTACATTGCACCTGAACAGAGATTCCTTTGGATATTCAAGATTTGTATTAATTATCCAAACCCTCTGGATAGCACACTGCAAGAAGCTTTCCGCGAGATTTTGTGGCATCTATGCAGCTTAAGGATTCAATAGAAATCAATGTGTTTTGTATTACAATGCTGAAAGATGCAGCAACTTTAGAAAGATTTATGGTTGCCAAATGGCAGCTTATTTATCAAATACTCTGACAGGAATTTAAACTGTCTAAGATTACCAGGTTTACTAGCACAGGAAATCAGGAAATTGGCATAAAGCTCAAAGTTTGAATTTCTGTAAGTTGGAGCAGCAACTGGACTTAAAAATCAAATTATAAAATAGACTTATCATTTTGAAACCCAATGTCAAGAAATAGACATAGCGGTGGGGCATTGTTTGTCTTTGTGTCTAAGTGTTAGGCTTCTACAACCATTTATTTCAAGGTTTGTGCCATTTTCAAAAGATTTTGCAAAAACTGTGCATGTGCCTATGCTCTGACTAATAAAAAGAGAAAACAAATGGATTTATGTTGAGCATAACATGGCATGAGATGAATCTATTAGTAATTCTGAATCATCAAATTGATTATAATGGACAAGAGTTCCCAATAAAACAATTGCTTCATCCATGGGAAATAGGCTAGAAATTGGCACTAAAGGGATTGAGCACATGTTGCAATACAGTATAAAAATGGCTGGTTGAAATTTTAGGCTTTAATCTTTTATACACAGTTCCTAAGGGGATTTCTTTATCTCCTCAGAGATGAGAATGTGTGAATTTAAAGTTGTCTATCTTTTCATGAATGAGAAGTGGACATTTGCAGTCAAAATCCACAAGTTTGAGAAGGACAGAAAAAGAGATTTTGTAGAAGCTGGAAATCTTGAGCAACACATACAAAATGCTGGAGGAACTCAGCAAGCCAGGCAGCATCTATGAAGAAGAATAAACACTCAATGTTTTGGACAGAGACCCTTCATGAGGACTGGAAAGAAAGAGGTTGCATTGAGTTAACAATTCAGGAAACTATGTGGTACCTTTATAAAACTCCGGTTAGAGTGCATCTGGAGTATTGTATTCAGTTCTGCGGCTCCATTATAGAAAGGATGCACAGACATTGGAGATGGTGCAGAAGAGGTTTACAAAATTCTCCCTGGATTAGAGGGTAAGTGCTATGAGGACAGGTTGGACAGTCTAGAGTTGTTTTCTCTGGAGCAGCACAGGCTAAGAGGATACTTAATAGAGGTTTATAACATTGTGAGAGTCATGGTTAGGATAGATAGTCAGAACTTTTTTCCAAGGGTCTGAATGTCTAATACTAAAGGGCCTCCATTTAAGATGAGAAGGAGAAATTCAGAGGAGATGCACGGAGCTAGGGTTGTGGGTGATATTAGTGGGTGCCTGGAAAGCATTTCTAGGGGGAGTGGTGGAGGTAGATACGATATAGGCATTTAAGTGGCTTTTACATTGGAACATGAATATGAAGAGAACAAAAGGTATAGATCATGTATGGGTAGAAAGTATCAGTTTAATTAAATGTCGTTAGCTTAATTAGTTCTGCACAACATCATCTCTTCAAATTCTATTGCTGCTCCATGTGTTGTGAAATTTGGAAATGTGTTTGAGATCAAATACTGATGTATTTGATCCCTTAATTTGCTGTGGACCCATTACTGTCTCCAAAATGTATTGCATTGACAATGATCTTCAGTTCAGAGTCATAATCAAGTTTAATATCATAATAATAAAATTAATAAATTAAATATAATAAATTAAATAAGTAGTGCAAAAAAAGAGGGAAAATACTGAGGAAGTGTTCACTGTCCATTCAGAAATCAGATGGCAGAGGGGAAGAAGCTGTTAAGTGTGTATTGTCAGGCTCCTGTACCACCTCCTTGATGGTAGCAATGGGAAGAGGGCACGTTCTGGGCGATGGGGTCCATAATGATGGATGCTAATTTTTTGATGCATTGCCTTTTGAAAGTATCCTGGATGCTGGGGTGGTTAGTGCCCATGATGGAACTGACTGAATGTACAACTTTCTGCAGTTTATTCCAATCCTTTGCAGTAGCCCCTCCATACCAGACGGTGATGCAACCAGTTAGAATGCGCTCCGCATTACATCTGAAGACATTTGCGAGTGTCTTTGGTGACATACTAATTCTCCTCAAACTCCTGATGAAATATAGCCACTGTTGTGCCTTCTTCATAACTGCATCAATATGTTGGGCCTAGGATAGATCTTCAGAGATATTGACAACTAGGAACTTGAAACTCCTTAACCCTTTCCACTTCTGATCTCATGATGAAGACTGATGTATGCTCCCTCATTCTACACTTTCTAAAGTTCATAATCAATTCTTTGGTTTTACTGATGTTGAGTGCAAGATTGTTGCTGCAATATCACTCAACCAACTGATGTATCTCACTTCCATACGCCTTTTTGTCACAGTCTGATATTCTGCCAGCAATAGCTGTGTCATCGGCAAATTTAAACCTGGCATTTGAGCTGTCCCTAGTCACACAATTGTGGGTGTAGAGAGAGTAAAGCAGTGAGCTAAGCACTCATTCTTGAGGTGTGCCAGTGTTGATTGTCAGTGAGGACGAAATGTTATTTCCCATCTCCCAGCGAGGAGGTCAATGATCCAGTTGTAGAGGGACGTACAGTAGCACAAGTTTTGGAGCTTTTTGATTAGAACTGAAGGTATAGTTGTGTTGAGCACTTGGCCGTAGTCAATAAGCAGCAGCCTGGCATAAGTATTATTATTGTCCAGGTGATCAGAAGCCAAGTGAAGTTCAAGCCCAGGTTATTTTTTAAAACTCTACTTTAACCATGAAGTAATTAAAACATTAAGTTTATTTGCATATGCTACATTTATTTAATTAACTGTTTTTATTTCTCTTTGAATATATCAGTGGGGGAATATTGGAACAGACACTTTCTGAAGGGCCATGCAGTGCATTTTGCAGGTGTCGCAGTGCTAAGTGTGACAGCTGGAAACCAACTGCAGATGGCTAATAATACTGAATTCATAAATAGTTTAGGTTGTAAGTGATCTAATTTCAGCAATAAGGTACAGATTTACAAAGCTCAAATGATGAATTTATAGAAAACCTGTCAAGCCATAACAGGTGGAAATGGAAATTACATGCAAGATAATCTTGCTGACTTTAAGTGTTTTGAACCATGGGATTTGAGGAATGATGAGAGATCATCTTAGGCCAAGGAAGAGGAAAAAAAAGAATGAAAAACTTGATTTTCTTACAACGATACCTGCTCTACCTTTCCTATAGAGAAAATAAAGACTAAACAATATAATCAGGTCAAGGCCATTTGTGTATTTTAAATGGAGATATAATGAACATAACAAATGGTCAAATTTGCTAGATGATATTGGGATCATTCTGGATTACTCTCAACAAAAAAAAGTACACTTAAATGTTTAGAAATTGCTGATCAAATGGCACAAAACACACTGACCTTTGCCTGAAGTTTAGAAATTGAGTTGAAAGGTACCACTGTAATAAATTGGGTTTAGTTTCACTGACCAAGGATAAGTTTCTAAGTTACAGACAACTGGAACATTAGAAATGTGTATCACAGAATGGCCTGTAACTCTGATGTTACTAGCCAATGAGGTTTAGTATCCATAATTCAGAGGTAACAAGAAATAGAACATAGAACATAACAGCACTGGCCAGGCCACTGGGCCCGCAATATTGTGCTGTTCTAGATGCCAATTTATACTAAATGTCTTCCTGGAATGAATCATCCATAACACTCCATTTCCTTTATATTCAAGTGTCTGTCTAGAAGCCTCATGAATGACACCAAACTGTCTGGCTCCACTTCTGTCTCTGGAAGCTTATTCCGGGCACCTACCACACTCTGCATAAAAAAAACAAACCTGCCTCTCGCATCACTTTTAAACTTCCCTAGTCCCTAATCTTGAAAGCATGTCCTCGGGTATTTAATATTTCTGTCTTTGGTAAAGGATTCTGACTGTCAATTATAAAAACTGTTATCATGTCTCCCCTCAACCTCCGACACTCTAGAGAGAACAACCAAAGTGTTTCCAGCATTTTCTTATAGCTCATATTCTCTAATCCTGACTGCATCCTGGTAAAATTCTTCTGAACCTTCTCCACATCTTTCCCATTATGGGACAAGCAGTGCTACATACAATACTCCAAGTGCAGTCTAACTGAAGGATTATGCAGCTACAACATTACTTTTTTGCTCTTATACTTGATATACCACCCAATGAGGTATATCCATGTGCCTTCATTTACAAGCTTATCCAATTTAAAACTGTAGCTTTGTTCAGTGGATTGTGGACTTTGGACTCCAAGAATTCTGTTTACCTCAATGTATCCTTTCTCCTTTTAACTCTATACTTTCTCTTTCATTTGACCTCCCAAATTATAACACCTCACACTTGCCTGGATTAAACTCCATCTGCCTCTTCTCTGCCCATATCTGCAACTGATCTATATCCTGCTGTACTCTTTGAGTCCTTTACCCTGTCCACAATTCCACCAATCTTGGTGTCATCAGCAAACTTGCTGAACCACTGACCTACTATGCATTTTCATCCAATTTATTGATATATATTACAAAGAACCATGGTCCCACCACTGACAGTTGTGGAGCACTGCTAGTAATGGACCTCCAGGCAGAGTAACAGCCTTCCACCCCTACTGTCTGTTTTGCATGGCCAAATCAGCTCTGAATCCAAATTTGCAATTCACCTTAGATCGAGTGATTCTTTATCTCCTGACTCAACCTACCATGAGGGACTTTATCAAATCCCTTACTAAAGTCCATATAGACTATGTCCACTGCCTTACCCATCATCAAAGAATGGATGCCTCATCTGTTATTATTCTTTTCATTCATAATAATTTAAGATGATATCCCATTGTATTCTTTATTCCATATTTCCTTTATTAAGTTTTGTTAATATAACATTGTAATTCCAAATTTTGCATCATGTGTGTTGTATAATGTGAAAACCCACACAAGCAGTCTCAAAGCTGTTTATCCAATTTCCTTCTAAATGCTTCTCTGCTCTTCATTCTAACTCCACTATTTGATGAATGATTCCACATTCTAATCAAATTCTGAGTGAAGTGGCTTCAAGGAATTCAGTACTATAATTGCTATTGAAGAGACGAAAGATGAGAGGTGACCTGATAGAGGTGCATAAGATGATGTGAGGCATTGATCGTGTGGATAGTCAGAGGCTTTTTCCCAGGGCTGAAATGGCTGCCACAAGAGGACACAGGTTTAAGGTGCTGGGGAGTAGGTACAGGGGAGATGTTAGGGGTAAGTTTTTTACGCAGAGATTGGTGAGTGTGTGGAATGGGCTGCCGGCACTGGTGGTGGAGGCAGATATGATAAAGTTTTTTAAGAGACTTTTGGATAGATTATGGAGCTTAGAAAAATAGAGGGCTATGGGTAACCCTAGTAATTTCTACGGTAGGGACATGTTCAGCACAACTTTGTGGGCCGAAGGGCCTGTATTGTGCTGCAGATTTTCTATGTTTCTATTCACAATTTACCACAAATGAGCATGAATGTTTGCGTACCCGCCCCTCACCTTCCTCCCTCAATATCCCCCTTTGTAGAGGAACATCCAACACCTAGTACAGTCTTCTCTAACAGGTGTAACTACTCAGTTTTGGTAACACTACAGTCATCTTGTTTGTACCTTTTTCAACACCACTGTATCCCATCTATAATGTGGAAACCAGAACTGTCGATAGCATTCCAAATATGATGTAACCAGTTATCTGCACAAGCGTAAAATAACTCTCTACTTCCTTGTGCTATTTCTCTGGAAGCAAATGCTAGTAGTTTACTTCTAAGGCCTTACTAAAATGTGCTATTTCAATTAGTTATTGGTGTGAATTCACTTTTATGACATTTTCAGAGGGGTATGTTACCCACTTCAGCTTCATTGCAGTCATTGGCATTGGTTTCCACTGATTCTAACCAAATTTGGTGTAATATATACTGTCTACTTCCTTGTGCTATCATTATGTCATATTTTACTGCCTGAGAAGTAATGAATCTGACATTCGAACCGAACCACAAAATAAAATGCTGATTCTTGAGTGGATATTTGTGAATCTGATCCAGAGCCTCTGTAGAGGTCTCCTGGCATCCATTAGCCTGTTGGGAAGCAGAGGCCTAAAAGTATCAAGCAAGAGTTGTTAGTTAAATCCACAGAATGATTAAAAATTGGGAAGTTAAATTGTGTTCCAAGAGAGAGGGGTCCATTAATGCGTGAACTCTACCTCAGTATCTTTGCACTATTTGTTTTTGTAATTTGTGGTAATTTTATGTCTTTCTTGTACTGCTGGTGCAAGAAATATCACATCGTATATGCAAGTCACATGTTCCCAGCACTATCTGTTATGTATTTCAGACACAGCATCTGATAAATTTTTGATTTTCAGGAAGAAAAACTATTTGTTTTAAGAAAAAAGGAATTGAAATGTGAAGGGAAATAATCAAGTTTTCAGTGTCAGAGAGAACATTTGGCAGTGCCAATATTTGATCATGATATTCGGGATTCACTCAACTAAATACCCCAACATCACTGTCTTCCACAAATTGTATACTGTTCTTGAATAAGCTGAAGAGGAACTTATGCAGATCTACAGCCTAGACTTTCAACACCTTCAGAAGTTGCTGTTCAGTTTATTCCAGAATAATGATGATGAGAGTTAGTTTCACCAGTACTCTAATGTGAGGCATAGGTGTTTGGAACAATGAAAATAGCAAATTAGCAAAATGCACCACAATGTCTCACTAAAGGTATACTCACAGGCGGTCCAGGAAATCCACTGCTGCCAGGTCGACCAGGTTCTCCTCGTTCACCCTGGAAGAAATAATTTTGTGTATTTTAAAAACAGCATGGAATAGAACACCAGTCATGCTCCATTCTGTCTAAATCTAACTTAACTTTAATTTGCATACATTGCTAATCATAAATCTCAAATCTAGCAGCTCCTATCATTTGAAAATATATTTAAAGTATACAATCAACCATTCCTTTTTGAACTCTTTTGTGTACTCTGCTGTACTCCTTCCCTATATCACCATAGCCACGTAAAAGGTGATGATGGAGCTAGACAATGTACCACCACTGCCCAAGGCTCAGTTAAGGAGATTCAGTACATTTGACCCAGTTATATCACAGCAACTGTAACCTCTACTTAGAAGTAGCAAGTCCAAGGTCAGATCTTTAGATTCTGTCTGAACTTCCTATTGATGAAATAAACATTTCACCTCAGTAGTGAAGCTGATGTGTTTTTTATTAATTGTGAGTTTAAAGGAATATCAAGAAGGCTCAAAAAAGGTGAGTAATTATCTGCCTGATGTGCTGCACCAGGTTAACAATTCTTATTGTTACCATTCTTCTTACTCTTTTTGGACTTCATATAATACTATTTGCTATAGTGCTTCAATAGGGGAAATGCAAGCAGGCTTTTTCCATTGAGGTTGGGTGAGAATACAAGAGGTCATTGGTTAAGGGTGAAAGGTGAAAAGCTTAAGGGGAACTTGAGGGAAACTTCTTCACTCACAGGGTTGTGAGAGTGTAGAATAAGTTTGATGTAAATGCTTAATTGAATTTTGGATAGGTATATGGATAGTAGGAGTATGGATGCAGTTCAATCGGAGGAAGCAGTTTAAATGCTTTCGGCATGGACTAGATGGGCCGAAGGGCCTATTTCTGTGCTTAACTTTCTATGAATAATTTTCTTTTCTTTTTGCTATTTATATTATTTTTTCAAGTTATATTAATATTTGACTCTCTAAATTTCTCATTTTGTCAATTAGACTAGAATGATTAGCTAATTACCATAAAATGCATTTAACCATCTAAACTATTGTTAGCAAAAATTATAAATTAATTTATGATGTATTGAAACCTTGATACGCTAACATACAGATTACTATTTGGAATATTTTATGTTGTTGTCAATGAACACCAGTCAAATTTATTTTAAGACAGTATGAGATATTTCTGTGCTGCTGCAAAGTATTTCCATAGCTGTAAATACATTTTTCGTGCCCTTATCACAAAAGATAATGTAAGTTATTATCAAAGAATGTATAAGAGGTTAATATTTCCCCTGGAGATAGCCACTAGCACCCTCAGACCGAATTTGGACATGGTCCAGCAGTCTGAAGGCTGTGGTAATCTCAGAGCTCACTGTGCCCTGGGAAGGTGCAGTCTGTGAGGTGTATGAGCAGAAACATGTAAGATACACTGCACAGATGGTAAAGCTGCACGGGTGGAAGTTGCAGATTTTCCCAGTAGAGGCTGGCTGCAGAGGGTTTGTGGCTACTACCATGGGAGTCCAAGGCCAAGGCCAGCGGCAAGCTATTAAAGAACTCTCAGAGGTAGCTGAGTGAAGTAGCCACTGGTTATGGATGAAGTGGAGTGACAGCAGCTGGGCCCTCAAATGACCCATGGGTGGCCAGATGTGGAGGGGGGTGCACCTGGGACGCTGCGTCGCACTGTTGAACCCTCTGGAGATGTAGTGGGCTTAAATTGACGAAACATCGAAGAAGGGGGGTGTGCATCTGATGACCCCTGGGAAGCATCTGCCACCCACCAAGCCTCACCTCAAGATCTCTACACTATGACCCGAATTAGGATCTGCTTATCAAAGTGATTGAAACATCTAGCCCCACGAGCTCAAACTAAAATACAACCTTGAGATTTGCCACAGAGCAAGGAACCCGAAAGAACCCAATTAAAAAATATAAGACCAACACCCCAGTGCTCACAGAGAAAGAGAAAAAGAAAGCACAAAACAAAGCATATAAACAATAGAAGTAAACAACAACAAGGAACATTCTGAACCAAATTGAGCTCATAGATGCAAATTCCCAGAGCAGCCTGGAGTAAGGCCAAAGTCTCTGTATTTAGTTCATCATATTAGTGGATCATCATTTTGTTAAATGACAGATAGTATTTACTTACACGTGGGCCTGGAATTCCACCAGGCCCAGGACGACCAGCAGGACCAGGCTCACCCTGGAACGGAAGATTGAAAATTGAATTAAATATAAAGAAAGTTTGTTATCAATGACAATTATATAACAAGGAAAACGCAAATTAGTAGGGTATGTGTTAATTAGGTTTGATTCAAGTCTGTTATATCAATAAGCACGTTCCACGCGAGAAGACTAAGCAATCAGAAATTAATTATAGCAGGGTTACCGTCCTCCTTAGATGATGGTAATAGATTTGGATGCCAATCATTCACCCTGATTGATCTTTCTTTTACATTGAATGTTGCTGCTGATAGCTGAACCGCACTGTCAATGATTGATATCAGTTGCATTTAAACAGGGAGAGGCTACTCTCTCCCTGTACTTACTTCCAGTATGAAACAAACTCCTTTGTGTAACTCCTTGAGTAAGGTGTAATTTAGACATATTCATGCATGTTTCCAGGTTTTTTTTGTACAAACAAATGTTGGTGAGACAGTAACAGACAACAGGAGAGAGCAGGGCATCTGGAGCTGAGTGAATAAAAGACAGATACTTCACCCATTTATCCAAGGAGGTGGAGAAATGGACAGGAAGGACTAACACTGAATAACAACAAATTTCTTTCACATGATAATAAATCAAACAAAGGAAATTACCCTCTCTCCTGAACCACCCGGTTGACCTGGACCACCCATGGGACCTGGTTGGCCCTGTGTGAAGTGAGGAAATATTAATAAATTCAAGCACAGATCACACAAGATTAAACTGCAAACAGAGGTCAACAATATCCTGAGTACTTACTGGAGAACCATCTTTGCCTGGTGCACCATCATTTCCTGGAGGACCACCATCCCCCTGTTAGAGAAAATACAGGTAATTAGAAGCCGAATATCACTTCTGAAACCTTTTGTGCTGACAAAGCGTTACATTGAATAAGAGTTAAAAATACTGCAGGGAAAAACAACACTTACCTTTCCACCTTTTGGACCACTGCTACCTGGAAGACCTCGTTCACCTGGCATACCTTGTAGACCTGGAAAGCCCGATGGGCCTGGTGGACCTGGAAGCCCAATAGCGCCCTAGCATTCAAAGAGAAAGCATTAATATTTTTTAATAATAATAGACACAAGACAGAATGCAGATACTGGGATATTATTGTTATATGTTCCTGCTTTACATGTAGGAATGTAAAGAAGAATAAATTGAATAGGTTAGGAATTTATTCACTGGAGAGCAGGAGAACGAGGGGAGATTTTACAGAGATATACGAAATTATGACGGTTATCGATAAAATGAATGCATGCGGATGTTTTCCCCTCAGCTTGGGTGAGACTAGAACTAGAAGTCGTAGGTTTAGGGTCGAAAACCAAATATATAAGGGAAATCTGAGGGGGAACTTCTTCACTCAGAGAGAGGTGCAGGTGTAGAACGACCAAGTATCAGACATGGGTTCAGCAGTAACATTTATGAGAAGTTTGGATAGGCCTTCAATGAGAGCAGAACAGAGAGCAGTACGGAGGAGCAGGTAGATATGATTAGGCAGAATTAGCAAATACGATTAGGACTTGTTTCTGTGCAGTGGTGTACTATGACTCTATTTTTAAAAATTTCAAAATTACTTACCTTGGCGCCACCTAACCCACGTTCACCAGGAGAGCCTCTACCCCCGGGAATCCCGATGGGACCTTGGGGTCCAGGATCGCCTGGTGTACCTACATCGCCCTACATTTTAGAGCAGGAACATTTAAATTAATAGCTTCTAAAAGCAAAATACATGCAATGGTTATTCAAAACCAAGCTGGGATAGGACTTACTTTCGCACCACCTTTTCCTGGTAAACCATTTGCACCCTGAGGTCCCTAGCACAGAGAACAGATATCAATATACTGCAAGTTCCTATTCAAAACAAGAGCAAGTTTTTACAAAACCTCCAATGAATTAGCTAGTGATAAAAGCAGTGATTAGGTTTGTGGCTGGGCAACAGTCTTGGGTCTCTCTTGTTCCAACACTGTAGTTCACATCTCAAACAGTGATAATAATCTGGAGTCTGACTCTGTAATTATCCCAGACACAAGTTTGTGTGTACAAGTAACTGTGGAAAAATGGGTGGCCAAAGGTTTTGCCTTTAAGTAGAATCTTAGAGGTCATTACAAAATGCACATTCAGAGTGGAACATTTACTGGTCTATAACCAAAGTTCCCTCTAAGGTGTGCCCGTGTGCACGCACACACATCTTTAACTACTAGTGCATAAAGGAATTTAAACAGCACACAAAAGTTTGTCACCCTCAACCTCGTTGGCATGTTAAGTATGGTTCATGATCATACACATTGCATTTCCTTTTCTGGTTTCTGATGTGGACGGTGTTGACAACATGCAACTTGCAATGATTTATCTGCAGTTTTCAGAACTGGCTTATTTATACTGTCTGTACTGAGGAAATTATTGATCTATTAAGCCGAATCGCAAAGAAGCAAAGGATGTGAAATGCAAAAGAACTCTGGTAGTTCATTTAAAATGGAATGGCTTAATGAAACAGTAGAAACTGCTACACCGAGAGCTCACGAGGTCAGGAATATATAGCTATGAGAAATATTTATGTACGATCCTTACAATAGCTTCAGGTTTACTTCCACTTAAAAATTCAGTGTGTACATGTTGTTGTCACTAGGCAAGAACTTACACAGCACAAGATTTTTGTGCATACTGGTCATTACAAACTAGAGGGAGCATTGCCTATAATCTTTTCACACAGAAGGGTCAGATCTACCTGTTGTGCCAAATGCTCACTCTGCCTCTGAAATTCAGGTTCATGGACATTGACATCAGTGTGCACCATTCTGAGCTGTTGATGGTTTCTCTTTCCACAGGTGCAGCCTGACTTGCAGAGTCTTCCAGTACTTTCCATTTTCCACTTCAGGTTCAATTCCTGTCTTTTCATACTCACACATGCCTGCTCTGCAGGCCAGATCCCGCCCTAACAACACATTACACTGACCTAGATGCTTAAGGTCCAGGTGAGATGCTGAAGATGTTCTACAGGTCAGTTGTGGAGAGCGCCCTCTTCTTTGTGGTGGCGTGTTGGGGAGGAAGCATTAAGAAGAGGGACGCCTCACGTCTTAATAAGCTGGTAAGGAAGGCGGGCTCTGTCATGGGCAAAGTACTGGAGAGTTTAACATCGGTAGCTGAGCGAAGGGCGCTGAGTAGGCTACGGTCAATTATGGAAAACTCTGAACATCCTCTACATAGCACCATCCAGAGACAGAGAAGCAGTTTCAGTGACAGGTTACTATCGATGCAATGCTCCTCAGACAGGATGAAGAGGTCAATACTCCCCAATGCCATTAGGCTTTACAATTCAACCGCCAGGACTTAAGAACTTTTTAAAAGCTATTATAAATGCTTTTTGAGATATTGATTTAGATGCATATCATATTGTATGTAATTAGTTGTGCTACAACAAGTGTATGGGACATTGGAAAAAAAGTTGAATTTCCCCATGGGGATGAATAAAGTATCTATCTATCTATCTATCTACTGTCTCCAGAAGGTCATTTCACTCACACTATCACAGACATTTCGTTTGTTCTATACATTTTATGCCTCACACCTTTTCTCTTACTGAAAACTAAACTGCATCTCTCTCTCTTTACCAGTTCTGACACAAAATGTTGACTTTTCTTTACTCTTTCCATAAATGCTATCTGACTAGCTCAAGTTTTTCATGCATTTTCTGTTTTATAGCATTCTGATGTTGCTGCAGAGCAGGTTAGTGATCAAGAACTAATTTTATTTGCCATATACATTTTCATGTATTAGGATTTTGCTGTGTGTTTTAATTTACTTTAATTTATTTTGTGATACAGAAGAGTTATTCCTTCCATCTCTTTGGGCCATGCCAGCCCAGTAACTCCCGACAACGGTGATTAATCCTAACCTATTCACCAGACAATTTACAATGACTAATTAACCTAGCCGGTACCTCTTTGGACTGTGGGAGGAAACCAGAGCACCTGGAGAAAACTCGCAGTTTCCACAGACTCCTCACAAAAGGTGCTGGAATTGAACTCTGAACTCCGATGCCCTGAGCAGTAATAGCATCACACTAACTGTTATGCTACTGTGATCAAGGCACAGCATGTGACAAAAAACAACATTCATCAATTATAAAGATTGAAGAATTATATATAAAAAAGCTCATACAATTAGAGGTTTAATGGCAGAGATGTAATAAATAAATAAATATCAGCGCTTATTTACAATCTAAGCAGCAGCATAGAAAATGCCTGCAGTACAGTGCAGTGAGAGGTCTAATACATAGAGGGGGTGCGGGTGGACTAACTAGAATGGTTGATCAGATTAACTGCTCGGGTTGATCAGATTAACCTTATTAATATTCCATACTGTTTATTGATCTTCATTATATTTTCTGTATTTTAACTTGGGTAAGATAATATATTTAAAGAAAA
Source organism: Hemitrygon akajei (assembly GCF_048418815.1). Taxonomy (NCBI): domain Eukaryota; kingdom Metazoa; phylum Chordata; class Chondrichthyes; order Myliobatiformes; family Dasyatidae; genus Hemitrygon; species Hemitrygon akajei. Next base: position 160,440,325 of record NC_133128.1, read on the forward strand.
TTATTCTGCTTCAGCATTTATATAATGGTGTTATCAGAAATCATTCTGGATAAAGGTCTATTCAAAACAGCAAGTAACTTACCATTTCACCAGGTTTTCCATTTACACCGGGTGGGCCTGGATTACCAACTGGTCCCTAATGTACAAGACAACAGAACTGAAATTTTAACCTACACACTTGTGTTAAATAACTGATAAAACAGAAGTTGTTTGCATACATAATTCCTTTGTTTATTTATACTGACACCATTCGAAATTTATTTCAAGACTGCCGAAACCTTTTGTAATGAGAAGGCAATTTCTGATGTTCATTGCTAACAAAACTTCTCAGTTCAGTCTGATGAATCCATTTCCCATCTCTTGTGAAAACCTGCTTCCATTTGCCTTGTATTGCATCTTTCTCCAATATTGGTGTTCAGACACTTTTGGAGTCCATTCACACTCTGCAACTGTGAGGATGTTTTTTTAACCTGAAGCTCAATCATATGTTTTAAATTAGGATAAACTTAAATGGCTTTAAATGTGTATTTATATTGAAAGCAGAAATACAAAATTCCTATTTAAAAATGTTTAAGAAGGATGTTTATTCTCTGCTGATGTAATGCACTCTCAACCCTCCCACTTAAAACTTCATTTCCTTTTGTTCTTTGCTTTATTTTTCATTTGTCTCCTCCACCTACAACCTTCCTGTTCCCATTCTCATCCAGTCTCACAGTTTTCCCTTCTCTCACTTCTGTTGTTTCCTGCTCATCACTTACCCTGTAACATAGAATCATTGAGCTCAGGATCAGGCCTTTTAACCCACTGATTCAACCAAAAAGCACCCATTCCCTATTTTGTCCTGTGTTCATTACCATAACACCATAGGACCTTCTAAACCTTGGTCTTCACTGAGCACATTCCCTCTTTGTTACTGACCTATAAAGAAGTGCTATATTTGTTACATGTATGTTGAAACATACAGTGAAATATGTCATTTTTGCATCAAATCAAATCAGCAAGGATTGTGGGGAGCATCCCACAAGAGTCGTCGTGCTTCTAGCACCAACATAGCATGCCCACAACTCACTAATCCTAACTATAGGTCCTTGGAATATGGGAGGAAACTGGAGCACCCGAAGGAAACCCACACGGTCACTGAGAGAATGTACAGACTCCTTACAGACAGCCTAATCTTACAGCTAGCACTGTAAATTACTGAGCTAGTCGTTGTGCAACACTGCTGACCTTCAACCTTCAATTCTTTGTGCCAGCAGGCAAATCTTTCCTTTCTTTACCATTTGCACTTTAAATCTGCTCTGTTTTACTCCTATTCCACCTATTATTTTCCTTGCTGCACTAACTTCCAATGAAGTCTACTCTTGTACTACAAATTTAATTATTCCACTTCAGCTGACTGGATCTCTTAATTTGTATTCCCTGCATGCAACACCATAGTAAATCCAGATTGTACACTTCAGTTATTGCATTTTGTCTTTTGAAAGTTAATCAACAGTTCTTAAAACTCAGACAATTGTTATTACTATTATTAAAGTATTTAAAAAGGTACCTGAATACCAATATTTCCTGGAGGGCCTCCCGGTCCTCTTCCACCAGGAGGACCCTTAAGAAAAACAGATGACTTAGCAAAGTAATGAAAATGAAATATTCAAAAAAAAATCAAGCCAGTACGAAAGTAGCAAGCATTGTTCAATAATTGATAGAAATTTACATTTAGAATTCAGCTCCTGGTCATGTGTTAGCATATTTCTTAATTGCAAATCCCTGTGTTATACAAACTAATTCTACAGCAGAATTAGAATTCTCCCTGATTTATAAAGAAGGACATGAAAGTAAACAGAAGGGTGGGACTTTATTTGTGGTAATATCTCCATCTACTACCATGAGTAAAACTGATAGAATCTCAAATGGATATATGCACTATACAACTAATTCAAAATATGAGCACCTATAACTTAATTTATAGAATCCAATGTCAAAGGAGCAGCTGAATAACTAAAGGAAAAAACACTTCAGAATTCATTTTGTTTAAAATATATATTACAACTCATACTTACAGGTTGTCCTGGAATACCTGCAGGGCCAGTCTCTCCAGGTTTTCCTGGAAGGCCCTATCAGAACAACAGCATGGTTTAAGTATTAATAAACAATTGCATTTTAGCTTTTACTAAAATATAATTCCAATGGAACACTTAATTAAGTATTTACAGACCTGGTCACCGCGAGAACCCGTTGGGCCAGGGGATCCATCCTTACCAGGACCCCCCTTCAGAAGGGGAAGTTGGGGTGTGGTGGAAAAATGGGTTGGGTAGGAAGAAAAAAAATAATATTTAAAATTATGTTGCAAGATATAGTGTTAAACCCTTGTGCTCATTTTGCTCAGGCAGGATTGCAGAGACCATCACCAGGGACCAAGTTGAGCAGCACGAGGCTTGTCACTCCAAGATACACATGACATTTGTGCCTATTATTTGCCAGTTAGCCTGTGCTGACCACGTCATTGTTGACCAAAGAGCATTGGCACAGGCTCAGATTTGTGAGTGGCCAGCAATAGTTTGAGCAAACTAATATTGATTTAATAGCAGCATCAATTTCTTCAAAGTAGGTGTTTTTGGCTGCAACCAAGGATGAAAACCATTCTTAAGGCCCTAACAACATGATGGAGAGTGGGCAAGTAGATATTCCTTTGCACTAGCATGAAGTTTGTAAGTTATATACTATAGGACAAATCTTTCATAGATATCTGAGTGGGCTTCTTCTGCCCATATGCCATTTGTAGCTCTCCAGCAAAGGTGCGGTTCATTAAGGTAGCTGCATAAAATAGTTGGCTTGACTGCTCTTCCACTGTTGAAATGTAGCTATAGCTACCACTGAAAATTTCAGAGCTCAGTGGTTGCTTATCAAATGTTTGGTAGTCACTTGTGTAACCGAAGAGTGGAGGTGCTCATCTTTTTTAAAGAGATAATTTTTCTAGTTGTTTGCTTCAGAGGAAGATGTGCAAATGGTGGCTTGGCTAACTACAACACTTTGGGAAGCTTCATAGGAATGTTGAAGGGCTACTGTTCTTTGATATTTCCTATTCAATACCGTTCAAGAAAATTAATTTAAATGCAATCCCTTTTCCACTTCTTCCCTATTCTGCAAACCCTTGACTCCTCTTCTCCTTCCCTTCCATCTCCTTGCAAGCACACAGACACACACATTCATACATCCTTCCATTCACAGTGGGGCTGGACTGGTGAGGTTTGCAGTAATGGAACTGCTAAATGGGCCAGGACATCTTGCTGTTATCCCAACAAAGCTTCTTCTCTAACACCTCTGGTGCGGGGCAGCATTATGAAACAATTAGCCTGGTCAGAGGGGTGCTAGGTCAATTCGAGATGGTATGGATAACAATGAAGTTATTACAGTGGCAATGACCAGCTGGAAAGTCTTTTTCTGTCTTCAGGATTCCATGGAGATTGGTGTAACAAAAGCTCAGCAGAAGGCCTACTGCAAGTTGTTGCTGCTAACCAAATTCATTATCAGCGCCATAGTCCAGGACTGCTATATGGATATTCAGGTGATTAGCAACAGAGGCTCTGGTACCACCACTTCAGATCTGATCCATTGAAAGAGATTCTCTACAAGCAGGGAGCCAGGATGTCTACTAGGAACCCATTAAAACCATTATGACTGGTGATAAGTGGCAAGATCAATACACATCAATTTGCAGAGAGGAGTTCAATGATTGAATAACCCAGAAAGGTTAGTGATCTTTTTATTTACCTTTGCCATGTACAGTTTTGGGTGCCTTTTTCCACCAGTGTTGCACTAGTCTTAGTAATTTTTCAATTCACCCAACTACTAACATCTGTCAGCCAGGGCTTGAAACTAGCATCCATCTCCTCTACCACACCTTCACATTCTATTACACACCTCTCACCCATATCTCACAGCTTTGAATGATTACCATCTGTTCAACCATAAAAGACACAACACTGAAGCCCAAAGTGCATCACCTTCTATAAAACCCTCATGTAATCAGAATTAGCAACACTAAACCAGCATGGAAAACATGCAACTGAATCAGAATCGGATTATCACTGACATACGTAAGACACAAAATTTGTTGTTTTGCTGTAGTTGTACAATGGTGATGGTTCTCAGTCATAAATTGTGGCACTGTCTCTTAAAAGGTATCATCAGTGTTGAGGACGTTGTGCCCATGATGGAGCAGGTTGGCTCTATAATTCGCTGTAATCTCTTGCTCTCCTGTGTGTTGGAGGCTCCACACCAGGCTCTAATGCAATTAGTCAGGATTCTCTCCACCATACATCTATAAAAATTTGTAAAAGTAACTGGTGACATATGAAATCTCCTCAAACCCCTAACCAAATAGGGCTGCTGACCTATTTTCTTCATGATCGTATCACTGTTATTTTTCATCCTTGATGAAGAATGTGCTTGTCATATTGGCCTGGCTAATCCTTGGCCAATGCAAGCATCGAGACGATTGACCAGTGTACTGATTCCAGTTAGTTAATCTGTCATCTAAATTACAGTTTCACTTATTCATCAATACGTTAGGAGTGTACATAAGCATGAAACCCAACAAAAAATGAACACACATGGACCAAGAAAGCCCATGATGATCTTTCACACACACACACACACACACACACACACACACACACACACACACACACACACACACACACACACACACACACACACACACACACACACACACACACACACACACACACACACACACACACACACACACCGCCCCCCCCCCCCCCAATTCTAAGCTGAAGAAGTATCAGGAAGGTGCTGCTAAATTTTCTCTCTCCACGAACTAAACACCCACCATTATACACCTATCTATAAGGTACTTCAGCAACAAGTGACTGAACAGGAAGGATCCCATCTGGCATCCATATTCACAAGTTGAAATACAGATACTGAGTAATGTGGAGGACAGGTTAGAGGCAGGATCTCCAGTAATTGTTAACCTGACAACTTTATTCTTCATCCTACCATAGACATTGTACTTCTACCACTTTTGTTGCTGCAGTTTTAAACATAATTTTCCAATTCCGATGAAGGCACACTTCCCAGGAATGTTTGCTGCTTCCATATACGTAGACGCTACCTACTCTACTGGTGGTATCTAGCAACTTCTGTTTTATTTATAAATTTACAATGAGCAGTGCATTCAATTATAGACATATCTCAAAGATTTAGTATATGAGGCACTTGATGAGCACTAACTCTGCAAGTATCACGAAGCAGAGCGAGCACTGGTGGCATTCTTCCTGCTGCTAGATTCTGGGTCTTACATGCAAGATGAGACCTGCTGCATTTGTGAAACCAATTTGGTGGGTGGTAAATTACTGCACATTATCATTACTTTGCATGCTTTCAATATAACTAATAGTGAGGATTAATTTATAAAATGGCATCCTGCCGCAAACTGGAGAATGAGGGATGCCACAAAACTGAATGTTGCCACTGTACTAGCTTACAGTACCCAAATGGCCTCCCTGTAATTCTTTGAATTCCATTCCTTTCCTCGTAAGTAGGAATATCCATTTTATACCAACTCTAGAGCTGTTCATACCAGATGCTGACAGGCCTTATTAGATACAAACGAAATTCTTGGAAATTTTGTGGTAGGTCATGTTTAACAAATCTATTAGAGTTTTTTGAGGATGGTACCAGGAAAGTGGATGAAGGGAAGGCAGTGGATGTTGTCTACATGGAATTCAGTAAGGCCTTTGACAAGGTCCCGCATGGGAGTTAGTTAGGAAGATTCAGTCGCTAGGTATACATGGTGAGGTAGTAAATTGGATTAGACATTGGCTCAATTGGAGAAGTCAGAGAGTGGTAGTGGAGGATTGCTTCTCTGAGTGGAGGCCTGTAAGTAGTGGTGTGCCACAGGGATCAGTGTTGGGTCCATTGTTACTTGTCATCTATATCAATGATCTGGATGATAATGTGATAAATTGGATCAGCAAATTTGCTGATGATACAAAGATTGGAGGTGTAGTGGACAGTGAGGAAGGTTTTCAAAGCTTGCAGAGGGATTTGGACCAGCTGGAAAAATGGGCTGAAAAATGGCAGATGGAGTTTAATACAGACAAGTGTGAGGTATTGCACTTTAGAAGGACAAACCAAGCTAGAACATACAAGGTAAATGGTAGGGCACTGAGGAGTGCAGTAGAACAGAGGGATCTGGGAATACAGGTACAAAATTTCCTAAAAGTGGCGTCACAGGTAGATAGGGTCGTAAAGAGAGCTTTTGGTACATTGTTCTTTATACATCAAAGTATTGAGTATAAGAGTTGGAATGTTATGGTGAGGTTGTATAAGGCATTGGTGAGGCTAAATTTGAAGTATTGTGCACAGATTTGGTCACCAAATTACAGGAAGGATATTAATAAGGTTGAAAGAGTGCAGAAAAGGTTTACAAGGGTGTTGCCGGGACTTGAGAAACTGAGTTACAGAGAAAGGTTAAATAGGTAGGACTTTATTCCCTGGAGCATAGAAGAATGAGGGGAGATTTGTTAGAGGTATATAAAATTATGATGGGTATAGATAGAGTGAATGCAAGCAGGCTTTTTCCACTATGGTTCGGCACAGCCAAGAAGGGCCAAAAGGCCTGTTTCTGTGCTGTAATGTTCTATGGTTCTATGGTTCTGAAAAAGTAGTTTTGGATTAAAGCAAACTTTAACCATCCAGAATTTCTCAAATGCCTTTTGGCTGAAATCAGAATGCTAACCAAAAAGACAAATTAAGTTTTTATTTATAACTGAGGTGTTATGAGTGCATGCAATCATGAAAATCAGAAACAATGAGAGAAACACATATGAAAGAATTGAACTTACGTCAGAACCCTTTGGACCAGGGAAACCCATGACACCTGGTGGTCCTGTTGGTCCAATGGGACCAACTGGACCTGGAGAACCCCGTTCTCCGGAAGGACCCTGGTGAACAACATTTACAATGATTAAGAGCTAGTAATCATAATAAAACACTTAAAATGCTTGATGCTTACCTGATTGGATTAAATGTGCATCAGATCTGATCATTGCTGACTAACTCCATACTATTTTTAGGTAGTCTTTGTTCTATGATCAACAATTTATTATGTTCATAGGTATGAATAGAAATGTGGGAACCAAGGACAGTTGGAGCTGAGATGCTCGGAATGTAAATGAGTTAGAGGAAGAGCCCATGTTACCCCGAAAAATTCACAATTCAAGATTGCTTAACGTCAATTGTAAATGAGAACAAAATAATTGTTTCTTTGAATCTGATGCAACACAAAAAAACAGATTAAAGAACTCAGTGATTTCATAAATACCTAAGATAACTTATATACTAGATTGATTGATGTCTATAAAGTGACTCTAGGCACAGGAGTGTCTGTACATAAGGTGACAGACAGGAAATGATAAAGTTGCGGTGGTTGGGGGTGTGGAGGAGCAGGTTAGTGAGTGGAGGTATTCATCAATCTTACTTCTTGGAGGAAAGGAACTGTTTTTGAGTCTGGTGGCCCTAGCATAGCCTTCTCCCTGATGGGAGTGGGACAAACACTTCATGAGTAGGATGGGTGGGATCGTTTATGATGCTACTGACCCTTTTCTGGCACCGTTCTGTATATACTGTATATTGGTGGGTAGGATGGTGCCGGTGATGTGTTGGGCAGTTTCGACTACCCACTGCAGAGCCTTCCTGTCTGTCACAGTGCACTTTCCATTCCATGCTGTGATGCATCTTTTTAGGATGCTCTCTACTGTGGTCTAGAATGATGTGAGTATAGATGAGCAAAGTTCAGCTCTCTTCAGCCTCCTCAGAAGTAAGAGACATTAGTGAACTTTCCTCATTGTGTATGATGTGTTCTGGGACCGAGAGAGATTGTGCGAGGGATGTGCACTCCCAGGAGTTTGAAACTACTCGCAGATCCACTGCTGTGCTGCCGATGTATTAAAAGTGGTGTGAGTGGTCCGAGTTCTCCTGAAGTCAATCACTATCTCCTTTGTCTTGGTTGACATTAAGGATGGGGTTATTTACCTGGCACCAGGCCTCAGGCTGTTCTACCTCCTCTCTGTAGGACATCTCATTGTTGTTGGCGATGAGCACCATCACTGTTATGTCATCGGAGAACTTGACAATGTGATTTCTCAGATGTTTGGCCATGCAGTCATGTGTGAGCAGAGTGTACAGCAATACACGTATAATAAGAGAGACTTAGAGTGTATTTGGCTTTCTCCTAGTTTGCTTCTTCATGTTCTTTGATTGTGTATTCTTCGTTGTCCAATGACTAAATACATTTTGAACATTACATTTAATTGACTGATTTCAAGATTCATTACAAACATGACAGTAGGAAAAACGATTTTAGATTTCAAAGACTGCATGATTTTTGGACACTTATTTACAGTTGCAGCAGTGGCAAAGTAGCTGGTGGAACTGCCTCACAGCCTCTGTGTATCACGTTTGATCAGTCATTGTGAATGTTGCTGTGTGATAGTGTCAGTTTTTGCCTAGCCATTTAAACTTCTTACAACATCTCAAGATTCTTCTGGTTAGTAGGTTAATTTTCCCTGGTGGGTGGTCAGTAGGTACATGGGGAAGAATGAGTTACATGGATAATCTTGTTCGGCCTTGAGGGCTAGTGTTATGGAGACAGGTTGGGCATGCTAGGACTTTATTCTTTGGAAAGTAGGAAACAGAGGGTTTACATTCTAGGGGTATATATATCATGAGGAGCATAGAAAGGGTCTTTTTTCCAGAGAGAGGGAACCAAAAATAGAGAATGTTGGTTAATGGAGAAAGGAAAAAAAAAATATTAGGCATGAATGAGTTGGCCAAAGAGCCTGCTTCCCTTTGTATTATTCTATGACTTTATGACAAAATTGGTGGACTAAAATCAATGGGATTTCTCTTGCAACTGCTACTGATCTGACAGTGCAGGTGCCCTCCTTCTCTGCATCAAGAACTATACAAATGAAATGTGAATGAAGTAGTGGATACAGGATCGATTTCAACAATTAAGAGAAATTTGGCTAAGTACATGGATGGTGGGGGTATAGAGGGCTATGAGCAAGGTGCAGGTTGTTGGGACTAGGCAGAATAATAGTTCAGCATGAACTAGATGGGCCAAAGGGCCTGTTTCTGTGCTGTACTGCTCTATGATTCTATATAACATAATTCATATATATCTTTGTTTTATTTCATTATATAATGAAATAAGAGAAATAAATAATAGAAACAAGTACTTTTGTAACTTACTGGTGGTCCTATTCTTCCATCTTTACCAGGGAGTCCTATGCCACCTGGACGTCCCTAAAGCAAAGATATAATTTGTAATATGTATATAATATATTATTATCATAATCACAACCATTTCTTAGTATCTCTGTAGCAGCCACTTGAACAAACCAATGCCATTGCTAGAGACCAAGCACAGGAATTATCCTGTATGATGAGCCCTCTGATCCAATCTGATAATAATGTTCTGAAAGTCTAAGAAATATATTTGATCCTTTCGTAGTAACTAGCAAAACATTCAATCTTGAAGCTTATGATGAAACATATGAAACTAAAACTAGCAATGTTAAACATACTTATGTGGACTTAAATAAAGTCAAGCAGAGTTAAGTGGTTCCAAATGTAATTAAGTGGTCATCTGGCGGTCCCTAGTTCTAAATTCCAAAAAAAGAAATGAATACGCAACATTCCCTTGTCTTTTACCATGCGCCCACTCTGTGACTATCTACTATAATAAACATGATAAACACACAGCACAGGATACAACACACAAAACAGATGCATGGCTCCTACAATTTCATTAAAAATTGATATGTTTCTTACTCTTTCACCAGGAATACCAGGATCACCATTACGACCTGGTTCGCCATGGGCTCCTCTATGTCCAATTGGGCCAGGTGGGCCAGGTTCACCCGGTTTGCCCTGTTGTGATGAGAATTATACAGTATTTACATGGACAAGTCTCTGGAAATCTTCAGCCAGTCAAAAAAAAATAATGTTTGAAATGTTCATAAAATAGAAGCTCTGACCTTCTCCCCGGAAGGGCCAGGGAAACCTGTGCGGCCTTGAAGTCCAGGAAGACCCTAGGAACAGGAGCAGAAATGTCAGTCTTTCAGCTTAGTTTAATTATGCAAAAATGTTGACTTTGAAAGCAACTTATCTATGAAGCTGACCAGGGAGGAGTCACAAAGCTGAACTTTAGGTACAAAGAGACATATTGTGTAATCCTTGTGATGTGCAACAAGTTACTTGAACTAATACAAAATTAAAATATATCCCTACAAGTCACCGGCTCTACTTGTGTTCCTAGTTAACTCTCTTCTACAAATGAGTTTAAAGGCAATGTCAAACGTTAAAGGAAAAACTTGAATAAGTGCAGGGAAAGTTGGAATTCCTCACTATTGGGAGAGTTATAAACAACAGGGATAGAAAGGAAATAGTAGATATAAAAAAGGATCAAGAAGCATGAAAGAAACACGGGGTGAAGTAGAGTCCATTCCTCTTTCTTCAATTTCTGCAATGGACGACTAGTTCGTTTGCACCATTGGTATGACATTTTAGTTTATAAGGGTTGTACCTGTGATTTGGAAACCTTTGTGTTTTAGAAATGGTTTATAATTTGGATGTCTTTTATAAGATAAAAGTCCTTTGTGCATTTTAAATGTGTTTTAAGAATAATGTTTCAATTTAAGTATGTACCACTGAAAATTAACTACTTTGTTTTAAACTGCTTTGTTGGCTAGAAGTATCTTCTTGATAGGGAGGGGCGAACACCACTCAAGTAGAGGATATTGGCAGCTAAACTCGCCATGGAGAATAAACAGGAAAATGAACTAGTCTTGAAGATTGGGTAGTTATAGAATAACCCCCTCCTTTAGTGAAGGTACTCATAGGTATTTATATTGGATCAGGCTTAAGGTCTTCATTTGAGTCTAGAACTTTATGGTCAGCAAATCCAATACCACATCCCATTGGCTTGAGGATAAGAAACCAAGAACAGGGAACACAATGGGTGGTGACTCAGGACAAATAGTATTCCAGAAATCTGTAATAAGGTCTCAGATTTGAATTATGTAGATTCCAGGCTTAGTTATCTCAATTTTCAGGCAATACTAAGTTAGGAGAGACACTAATTGAGCAGATGGGAGCAGAATGTTACAAAGAGACATAGGGAGATGATGTGGTGTGTACCAGGAAATTCCAGATGGCACTCAATGTTGGAAATGCAAACATTATATTTATTTTATATCAAGACTATGATCTAAGAAATAGAGACCAGGAATCAGAAATAAACAATCGTATTTAGGTGTGCACAAGTCATGTAGATTTAGAGGACAGGTGCAAAAAGTAGGGAAGAGCAGATTGTAATTCAAATGTCATTTCTAGGGTCAGGAATCAAACTTCTTTAAGAGCACCATAGGTGCTCTACTAGCAGTAAACCTATGCTTACTAACTCTTGTACACCACCATGAATTACCTACTCTGCTGAATGACCAAAACTGGCACTTACCCTTCCGCCAGGAGGACCTATTGAACCAGTTGCCCCAGATTCACCAGGGGGACCTGGTTTACCATCTTTACCATCAGTGCCAGGAAAACCAGGATGCCCAGTTGTGCCCTAGCAGTAAGATAAAGGTAGAATTAAAACTTGACGAAGTACTATACTATTATTTTTAGATACATAGAAATTGATTAGCACTCAAAGTTCAAAGTAAATTTTTTATCAATGACTGACTAACAACCAAAGTGCAAAAGATGGCTAGCTGTGGGTGGGTGATGGGGGGTTTGCGAAAGAGGGATGGAGGACATGAGTTTAAAGTCCTTGGCACATTTTATCAAAGCAGTTCAGAGTTGAGATAAGCAAAATTGTCCATGCTGGTTCAGGAACCTGATGGTTGAAGGGTAACAACTGTCCCTGAGTCTTGTAGCGTGGGACCTAAGGCTCCTGTACCTCCTTCTCAAAGACACAGCAAGAAGAGGACATGGCCTGGATATTGGGGGTACTTGGTGATGGATGCTGCTTCCTTGAATATGTGCTCAATGATGGGGAAGGCTTTGCTGTGTTGAACTGAAGTCCCTCAGCTTGCTCTGAGCTGCTTAGCCAAAGTAGAATGAGGCATCTTTGTAATGCATCTAAGTTAACCTGCTGTGACATAACATTAGCGAGGACATATGACATTTGCTTTTCATTCTTCACCAAATAAAAAAAGGAAATAGGTTTTTTTGGAGTGTACTTAGATCTGAAGTGGTCTTATCCTTGGTAATAGGTATATTGTGTTGTTTCTAGAAAATGTTCATGACAATCAAATCACGTCGGTTTTTCATCACGATGTTGGCCTCAAATTCAATTCAATTGGATGAATCAATTAAGATCTGTACAGACAAGTAAATTAAACTCAGATACTAACTTAATATCAAAATAATACTAAAAATGCAATAACTTGGTCATTATCTTTACTTTCCAATGTAATATAAAATAGCACTAGACTTACAGGTTCTCCCTTTCCTCCAGGTAGACCAGGTGAACCATCCTTTCCAGGTGTGCCCTTAAAAGTGAAGTGTTACTCTTGTTAGAAAGCGATGGTAACACTAATAAATTAATAGTTTTGTTTTCTGATTTGACAGACTGCCAGGTGAACTATTATGTCTGACTGGTATATCCTTTGTATTTCCTGTAGGGGTCCCCAACATGCGGTCCATGGACCACTTCTGTAATGCTACTAGTCCATGGCACAAAAAAGGCTGGGAACCCCTGTCCTAGACGAATATTTTTAAAGCTAACCTCTGCAAATGGTGTATCTCAGTAGCACTGTGTAATAGCAATAGAAAAAGCAGATATATACATGTAAAAGGCACAGATATTTAATGTAAGAATAGTAGCTGGCATACAATAATCTATAAACCGCTTTCAGAGTGTTGTTTTTATTTTTGTATTATGACTAGATGACAGTTTGACGGTCAATAAACATGATAAAGAAAAGATGTAGTCTATTATCAGAACCAGAATCTGCACCAGGTGGACAAGGCCCTCACGCTGTGGTATCGCCTATTGCAGCTGCCCATGTGAGGAGACACCGGAGACAGTGTGGGAGAGAGAAGAGTCTGCTCTGCTATTTCATCTTGGCTGATTTATTATCCCTCTCAACCCCATTTCCTGCCTTCTCCCTGTAACTTTTGACACCCTGACTAACTAAGACCCTATCAACCTCTGCTTTAAATATACTCCATGATTTGTCCTCCGCAGCTGTCTGTGGCAATGAATTTCTCAAATTCACTACCACCTGGCTAAAGAAATTCCTTCTCATCTCTGTTCTAAATTGACATCCCTCTGTCCTGGGGGTTTCCCAACCTGGGATTCATGGTGCCCTTGCTTAATGGTATTGGTCCACAACATAAGAAAGGTTGGGAACCCCTGTTCTATTCTGAGGCTGTGCTCTCTGGTCCGAGACCCATCCACTATAGGAGACATCCTCTCCATATTCACTCTATCTAGGCCTTTCAATATTCAATATCAATCTAAACCTTTCCTACCACATAGCCCTCCATTTTCTTTCATTCATTTGCCTATCTAAGTATCACTTAAATGTCCCTAATGTACCTGTGTCTACCTGGCAGGACATTACATGCACCAATTACACTTTGTGTTGAAAATAAAACTAGCACTGACATTCCCCCTATACTTCCGTTCAATCAGCTTAAAATTATGCCCCTTGTACTAGCCATTTATGCTTGGGGTGTGGGGAAGTCTGTGGCCGTCCACAATCTGTATCTTTTATCATCTTTACATCTCTATTAAGTCAACTCTAATCTTTCTTCACTCCAAAGAGAGAAAAAAACCTTGCTCATTCAAACTTTTTAACTCTGTTCTTTTTTTTTGTAATTTATTTTTTTATTGAAGTTCATCATCAAACAAACATTTCCATAAGATGTATGTGAGACATTGTACATATATATCATATAATCATATATATCACAAATCTCCACAAAGTATTTATCTGAGGTCACACACAAAATGCTGGTGGAACACAGCTGGCCAGGCAGCATCTATAAGGAGAAGCACTGTCGACATTTCGGGCCAAGACCCTTCATCAGAACTAACTCAAAGGAGATTTGAAGATTTGAAATTTATCTGAGGTATACACATTGAAAAGAGTGGAAAGAAAAAACAAGCAAAAGGAAAGAACTATGTACAAATAACTTTTTTTACAACAGATTCATTGATTTGTGAGAATAAAATCAGGCCTATGAGACATTATGTAGTTAAACCATTTTTCCCAGTATGAATCAAATTGTTCCAGCTTATGATTAACAGATGCTGTTATCTTCTCCATTTTGTAAATGTCCATTGTAATTTCCATCCACGTATTTAAAGTCGGGCTCTCCTGTGATAACCATTTCCTAGTAAGAGTTTTTATACCAGCCAACAACAGTATATTCATTAAATATTTATCTCTTTTCAACCATTCTTGAGGTATATATCCAAAATATATGTTCTTACTCTCTAAGGGTATTTCACATTTAAAGATGTCCTGTAGGGCATTGTGTATCCCCCTCCAATAGTTTTTGATAACAAGGCTGTCCCAAAAAATATGATAATGATTTGCATTTTGATTTCCACAATTTCTCCAGCAAACAGGGAGGTTACCATCATAATGGGATTTCTGAGAGGGTGTAATAAAATATCTTATCAAGTTTTTCCATCCAAACTCCCTCCATTTCTGTGAACTGGTACACTTCCATTGATACATCCATATTGTTGTCCATTCTTCCTCAGATATAATTACCCCTCCTTCCTTCTCCCATTTTGTCTTAATGTATGAAGTTGAATGTGTTTTAAGATTTGACAACCCTTATACATGCTTGAAATGTCTGTTCCAAATGAATCCAGGGATTCCCAACCTGGGGTCCACAGACACCTTGCTTAATGGTACGGTTCTATGGCACATACTTACTGGTAGACCTTTATCACCTGGAAATCCGTTAGTTCCTGCTGGCCCTGGAGGACCAATGGCACCAGGCCCACCAATGTGCCCAGGAGTTCCAGGAGGGCCCTAAGAACATGAAGAAAAATGGTGTGAATAGTGTTTCTACTAAAGGCTATACTCTTGGATAGTGCCAAAGGCATATAACTAAGACAATTGAAATTTTAATTGGTCCCTTTAAAATGTAGAAGAAAGTACCTTTGGCTTCTGTTAAGGAACAGATAATTCACATTACGTGATTAAATCATGTTCAAATGATAGATACAAGCCAAATTAATGAGAGAGTTATTAGATTGTCTCCTCTATAATCATTGCATTACTCCACTGTATTTGTTACATATGTTCACTATATGAAAATGAAAAATGATTTTGATGTAACTGACCGAAATCCCTGGTGTGCCAGGTGATCCATTTTTTCCAGGATTCCCCTGCAATATGAATCAGAAGTAAACAGACAGATGTTGTTTTCCACCATTTACTAAATGGTTAATGAAAGACTGATATGCAGCAAATGTTGGTTACTTACAGGATTTCCTCGGTGTCCAACAGGACCAACATTCCCTGGTAGACCTCTAGGTCCTGGAGGACCAGCAGAACCAGGAGAACCTTTTTCACCAGTTTCACCCTGCAAGTTAAAGTATTAAACTCTAGTTACATTCTTGGAAATGTGTAATCCTTTGGATGGTTTATACATAATCTAAATTACAAGAGAAAAGGTTGAAGGGTATTTTAATTCATAATCATTATCAAAAAACCCTTTATTTTATGTTGCCGTTCTTATTGATGACAGGTTTTGCCAGGGCATTAATTCTGCAGGTCTTCCATCATGTTTGTAACTATTTATACTTTATTCCATTGAATTCTCTCCAGTATCTGGTTAGAAACAGGACGTAAAGATTGATCTTCTCCCTTCTCTAATATGGAAACTCCCACCTTATCAGCCTCTAAGGACCCAGTGAAATATTGACAGAGCAGAAATTTTGCCTCTTCAAGCTACATTACGTGGGGTGTGGCAGTGGAACATTGTGAATCTTCTCTCTGGTTCTCACGTGAAGAAGCAATCTCAAATTACACCAGGAATTTCTTTTGATTTGGTTCTTAAAAGTTTGAAATCAGCTAGCAGAGTTGCTGAGGTCCAGAGTGAGAGTCCAAAATTTTCTGGATAAGAACATAAAATACCCCAAAATTTCTGCTTCAGATGCAAGAGACATATACACCTCTTACAGTAGCTCTTCACTGGTCTTGAATGCCCATGGGCATATGACATGTGGAACTATTTTCTTTGATGTGCCTACATGCGTTAGTTTAATCATTCAATCTAATTGTGCTGTCTTTAAATTCATGGCTCAACTCATCTACACCAACAAAGATGCCCATTGAAAGTTAGTCTCATTTGCTTGTACTTGGCTCATATCCTTAAAAGTAATCCCTTTTCCCTGGGACAAAGACTGCGCACATTCAGCATCCTAATGCCCTTTTATAACGTCATTCCCTCAGCTTCATTTTCTCTGGGGAGAACAGTCCCAGCCCCTCCACTTTATTCTTCTAACTCAAGCCCTCCAGTCCCGGAAAAATCCTTGTGATTTTTTTTTGGCATTGTTATAACCCCAGCCCCCTCCTTTGTGAGAATCGCAAGAGAGAGAGAGAGAGCCTTACGGTTTGGAATGCGGGCTGGCCGCTCAGCCAGACAAAAGCCTTGGACATAGCCATTGTCTTGGGAGACACCTTTGTGGAATAAGGAACTGGACTACGTGCAAACCCTCAGGGCAATGTGAGATGGGTGATGGGGGAAAGATTGCCTCACCCCCACCCTGATTGACATCTACAACCCTGCCAGTCCAGATAAAAGGTGGGCTGCCGAGGCGGGGCCTCAGACGCACCAAGGAGACACACGAAGAAGACACGATAGCGCTTCCCGTCAGAGCGGGAAGCCATTCTGAAGGAAGCCACGTGCGTTAGATTCCGGATCGGGAGTCTGTGGCTGGACCCAAAAGGAAAAACTGCTTTAACTAACAACAGGGATTTGCTTCGCAAGGACGACGGGCAAGTGTTCCTTCTCTCTCTCCAACATGTGAAATGCCAGCGGTTCCCAAAACGGGGAAGCCTGCAGACTTTGAGTGACTCTTATATTCCATTAGACTCAGTATCCCCTAGACAACGATAGAGCTTATTTTTGATTGATTATTACTATACCTGTGCTTTAGATTGAGTTTTGACGATGTATATGATCTGAATGTTTTGTATTAACCATACGTTTGAAAATAGTATCATCAGGCTTCAGCGGACCTCTCTATCTTTGCTGGTAAGTCACCCAGTTACTGGGGAACGTAACAGCATCCTGTATAGCTTCATCACATCCTTCCTATAGTGAAGTGACCAGAAGCACAGTCTTGGCAACATCTTGTACAACTGTGATATGACATCCTAATTATTCTAATGAATTATCCAAACTTTGAATTTAAGCATGATATACACCTGCTTCACCCACCTGTCTACCTGTGTTACCACTTTCAGAGAAGTATATACTTGTAAGCCCTAGGTCTTTCTGTTGAACAACACTGTTCCATTCACTGTATATGTCCTACCCTGGTTTGACTTGCCAAGATCAATTACATCACACTTGTTTGAGTTAAACTGCATCAGCCATTCCTTCAACCACCTTGATAATTGACTTACACTTTGCAGTAACCTTACTTGGTATCCATTGTTCCACAAATTTTGTAATCATCCAGAAACTTTTTAATCACATCATTAACACTCAACAAAATCATAATCGTCAGTGCTCTCCATCTGAAATAATTCTCACTATCACCAAGCCAATTTTGCATCCATTCAGTTGGATCATCATGGATCTCCCTTAATCTACTCTTCTGGATCAGCTTAGCAACTTGTAGTTATAAGCTTCATGGTCAAGTTAGTTGGCATTCCTTTTGTACAGTATTGCTTTCATTTCACTTTGTTTTCATTCCCCCCCATTAGATGTAAACTTCGACTTCATTGTAAAACCTGCATTGTAAATACTGAAATTCATAACTTAGCAGTAGAATTTTAACACATAATTTGGGAAGACACCTCAAAATCTGTGTGGAATTTCACCATGGCTCCTTCTCCTCTCTTTCCTGAACATTATACACTAAATAGGCACTATTAAAAGTGAAAGACAGATCAATTTTCAGTCCTCAATCAAAAACCCTAAGAATGATTATTATATTATTTGTTCCATTACTGTTAGCAGCAATTTGCTGTCCATCAAATGCTGTCAATTTTCTCTTTGTCAGAACCATCAATCACACATTGCAAGTACAGTCAACTCCAGTTAATTGGGCCATCGGTTAATTGGGGCAGATGCATATTTGGGACAACACTTAAGAACAAGAACTAATTGGGAAAAGAGCTGGAACTCCTTCTGTTTATTTGGGACTTGATGCCACTTAATTGGGACAGGAGACAGTTGTTGAACAGTTTCTAACCAGTGTCAGTCCTGTGCACTTGTGTGGCTAATAGACACTACAATGTGTTTAGAACAAAAACTTTTCAAAATAGCATCAGTAGTGTGTGTTTGCATTGAAAAAGCAATGATTTTTGTCACTGGTAGTTGGTGAAACAATTAATATCCATTTTGCTCACTGTGGTTTCAAGCATTTAGGCTTGAAGGTGCAAGAAATGGCTGGGAGTGAAATTGAAATGGCTTCACTACTACAGCAAGTTAGGAACTATATGTTCATTCAACTATGTTGAATGTTACAATGAAATGAAGATTTAGAGGATTCAATGGTTGAAAGCATTGTATGAAGGCAGTCCATTATCTGCATTAGGCATGGGACAATAAATGCTGAACTTGCCAGCAATGCCCAGATTCTGAAAAAAATAACTAAGCCCATGAAATAACTCTGCCATGGATGGTCCCAAGTCTAGCTGCAAAAGGAGGAGTGTTAGGCTTGGGGGCGAGCAACCCCCTCCCATAGAAACCCAGCACTACAGAAACACTAAGAGAAGCTCCAAAGACCTCATCCCTGGGAAAAGAGGGAATTTCTAGGATGGGCTGCACCTACAGGTAACTTGAAACCCTGGTCCAGGACAGAGGATTCTGGCAAGCTGCAGTCAGCAGCTTGAACTCCAGTACGGGTGATGGGCTTAAGAAGATGAAGCCCATGAAATGCTTATTGGTCAAAAGTTCAAATAAATGTATTATCTAAGTATGCCATACATGACCTTGAGATTCATTTTCTTGTAGGCAACTTCAAAACAAAGAAGCATAGTAGAATTCACAAAAACTCCACATCACAAAGACAGCCAAATGTCTAATTTGCAAAAACAAAAAAAAATTGAAAACAATAAAAAGCAACAAACAACCCTCAAAACATGAGCCGCAGAGCCCCTGAAAGAAGCCCACATACTTTATATCCTGGTGGACCAGAAGTACCAGGAGTCCCAGGATTGCCATTTCTGCCCTAAATGGAAAAATAAACAGAAATTTTATGAGTTCAAATTTAAAGACAACCATATAAGGAGAACTGAAGGGGCAGTATGAATAATGCTTTGCACTAATTGCACATTTCACTTACAGGGGGACCATCTTTGCCAGGACTGCCATTATATCCTCGTTGACCCTAAAAAAAAGGTAGATCCATGTTTAGAGACCGCTTCCATGGAGAATCTTACGAATAAAATCACTTCAATATTTTATCAAGGGAAGTAATCAGAATTTAATGATTTTAGATTACAACTTGAAACATGTTTCCATAAAATCCTCAATTTCAAAATTGAATTCCAATTATTAACTTTCAGGTCCTAGAGCAATATTTACTGGTTGCTATAATCATTACTTAGCTTTTTACTGTTACTATGGAAGATGTGATTCTTTATAATATAAATCAAAGTTACCTGGAGAAAAGTATTGATAACAGATGTTGAACATTCTCCATATAACAGAGATGCATAAATGATAATAACAGCACTTACTGGTGTTCCAGGGGTCCCATCCCGTCCTCTCTCACCACGTAAACCTGGAGGACCCTAATGCACATGATAAAGAGAAGCACTCATTTCACAACATAAAATTAATTTTTTACATTAATTGCATCAAAAAAAGAAATGCTTATCTGCTATATCAGAACATGGATTTATAAATGCAGTTGGTTGCACACTAATGTGTATGAAATGGAAAGAGCAGCTTGATAACCTACATGTCAAACAACTATGGTTTGTCCTTCTGTTTCCAAAGTAAACATAAGGATTGGTTCCATGCCTCAATGACTTTGCGAGGAGCAGGTGTCATGGATTGGTGCTTCTCAGGATCTTGAAAGGCCTGAATACAATGGACATGGAGCAAATGCTTTCTCCCATGAGAGAATATAGAAATAGGGTTCACTGTTTAAAATGGCTGAACCAGAGATACAGCAAAGAATATTCACTCAGAGGACTGTGCTCTTTTAGAAATCTCTTCTTCAAAGAGTGGTAGAAGTAGTGTCACTAAATATTATAAAGAAATAGATCACTGATAAATAAATAAAACTTACTGGGGCTAGGTGAGAATGTTGAAGCTGCAATCAGATCAGCCATGATCCTTTTGTCTGGTGGTTCAACAGGCTGACTGATCTCTTCCTCCTGCGAATTCTTATGCTAGTATGTAAAACTGCTTGAGAATTTTTATCTACATGGCTTCTACATTATATCTACAATTTTATCTATGTTGCTTTTTAAACCATTTAAATTAATGAGTGTGAAACATGGGTGCATTGCTTTTCAATGTGGATTTCTTCAAGCTTTCCTCTTCCAGAAATTCCTAGAAATTGAGGCTAATAGCTAAAACGTATAGGCTATAATCAAGCATTGAAATCACCAGTTGAGTTTCAAAATAGCTTTATCCAATTTAGAGAAGTGGGGAATGCAGTGACTTCTTCAATGTATATGATCTCTGTTAAATGATCCCTACATTATTGGCAAACCAATTCTGGATCTTTTACAAGTCCAAAATACATTAATGTCACAGGTATCCCAGGTAATGACATGCATATGTATGAGCAGTCCTTTTCTTCATTAAGTCCTCAAAGTCATAAGGTTCACCTTCTCTTCTGTTCAGATTGAGAACTACTTGTTTCCAGTCTAGCTCATTTCAGTAATCCTGAAGTAGCTGATGAGGCCTATGTATGATCCCTGGATCTTATAGAGAGAAGTACTTGACAGGTCAGTATGGGGTAGGTTGCATGGGAGGTGCTCGGATATTTTCACTGTTTATGTTAGACTTTGGTGTTCCCAACAAACTAACTTAGACCCTTAATGCCATACTAAATTTGCATTCTTCATTTAGAAGGATCATGGCTCAGAGAACTTTATGAATCGGTGGGTGTTGTGTTTTTACGAGGAGTCTTTGAGAGAATCCTTGGAGTATTTCTTCTGTTCACCTGGTAATATATTATCATGATATTGGAATTAAGGCTTTCTTTTCAAGAGTCTGGTGACAATTGGAATTCGCTAAGAGTAATTTAGGCCTCATTATTGGGGATGTTATCCAACATCTAATTAAGTAATCAATGTTATACCAAATTTAATGTATGTCTGAACAGTTTAAAATGTCAATTTAACTCTTTGTGACTTGCAGCATGTAGAGTGTCTGTACAAGGCATACCCTGTAGGTTTGTTAATGTCTATTGTTTGTTGTTAGCAGCTGGATTCTTTCATAAGACTGTCTGTTAATGACTAAATGTTGGTCACTTTGAGAGCTAGGTTGCTGGATCCTTTCTTAGTGTCTGTCAAGTTGGCTTTGTTTGCATTCAGGCTTACACTTACATATTAAGTTCAAAGTAAATTAATTATCAAAGTACCATACACAATCCTGGGATTCATTTAATTGCAGGCATACTCAATAAAACCATAATAGAATAATAACCATAATAGAATCAATGTACACTAATTACCAATTCTCCCAGACACTTAAGTTGTTTAGGTCTGATCAACCCAGCCCATTATAGTAATTATCAACAATCAGCATCTGAAATGTACTATCAACATGCATAATATAGAATGTATGCTACAACAAAAGTATTTTAATCCTTCTTCTTCAAAATGCTCTTTGCTTTTTGACTTTACAAGTATAAAATTGACTTAGTCAACCTAATGTTTTGATTTGATTTTGTATTTTGTCATTTTCCTCAATAGGACATCCAAAAGCCATAGCCTCTACTTCCCTGAAGCAGTGGAAGACTCCACCAGCAGCATGATGCACTGGGTTCAAAATATATTCTGGCCTTAACTTTACTTTATTTCCCTGTGGTGAACTACATATACCTGTCTGGACACGCCCCTCTGCTGACTGCTCCTGTGGCTCCTCCCACAGACCCCTGTATAAAGGCGATTGGAGGCACTGCTCCTCCCTCAGTCTCCAGGATGTTGTGTGGTGGTCTCTTGCTGCTAATCGTGGTCTCTTGCAGCTAATAAAAGCCTATCGTTCGCCTCCCATCTCCAAGAGTTATTGATGGTGCATCAGTCCCATAAACAATAAATGGGATTGAGAAGGACAGTATCTGCCATCCATACATATGTACAGGCAGCTTTCAAATTGATACCAGTTTTATCCATGGGAATTGGTAGTTATGCCAATGTATCTTGTTATGATATTGGAAGTGGAATTGGTTTACTATTGTCAGATGTACACAGATGCAGTGAAAAGTTTGCCTTTGCGTGCTGTTCATAGAGGTCAAATCATTTAACAGTGTATTGAAGTAGAACAAGGTAAAACAAGAACAGAATACAAAGTATTAGCATTTGGGAAGAAATGGATCTAAGGATACAGAGTGATATATACTTGCACCTTGGATACAGCTGCTGCTTTCTGAACCAACCGGGCATACAGACCACAGTCAACCAACTATGTCATGGCAGATGAAAACTGAAATTGGACTGAGACTTTAGATAGGAAGATATTAAGGAAAAGATGTGTCAGTATTCTCTATGGCAACTAATACCAAGGCATTTTGTAAATTTGTATTACCGTAGGTCCAGGCAAGCCATTGGATCCAGGGGAGCCTGGATTTCCCTGTTTGAGAATGAAATGGAAAAATCACTGTAATTCTAACAATAACATCCAGAAAACTTAATTATTTAATTCTCTTTTCTTTAAAAATTTATTGGTGATTTTTTAAATCAAAAATAATTGGGATAATTACCGATGGGCCTGGAGATCCTCGTTCACCTTTGCTACCATCAAGTCCATTGAACCCCTGTCAATAGACACATGTAATTAGACAATCCACATACATTCCTACAATGCATGCAGTAAAAATAAACTATTGTTAATAACTGAGTTGTTATGGATAATATCCCATTAGAATTATGCAACTAAAATATAAAAATGTTGCATCCGGATACTTACTCTATGTCCTTTCATTCCGGGAATGCCAGATCTTCCAGGATTACCAGGAGGACCCTTTAAGAAGAGAAATGGCACTGTCTTTGAATAGTTTCCATTAACAATCCAATGTGAGTGGCAAGTTCATTTTTACCACAACCAATGAATCAGTCTGGGTAAACACTTGACCCCAACATTTTAAGATGGTAAGAATAAAAGTGGACATTGTTATCAAAAGTATTATTTCTTTGAAAGGTAATTAGGATTCCTACTACACACACGTTTGTCAAAAGTCTTCACAGCAGCATTGGCTTAATTTGATTTTCGGTCTTAAGTCGGTAGAGTTGCGAGAAGTCTGGACTCACACATGGCCTTGCAGGAAAATGCAGTCATGGATTACCACAATCATGCCTCCATAGATCAAACTATGAGGAAAGATTACACAAGCTAGAGATGCAACTACTGAAAATCAGAAGTTTAAAGGATTGTTTGAGAAATGATATGAAAATCATCAATATAGGGTGGATAAATAAAAGGTACTACTAATTAAAAAAAACCTAAAATATTGATTGCAATCTTTCAAACTACATACAAATGCATCAGAATTGAATTAAAACTTAGCGAAACTGTTGTATCTTCATGAAACACAAGGAGTACCTCATTGCTAAAAATGCAATTGAAAGAATTTAGAAGTCTCTTAATAAATATATTTAGCCAGCTGTGACAAACTCTTAGAAACTGGTGGTGAACCCTTTCAACAATTTGATGTGGTCTCCAAGAATATCAACAACTTCTTTATCAAAAACAACATATTTATTCTTCAGTCTAAACAGTATGTATTTCAGTAAGTGTGCTGCTTATCACCAAACAATACAAATTGTACGTTCACCTGCAGAGACAATTATGCATTAATTTTATATTTATTTTTTACTTACTGGAAGACCTTGCAGTCCTCTGTGCCCATCTTTTCCTGGGCTTCCAGGGGAACCCTAATTTTAAACATCACAATATCAGTTGGTATAGCAGATTTGGGATGGCAACGTTAGAAACTGTTTTGAACTGTATGCTGCTGACACAAGCATTTTATAGGCAAGGCAAAATTCAGAGATCCCGAGATAAAACAAGCAGCCAATTTGCCATGAAACCATTGAATTGCACAGGAAAAGACACATTTCACTCTCATTACTGTATTTTAAATATTGACAGAATACTGAGAAATAATAAATTGGGTAGGACCAGGATAATGGAAATGTGAAATTAGTCAAATGAATCAATAAAGATTTAAATGCATAGTATAAAATCTCTATCATTCAGATTCAAAACATCAATGACAATACATGTAGCTCTTCAAATCATAAGGGAAGCTACAATTACAGCAAATGGACATGTTGTAGCAAAAACTAAAAGATGATTGTCCAAAATCTGATGTATTGGGTCAATAGTTAATAGACATCTCAAATACCCTCCAAAAGCTATCACTGGCATTGCAAGGTATGAGTAACACTTGCCTGTTTATGTTCACAAAAGTGCACATCAAACTTATTCTGCCTGCTGATTATTGTGATTTCAACATCTAGTCCATGAGGTCCAGCATGGGTCATCGGCACAGATCAAGATAGCTTGGACCTCCAGGGAAGCTTAATGTGCCTGTAGATCTAGTGTTCTATGAATGAAGCTGATAAGGAATGGCACAGAAAGGAGGAGAATGTGATTCAAGGTTTTAGGCACTGGCTGGATGACCTGGGAGTCATAGAAAAAAGCAGATGTGCCATATATTGACAATAAACTAGGAAGACCTTTGTTGACCCCAGAAATAATAGGGGCATATGTCTGTGAAGAATGACGCTTTCAGGATCTGAGTGCAGCACCGCAAAAAGTTCAGTAGTGTTACACCACTAAATATCATGAATGCATTTTCAAGTGCTTAATGTGCTATCTGAGACACCCACTGTTCAATTCAGTACAACCCACATCACTTGCCCAGCCACAAACACTATTAATAAGAACTCATACCCAAGCTTTTGATGAACTATTGCACTGTCAGTCACAATAGGGAAAACCCCTCAACGACATCTCACAGAACTGCCATATCACCCAAACATTTATCACATTTCTCAATGCCATACTCCTATCTTTTGAAAGATAAGGTTTGCACAATCCAAGACAACAGGAGATAACCATAGAGAGCCTATGCAGCTGCTTGTCCTTTCCAAATAAGATGCTGCTTATCACCACTGGGACAATCCCACAAACAGTAGACTGAATATTTTGACTGCACCATTATACCAATGCGTGATTTTTCTCCTCAGGCCTTCATTCAGCAACTTCAATCCTTCTCCAGTCTCTACCCTTCTCTTATTCACAATGTACATGATCAACTACATTTGCCAGTCATTGAAATGTTCCCACAACCTATGGACTCACTTTCAAGGACTCTTCATCTCATGTTCTCTGTATTTATTGCTTATTTATTTAATATTATTGTAAATCCTGGTTCACATCTTTCCTATTATGCTGTAGGTATATCATTTAGCAGTTCTGTAAGAGAAGTTTGTTCTGCTCTCAGCCTGTTTGGGTTATTGTTGAAGATAAGGGATGATGTGGAATGTGTACTATCCAATTAGCAGGAGGTTTTCTTGGTGAGGGACGATAAGGTTGGTGTTGGGCTTGTGTTCGGCGGGAGATGGAGAGAGAAGGCACGGGGGAGAACCGCTCGCAGCAAACAATCCGGTGGGAGACCCGTTTGTTCAAGATGGATTGCCAGTGACATTCAGAAGGTGGTTTGGGCTTTCACGCTGACCGAGGAACCACTGCATGAGTGACAGAGAAGTTCAGGATGAGCTCCAACTTGTTCACAGTTGACTGTTTAATTAGAATGGGCCCTTTTCTTTTTGATATTCTTTATTAACCCTTTAGTTAAGATTCATAAATATAATTCCTTCAATCGTATGCAGTGTACTGTCTGTTATTTCATGGCAATAATTTGTAACAGGGTAACGAATCACACAGCATCCACACAAGCCAGAGTTTGGGGTGTGATGAGTTGTCTCAATCTCACGAGTTTGGCTCTCCTAGACCTATGCAGCCAAGGAAACCAGGGAGTTCATTATTATTTCTTTCCTTTTGCATTTGCAGACTTTGTTGTCTTTTACATATGGTTGAATACCCAGAATGTGTGTGATGTTTCACTGATTCTATTATGGTTATTAGTCTATTATGGATTTATTGAGTATCCCATGAGAAAATGAATCTTAACATTGTATATGGTGATACATATGTACTTTGATAATAATTTTACTCTGAACTTGGTTCAAATGCAATAAGTTATACCCTTGCACTCTCCCGCCACCCATCGCCACACAACACAATCTAACTCTAGTGCCTTAACGATTTTAAATTTTCCATGAAGTATAGGCACATCAAGAAGGTCCTCATGACGAAGATAAAATTTCATTCAATTTCAGTCATATCTACTAGCTGAGATAATGACATTACATGTAACTTGGCTGATAGAATGGATGTATAATATCCATTAGTAAGATGTTAGGTATAATTAGCGTGCAGCCAAGTTATGGGCAAAGATTCTATGAACCCTTGATAATTTCCCCATTTTGATGAACAAATGTAGGGTCTGAGTTTCTTACATCATGTGGATTAAAAGGTAAGAGAAAGCTTGGATCACAAGTAAGGCCTCTGTAGTAAGTAAGTAAATTAAGCAAAGGGAAGAAGAAAAACTAGCCTGGATGAAAGCATAAAAAAACAAAGGAGTGGGAAAAAGGAATGTGAAGATTAGACAGGAGAAAGGGAATTAATATGCCAGAGGAAAAGAGTGACACAAATATTTTCAAAGTGGTTTGTTTAGAGCATTCCTTGGAATGTAACTCAATAAGATGGGTTAATGCAGAATTAAAATGTACTTCAATTTAGAAAGGGGTTGCTTCAACAAAGAAATAGCTAATCATAAGCTATTAAATTAATATGATTGGTAGTCACAAGACAACTTAATAAAAAGCATTAGATATGTGAAGGAGAAAGGAGCTGGCTGACTAAGAGTCAAATTCTTCCACCACACCTGAGTATTACTACCACTAGAGAAGAAAACCAAGCATATCTCTACAGATAAGCATTAACCTATTCACATCAAACATCAGGTATAATAAATCCGAGTCTCATCAATGACCTGTGGTTGATTGAAGAAAACTGTGTGCCGTCTGCTAACAGTTGCTTGGTACATTCCTGAACACTCCTTCTTATCTATCTAGTTATTGACACTTGGGCTTCATTGGTAATGCCAGCATGTATTGCCCTAGGTCTGGGAAGTTGCCTTCTTGAAGTACTGATGTTCTTCTGGTGAAGGCCACCTATTATGCTATCAGAAAGGCAGTTGCCAATGATTAGGAAAGGACAGTAACTTTTTTATAAATCAGATGGTATGTTAGTTGGAAGGGAATATGCAGGTGATAGTGTTCTAACTGCCTGTGTCCCTTGCCTTTTTGCTGGTGGTAGAATT
The DNA here is from genome assembly GCF_048418815.1 of Hemitrygon akajei. Taxonomy (NCBI): domain Eukaryota; kingdom Metazoa; phylum Chordata; class Chondrichthyes; order Myliobatiformes; family Dasyatidae; genus Hemitrygon; species Hemitrygon akajei. Next base: position 160,468,205 of record NC_133128.1, read on the forward strand.
AGTAGGTTTAGGAGCAGCTGCCAAACTGACTTGGACAAGTAACTGCTGTGCACTTTAATGAAGATAAACAATGCAGATATATTGATTATACCTGTGATACTAAACCAAATAATTCTCCAAGACACTGTTAGTAGTTATAGCTTAAGTATTATTATATAGATATTTGTATTTTCCCAGTTACCTTAAGAATAAAATTTCCTAACTCTTGCTGATGGCAAAATTTTGTTCCATTATACACATAAAATAAATTAGCTTAGATAAAATTTAAAATAATCAAAACCATGAAAACTACACTGTAAAATAAAACTTAACTTTACATTTTCTTCTGAATAATTTAGTCAATCAGTTATTCTTTCTTATACAAGACTAGATAAATGTTGATCAGAGTATGAGCATAAAATTAACTGAAATAGATTAATTGAGTTGCAAACACTTTAATTTGAATACTTCACCCTGTTTTGTTACTTTGAACACGTTACAAAAAAAGAAAATTGCTGTTACTGGTCAAAAATGATAAATGGCAGCAGTATAGATACTTACATCCTTGCCTGATGGTCCAGGAGGTCCAAATGGACCTGGAGGACCTGACTGACCCTACAATAAAAACAAGGTAATTAATATCTTCAACAAAACAGCAAATTTCACATCATCTATGACATCTGATTCTAATATCTACAATCTAGTAAATTTATACTATTAAGGATAGAAAGTATCACAAAATACATACAAAGGTTACTTGATTTGAAACAATTGGTTTATTGACCATTATAGAATGTCTCTTTGATGCTTCCTGCTCCCTTCCCCTTTTCTCAAACATGGATCCCCTCTCCCCGTCCCCTTCCCACTCTCAGTTCACAATAGAGTCCCATATCAGATACAGTACAGTGCAATACATAAAATTACTACAGTACTGTACAAGTAAAGAGGGAGATGACAGTTTCCATGTTCAACTTGGAAGGTCTCCAAGATTAACTTGGAAGGTGAGAACAGTGTAAATTACTCATTTAATTTACAGTTATATTTTACCAATATTTTTATTAGTTTCTACAATTCAGGGGTGTCAAACTCATTTTAGGTCACGGGCCGGATTGAGCAAAATGCAGCTTCATGCGGGCCGGATCAGTCGGACGTGTGCGAATGCAGCTTTCGTTGCCTCCGTTTTTTCAGCCTGCTCTCATGTGTCTCAGTCTCTGCTATAACTACAAAGTGTTTCACTTTACAAATTCTGTTTCTTGTGAAGAAGACTGCCGAATAAACACTAAAAACCCTGAAAACTTGGTACCTGAATAAACTCAGCATTAGCCATATCATACGCCATAGGCGCTTCGATTACTGGGGCCAGCTTTAATAGTAATTAGATATTATCTCGCGGGCCAAAGATAATTCCACCGCGGGCCGGATTTGGCCCGCGGGCCTTGAGTTTGACATATATGTTCTACATAGAAGAATACAGAGCACAAGAAAGTATATATAAAAGGTCAAAAAAGATTTTAAAAACTACCAATTACATTATATCTGTTCATAATAACAATCTCATTACCCCGCATTCATGTAAGTTAATCAATAGTTATCTTGAAATATACTAATTTATTCAATGTTTATTAAGGAGAAAAAAAGTAAAATACCTTCTCAAATAATAAAAATCAATTATAGCCAACGTCTGAATTTAAACAACGAATTGAAAGTTTTGAAAATAATTCAGAAAAGGTCCTCACAATTTCTGAAAGTCTTGATGAAATTCAGAAATTGAACAACAAATTAAAAACTAAATCTGTCATGGAGGGTTTAAAAAAAATTAGAATAAGTGGGACTTGAAAGGGAAAATCTCAATAAACCATTGTGTTTTCTAAATTATATCAGGATCCTCAGAGTATGTTTAACTATTAAATTATCAATTAGTTTACTTACAAATAAAGGAAGTGAGGAACAGTTATATTTTTAATATCCTACCCATAACTGAAGGACATAAAAAAGATGGAAATTGAATAAATTGCCTAATACTTACTTTTTCATGATCAACTACATGAGTATATTTGAATACATGACAAATATTATGTTCATGACAATTACATTTAAATCCAAAGAAACACACACAAAATGTTGCAGGAACTTATCAGGTCAGGCAGCATCAATGTAAAAGAGTAAACAGCTGATGTTTCAGGCCGAGACCCTTCAACAGGACTGGAAAGAAAGAGAAGTCAGAGCAAGAAAGTAGGGGATGGGAAGAAGAGGTTTAAGGATAAAGGGCTGGAGAAGATGATAACTGATAGGAGAGGATAGAAGACTATGGAAGAAAGGAAAGGAGGAGGAGGAGGAGAACTGGGGGGAGGGAAGGGTGCTAAAAAGGTAAGGAGGTAAGGTGAGAAAGGGGAACAGGAATGGGGAATGGTGAAGGAAGAGCAATTACTGTAAGTTTGAGAATCCAGCTTATTAGCAGAAGAAGCAAGGGACCAAATATCAAGTCTTCCTCAGATCTACTGCACAAAAATTTCCAGTGAATAGTATTTCCTCAGTGTCCATTTTATTTTGATCTTTTATACTGAGACAATTTTTCTTTCGCTACGTCAGATAAAACACACAAATCTATGGAAAGAGAAACAGGGTTAATGATTTAGGTTGAAGACCCTATGTCAGGTCTGTGGTAAATGAAATAATTAACACCTTGGATCCGGGAGTCTTTGTCAAAACTGGGAAAAAGAAATTCTGACCTACACAGAATTCTATCTAAATGACTCAACCTGATTTGTCAGCTATTCATTTCCCTCCACAGATGCTGCCAGGGGGCCATGAGTAAATAACTCAGAGTAGAGTGGAGTGGAAGATTGATTTGGCAGGCAATTGTAAATTCAGCATCATCCCCTGTGGACTTCCTAAAGGCACTTCCCAAAGAAGTCACCCTGTTTATGTTGATTCCTGCAGAGACAACCATATTGACTTCAGCTCAGTTTTACTTGCTGCTTTCTCTTGGTGCACATGAATTTTTTATCATTTTGAACAGTCTATTGTGTACAAGTTGGTCAACTTTGTGCAGACTACATTAAATGCATCATCATCTTAGGTCTTCCTTGTGTAATGCCCTGGTTCGTATTTTTACTGTAATGCTGTATGTATTTCATTTTGGCAGCTCTGATACATTTTGTTTCAAGACAACAAGAAAACAAGAACAGCTTGTTTTCAGCTTGCTCCACTTTCAGCTTGTTTGGGTTATTGCTGAAGATAAGAGATGAGGAGAAATGTGTGCCATCCAATTAGGATGGTTAACTTAATGGGAGGTTTCTCTGGTGAGGGACACTAAGGTTTGGCTTAAGGCTTTTATTTGAGAATAGATGAAGAGGGAAGATGCAGGAGAAAAGCTGTCGTAGGATTTGACCTGGAGCGGGACTGTGATTCGACAAAGCCAGGGGTGATTATCAATTGAGGATCAGCGACTATGGAAACACTGTGAGCTCCAACCAACTGTGCACATTAGACTGTTTCATTAAAATGGCACTTTTTTTTTGTTCTTTTCTTTACTAACTGTTTAGTTAAATTAAGAACCATAAAAATAATCTTTTAATTATATGTGGTGTACTATCTGGTATTTTGTGGCACTAATTTGCTATAGGGTAGCGAGTTACACAGCATCCACAGCCACAGGGGTTTGGGGTGGGAGGGCGCCTCAGTCTCAGGAGTCTGGCGGGGCCGAAGGTTGTCTTAGGCAGCCAAGGAAAGCAGAGTGTTTCACTTGTCTCTTTAGTCTGACACAATCCTTCCTTAATAAACAGTATTAGCTGTGTTTTTCTAAAAACATTTAAACTGTCCTTTCTCAATTATTTATCCTAATTGTCCTTATTAATCTGATAAGCTTATGAATTATCCCTTTCTCCCTTCTTTGGTAGTTGTGATCTTGCCCTGTTGCCAAGGAAAATGGGGAAATGGTAGAGCCGGTGCTGCTTTCTTCCCATTTCTTTTTAGAACCTGAGATAGATTTTGTCTTATACAACATAACAAATTTTTAAAATGATGAATTCTAGATATATTCCACATAAATTTACCACTCTTTTCTTCCAGAACAGAAATATGACTTAATAATTATTAACTGAGGCATATTTGTGCTTTAGTGCTCTACAAATGCATATTGTTTTCCTTTTATTACTACTCCAAGTAAATGTTGCTGTTTCACATGCATATTGATACAAATAGTACATGGCTTAAGTTTCATTCGGACTTGTGAACACTTTGGGTCAGGATTCAATCTCCTCAATGTCAGCTCTTCTGCAGCCCATTCCATAAGCATAAAAACTCCAAAAAAGTTGGAGTCAAGTAACATAAAGTATAGAATTTCTTCTTCATTAATCAAAGTGTACAATTTTGTCTGCCATAAATTTTCACCATTAAATCCTAAAAATAACTTCATATTAAACCCATGTATAACAGTATCCCTTTTGTTGTGCTCTTGTAAATCAGTTAAAGGTAAATCATTATGTTAGATATTTGCTCACACACAGACGTTGGTCTATCATATATCAAGGCTGATGACAGGAATGTTTAAATCTTGCTGATGTGGGTTTCATTTGAAAATCAGAAATTTAACCTAAAAACTTTAAAGGGTCATCATTTTCATGAGTACATAAACAAGCCGGGAATACAGAGAAGCAAAAGCAAGAAGAAATGAAACAAGTAAGCAAATTGTTTGAGGAATTCAGCAAGTTAGGTAGCAACTGTAGAGGAAATGTAATAGACTTTTCCTTCTTCAGAATACCATTTTCTTAATGATACTCACCCTAGGACCAGGAGGTCCGGTCTCACCTGTTCCCCCTGGGTAACCTGCTGGACCCTAAGTGCAATCATAATGTACATAATGTGATATAAACAATAAATTTCATGTTTCAGAATATAATTGTTTTTTATAATTCAGTTAAAAGCTTATAATTTTTATTGAATCTTGAATTCCTCAAAAGCAAACAGTCATAAAATAGGACGTATTTTGATGAGCTTGAAAGTAAAAACCTCAAAATTTACAATGTCAGAAAAAGCTGTTTCATCCAAAAATTGCAATGCAGACATTTATCATAAAGTGCAAATATACACTGCAACCTGTGGATAATTAAAACGTAATAGTTATTCAACAATGTGATCATACATGGTAATATGTAGTATGATTTATGGGGCATTACATTTTCCCTGTATGGGAGGTTTATCTTATTACCACAGTAAATAAGATTTCCAGCTTTTGTTAGGATAAAATTATCTTAGCCAGTAAACTCTAGAGAACCACTGATGACTTCTGTCTCATTCACCAACTCACCTCTGAATCTCATCCCTGAAAAATAGGCTATAGAAGTGAGAGACAAGCTGGAGATTAGATCCCAGTACAAAAGTACTGAGGCAAGATGCCAGGCACAGTTTGCTGAGAGATGTCACTCTTGTTTCTGATTGGGAGGTTGTGACCTCACAGCATAAATTTACAGACTTGAACATAACATAAAATTTACATCTATGAGAGTGCTTTATCTTCAAGATGACTTATATTGAAGAACTTTCTGCTCTCTCATGTGGACTTGAACAATATTGTAAAGATATTACTGGAAACAAATTCTTAGGAGTAGGATATATGAGCATTTGGAAACCCATGGAATAATTAGGGAGGGCCAGCATGGCTTTGTAAGTGGCAGGCCATGCCTTACCAACTTGATTGAATTTATTGACAATATGATGATAGAGATTGATGAGAATAGGGCAGTCTACATCAATTTTAGTAAGGTGTTTGACAATGATCCTCATGAGAGGCAAATCCAGAAGATTGAGGCATGGGATCCATGGCAAAATTGCTATATGGATTCAGAACTGCATAGAAAACAGAGAGTAGTGGCTGAAAAGACTTGTATGGGCTGTAAGTCTGTAATTAATGCAGTTCTGCAGGGATCTGTGTGGGGACCTCTGCATATAAATCACCTGGACGAAAATGTAGATGGGTGGGTTAGTAAATCTGCTGATGATACCAAGATTGGTGGACTGTAGAAGACTGACAAAGAATACAGCATGATATAGATCAGTTGCAGATGTGGGCAGAGAAATGACAGATGGAGTTTAACCCAGATAAATGTGAGATGTTGCACCTCGGTAGAGCAAATGCAAGGAGACAGTACACTGTTAAGGGCAAGATCATTAACAGTGTTGCTGAGCAGAGAGATCTTGGGGTCCAAGTTCATAGATCCTTGAAAGTGGCTACACAGGTCGACAAGGTGGTCAAGAAGGCTTATGGAACGTATGATTTTATTAGTCAAGGCACTGAGTGCAAAAGTCAGCAGGTTATGTTGAAACTTTATAAAACTCTGGTTGGGCCACATCTGGAGTATTGCATACATTTCTGGCTGCCTCAGTATAGGAAGGATGCTGAGGCTTTAGAGAGAGTGCAGAAGAGGTTTACCAGGATGCTGAAGGGTTTAGAGGGCACATACTATCAAAACACACTGAGTAAACTTGGGTTGTTTTCTCTGGAGTGCTGGAGGCTGAGGGGAGATCTGATAAGGGTTTACAAGATTATGAGAGGCCTAGATAGAGTGGATGGAGAGTATCTGGTTCCCAGGGCTAAAATCCTTAATACCAGAGGGTATGCATTGAAGGTGAGAGGGAGTAGGTTTAAATGGGATGTAGGAGTAAGTTTTTTACTCAGAGAATTGTGGATGCCTGGAATGTGCTGCCTTGTATGGTGTTAAGAGGCAAATTCATTGGAGACTTTCAAGAAATGTTTGGATAGGCACATGGGTGTAAGAGAAATGGAGGGATATGGACATAGTGTAGGTCGGAGGGATTAGTTTTTGGGTGCTCTTGACTTTCTTTTTACCTGGATGGCACAAAATTGTGGACCAAATGGCCTTTTGCTGTGCTGTATTCTTCTATGTTCTAATATCATTGCACCATTAGAAAATCAGTTTTGGTGAGCCAGTTGTGTTTGAGAATCCTGAAAGTACTATCTATTCCATTCTCTCATAACAGTTTTAAAAATTTTACAATATGTAATTTGCCTGTCATGCTTTACATTTGGAATGGATGCTCACAGATTCGTCAACAGAGTAGAAATGTAAATCAAGGCATTGAAAGGGAATGTGGGATACTTGCTATTATTGGCTGAGGCTTGGAATACAACAGGGCAGCCATTGTAAGAACTGTATACCTTATACCTCAACTGGAGCACTTCATGCATTTAGAGTTGCCACAGCAAGGACATCATAGGATTGGAGAAGGTAAAAACGATTTTATGAAGATCTTGCCACAGGTAAAGAATTGTCAGTGTATGGAAAGGTTGGTTAGGCTGGAATTGTTTTCTTTTGAGCAATGGAGACTGAGGGGATATCTAATCAAGGGGTATAAATTTCTGAGGACCAGATAGAGTGAATAGGAAGGCTGTATTTTCCTTAGTACAAATCAAATATTTGAAGCCATCGGATCCTGTTAGTAATTGGTGAATTTAAAAGAGTTAAGGTAATAAATTTTCACCCAAGAATATTGCAAGTCTGGAATGGATTGTCCAACAGAGTAATAGAGTACAAAAGCTTCACCACATTTCAAAACTTCTTGTGCAAGTAGCTAAGTTGCCATAGAATTATGAAATTAAGGTTGGCTTTCCCGGGTACAAAGGTCTAAATCAATTCCTACTTTGCTGTATTTCTGTTATATCTCAATTCAACCAGTAGTGATATTCTAAAATACATCACTAGCCATGGATCTTGGTTCATACTGTGGGATTCTGAACCATAGATAAATTCCTTATGCACTTTAAATATTTTACATTTAGAGAAGAACATACAAAACACATACATATACATAGAGTTACATTGGGTTTATTAGTAATAGGGACAAAATACTTTCTATTCATGCCCAGCACCTTTAATTCTCAAATAGTAAAACCCTGAACGAATGGTATTTCCTTCCATATAGTTAGTTTGTAACCTTATCTTATTGAAACCATTATTTTCAAATGCATAAAAGGCCTTTATTACAAACATAAATTGCATTATAGGAGGCTAGGAATTGTCAGGTTCTGAATCTCTTTAATCTATCAATTTATATCACATGACTGATTGCTACACAGTGAACAGTCCAGGTTGTGGAAGTGTTAAGAAACCGGCTTTTAAGTCATTGACAACTGTTTCTAGAATTACTTGCTTTCTTCAGTGATACATTTGGTTTGAAGTACAGTATTGTCAACCTTAGTGTGAAAAGCATCAAAATACAGTAAAGTAAATACAAATACTAAATACAGTATAAGCAGCTACTTACAGATGGTCCAGGGGGGCCAACTGGACCTCTAAGTCCTGGAGGACCCTAAATTATAAAGAATTATAAGTTGTTATACTGAAATTAAAGCAGAATATCTGTGACTTATTTTGATGCATGCAGAATCCAGTGATTTAAACAGAAGTAGAATGACAAGAATCAACTCACTTGGACTGTTCTAGGTTCTACTATTGATCCGTAGCCGCTTTTCTTGCCACCATATCCATATCCATATCCATATTTACCTTGATATACAGCCTGCAATAAAGAATACATCTGAATGCTCTTCATAGGCCAAAACTTATAAACTTGAGAACATTAAAACAATCAAATTAACTTAAATAACTATTTTGTTCAATCAAAATTGTCTTAAAATCTGCCAAGTATGTTCCCAAGCCCAGCTGCGAAAGGGGGTTGGGCATGGGGCTAGCATCCCCATCCTGTAACGCCCCAGAGCTACAGAAATGCCAACAGAAGCTCCGAAGATCTCATTCCTAGAAGCAGATTTTTGCCCAGAAGATAAAGAAGGGCAACACCCGGGGATGACTTGAAAGACTGGCCCAGGGCAGAGGACTCTGGCAAGCTGCTATTAGTGACCTATGCCCAGTAAGGGTGATGGGCATAAGTAAGTAAATTTGTCTTACTCCCTGGAGGAATAACACCATGACAATAATCTTACAAACTACATTTTCCTCAGAAAAGACAATGGCTATCTATCAGTTTCAATGTAAAGCATTTTGACCATTTTAGATTGTCAATGAAAATTGTGGTGTGGATTGGCCTCAATGCAATTATACATATGGTAAAGCATTACTATGTGTTTAGAATTATGGCATCATAAAACTTTGAAAAATCTGAAATTTATTAGAACTTATTTATATCTCATTGAAATAATAAAAATATAACCATATTATTGACTGATACCTTCTTTAAGATCTTAAAGCACAAACTAACGGAGATGGGAGTAGACTCTCACATGGTGGATTGGATAGTGGACTACTTGACAGATAGACCTCAGTATGTGCGGTTGGGAGACTGTAGGTCTGACACAGTGGTCAGCAGCACAGGAGCGCCACAGGGAACCGTACTCTCTCCGGTCCTGTTCACCCTGTACACATCTGACTTCCAATATAACTCGGAGTCCTGCCATGTGCAGAAGTTCGCTGATGACACGGCCATAGTGGGGTGTGTCAGGAATGGACAGGAGGAGGAGTATAGGAAACTGATACAGGACTTTGTGATATGGTGCAACTCAAACTACCTGCGTCTCAATGTCACCAAGACCAAGGAAATGGTGGTGGACTTTAGGAGATCTAGGCCTCATATGGAGCCAGTGATCATTAATGGAGAATGTGTGGAGCAGGTTAAGACCTACAAGTATCTGGGAGTACAGTTGGACGAGAAGCTAGACTGGACTGCCAACACAGATGCCTTGTGCAGGAAGGCACAGAGTCGACTGTACTTCCTTAGAAGGTTGGCGTCATTCAATGTCTGCAGTGAGATGCTGAAGATGTTCTATAGGTCAGTTGTTGAGAGCACCCTCTTCTTTGTGGTGGCGTGTTGGGGAGGAAGCATTAAGAAGAAGGACGCCTCACGTCTTAATAAGCTGATAAGGAAGGCGGGCTCTGTCGTGGGCAAAGTACTGGAGAGTTTAACATCGGTAGCTGAGCGAAGGACGCTGAGTAGGCTACGGTCAATTATGGAAAACCCTGAACATCCTCTACATAGCACCATCCAGAGACAGAGAAGCAGTTTCAGCGACAGGTTACTGTCGATGCAATGCTCCTCAGACAGGATGAAGAGGTCAATACTCCCCAATGCCATTAGGCTTTACAATTCAACTGCCAGGACTTAAGAACTTTTTTTTAAAGCTATTATTAATGCTTTTTGAGTTAGTGATTTAGATGCATATCATATTATTACTGAGTTAAGTATTGTATGTAATGAGTTTTTGCTACAACAAGTGTATGGGACATTGGAAAAAATGTTGAATTTCCCCATGGGGATGAATAAAGTATCTATCTATCTATCTATCTATCTATCTATCTATCTATCTTCTAATTGTCAAAAGATAAGAGGAACTGAGCAGGCAAACAAAAAATTGCTGAGGTATATTACCAAGGTATCATCCAACAGAGGTTATTCCGATTTTACAGATATCATTGGTGTTGAATATTATGGCATCAAAACAAAACAGGTCAATTGAAAGGATCAGATTAACAAGTACTGTCAGAATATGGAACTATAGCACCTAACCTTCTGGTGCAGGATAAACACAACAATATATACAAGATCATTTTACTTCATTTAGTAGCAAAGAATTTCAGGAGCGCCCTGCACAGATAATTCTAAATTGTACAGTTATTGTCACTGATTTGATGAAGAAATGTCATTACCTTTTAAAGTTTAAGAAAAATTGTTGTGCAGGTGCCAGCAATTCACCCGCTGTAGGCATGAAAAGGAAACGGGGAGACTGTAAGGTGAAGGGGAAAATCAGGCATGGAGGGGTTGGGTAAGGAGGAGGGGAATAGAACAGGTAGCACGGTACTGTAGTGGTTAGCACTATGTTTTACAGTACCAGCAACCCGGGTTCAATTCCCACTGCTGCCAGTAAGGAGTTTGTACATTCTCCCCATGACTGCATGAGTTTCCTCCTGTTTCCTCCCACAGTCCGAAGACGTACCAGTTGGTAGGGTAATTGGTCATTGTAAGTTGTCCTGTGATTGGTCTAGGATTGAATTGGGGGATTTCTTGGCGGCACAGCTTGAAGGGCCGGAAGGGCCTACTCCATGCTAAATCTCAATAAATAAATAAGAGAAGGAAAAAGGTGAGAGGGGGTGGAAGTGTGGACAGAGGGAGACAGGAGGATGGGGAGGAGAGATCACCAAACAGGAGGAAGAAGATGAAGAGGAAAGAGGGAAAAGAAAGGGTGCAAATGAGAAAAAAAACAGAAGTTGAGGGAGTGCTGATGGAATTGGGAAATCATTGGAAGGGAGTATGTAGCAGGTGAGAAAAGCAGGAGGAAAGCAGACATTGCATTTAGGCTCCGCAGCCCACCCAGTAGATCTATTGAAGAGTCTAATCAGTAGTGTATAACAAGTGTTACTCCCATCATGAACATACTTTTGAGAGCGACTGAAATAGTAAAATTTACCAGCACTGGGCATTTTGTCTACATATGGAGAAGTGAACAATTGATCTGCTACACCTGACATGTGATGCACAAGCCTTAAAGATAATGAAGTGCATTTGCTGCTCATCCTCAGAGAGATTGAGGTGCTCATGGGGTCAGATGTGTTGACATCTCAATACCAGATCATCCTGAATTTCCATCATTCAGACAGAAGTCCAGGACATACAGATTTATGAATGGTTAATCGCCAGCTTATCGCTTTAACAGGTTCACCCTCTTGGAAGCTGTCAGGAGACAGAAGCTGTCCTGACAGCTGTCAGGGTACTGATTGTGTATGATCAGCCATGATCACAGTGAATGGCTGTGCTGGCTAGAAGGGCCGAATGGCCTACTCCTGCATCTATTGTCTATTGTCTATTGACTATCAGTCTACTGGTCTGCTCAATGCAGCCCATTGAATTAAACTACCAAATGCAGCTTATAACTCAGCATATCACGTTATATATGCCTTTCATTCCATTTTTTTCATTGGAATATGATGTTGATTTGGATTGAGTGTTCAGTATCTGCATAACAATAATCAGGACATACATAAAATGGCCTTTAAAATTGTTACCTCTGATCGTGTAAGCAATAAACTTTATTTCAGGCAGCACAATAAAAACTTCAACCTGGCGGTAGGGAAATGGTCAACTTACTCCTCCACCATTCACTACTGGAAGTCCGGGAGGGCCAGGAGGTCCGGGAGGGCCAGGGTGCCCATCTCTTCCAGGTGGACCAGGTGGACCAGGTGGACCCTTGTAAGTAAAATGAGTATTTACAATCAAATATTTTTTAAAAGACATCCATGGCATTCAGATATTAATTTTGTATTTCCAAGCTTGAAGAGATATTTTTATTTATTCGTGGGATGTGGACGTTGTTGGCAAAGCCAATATTAATTGCCCAGCCCACTGTACTATGGCTCCCCTCTTTGCAATCCGTGCTACAAAAGCGCTTACACCCTGTTATGGGATAAGGAGTGCCAATATTTAGAAACAGTGATAAAAAGGGAAGTAACATGTTGCCCAGTCATGATGGTGTGCAACTTGTGGAGGAATTTGCGGATGTAGCACACTATGCGCCAGGTACCTTTGCCCTTTCAGGTGTCAGATGTGGCAAGTTTGGAGTGTATGTTTATGACAAGTGATGTACACATATGCCAAGACAACAAGATTCTGCTCCATAAGTCAGTGTGGCGTGTGATAGCTGTCCCATGTTAGAGACTACACATGGTGAAATTCCGCTACTCAAGTTCAAGTATAATTATTATTCAACCATACATGAATATAGTTAAACAAACCAACATTCCTGCAGGGCCAAGGTGCAAAATGTATTACCAACAGCATATGGTACATTGCACATGGCACATAAAGCATATATGATTACAATATCAGAAAAAAAAGGTCATGAAGAAAAAAAATATATAGCCCAAGTCCCTGAGTGGCATGGCATGTAGATTGATGGCAAGTTGTCCTGGTCCAGCTTGCCCTTCCTTCAAGTGAACGCTGGAGAGCAGCACTGACGAGGGTCCTGCCCCAATCCACAGACATATCTGCTCCCTCCAACACTGCCTCCAGCATCTCCTCCCCCTGGATGGCTGAAGAGGCAATCCCGCAGCATGAGGGTTAAGTCTTCACCACAACTGAGGCAAGGGAGTTCCCTTGCCGTGGGTCTTCACAATGAAGCAGTGCACTGGACATGCAGTATACTATTGTACATTACCAATGTCTAACAAGGTCTTGCAATCACGATACAAACACCCAAGACAATCACTTGCACTGCAAACCACCTTGGCAAAACAATACTATGTAACAAGTCCAGGCAATGACACAACAACGGTACGCAATACGTCCAGCTCCATCACCATCGAGCAACTCGCTAATGTGATAGTCCTGTAGTATGTAATGTCCTTAGAATCAAGCAGTATCTTACAATTGTATAAAAGACATAAAGGATGAACAATTACACCTTTAATTGGACCGTGGTTGCATTCAAGTACACTGTCATCTTACCAATGTGAAGCAGGACAGAAAAGTTCAGGCTCTTAGTTGGACCTAATGTTCTATAGCAACAGACTTGGCAACCCCAAAGCAAACAATTTCCTTGAAAGAGTATGCAATCTTTATATGGACACAATTAGAATGTAGTTATGTAAATTGAATCATTTTGAAAGCTTTGCATTGATCCCTTACAAAGCCTCAACACTGGAAATCAGTTAGCTTTACAAATTACATTTTATTATCAAAATTGCTATTAAATTGTAAACCACCTTTTATTAAAAAAATTAACTAATTCCTTTCTTGATGAGATTATCTGAGATTTTGCATATAATTTAATTGTTCTGAAGATGTTCATGTTTACAACCACCATCCTGTCATAAAGTCCAAATGGCAATATTGTTTGATGGTTCAGTTTTATCAGGGGGAGGGGTAGTATCAACTATAAATGAGTAGGATGTATAACAGCTATGCATACAATATAACCCTTTTATGTTTGCTATTAGACAAAGAAATTAAAAAGGTATATGACAATTCATGATAACTTCACTATTAAAAATTAAGATCGGACAAACATCAAAAGCTGTTTGTTTTATTTTAAATTTAAAGGTTTGTACTTACTGGATACCCGCCATTTACTCCATTCTATAATGTAGAAAAATACATTTTACTAATAAGAAGTGTCATAAAAATTACAAAATACACCAATATAATATGTGAGCAATATTGTTATATGAGCATCATTGTTATATGAAAACATAAAACACCTGGTATTAGAAGATAACAGCAAAATAGGATGATTTATTGCAGGAATTATTGTACTCATCCAGTGTAGATTTGGATTTGTAGAAAATTCAGTTTATCAACTCAAATCTTATAAAACTGTGTTATATTATTTCATTTTCCCAATACAGTGTTTTAAAAGTTCTTTCTGTAAAGTTATACAGGCAAAATCACTTTTTGGAAAATTCATCCTCTGAAGTATTACTGGTCTCAAGCAAGAAAATCATTTTCTGAATTGATAAAAATATTTAAAATAATGTTAAGGTGTAATTGCAGATGGTCTAACATTTTCTGATAGTGCGTTCACTCTTTAACCAATGTGCAGCTCATGGTCAATGCATAGTACTGTACTAAAGTCTTAGGTCCCCTAGATTTTTCATATGGTTTCAGATGCAATGGCCTCTATGGAGCCCTGATCTGAACAACATGAGGCTGCCTGGGGTTATCTGGAGAGACAGAAGCTAGCGAGACAGAAGAACAGTGGCAAGTTCTACAAGATTCTAGGAACAACCTACCAGTCGATTTTCTTATAAAACTGCCTGCTTGTACCTAAGAGAATTGATGCAGTTTTAAAGTGAAAGAGTGGACATAGAAAATATTGGTTTGATTTAGTTTTTTTTAACTGGTTACTGCTATTTATAGTAATATTTTTTGATATTTACAAGCTGTTCACTTCATTATTTTGGAAAGCATCTTCACTTTACAGAATTATTTTGCACGTGTTTAAGACTTTTGCATGGTACTATATATGACATGATTGATCCTTTATCCAAAAGGACAGAAGTGACCTGGTATTGGATCTTGGATCACATCTACATTCAGATGATAAACTGCTAAAAGCCTTCAGGTAAATAAGGAATAGTGGTGCTCTGAAACATGTGGAGGCCCTGGATATATAGAAAATTACTACTGGAGCTTCTGTGTAGGTTCACGAAAATCTTCACTGTAAAGTAAACGGTCTGAATACAAAAATAGCCTAACCAGTTTCTGCAATGATGGACATTGCATGAAATGATACTACATATATTGGACATTTCAGAAATCTGATCATTTTTAAAAACACTTCAAGACTCAAAACATGTCATTACAATTAGAGGTACTGTGGCGACCCACTTCCCAGCGCACTCGAACCGGCTCACAAATCGGCGCGCGCCGGCATTGAGGCCAGTCCCAAAAAGGGCGCCGTCTGCTTCACCAGCGAGGGGAAAAGCCCACGCGCGGGACGGGACTGTGAATACGCGCCCCCTACAGCATTCCCACCCGGGGAGGGCGGGATCAGGAAGGCTTTAAAGTGAGGCCGCGAAGTTCGAATAAATCTCTTTTGCAACTGCAGTTCATGGACTACGTGTCGTTATTTCAGCACTGCGTGTAGCACACCGCTACAATTGGTGACCTCGACATGACCCAATCGTAGCGGTGTGCTACACGCAGTGCTGAAAAAACGACACGTAGTCAATGAACTGCAGTTGCAAAAGAGATTTATTCGAACTTAGCGGCCTCGCTTTAAAGCCTTCCTGATCCCGCCCTCCCCGGGCGGGAATGCTGTAGGGGGCGCGTATTCACAGTCCCGTCCCACGCGTGGGCTTTTCCCCTCGCTGGTGAAGCAGACGGCGCCCTTTTTGGGACTGGCCTCAATGCCGGCGCGCGCCGATTTGTGAGCCGGTTCGAGTGAGCTGGGAAGTGGGTCGCCACAGTACATTCAATAGGAAATACTCCAAGCCATTTAGAAAACATGCATAAAAGTCAAGAACATAGAACAATACAGCACAATGCAGGCACCAGACATTATGCCGACCTTTTAACCTACACTAACCCCTCCCTCACACATAGCCCTCCATTTTTCTATCACCCAACAAACAGTCTCTAAAGTGTCTCTAATCTCTCTGTCTCTGGCAGGAGTTCTACACACCCACCACTTTCTGTTTAATAAACTCACCTCTGATATCCCTCTTATATTTTCCTCCAGTCACCTCAAAAGTATGCCCCTTCATGATAGTCATTTCTGCCCTAGGAAAGATCTCTGGCTATCCATTTGATCTATGCCGCTGACCATCTTATACACGTCTATCAAGTCATTCTTATCCTCTTTCATCCCATGAGCATAGACTGAGTGAGTGAGATCTTTTGTCTATGGAATGGAGGAGGATGAGAAGTGATTTGATAGAAGCATATAGTACAATAAGAGGCATTGATAGAGTGGACAACCAGTACCTTTATCGCAGGGTGGAAATGGTTAATGGAGCATGAAAGGGCATACTTTTAAGATGCGTGCAGAAAATAGAAGATGGTATGTTTGAGGTAGGTATGTGTCTGAAAATCACTGCCGGGGCAGTGGTACAGGCAGATACATTAGACAGATTTAAAAGATGCTTAAGTAGGCACACGGATGAAGGAAAAATGGAGGACTACGTGGGAGGGAAGCGGTAGATCTTGATCTTGGAGTAGGTTTAAAGGTCTTCACAACATCGTGGGCCAAGAGGATTGCACTGTGCTATACTGTTCTATATACATCACTGAAAGTATTAGATTTTATGTACCTTTTAAAATTAAATCACCTGCCTGAATTCATTTGTAGTCTTTTACACAGCTGAAACAACATTGCCTCAGGGATAGTTATCTATGAATCTATGAGGCAATGTGTGTCATGTTTTGGAACTCCAAAACATAAAAAAACTAATTGAAAGAAAAACAAGGGAGACAGGAATGTTGAGTTTAACTTCATTTTTTACTTTAAGCAAAGTGTGCATGCATCGCACAGCAGCATGACAACAAATGCCATTCACCCACTTTGGACGTGTAACCGTAATGAATTATTTAAACCAAGAATATTTAATCAAACAATATTACTCAATTATTTTTGATATATTAAATACAGAACACTGTGAGTACTCAGCAACAATCTACCTCTATCAGGTCACCTCTCATCCTTTGTCACTTCAAGCAAAAAAGGCCAAGTTCACTCAACCTATTCTCATAAGGCATGCTCCCCAATCCAGGCAACATCCTTGTAAATCTCCTCTGCACACTTTCTATGATTTCCACATCCTTCCTGTAGGGAGGCAACCAGCACTGAGCACAGTACTCCAAATGCAACATTACCTCTTGGTTCTTAAACTCAGTCCCACAGTTGATGAAAGCCAATGCACCATATGCCTTCTTAACCAGAGTCAACCTCCACAGCAGCTTTGAATGTCCTATGGACTTGGGTCCCAAGATCCCTCTGATCCACCACACTGCCAAGAGTCTTACCATTAATACTATATTCTGCTATGATATTTGACCTACCAAAATGAACCACTTCACACTTATCTGGGTTGAACTCTATCTGCCACTTCTCTGCCCAGTTTTGCATCCTATTGATGTCTTGCTGTAACCTCCGACAACCCTCCACACTATCCACAACACCCCAACCTTTGTGTCATTGGCAAATTTACAAACCCATCCCTCCACTTCCTCATCCAGGTCATTTATAAAAATCACGAAGAAAAGGGATCGCAGAACTGTGCCCTGAGGCACACCACTGGTCACTGACCTCCATGCAGAATATGACCCATCTACAACCACTCTTTGCCTTCTGTGGGCAAGTCAATTCTGAATCCACAAAACAATGTCCCCTTGGTTCACATGCCTGCTTATTTTCTCAATAAGCCTTGCATGGGGTACCTTATCAAATGTCATGCTGAAATCCATATACACTACATCTACTGCTTTACCTTCATCAATATGCTTAGTCACATCCTGAAAAATTTCAATCAGGCTCATAGGCACGACCTGCCTTTGACAAAGCCAAGCTGACTATTCCTAATCATATTATGCCTCTCCAAATGTTCACAAATCCTGCCTCTCAGGATATTTTCCATCTGTTTACCAACCACTGAAGTAAGACACAGTCCATAATTTCCTGGGCTATCTGTACTTCCCTTTTTGAATAATGAAACAACATCCCATTCCTACTAGTCCATCCAGGCTATATCTCTCTTTGTTCAACTTTTCATTCTCCATTGACTAACATTTTCTATCCCTTTCTCCACCTAGTTCTGTATTTCTATTACCCCTCCCCCATCTAGTTCCACTTAACATTCCAGGATTCTCCCTCCCCACACCACTCTAGACCTTCTGGTTCCATCTGCCCATGATCCTACAACCTCACCTGGTTCCACCTATCACCTACCAGTCCACTGTCTCACCTCTCCAGCTCATCTCTTTTTCTCAACTATCTTGCCCATACACTCCCAGTCCTGATTCATGGTCTCTGCCTGGGACGTTGCCCATCCTCTTGCCTCCGCAGATACTGCTAAACCTGCAATTTATTTTTTCCCTAACTTTCCAGACTGATTTTCCATCAGAACCAGATCTTTTAAATGTGGAAGAGAAGGAGAACTCTACTCTTGCACTACGTGTTCCCTTGATGTTCATTAAATGTAGCAAACACATTTCCAGATCGTTATTGTGTAATTCCTACTCACTACATCATGACTGTTGCTGAAGAATGCATCCCATGCCACACAACTGAAATTCTGGATCACCATTACTTATACAATTAACTATATTTTACATTACACACAAATTATATCGATATCCAATCCTGAAAGACAAATTCTAGGTGCAAATTAAATATCAGCATTTTAAGAAAAATGGAAAATGCGATAGAAAGACTCTTACAGGGTTTGGACAGATTGGACAGCACTCTCCATGGGGGATCTCTGCATCAGCGCAGTCGACATCATCACAAACTATTTCCTCACAGGCGACCTCCCCTTTGTCACAGACGCAAACTCTGCAGGGTTCTGGTTTCCAAACATCGCTGTCACCATATTCTCCATCTTCAAATATGCATAAATCACCTGAAAATGAAACAGGCATCTGTATTAAACTCAGAGCATAAGAAACTCAAGAAAGAGGAGCAGGAGGTGGTCAGCCAGCTCTTGGCATTCAATGAGATCATAGCAGATTCAGTGCTTTCTCTAATACCACCTCAGTCCCTTGTCATTTCAACATTTCATTCTTAAAATATAGACAAATACATGATCTCTATAGCTGTCACGATAAAGAACTCAGGATTCTGTAAGTGAAGAACTTCCTTCACATCACCACCAAAATTGGGCAATCACTTATATGAAACAAAGACCCCAAAGATATCATCATGAGGGGGAACATCTTCTCAGAGTCCACAGTGTCAAAACCCCACTGAATCTAATTGTTTGAATATACCTTGTAAAAAAGAACAAATTATTTTTGTCGCAGCTGCATACTAGAACACATCCTGCACAATTAGGAAGGCTCACCAATGCCTCTAATTTTTGAGGAGGCAGAAGAAAGCTGGACAATGCACATCAATACTCCTGTCCTTCTGGTGATGCACAGTAGAGAGCGTCATAACATGCTGCGTCACTGCATGGTACAGAAACTAGACTGCAGCAGACAAGAAGGCTCTAGAATGGGTGGTCAGAACTTCCACAATACATCACTTGCTCCAGCCTATCCGCCATCAATGACATATACCTCAAAGACTGCCCAAAAAAGGCCAGTAACGTCATGCTCATGGACTATTTGCCCCACTCCTATCAGGGAGGATGCTACGTAGCATCCACACCAGGATCACCAGACTCAAAAACAGTTACTTTCTCCAAGTAGTAAGGCTGATCAACACCTCCACCCATTAACTCACCCCTCCACACCCCCCACCCCTGCTTTATCATTTCCTGTCAGCCACCTTACATACAGACACTCTTGTGCCAAGCATTGCTTTATGGACAGACAACCAATCTAAGTATATAGTTATCCAATATATTAATATTTATTGTTTTCTTTATTATTATATTCTTCCTCTGCTGATCAGATCCAGATTATTCCATATTCTTGTATATGCTTACATCTTCGCATTCTTTGCATTTGGAATGCCAGATTATTTTTGTATCATAACATTTTACAGTCCAACCCTGATTGTTATCTAGGTATTCTCACTGCATATTTCTACAGTTGGGCATGCTATGTTGGTGCCAGAATGTGTGGCCACATTTGCTGGATGGCTTCAGCTTTTGCTGTCCCTGAGGGAATTGGGCGTGGTTGAGAGCGAGGCTGAGAATGGAGTGTGCGGCATAATAACAGATTGCAAACCCAAGATCAGCTCCGCTACTCTCCACTTGCCAATTAAAGTGTGAGTAAGATTGAAATCAATGAGAATGACAACAGAAGGTGAGAGGGTGTTTAGCACTGTCTGCCTGTGTTTTACTAGTCTCCTTCTCCCTCTCAATCACTGCTGCTGGAGGAAGGAGCACGGGACTTGGGTCTTGGGAAAGGTTTTATTGCCATGGGTTGTGGTTTGGTCTCTGCAGTTCATATTATATGCACTTCTGGTTCTCCTATTTTCTTAAATTGCTATATTGCACTGCACTATATTGATTGGGGCATTTTGATGCAAACTGGCTCTGTGGCCTGCAGTCAATGACTGATGCAGCACTAAATTACCGTAGATTCCGGACTACAGAGCGCACCTGATTAAAAGCCGCTGGCTCTAATTTTAGAAAGAAAATCAATTTTTTACTTGTACAGGCCGCACCGGATTTTAGGCCGCACCGGATTTTCGGCCGCACCGGATTTTCGGCCGCAGGTGTCCCACGTTGTAATATGAGATATTTACACAGAAAGATATTACACGTAAGGATTTTTTAACTTTTAATTAAATCCATATGGTAACATAAACAAATACATATTGCAAATGCTTTTTTTCAAACCGTGCCTGTAACGCGGCTACTTTTAAATATACGTTGTGTATACTTTTTTACTGAACAACATTCCAATATCTCCTAACGACTGGTAAAAAATATATATACTGCAGCCTACCAGGAAAAGTTATTGATCGCCTTGAACTTAAAAGCAGCGTTCGCTCAGATCCAATGCCGCTCGCGTAATGCCGCTCGCCCCCCTCCTTCCCGTTTATCGCAAACCGGTATCCCACAAGACGCGGCGAAACCGGGTGTGACGTCATAGCATCCCGCGATGTAGTACAGAAAACAAATATAGTTAAAACACTTCTAACTTTAACTAGAAAATGAATTACTAAGCAAAAATATTATAAACTAAATAACTGCCATAAAGGCAGCACAATGCTTTTCTTCGAGTGTTTTCCATGTTGATGAGGGTGAGTACAAATGACTGATTTACAATAATTTAATTGTGAAAGTGCGCTTGATTTATCGTACAATTTCATTGGACCTCTGTGAACTACTCATCAATTTTATTGGTCTACTGTTACGAGGCAAAATGTTTTTGGCGGCATGAAAAAAAATCATGTATTAGCCGCACCGTATTAAAGGCCGCAGAGTTCAAAGCTGTTCAAAATGTGGGAAAAAAGTAGCGGCTTATAATCCGACATCTACAGTAAGCTGTACTGCACTAAACTGAACAGTCCTAGACAGTTTACATACAGACACTCTTGTGCCAAGCATTGCTTTATGGACAGACAACCAATCTAAGTATATAGCTATCCTAGGACTCTGTAGTTTGATGTTTAATAGTCCGTCTGTTATTCACTTGTTTTTCTTTTGCTGTTTGTGTGATTTGTTCTTTTTTTTTGCTTTTCTGCTTTCTTTGAACGGGTTCCACAATGTTTCTTTGTTTCATGGCTCCCTGCAGGAAGAAAAATCTTATAGTTGTATATTGCAGAGATCCTCTAATAATAAATGTACTTTGAATCCTTAGCCTGTCTTGGTTGGTAACAGAAATGGTACTTTTCACTGTATGTTTTGATGTACACATGATAAATAAATGATTCTGAATCTGAACATTTTTCTTCCAAAAGTATTTAAGCTATTCCCTTAACTACATCATACAGTGGTGAGCAACATATTCAAAAAAAATTAAAAGGCAGATCACATGGTGATTTAAGCCTACTCTAGTAGAAAATCAGATTATGTCTGAGCTCCCCCAGGTCTTTGTCTCCTGCATTATCACCAACCTTATCAAATCTGGAGATCAGCCATCCGTTGCCACCAAAATCATAATTACTTTACCCCGCACTGCTTGTTTCAACCTCCTAACCAAGATCCACAAACCTGACTGTTCAGGTAGGCCAATTGTTACTGCCTGCTGTTGCCCTACTGAATGTATCCACGTGCCTCAACTTCATTTTGCTTTCTGCAGGAATCACTCCCTATTCGACTCCCTTGTCCATTCATCCCTCTCCACCAATCTCCCTCCTGGAAATTATCCTTGCAAGTGGAAAAGCCCCTACACCTCCTCTCTCATTACCATTCAGGGCTCTAAACAGTCCTCCCAGATGAGGTGCCATTTCACCTGTAAGTTTGTTGGAGTCACGTATTGTGTTCAGTGCTCCCGGTGTGGCTTCCTGTACATCAGTGATTGGGAAACCGCTTTACTGAGCACTTACGCTCATCCATTAGAGCAAGTGGGATCTCCCAGTGGCCCATTTTAATTCCACTTCCCATGCCCATTTTGAAATGTAAATCCATGGCCTCCTCCACCGTCATGTTAAGGCCACACTTGGGTCGGAGGAACAATACCTTATATTCCGGTTGGGTAGCCTCCAACCTGATGGTACGAACATTGATTTCTCCAACTTCTGTTAATGCCCTCCAATCCCCCCACCCCTTCACCACTCTCCAACCCTTTTACCCTCTCTCACCTTAACTCCTTGTCTGCCCATCACCTCCCTTTGGTGCTCCTTCCCTTTTTTCTTTCTTTCATGGCTTTCTGTCTCATTCACCAATCAACTTCCTAGCTCTTTACTTCGTCCTTTCCCCTCCAGGTTTCACCTATCACCTTGCGTTTTTCTCTCACCCCTCCTCCACCTTTTAAGTCTCCTCAGCTTTTTTTCTCCTGTCCTGCCAAAGGGTTTCAGCCAGAAACGTTGACTCTTTTCCCTAGATGTTACATGGCCTGCTAAGTTCCCCCAGCATTTTGTGTGTGCTCATTTTATTCCCCTTGGTTCAGTCCCTATCCACCAACATCCACAACATTTTACATCCTCTTGATCTCCTCAACAACTTTCAGTTTCCTGGCCCTGTTCATTTCACTTTCACCATGGATGTTCAGTCCCTATACACTTTTATCTCACAACAAGACAGCCTTAAAGCTCTCCACTTCTTTCTCAACAATAGACCTGACCAGTTCCTCTCAACCACCACCGTCTTCCACTTGGTCAAGTTGGTCCTCACACTCAACAATTTCTCTTTCAGCTTCTCTCACTTTCTCCATCTTCAAGGTGCAGCCATTGGCACCCGCTTGGGCCCCAGCTATACCTGCCTTTGTGTTGGCTACATGGAGCAGTTCATGTTCCAAGCCTTTCCTGATAATAATCTAGAACTCTTTCTGTGCTGTATTGATGATTATAATGGTGCTGCTTCAAGCACCCATGCTGAGCTCGTCATTTTCAACAACTTTGCCTCCAACTTACACGCTGCCCCCAAGTTCACCTTCTGACACCTCTCTCCCTTCTCTCGTTCTCTCTTTCACCATCTCTGAAGACAAGCTGCCTATCAATATCTTTTATAAACCTACTAATTCCCATGGCTATCTTGATTATATCTCTTCCTACCCTGTCTTCTGTAAAAATGCCTCCCCTTTCCTTCTCAGTTCCTTCATCTCCACTGCATCTGTTCCCAGGATGGGGATTTCCTTTCCAGGACATCAGAGATCTCCTTCTTCTTTGAAGAATGGGCTTTCCCTTCCTCCACCAATAATGCTACCCTCACCCATATTTCCTCCATTTCCTGGATATTTTCCCATCGCCTTAATAGGGATAGAGTTCCTCAACCTCACCAACCACCTCATGAGACTCTACATCAAATGCATCATTTGCCACAACTTCTGCCATCTTCAAAAGGACCCTACCACAAAACACATCTTAATGCCTATCTCCAACTCTCTGCTTCCCACAGGCGTCATTCCCTTTGTGATTCACTTGTCCATTCTTCCCGCCCCACTAATCTCCTTCCTGGCGCATAGCCCTGCCCATTCACCTCCACCCTAACCTCTAGTCAGGGCCCTAAACAGTCCTTCCAGGTGAGGCACACTTCTCCTGCAAATTTTCCAGGGTCGACTACTGCATCTGGTGCTCCCAATGCAGCCGCTTCTATATTGGTGAGACCCAACATAGATTAGGGAACTGCCATATTAAACACCACCGCTCCATCCACAAAAAGCAGGACTTTACAGGGGACAACCACTTAAATTCATATCCCCATTCCTGTTCTGACATTTTGGGCCATGACCTCCTCTTCTGTCAGGATGAGGCTACTCTCAAGTTACAGTGGCAACACCTCATATTCCGTTTAGGTAGCCTCCAACCTGATGACATGAACATTGGCTTTACCAGCTTCAGGTAATTTTTACTCCTCCACCTTCCCTCTACTTCAATTCCCCACTTTGGCCTCTTATCTCCTCTCCTCACATGCCCATCACCTTCCCTTGGTGCTCCTCCTCCTTCCCTTTTCCCATGGTCCAATCTCCTGTCCTATTAGATTCATCCTTCTCCAGCCTTTTACTTTTTCAATCTACCACCTCTCAGCTTTTTATTTCATTTCTCCCCCCCCCACCCCCACCTGGCTTCACTTATCACCTTCTAGCTTGTCCTCCTTCACCTCCCTCCCCACTTTCATATTCTAGCATCTTCCTCCTTCCCTTTCAGTTCAGATGAAGGATCTTGCCCTGAAATGTCGACTATTTACTTCCATAGATGCTGCCAGAGCTGCTGAATTCCTCCAGAATTTTGTGTGCATTACTCCGGATTTCCAGCATCTGCAGAATCTCTTGTGTTTATGATTGAGTTACTATATTCATTCCAGTTCTAAATTGAGGTCTCTCTTGATTTCTATTTTTAATCAATAAAACTATTGAGCCAGATTGTGCTTGAGCTAGACTATTCTTTATGTTCAACCAGCATAGCCTCACTGTCGTTTTGCAGTCAAACTCAGAATCAAGTTTAATATCATTGGCATATATAGGGAAATTTGTTGTTTTTACATGTTGCTGATAGTAGAGGGGAAGAAGCTGTTCCTGAAACACTGAGTGTGTGTCTTCAGGTTCCTGTACCTCCTTCTTGATGGTAGCATGTCCTGGGTGACTGGGGTCCATAATGATGGAGGCATTGCCTTTTGAAGGTGTCCTCAGTGCTGGGAAGGCTTTCACCCATGTTGGAGCAGGCAGAGTTTACATCTCCAGCTTTTTCCAGTCCTGTGTAGTGGTGCCTCCATTACAGGCGGTGATGCAAGCAGTTAGATTGCTCTCCATCTGTATAAGCTTGTATGTGTGTCTGGTGATGTACCAGTTCTGCTCATTTTTCTAATGAAACACAGGTGCCGTCGTGCCTTCTTTGTAATTGCATCAATATGTTGGACCCAGGCTAGTTCTTTCGAGATGTTGGCACACACATACTTGAAACTGATTGAATAGGTTAGGACTTTATTCCATGAAACATAGAAGGTTGTGGGGAGATTTGATAGAGCCGTACAAAATTATGAGGCATATAGACAGTGTAAATGCAAGCAAGCTTTTTTTCACTGAAGTTAGGTGGGACTACAAATAGAGGTCATGGGTTAATGGTGAAAGGTGAAAGGTTTAAGGGGAAAATGAGAGGAAGCTTCTTCATTCAGAGAACCATGATATCAGGGAACAAAGTGGCAGCCCAAGTACTGCAATACAAGTTCCATTTCAATGTTTCAGAGGAGTTTGGATAGGCACCTGGATGGTAGAGGTATAGAGGGCTATGGTCCTGGTGCAGGTCAATGGGAATAGACAGTTTGAATGGTTCAGTATGAACTAGATGGGCTGAAGGGCCTTGTTCCATGCAGTGCTTTTCTATGACTCTATGATTATACATCCTTCCACTGCTGATCGATCAATGAGGACTGGTGTGCATTCTCATGACTACCCCTCCCCGAAGTCCACAATCAACTCCTTGGTCATACTGACGCTGAGTACAGGATTGTTGCTGTGACACCACTCAACCAGCTGATCTACTTGCTCCGGTACATCTCCTTGTCACCATCTGAAATTCTGCCAACAATAGTTGTGTCATCAGCAAATTTATAGATGCCATTTGAGCTGTGCCTAGCCACACAGTCTTGAGTGCAGAGAGACTAGAGCAGTGAGCTAAGCACACATCCCCGAGATGGGCCAGTGTTGACTGTCAGTGAAGAAGACATGTTATTTCTGATGTGCTCAGACTGTGGTCTCCCAGTGAGGAAGTCAAGGATCCAGTGGCAGAATGATGGACAGAGGCCCAGGATTTGGAGCTCGTTGATTAGTACTGAGGGTATGATTGTGTTGACCGTTGAACTTTAATCTATGAACAGCCTCTGAACGAGATATTACTTTGCCCAGGTGGTCCAAGGCCGAGTGGAGAGCCAGTGAGATTGAATCCGCTGTAGAACTATTGTGGCGACAGGCCACATGGTGGGTTCCAGTCCTTGCTTAGGCAGGAGTTGATTCTAGCCATGAACAACCTCTCAAAGTACTTCATCATAGTAGATGAGAGTGCCATAAGGTGACAGTCATTAAGGCAGCTCACCCTGCTCTTTTGCCCTCTCCAACCTCTTCACACTAACAGTCCTCCAACATATACCCAAATCACAACACCATCCAGTCCACGTAGAATCCCTTCCAGTTCTGAGACCTGTACCATCAAAGTACCTACCAAGATTTAACCTGAGAAAAGCGAATTGGACATATTTTGCAGAATCCCTTGATCAACTTATCGATACCATACCACCAGAACCTGATCATTATGATGAATTTGTCTGACTAATCTGGAAAGTAGCACAGCAGAACATACCTAGAGGCTGCAGAACCAAATATATTCAGGGATTGACTAGTGATATCAAGCAAAGTTATGATGAGCATGTCAACTTATATGACCAAGACCCGTTTGGTCAAGACTCAATTGAAATGGGAGAGTCAGTTCTGTCCCTACTGAGCCAAGAGAGCCAACAGCGTTAGCAGGAACTGATAAAAAACACAGACATGACCAAGAACAGTAAGAAGGCATGGGCAACTGCTCGGAAACTCAACTCAGACAATAGACCAGCACAGAGAATTGCTGCTGTAACACCCAGTCAGGTTGCCCACCAACTAATACTAAATGGTTGATCAAATAACAAGGAACGGAGGCAAAAAAAAAGCAACATCAGGAGACGGAGTCAGCTCTCTGAAACGGGAATAACAACTTCCCACCTCTCAGCCTAGAAGAATTAAAGGATGAAGTATCACAGCTAAAATTCAACAAAGCTGCTGGCATAGATGGGATTCTTAATGAATTCCTTAAACATCTTGAACCTAAAGCACTCCACTGGCTTCTGTCCCTTTTTAACTGTTGCCTAAGATCATGAAAAATACCAAAAAAGTGGAGAAGCCAAAGTTGTTGCTCTCCTAAAACCCAATTAAGATCCCAACATTCCTAAAAATTACAGACAAATTTCCTTGCTCTGCACCCTCTATAAACTGATGAGAGACTCATACTGAAAAGAATATCCCCCTTAGTCGAAGATCTTCTAACACCAGACCAAGCCGGGTTCAGGCCAGGCCATTCTTGCTGCAATCAAGTCCTGAATTTATCCCAGTATATTGAGGATGGCTTTGAAATGCAGCAAATTACAGGGGCAGTAATCGTTGACTTAACAGCGGCATATGACACTGTGAATCACAGAGGTCTTCTACTGAAATTATCTAAAATGTTACAGAATGAAACCACAGTCAAAGTAATAAGAAGCCTCCTAGAAAATCGCAGATTTTATGTAGAAATGAATGGAATTAAGAGTAGGTGTCATCCACAAAGGAACGGACTACCACAGGGATCAGTCCTGGCACCTCTACTATTTTATGATTACAGAATCGACCAACCAACCTTTCCTAATACACGCAGGTTTATCTATGCAGATGACCTATGCATAGCAACACAAGCTAACCCCTTCCAAGAAGTTGAAGTACAACTTACAGCAGTCCTCAAAGCAATGAAGCAGTATTATGAATAATAGTCTCTGAACCCAAATCCATCAAAAACTCAAATGTGTGCATTCCACCTGAGGAATCAAGAAGCAGCTCGGAAACTCAAGATCTCCTAGTGTGGGAGAAAGCTCAAACACCATCCAACAATTTACCTGGGCGTGACACTAGATAGGACGCTCTCATTTGCCACCCACATCCTAAAACTCCGAGGGAAAGTTGGCTCTCACAGTTCTCTCTTGAAAAAATTACCAGGCGTGAACTAGGGAGCTAATGTTCACACACCTAGATCAACTGCCCTAGCACTCTGCTATGCACCTGCAGAACACTGGGCACCTGTGTGGGACAGATCAGCCCATGAGAAGAAAATAGATCCATTGCTTAACGAAGCCCGCTGAATAATCAGGGGCACACTGCACCCCACACCCACTAACATCATTTACAGACTTGCAGGCATTGCTCCCCCAGAGATCCGAAGACAACACTACAACAAAAATTGAAAAGGTAAACAGAACTCGGATCCACGGCACCCACTACATCATCATTGCCAGTTTCCAACTGATTAAAATTGAGGAAAAGCTTTGCTACAGTGGAGGAACTACCACACGGAACATCCCCCCCAGACGTAAAGGATTGACTTCTGGCAACAAACGGAAGCCAGAACCCCACCAAACAATACTGTGCAAGATCCCACAGAAACGTTGCCAGACAGGGCACTGCTTGACAGACGGATGTGGTCACTCTCAACAGAGCGAGAGCGGGAGTTTGTAGGACGGGAGACAATATGGTGAAGTCGGGTTTAAAGACCAGCGAATCCTATGAGTATGGCGAAAGGGTGCAGAACATTGAACACGTTCTGTGCAACTGCCCACTCTCACCTGATTTAGCCGACAATGACCTGCTCACCATCAACCAAACAATACTAGAGTGGCTGGCTGTCCGGTGTGACAAGCTATGAAAACCCTGCTCTTCCTGGGCACTGGTAGGATTGTCATCCTTTAGATTGTGGGAATCTCCAGCTGCAGTAATGAGAAATTGACAATATCTTTGAACAATCCCGCTGGCTGGTTGGCACAGGTTTTCAGAACACTAATGGTACATCATCAGGGACTAAGGCCTTGCAATGGTTCACCTCCTGAAAGAAGTTTTAACATTGGCCTCCGAAATAGAGATTAAAGGGTCACCAGATACTGCAGGTGTCGCTTTATTTTCCCTTTCAAAGTGTGCATAAAAGACAGTCAAGTCAAATCGGTGCAGGAAGCTTCACTCAGGTCAGGGAGCGAGAGATTTAAATAAAGGAGTTTTCGGGGATTTTGCCGGTGAAGTCGCAGTTGAAGTTGAACCGATGTGGAAGGCTTCACGCAATTTGGGGAGTGTGGGAATTAAATAAAGGAGGTTTCATGGGATTTCATCGGAGCAGTCGCAGTCGAACCTGTGTCGGGGCATGAAGTTTCTCACATTCGCAAAGACAAATACCAAAAAAGTAGGGATAAGTAGGGTGGACATCGTGTGATTAGACCTGTGTTAGAGTGGGGAGGCTTTGTCTCATCAGAGTTGGACAAGATACGTATGTACTAAGTTCTTTCTTCTTCATTCTTTGTCTGTTAGTACATAATTAGAGCAATAATAAAAACTCCAGCGGCTGTATTGTGTTCTTTGTGTGAGATGTGGGAATTCTGGGAGACCTCCAGCCTCCTGGGTATCCACATCTACACCAGGTGCACTGAGTTGCAGCACCTCAGTAGAACTGGAGCTGCAGCTCAAGAATCTTCAGCAGATATGGGAAACTAAGGAGATGATAGATAGAAGCTGCTGGGAGCTAGTAACCCATAAGTTGCTGGAGGGAGAAAAATGGGTGACTGTCAGGAGTAGGAAGGGAAATGGGCAAAGTACACCTTTGGCTGTTCATCTCAATTATAAGTACACCGTTTTGGATACCGGTGAGGAGGCAGCCTATAAGGTATCTCTTCTGGGGAAGGTATGACGTGCACAAAAGGGACAGGCTACACCTGAACCTGAGGGGGGTGGACCAATATCCTTGCAGGCAGGTTTGCTGGAGCTGTTGGGGAGGGCTTAAACTAATTTGGCAGGGGTAGGGGAACTGGAGTGATAGGATTGAGGATAGGGACATTGATTTACAAGCAGAGGTAGTGATTAATGAGACTGTCAGGAATGATAGGTAGATGATAGGGCAAAATTGTAGTCATTGGGATTGGTTGCAGTGTAAAAAGGGGAAAAAATTGAAAATGTGTTATACTTGAATGCAACAAATATACAAAATAAGGTAGGTGATTGCATATGTATTATCAAAGTATGTATACTTGATATGTCCTTGAGATTTGCTCCTTACAGGCAGGGATGAAACAAAGAACCCCAGCAGAACCCACTAAAAACAAAACAAGACCATCGGACACCCAGTGTGCAGAGCAAGAGAGAAAAAACAAATTGTACAAACAATTAAGCAACCAAACAGCATTCAGAACTGAAGTTCACAACACCAGGCTTTGCCAACACTAGGCAGCTGATTCCAAAGGCCTCAGTCCAGCACAGAATTGAGCAAATCGCATGGAGCAGTGAGCCAAACTGGCCCGTCTCTCACCACGACTATTTCAATCTGGCCCAGTGCTTAAATTGTCCAAATCTTGGGTCATTCTTTACCCCCTGACTTGGGTTCGAGCTCCGTCACTGCAATAAAAACAGTACAAGACCCTTTCAATTCAGCTCAGCTATTAAATTGATCAAGTTTCAGATCTCTCCTTGCTTCACCTTACCTCGTTTTGCCTTTGCTAGCTTTGCTTCTCCTTGGCTCTGACTCATTGAATCACCCAATCTTTCTAATTCAGCTTGGCTCTTAAATCAGTCAAACTTCAGATATTTCCATGCCTTGGCTCCACTGCATCATATTGACTGAAGGTCTGCTCCAGTAACTCCAGCTCAGACATGTTGCAACCATGCTACCCCAGAAAGACTCCAGTCACACCACAAAAATCGTACAGGAGATTTCACACAACTCTGATAGAGAAGCCACAGGCCACTGTTTGCAATGATCATTTCCCAGAAAAAGTGTGAATAATGACGTATGTAGTTGCTTCAGTAGTTGGGAAGATATTAGAGTTGATTTTTTAAGATCTTATTTCAGGGATCTTGTAAGCATATGACAAATTAGGCCAAAGTCAGCATGGTTTCCTTAAGGGAACATTTTGCCTGACAAATCTGTTGGAATTCTTTGAAGAAATAACAAGTAGGATAGACAGAGGATAATCAGTAGATGTTGTGTACTTGGATTTCCAGAAGTCCTTGGACAAGATGCCACACATGAGGCTCATAAACAAGATATGAGCCTGAAGTATTACAGGAAAGATACTAGCATGGATAGAGCATTGGCTGATTTGTAGGAGGTGAAGAGTGGGAATGAACGGAGCCTTTTCTGGCTGGCTGTATGAGACCAGTGGTATTCCACAAGGGTCTGTGTTGAGACTGTTCCTTTTTACATTGGATATTAACAATTTAGGTAATGAAATTTATGGCTTTGTGGCCGAGTTTGTGAACAATATGGAGATGGATGGAGAGGCAGGTAGTGTTGAGGAAGCAGAGAAGCTGCAGAAGGACTTAGACAGATTAGGAGAATGGGCAAAGAAGTGGCAAATGGAATGCCATGTCGGGAAGTGTATGGCCATGCACTTCCATGAAAGGAACAAAAGCGTAGACTTTTTTTAGACTTGGAGAAAATTGAAAAATTCAAGGTGCAAAGGTATTTGCGAGTCCTCAAACACCTTTGTAGGATTCCCTTAAGGTTACCTTGCAGGTTGAATTGGTGGTAAGGAAAGCAAATGCAATGATCGCATTCATCTTAAGAGGAGTAGAATATACAGTAAAAGAAAGGATGTAATACTGAGGCTGTATGAGGTACAGGTGAGGCCTCCCTTAGAGTATTGTGAGCAGTTATGGGACCCTTATTTAAGAATGGATGTGCTGACATTGGAAAGGGTGCAAATGAAGTTCATGATAATTATCCCAGGAAGGAAAGGGTTATCACATAAGCAGTGATTGAAGGCTCTGGGCCTGTATTGACTGGAACTTCGAAAAATGAGGAGATATCTTAGTGAAATCTATCAAACGTTGAAAGGCCTAGATAGAGTGGATATGAAGAGGATGTTTCCTTTGGTGGGGGGAACCTAGAACCAGAGGGCACAGCTCCAAAATAGAGTGGCATCCATTTAGGACAGAGATAAGGGGGAATTGATTTTAAACATTTAGGTTGAGTCAAATAATAAACAAATCTTTGTTTTTTTTTTACCATTCAGAATCAGCAACCCCATCCAAATGATGCAGCCTTAGGAGAAAAGCTAAGCACCTGGGTTCAAAATGAAACCAGCCCCTTGGCTCAACACAGGCTGATTATGTGTTACTGACCAGCTTCAGACACAGATGGCATTTAACTTACTGATGTGCATCTTCCAGGCCTGTTCTCCCATCACAACCATCCCCAGACTGTGGGATAGCCAACAGCACAATCCCAGTATAGTCACATGAAGATTAAATAGATAGATAGATAGATAGATAGATACTTTATTCATCCCCTTTTTTCCAATGTCCCATACACTTGTTGTAGCATAACTAATTACATACAATACTTAACTCAGTAAAAAAATATTATATGCATCTAAATCACTATCTCAAAAAGCATTAATAATAGCTTTTAAAAAGTTCTTAAGTCCTGGCGGTAGAATTGTAAAGCCTAATGGCATTGGGGAGCATTGACCTCTTCATCCTGTCTGAGGAGCATTGCATCGATAGTAACCTGTCGCTGAAATTCCCATATTAGCAGCCAGAGATCTTGACTAATGGTCCAGAGACACAAGTTCAAAACTCAAAACCTACTTAAGCAACTGAAGAATTTAAATTCAATTACTTAAACAAATCTGGAACTGAAAGAGGGAAAATGAGATGGAACTAAAACTAAGAGAAAAAAAAATCACTGAAACCTGTTCATAATCTGAAAGAATGGGTCTCTACATAAGTAACTTTTTATCTTGCTGTAAGAAGAAACTAATTGAGAATCAATAATAATTTGCACATTTTTTTGGATAGGTAGGAATTTGATTTCTTACTTTTTGAACAATTTGTGTTAGAAAATCAATAGGGCAATAGAGGTGCAAATAAAGCAACTCCAAAAATTAGACGGTGATGCAAAGTGCTGAACTGGGTCCTTTGAAAACTAGTAGAGGAGTACAACAAATTGGCCAGAACATAGGATAAAGTAGGAATAGACTGCTCAATCCTTCATGCATATTCCACTGTTCAATAAGACTGCAGCTGATCATCAATCTCAGTGATATTTCCCTTATAGACCTTGATAACTTTTACATTCAAAAATCTCTAGTAAATATTGTAGTGATCAACAAATCATGTGTTACCTTTCCTTCCCATAATAATGAGTAATTTGTATATCTTTTCTTCCCATAATACTGAGTAGCTTGCACAAAATAATAATGTGCATTTTCACACTAAAGATATAACCCATTTTTCATTGGTTAGTGTTGTTTCCCTTCTCTGCAGCAGGTGGCACTGTTCCTCATACACCTTCAGTTTCTGATTTACTATGAAAGGAACGGATGAATTACAATCTTTAAATTTGTGACCTAAATGTGATTGGACATATCTCTCTAAAGATTTGTGTAAATTTTCAGTATTCACGGAATATATCATATTTAGACATGTTTTTACTCCATGAGCTTTACTGTGAATAATGCACGTCAGCTCTGGTAAGGTTTGCAGGCCAATACTTCCTACAAGGCGAAAGCTAACAGTATTAATGGATGTGATCTTCACTCCTAGATGAGCACAATGCCTTTTAGAAACTTGCCTACCGCTAAAATAGGTCTACAGCGGATGCAATCTCACTGGCTCACCACTCTGCCATTGATCACCTGGGTAACAGTAATACTGTCAGGCTGCTGTTTAACAAGTCAAGTCAAGTCAAGCCAAGTCACTTTTTATTGTCGTTTTGACCATAACTGCTGGTACAGTACGCAGTAAAAATGAGACAATGTTTTTCAGGACCATGGTGTTACATGAAACAATATAAAAACTACACTGAACTACGTGAAAACAACACAGGAAAAAAAACTACACTAGACTACAGACCTACCCAGGACTGCATAAAATGTACAAAACTGTGCAGGCATTACAATAAATGATAAACAAGACAATAGGCACAGTAGAGGGCAGTAAGTTGGTGTCAGACCAGACTCTGGGTATTGAGGAGTCTGATGGCTTGGGGGAAGAAACTGTTACAAAGTCTGGTCGTGAGAGCCCGAATGCTTCGGTGCCTTTTCCCAGATAGCAGGAGGGTGAAGAGTTTGTATGAGGGGTGTGTGGGGTCCTTCATAATGCTGTTTACTTTGCAGATGAAGCATGTAGTGTGAATGTCCATAATGGTGGGAAAGAGACCTCGATGATCTTCCCAGCTCAGCACTCAACAATGAACACTCAGTACTATTCAACAAATCCTAAACCTAGGCCTCCGTACCTCCCTCTGAAATCGGATCCTTGACTTCCTGATCAGGAAATCACAGTCAGTGTGTGTTGGAAATAATGTGTCTCTTCTTCACTGACAATCAACACCGACATACCTCAGAGATGTGTGCTTACACACTCTTTCTACACCCATGACTGTGTTGCCAGGCACAGCTCAAACACCATCTATAAATCTAATGACACACTATTGTTGGCAGAATTGCAGATGGTGACAAGGATGCATCCAGGAGCAAGATAGATCAGCTGGTTAGTGGTGTTGCAACATTAACCTTGCAGTCAACATCAGTAAGATTAAGGAATTGATTGTAAACTTCAGGAAGAGGAAGTTGAGGGAGCACACATCAGTCCCCATCAAGGGAACAAAGTAGAAAGAGTGAGCAGTTTCAAGTTCCTGGGTGTCAACATCTCTGAAGACCTATCCTGTGTCCAACAAATTAATGCAATTATGAATAGGGCAGACCAGTAGCTATATGTCATTTGGAGTTTGAGAAGATTTGGTATGTCTAACAAAGACTAGTAAATTTCTACAGTGTGGAGAGCATTCTAACTGGTTGCATCATTGCCTGGTATGGAGGAAGCACTGCACAGCTTAAGACAAAGCTGCAGATGACTGCAAACAGCCCACTCCTTTATGGGCACTAGCCTCCCCAGCATCAACTTATACAGTATCTAAACACATATATGTTGGTACAAGCAAGAGAATATCTGCAGATGCTGAAAATCCAAGCAACACACACAAAATGCTGTAGGAACACCAGAGGGAGGTGATGGGCAGGCAAGGAGATAAGGTGAGAGAGAGAAAAGGGGATGGGGAATCGTGATGTGCAGGGTGGGGAGGTGCGCATTACTGGAAGTTCGAGAAGTCGATGTTCATACCAGCAGGTTGGAGGCTACCCAGAAACAATATAAAGTAGTGTTCCTCCAACCTGAGTGTGGTCTCATCACGACAGTAGAGGGGTCCATGAATTGACATCAGAATTGGAATGGGAAGTGCAATTAAAATGGGTGGCCACAGGGAGATCCTGCTTCTTCAAGCAGATGGACCGTAGGTGCTTGACGAAGCAATCTCCCAATCTACGTCGAGTCTATATACAGGAGACCACACTGGGAGCACCAAACATAGCATATGACCCGAACAGACTCACAGATGAATTGTCGCTGCACCTGGAAAGACTGTTTGGGGCCTGAATGGTAGTGAGGGAGGACGTGTAGGGGCAAGTGTAGCACTTGTTCCACTTGCAAGGATAAGTGCCAGGAGGGAAATCAGGGGGAGGGATGAATGGACAAGGAAGTTGCATAGGGAGCGATCCCTGTGGAAAGCAGAAAATGGGGGGATTTGGGAAAGAGTGAAAGATGTGCTTGGAAGTTGGATCCCGTTGAAAATGGCAGAAGTTGCGGAGAATTAAGTGCTGGACGAGGAAGCTCATGGGGTTATAGATGAAAACGAGGAACCCTATCCCTGGTAGGGTGGCATGAGGATGGGGTGAAAGCAGACGTGCGTAAAATGAAAGAGGGCAGTTGAGGGCAGTGTTGATGGTGGAGGAAGAGAAGTATCTTTCTTTGATAAAGAAGGACATCTCCTTTGTTCTGGAATGTAAAGCCTCTTCTGAAGATCAGATGTGGAAGAGACATAGGAATTGAGACAAGGAGAGGGAATTTTTACAAGTAACAGGGTGGGAAGAGGAATATTTCAAGTAACTGAGAGAGTCCATGGGTTTATAATAGATAGCAGGAGATCAGCTGTCTCCAGAGATAGAGACAGAGAGATTGAGAAAGGGGAGGGAGATGTCAGAAATGGTCCAGGAAAATTTGAGGGCAGGTGGAAGTTGGAGACAAAGTTGATGAAGTCAATGAGCTGTCTCTCTCATTTAGTATTTTATTATCTTACTTACAATTATACTTTTGTTTTTAGTGTTGTATGTATTGTTGGCGCACTATGGTCCAAAGGAATGTAGTTTTGTTTGGTTATATATGAGAAATAGAGAGAGAGATAGAGAGACAGAGAGGCAGACAGACAGAGAGAGAGATAGAGATATACTGTATAGTGAGAAGAATACGTATTGCAGTGTACCATACCACAAAACAACACATTCACCACATATGTCAGTGATATTAAACCTGTTTCTGATTTGAAAGACAATCTCAATTTATTTAAAATCAATAGGCATGGAAACTTACTATTTGTTAAACCATATAAAGGGGCATAAGAATTAATCTTGTGTAAAATTGGAGGTCACAGATGATCAGAAATGTACTGTTTTAAACTAGCCTGCCCATTATGAAAAGCTCCCAATGGCAACCACATCTGCACAGGGACAATACTCAGTAGAAGATTGCAAATTTGAGTTATCTCCCTCACCAGTTCAATGAGAGGTCTTGTCTAACTGAAGGGCAGCTGAAGCTGGAGCTAAGAAAAGCAATCTTATTTCCAAATCAGAAGTGAAAATATCCCTTCACTCATTATCTTCAACCATTACCACAAGACAGCAGGACAGAAAGAGAGAGAGAAAGTGCAGATCTGTCCTCTCTCTCAGAGGACCTGTCCTGGACCCATCATATATGTGCAATTATAAAGAAAGCACAACAGTACTTGCTTCTTCCTTAGAAGTCTATGAAGATCTGGCATGTCATCAAAAGCCTTAGCAAACTTCTATAGATATGTGGTGGAAAATGTATTGACTGGCTGCATCACAGCCAGGTATGGAAGCAGCAATGCCTTTGAGCAGAAACTCCTACAAAAGTTAGTCGATTCAACCCAGCACATCAAAGGTAAAGCCCTCCCAAACATTGAAACGTTGTGATAGAAAAACAGCATCTATCATCAAAGAGCCTCTCTACCAGGCCATGCTCTTTTCTCACTGCTGCCATCAGGTAAAAGGAACAAGAGCCTCAGGACTTGTACCAGCAGGTTCAAGAACAGTTGCTACCCCTCAATCATTAGACTCTTGAACAAGAGGGGACAACTACACATTCTATTTCAGGTGATCCCACAACCAATGTTCTCACTTTAAGGACTCTATCTTGTTATTCCAAGTTCTTGTTATTTATTTCTATTTATTTATATTTGCATTTGCGTAGTTTGTTTTCTTTTATACTCTTGTTCTTTCATTGATCCCGTTTACAGTTATTGTTCTATAGATTTGCTGAGTATGCCTGCAGGAAAGAGAATCTTTGGGTTGGATGTGGAGATATGTATGTACTCTGATAATAAATTTTACTTTGAACTTTGAAGATTGTCCACTGTGAAGGATGCAGTGAAACATCTTTCTCAAAGTATGAGTCAATACATATGATTAATATATTGTATGTAACTGTCATTCATGTTTGCTGCCCCTTAATATTTTAATCAGTCACTTTAAAAATCCTGCACAGAGTAGATCTGACATCTCATTTTTGTAGTGCAGAAATTGTTCAACAAGGGTTGCAGCATACAGCAAACTTCCCTTTGCCAAATTGATCACGTTGACCATGTACTATCCATATGCATGATTACTTGTTGTAATGAGCTAGACAATAATTTTCCTTTTCCTGACCGTAATCTTTACAGTAAAGTATTCACCTGCTTTGATCCTTGATTCTATGTCTCCAGCAGGTAGTACAATGTTCAAAACATGGGGAATGTTGATGTTGATGTTGATGAAAAATGAATAAATGAAACAACATCTTAAAATAAATACACCATTTGGTGGCAGTGGAAGTAAATTGACACTGAAATAATGACTGACAAGCAACCAATGTGCAAACAATAAACTGTGTAAATAGAAAAAAAGCATCTGACACAGTCTGACAAAAAGATCAATATGTGTGTCGGGGGAAGGGGGAAGAGGGTTAGATTGATCTCTAAATTGGTTAAAACATTTCTTGCCACCAGCCCACTTTCATCCAGAACACTTAATGCAAACTTTTGATCATCAAGGACTTCTCATGACCAGTAAGTGAGAAAAAAATATATTTGCAAATGTTCTTTTACTGAGTGAAAAATTATGCTTGAAGCATACAGGTAAGTTAGTGAGATTGAAATACTGTAATTAAACATCATTTTTGTTTGATTTCCAATTAAAATAAAGGATTCTTATTAGAATTAGAACACAAGTGCATATAATTAGATTTCTTTTGCTGAACTGCAGTTACAATTGCAACATTAAGGACTCACTTAGACCTTGACTATGGAAGCTTAACAATCCTTGAGATTGTCAATGTGTTTTAGAGTAAGTCTACATAGTAAGTAATTAATTTCATTCTAATTTAAGTGGTTTCCCTTCATCTGTTTGAGAAAACTGCAAATAATACAATCTATATTAGAATACCAAAACCTGGACAACAGTTCCTGCATTAAACAATGCAACCACTCTAAAGCATGTGTGAAACCTTTGGGAGTGATGACAGAGGATTCTATGATTCTGCTGTCTTTACAACCATAAAAATCACAATCTGCAAAATATTAATGTGAGTGATGAGGACAGTATTAGGTTTTATAAACTTTGCTGGCATCGAACAATAGTGACCTGCTCAAAAATTGAGTCAGCAGAGTTATAGATTATCTAATTTTGGAGGGCTTGGTTCATTGCTTGGCAGTTAATCAACAGCAAACATATGAACAAAAATGACTTTAAGTTTTGAATACTATTTGCAATTTTGTTTGATTATTTACACACAAGAGGGATGAACCCAATAAAAAAGTGACATTTAACACGTTCCTGAGCAAGAGAAAAGAAATCCTGTACTTGAAATCCAATATTGAAAAATGAGTCCTTTGTTGTCCTCAAGAGTGTGAACTTAAACAAGATGGCTCATGATAAATACACTCATAAACTCTATAATGCTGTTTTAAACAACTATCAGATTGGTTATTTATATTCACTGAAAGCAACCTTTTCAGGCAAGGCTCAGTAAGTCTGAGACAAAGCAGCTGGGGATTTCCAGAGTTACAAATGACAATCTTCTAGAATATGCTTCACTGGAAATTATCACGGTATGTAAATATTTTCAAGAACAATTTCTACTGGATGAACAGAATTAGAACAATCTTCTTTCTAAAATTACACATACCCTTTGTTCTAAAATTCTTCATGGACCCTTGATTAAAACT
The DNA here is from genome assembly GCF_048418815.1 of Hemitrygon akajei. NCBI lineage: Eukaryota > Metazoa > Chordata > Chondrichthyes > Myliobatiformes > Dasyatidae > Hemitrygon > Hemitrygon akajei. The sequence goes on from NC_133128.1 coordinate 160,508,007, forward strand.
GAACAAGTTCTCCACTATCAATTAATTGACCATAATAGAATGTGCCAACTTTGATAGGCAGCATGAAAATAGTCTCAAGACAACTTCTGACTCTATTTCTTTTCATTACTAATGGTGAATTAATGTGTTTATCAAATGAAAAATGTTAGTGCTGGCCTGTAATGTTGGCTGAATACAGATTAGATTCAGCGTGGGAGTTCAAATGCTCTTTGCTACATTTAAACATCTTAACCCTTTAGTCAGAAAAATCTTTTAAATAGACATCTGCCACTCAGAAATATTCAGTAACAAGCTGGCCTGGAAGAATCATCGAGGTACAATCTGGAAAAGGTCTATGATACAGCACTGAGATTCTGTGTCTAACACCCTAATTATAAGAACATAAGAATTAGGAGCAAGAGTAGGCCATTTGGCCCATCGAGCCTGCTACACCATTCAACAAAGACATGGCTGACATAGACGTGGACTCAGCTTCCACTTCCCACCTTTTCCCCATGAAATTAGCCCTGAAATATCCTGCTATGCAAGAATCGATCTATGTTTTATATATACTTAATGAGATATTCTCTACTGCTTTCCTGGACAGAGAACGCCAAACTCACTACTCTCTGGGAAAAGCAATTCTTTCTCATCTCAGTCTTAAATCTACTGCTCTGAATCTTGTATGTCCCCTAGTTCTGGTCTCTTCTACTAGTGGAAACAACTTACCCGCTGATGTGTTATCTATCCTTTTCATAATTTTATATGTTTATATAAGATGCCCTCTCACTTATTGTGGACCTCAAGCAGGGAAAGTCAGAAGGACATACAAAAGAAGTTTCTAGGACTCAGTGTCTCAGGGCCCGACACATTGACATAGTCACAAAAACACATGCTAGCGCTCTACTTTGTTAGGAGCTGGGGGAAATTTGTTATGTCCATAAAGCCATAAGATATAGGAGCATAATTAGACTATTCAGCCCATTGAATCTGCTCCACCATTCCACCATGGCTGATTCAACTCCTTTCAGCCCACTCTCATGCCTTTTCCCCATAACCTCTGATGCCCTTACTAATCAAGAACCTATCAGCTTCTGCTTTAAGTATACCCATAGCTGTGTGCAGCAATGAAAACTACAGATTCATTCGCTGGGTAAAAACCCCCTCACCTCTGTTCTAAAGGGATATCCTCTTATTCTGAGACTGTGCCCTACGGTCCTAGATTCCCCCACAATAGCAAATATTCTCTCCACGTCCACCCTGCCTAGGCCTTACAATAATTCAATAGGATTCAATGATATCCCCCATCATTCTTCTAAACTCCAGAAAGTACAGGCCCAGAGCCATCAAAAGCTCCTCTTATGTTAACCATTTCATTCCTAGAATAATTCTTATGAACCTCCTCTCCATTTCTTTGTCTCCAATTAATACTTCTCCAATGTTATTTTCCAGTAGTGATATCCACTGTCACCTCTCTTTCACTCGTTATATATTTGAAAAATAATTGAGGTATCTTCTTCTATATTATAGGCTAGATTAATTTCAGATATCCTTGTTTTCTCAGTATTGCATTTTTAATTGCCTTCTTTTTGTTTTGAAAAGCTTCCAATCCTCTAGCTTCCTTTTGATTATTACTCCATTATATGCCTTCTATTTTGCTTTAATGCTGACATTGACTTCCCTTTCAGATATGGCTGCATCATTCTGCCTTTAGCATACTTCTTCTTCTTTGTGATATATCTATCCTGCACCTTCCTAGAAGCTCCAGTCATTTCTGCTCTGCCATCATCCCTGCTGGTGTTCCCTTCCAATCAACTCTGGCCAGCTCTGCTCTCTTGCCTCTGTAATTCCCTTTGCTCCATTGTAATATTGATATATTTGATTTCACCTCCTATACTGCAGGGTGAATTCTATCATATTATGATCACTGGCTCCTAAGGGTTCATTTTCCTTAAGTTCACTAATCAAACCTGATTCATTACACAATACCCAATCCAGAATTGTCTTATCCCTGGTGCACTGAACCACAAGCTTCTCTGAAAATCCATTTTGTCGACATTCTATAAATTCCTTCTCTTGGGATCCATCACCAAATTTATTTTCCCAATCTATCAGTATATTGATATCCCCTGTGACTATTGTAACATTGCCCTTTTTATATGACTTATTTTATCTCCCTTTGTAATTTGTACCCCACATCCTGGCTACTGTTCGGAGGCCTGTATATAACTCCCATGAGGGTCTTTTAAATCTTGAAGGTTCTTAACCCTAACCACAAGGATTCTACATCTTCCAATCCTATGTCAACTCTTTATAAGGATTTGATTTCATTTTTTACCAACAGAGCCACCCCACCTGCCTACCTGCAACTCCTTTCATCCTTGGATGTTATACTCCCACTTCTTCTTTCAGCCTCCACAATATCATACGTACAAATTTCTAACTGCACTACAAGATCATCCATCTTAATCCATATACTGCATGCATTCAAATATAGCACCTTCAATCCTGTATTCATCACCCTATTAAATTTTGGCTCCATGCTACTGCAAGTTAAATTTTTATCCCTTTCTAAACTTTTTATCTTTTTATTTATTTGGGAGACTTTTGTAATTTCTTCTGCACTCGCCTTCCCTTTTACTTAATCCTCATTTTCCCAATCTGTTAAACCCAATATTTAGTTTAAAGACACAAACCAACCTGTCTCTCTGAGTGCAGTTTTGCTGTATCACCTGCCTATCATTCATTACAGTCTCATTACACACTGTATCTACTTAGATACCAGAGACTAATCCTCTGCCCTATCCACTTGCAAAATCAGTTTAAATCCTCCCTAACAGGTCTAGCAAACTTACCCACAAGGATTTTGGTCCCCCTCAAGTTCAGGTGTGATCATCCTATTTTTTTCTGAATTCCAGGGAATATTCTTCCAGGCAACCTAATCTTTCCTCAAAGACTAACTCCTTCAACTTTGGAAGCAAACTGGTGAACTTCCTCTTCATTTTCTTTAAAGCTAGTGTTTCCTTCCTTCTATACCATAGAAGTCTTTGCCTTTGTAAAAATTTTAATGATGTAATGCAGTCCAATAATTGCATGTGATGAAAGGAATGTAATGGAAGTACAGAGATCAGAACTGCATGCCGAACTTCAGGTGCAGCCTCACCAGCACCCTGCACAGTTGCAAGATAACCTCCCTGGTCTTAAATTCAATCCCTCTAGCAATGAAAGCCAACATTATATTTGTCTTCTTGGTAACCTGTTGCACCTACTAACCACCTTTTATCATTTACACACAAGCATTCCCATGCACCTCTGCACAAGAGCATACTTCATCATTTAAATAATAATCTAATCTTTTACTTTTTCCTTCCAAAGTAGATAAACATGCATTCGGCAACATTGTACTCCACCTGCTGAACCCTTGTCCAATCTGTCTATGTTACTCTGCAGACTCTCTGCATCCGATACACAATTTGCTTTTCCAGCAAACTTAGATATGCTACCCTCGGTCCCCACTTCCAAATTGTTAATATACAATATATTGTGGACAGATCCAAGCATATCATTAACCCCTCGAGCCACTTCTGCATTACTCAGTAATACTTACCCCTTTTCATCTTATAACAATTTAATTATCTACAGTAACGTCCCTTTATTAATTGCTTGCATAATTGTTCTTTGTTTTTGTTTAAAGTTTTCCTAATCTTCCAGAGCCTTGCTACTGTTGGTGACTTTTTATGGTGTTAGTAATCATTCTTTCCTTCCATCACATGCAATTATTGGACTGCATTACATCATTAATATTTTTACAAAGGCAAAGACTTCTATGGTATAGAAGGAAAAGAGCAATAGGTGCACTGAAAAATCCCTACCTGAAAGCTCCAATTCAAGTCCTATATCATCCTAAACTGGAAATGTATCCCCACTCCTTCATTGCCACTTGGTCAAAATTTTGGAACTCCCCATCCCATTGGATTGAGGGAAGATTTCCATTAAAGGCAGAGGCTCTACCCCACCATCTCAGAGCAAATATCAACAGACATTGAATGCTGACAATGCTGAAGGACCTTCTAGCAGATGTCTGACAATATTAGTTAACGTTTCCCATTAAGATTTCCATAAAGAGCTTGTCATAGACTTCAAAAACTGGGTAAGTGCACATACTCCTGTCAAGACAAGCTTTTCACTGTATCTTGGTACATGTTAAAATAGTAAACCAATACCAATACCAGGATGAGATGGGATTGCTTTGACATTCTTGGTTCTGTTGCAGATGTTTATAAAGTTGCACTGAAGAACTTTTTGTGTTGGCAAGATTCTTGCAACTACGGGTGTGGTTTCTGCACTGGGGTTATACAGGAATGTTATGGCAGAGAAATAAAGATGTAATTTGTAGATGTTATAAAAATTATATCTGTAGTAATAAAGGAAGAAAGTTGTGGACTGCTGAAATGGATTGGTCGGGTGAGTAGGATGGTACCAGATAAAACTGAGCTGGAAGAAGGAAGAAATGATGCTTTTAGAAGTACTAAGTAATGGTGGAATATGGAGAAGTGCTTAAGAGAAGAAGAGTGTAGAATTGCACATTTACAGTTCTCCAAAAGTAGTAGGAATGATGAATTAATATGCAGACAGACAAGATATTTTCCTTTTTTAGCTGAAGCATAGAATTCAAGAGCAGGGAGGCCATACTCAGACTGCATTAAACAGCATGGCTGAACAAATGCTTTCACTGTGATCACAAAATTACAAGATGAGTGTAATATCAAGTTGATTAGTATAGAGGAGATTCACAAGGACTTTGTGAACTTGGAGAATATTTCTCCACTGGAAAGAGTGGCATAGATATGTCTGAAACAGTGGAGACTGAGGGGTGATATATTCAAGCAGTATAAAACTGCGAAGCCATGATGTGCTGAAACTCAAAAAAGGGATCTATTTCTCTCAGCATGTAAATCAATAACTAGACAGCATAAATGTTTGCAATTGATTGGATTAGAGAGATTGTAAGATTTTTATTCCCACCAGAATCTAGTAGAGTTTTCCAGTTCTCTGCCTGAAAGCATGGTGGAGACAGAAACGCTCATCATTTTCTGCTTGGATGAGCATTTTATTAATCTTTCATTCAATTATAACGCAATTTCACAGTGCATCCTGCAGATAGAACCATGCTGAGTTATCCGCCAACCCATGGTTCCATTGGAATAATTGCCTATAGGCTGGTTGGTCCATTGAGCATTTAAGAAACTTCACATTACTGAGTGTATCTCAATTATGTCAAGTTTCTTAAATACGCAGTGGATTTGCATTCATCTAGATAAGTACAAAGTAGTTCATCCTTTTCCTGACCTATTCTTAGCAGGCAGCAGAGATGACTTAGTAGTCAGGATATGAACTACTTCGAATAGCAGTTGTAAGAAGGCTGAACAACTGAATCATGGCATGATGGCTTAGGGAGCTATTTGGTTGTGTGGGGTGGGTGTTTGGAGGGGTGTCAAGAAGAGCAATGTAGTTGTAACTGGGGATAGTATAGTCAGGAAAATAGACACAATTCTTTTTTGCAAGGATCTCGAGTCCCAAAGCCTGCCTAGTACCGAGTGCCAGGATATCTCATTTAAGTTGCAGAGAAATTTGGAGTGGGAGGGGTAAGATTCAGTTGTCATTGTCCATTTGGGTTCCAATGATATAGGAAGACAAGGAAAGAGGTTCTATTGAATTGACATTACTTCTGACATCCTTCACATACATGAGGATTAAAGATCTTTATGCTACGTCTAAATGTGCAATGTGCAATTATAGTAATTTATAATAAATAGAACAGTCAATGTAATATAGAGTACACTCAAATCAGCATGAGTTAATCAGTCTGATGGCCTGGTGGAAGAAGCTGTCCCGGAGTCTGTTGGTCCTGGCTTTTATGCTGCAGTACCGTCTCCCAGATGGTAGCAGCTGGAATAGATTGTGGCTGGGGTGACTTGGGTGTCCAATGATCCTACGGGCCCTTTTTACACACATATCCTTGTAAATGTCCTGATTCATGGGAAGTTCACAACTACAGATGTGCTGGGCCGTCTGCACCACTCCCTGCGTTTAAGGGAGGTACAGTTCCCATACCAGGCAGTAGGGTGCCTTTGTTGGTATATTAAATTAAATTAGATCCTGAAAAAGAAGTATCATAGGATCAGAAGATGCAGAATCCTTGTGTTACAGCTGAGAAACTGCTCTGGTAAAATAAACCCTGAAACCCTGTTGCGTCTTATAATACAGGCTATGGGATACAAATTACAATGGGAGGCAGAAAAGGCATGCAAAAAGAGCAATGTTCTAACGGGGGATTTCAATATGCAAGAAGATTGAGAAAATCAGGTTGGTGCTAGATCCCAAAAAAATGGATTTGTGGAATGCTTATAAGATGCCTTTTTGTAGCTTTTTGCGGTCAAGGGAAAGGCAATTCTGGATTGGCTGTTGTGTAATGAAACAGATTTGATTCGGGAGCTTCAGGTAAAGGAATCCTTAGGAGACAGTGTTCAAACAATGGAGTAAAATGTATTATCTAGTTAATAATTCATCTATCTGTGCACGCCATTCCTTAAATCAGTTTAAGATAGTAACAGGGCCCATATGTCCAAAGATAAATTGGCACATATTTTTCCTAATATAAGCCCTATTTTTGACAGATGTAACATAGAGGTGGCTACTCTAACTCATGTTTTGGTCCTATGAAAGCTTAAATAATTTTTGAAGGGATGTGTTTAGAATTCTGTCCAAAGTTATAGATGTGGATGTTCAACCCAATTCACTTACGGCAATTTTTGGGATTATTCCAGATGTACAATGTACTGTGTATGTATCAAAATGGCTTATTTGGTTTGCTAGTGTAGGGATGCTTTTATGTCTGATAAGTGTTTTCTCTCGCAGTTGTTTAGCTTTAGACTTGCTGACATGGGGATTGTATTCATTTTTTAACCAATGGGGAATGTTATTTTGTCTTGTGGGGCTGGGAGCTTGGGGGTTTCGCAGTCTTTTCAGGGGAGGTGGGAAGGAGACGCCGAGGAAGGTGGACGTGCGCTGCACTTCTCGGTTGACCACCAGGGGTGGTCCCAGGTGCGAGGACGTGGAGTTCGGAGGAAAGTGACGAGGGGTTGAATGGTTCGATGGTTGAGCTCCAACGATGTGCATTAAACTGACTGAACTTTGATAAGTTGGCACCTTTTACTTTATTTTCTTTTCCTTCATATATACTGTATTGCATAGTACTCTTTTAGTTTTAGTAAAATCTTTAAAGTGTATTCCATAACAGTATCTGGTGTGAGTTTGATATGGTGTGTGTACGTGCGGCATAAACTTGATTCTCACAGCACCAGTGTGTACGGGAGGTGGGGTTGGTGAGTGGCTGGATCTCCTTTTCCCCTAGACATATACCAGCCTGTTGGGTAAATGTTACACAGAGGAAGTAGGTAGAGTATCTGCTTCTGCTCAACATGTGATAGCTTTTTCAACTTTACTGGCTAGGAGAGCTATCTTGTTATACTGGAAAGATTCTAATCCGCCTACTCTTTTTATTGGCTCTCCTCCATTATGTCATGTCTAAGCTTGGAGAAAATTAGAAGCTGGACGCTTGATACATCTTTTAATTTTGAGCAAGTCTGGAGACCCTTTATTCAATATTTTCATATGATTTAATAATGTATTTATTTATTTTTCTTTATTCTCTTTAAGGAAAATACTTATCCATGAACGTTCAGAGGTGACTGGAAGGATGTTTTCACTTTTTCTTTTTCTTCTAATTTTATCATCAAATGGACTGCCCAATCTTTCTTTTCTTTTTTTTCCCTTTTTTTTCTTCTATTTAGTTTAGTGGGGTTTTTTTTCTTTTTATTAAATAAAATTTTCCAATCTTTTTTTTACGATTTGTTAAGAGGAGTTGTGGTTTCTTGATTATATTGTATATATAATAGTGTAACATTATACCTATCTGATTTTGACAATATATACTTTTCTTTATTGCTGTTTATACATCTTTTGTATTATCTGTTTGCGAAACTATTCCTCTGATTTATATATTTATTGGAAATCAATAAAAAGATTGAAAAATGAAATGAGACACTGTTCCTAATATGATAGCATTCACATTGCAGTTTTAGAGTGTGAAACTAAAGTCATTTGTATCGAGATTACAGTTGAGTAAAGGTAACTGCAGAGGCATGAGAGAGGAGCTGGCTCAAATTGATTGGAAGGGGTGCTAGCAAAGATGATGGCAGGACAGTAATGGCTGGGATTTCTAGGAGCAATCTAAAAGATGCAGAATCAGTTCATCCCAAAGAAGTAGCAGCATTCTAAAGAGAGAATGAAACTATGGCTGGCAAGGGAAGTCAAAAATAGCATAAAAGCAAAACATAGGAAGTACAAGATAGCAAAAATTAGTGGGAAGCTATCAGTTTGGGAAGCTTATAAAAACCAAAAGAAGTTAACTAAAAAAGCAATAAGATGAAACATGAAGATAATATAGATAGATAGATAGATAGATAGATAGATAGATAGATAGATAGATAGATAGATAGATAGATAGATAGATAGATAGATAGATAGATAGATAGATAGATACTTTATTCATCCCCATGGGGAAATTCAACATTTTTTCTAATGTCCCATACACTTGTTGTAGCAAAAACTCATTACATACAATACTTAACTCAGTAATAATATGATATGCATCTAAATCACTAACTCAAAAAGCATTAATAATAGCTTTAAAAAAGTTCTTAAGTCCTGGCAGTTGAATTGTAAAGCCTAATGGCATTGGGGAGTATTGATCTCTTCATCCTGTCTGAGGAGCATTGCATCGACAGTAACCTGTCACTGAAACTGCTTCTCTGTCTCTGGATGGTCAATAATATACATAAAATAGGATACAAAAAGTTTTTTCCCCAGATATGCAAAGAGTAAAAGAGGCACGGCAGTGGATATGGGACCACTGAAAAATGATGCTGGAGAGGCAGCAATGGGAACAAAGAAATAGTGGATGAACTGTATCGGTATTTGATGTCATTCTTCACAGTGGGAGGTATTATGCCAGTGTCAGAGGGCAGAAGTGTGTGTAGTTGCTTTTACCAAGAAGAAGGTGCTTGGGAAGCTGAAATGTCTGAAGATAGATGAGTCACCAGGAGCAGATAGATGACACCCTAGTGTTCTGAAAATGATAGGTGTGGGGATTGTATAGATGCTGGAATGGTTCCAGAGCACTGTAATATCATAAATGTCAGTCCATACCTTAAGATAGTGAGAGAGGCAAAAGACAGGGAACTATAGGACAGATAGCCCAATTTCAGTGGTTGGCAAGATGCTGGAATCCTTTAGTAAGGATGAAGTTTTAGGGTACTTCGCTAAAGTTGACAATGTTTCCTGAAAGGCAAAATCTTGCTAGACAAAGCTGTTGGAATTCTTTGAGGAAATAAAATACAGGATAGACAAAAGGAAGTCAATTGATGTTGTCTACTTGGATTTTCAGAAGGCCTTTGACAAGGAGCCCCATATAAGGCTGCTAAGCAAGATAAGGGCCCTGCTATTACAGGAGAGATACTAGCATGGACAGAAGATTGGCTGACTGGCAGAAGGAAAGAGTAGAGATTAAAGGGGCGGCTTCTCTGCTGGTCACTTATGGTGTTCCACGGGAGTTGATGTTGGGTCCGATTCTTTTCATGGTTTATATTAACAATTTGGATGATGAAATAGGAGGCTTTGTTCCCAAGTTATGGAAAATAGAGGGGTAGGTAGTCCTGAGGAAGCAGAAGTACTTGGACAGATTAGGAGAATAGGGAAGGGCACGGTCATGCATTTTTTTTTAGAAGGAATAAGAGTGTAGACCACTTTCTAAATGGGGAACAAATTCAGAACTCAGAGGTGCAAAGGGACTTAGGGGTCCTAGGCAGGATTCAACTTGTAGGTTCAGTTGGTAGACAGGAAGCAAATACAATGTTAATGTTAATTTCAAGATGAGTAGAATATAAAAGCAAGGATGTAATTCTGGGGCTTTATAAGGCATTGGTCAGACCACATTTGCAGTATTGTGAGTAGTTTTGGGCTCCATATCTAAGACAGAATGTACAGGCAGTAGAGAGGGTCCAGAGGTGATATATGGGAATGATTTCAGGAATGAATGGGTCATATATGACTAGTGCTTGATGGCTCTGGGTCTGTACTTACTGGTGTTAAAAGAATGAATTGTGGATCTCATTAAAACCAACTGAATATGGAAAGATCTATATATAGTGGATATGGAAAGGATGATTCTGATAGTGGGAAATTCTTGGACTAGAGGGCACAACCACGGAATATAAGGAAGCCCCTTTAGATGAGGAGGAATTTCTTTAGCCAGATGGGTGGCACATCTGTGGAATTCATTGCCGCAATCATTAAGTGTGGGCTGGTAGTTTTTTGTTTAGTAAAGACGTCAAGGGTTATGGGGAGAAGGCAGGAGTGGGAAAATACATCAGCTATTATCCAATAATGGAACAGACTCAATGGCTAAATGGTCTAATCAGGCTTCTGTGTCGTATTGAATAGATAGCCTTATTCCTCCTATAGTTAGTAATGGTATTTATGTAACTATTACTGAGAGGTAGTAGGTGTTGTGTTTCTCCCTTTTATGATAAATGATAAGATTGTAAAGATTTTTATTTAATCACAATAAGCTACATGTGAAGTCACTAATACTAATAATCTCCATTGTAAATAAATTGTTTATTTAAAATACTCTACATCTAGTATTTTACTAATAGTAAATGAAGAATAATTTCGGTATTAGCTAATGTAATGGCAAGGAAATTTAGTTGGGTAGAACTACACGATTGAATTAAAGCTTTAAATTGCTCACAAAACACTGCTGGGTTCATACATTGCACAAGAATGGAAATCTTAAATATTTTATAGGGTATTAGTGAGACATATTGGAGATTTTTGGAAAAATTTGGCCAATTTATATAAGAAAGATGTACTTAAATTCATTTTCATGGATTATGTGCTTTACACAGACTGGGACTGTAACTTTTATTTTTTTAAGTTTAGTAAAAAGAGTGAAGACCATCTTAAATTCTTAACAGCCTGACAGGCTAAATACAAAGAAGATGATTCCCCCAGCTGAGAAGTTTAACCAAGAGGACACAGCCTGAGAGTAAGAAATGAGAAATTTAGAATTACCATGAGCATACATTTCTTCACTTAAGAATTAATGAACCTATGAAAATAAGAGAATTAAGGGTTATGGGGATGGTGCTGGAAAATGATGCCATGGCAGATAGGCCATGAACCTCTAATTGTTAGCACAAGCTCTAATTCTATTGTGTTCTTTTTGTCATATGCAGTATATTCCATAGCATTCAATATAGATTTTAAGCAGAAGTTCTATACATCTGATGCACAAATCTAATAAAGCAGAGGGTGATATCTTCCTTATAATATCAGCACAAGTAATATTGGGGAAAATGTCCAGTCTCACATCAGAACAGCAGAGGCAAGTCCTGATCCATATTGTTTAATGGGGCTATCAAAGGCTTTCAGGTGTGTTGGGGATTCATTTGGAGACAAACTTGTTAGATTCCATCATAGAACTTCAGAGCAGTAGGAACTTAGGGAGTTGAAACAAAAGATGGTTGATGCTGAAAATCTGAAAATCTGAAAATCGGAAAATGCTTGGAACCTGCAGCAGATCAGGCAGCGTTTGAGAGAGACAGATCAAGCCAATGTTTTGGGTTCATCTTTCATCAGACATTTCTGAACTGCCCCAGATGCTGCAGTAAGTCTGCAATCTGGTTACAGTTCTTGTTGCTATCACTCTGTTACTGATTATCTTAGCACAAACTGTGAAAATCAGAATAAATCAAATCACATGGCAAGTATTTAAAACAGCCACTCAACACTAAGAGCTCAACCATAATCTAAAGAACTCAATTGCTCACAAATTAACCCATGCTCATCCAATTTCTATTTTTGCTTGTCTTACTATTCATGCAATACTCCCTGAGGAATTTGAAGCCAGGATGGTAGATGGCTGTTTTGCTTGAGTAGAAGAAGCTTCAGCTAGTGGTGAAGGATTAGCTTAGCTTTACTGTGCGCCATTTTTTCATTAGCACTATGAGTGAGACCTTCTGTCCCATCAAATGCAAAGACATTACAGAGAGGCAGTTGTGGGAGTTTTAATGCTATACATGTCTACTCTTGTTGGACTAATAGATATACTTCAGGGTCATTGGCCAGTAGCTAGGGGAGATAAATACAAACAATTAAGTGTAAAAAATCATTAATCATTAATTACAAAGATACATTGGTCTCCTAGCAGTGGTCCAATTTGCTAAATAAATTGGTCCACTAGCAGTGACTAGTGGGGTACCGCAAGGCTCAGTGCTGGGACCCCAGTTGTTTACAATATATATTAATGATTTAGACGAGGGAATTAAATGCAGCATCTCCAAGTTTGCGGATGACACAAAGCTGGGCAGCGGGGTGTTAGCTGTGAGGAGGATGCTAAGAGGATGCAGGGTGACTTGGATAGGTTAGGTGAGTGGGCAAATTCATGGCAGAATTCATGGGTGTCATTGTACACCAGTCATTGAATGTGGGCATGCAGGTACAGCAGGCGGTGAAAAAGGCAAATGGTATGATGGCATTCATAGCTAAAGGATTTGAGTACAGGAGAAGGAAGGTTCTACTGCAGTTGTTCAAGGCCTTGGTGAGACCACACCTAGAGTATTGTGTGCATTTTTGGTCCCCTAATCTGAGGAAAGACATTCTTGCCATAGAGGGAGTACAAAGAAGGTTCAGCAGATTGATTCCTGGGATGGCAGGACTTTCATATGAAGAAAGACTGGATCGACTAGGCTTATACTCACTGGAATTTAGAAAATTGAGGGGGGATCTTATTGAAACATATAAAATTCTAAAGGAATTGGACAGGCTAAATGCAGGAAGATTGTTCCCAATGTTGGGGAAGTCCAGAACGAGGGGTCACAGTTTAAGGATAAAGGGGAAGCCTTTTAGGACCAAGATGAGGAAAAACTTGTTCACACAGAGAGTGGTGAATCTGTGGAATTCTCTGCCACAGGAAACAGTTGAGGCCGGTTCATTGGCTATATTTAAGAGGAAGTTAGATATGGGCCTAATGGCTAAAGGGATCAGGGGGTATGGAGAGAAAGCAGGTACAGGGTTCTGAGTTGGATGATCAGCTATGATCATACTGAATGTCGGTGCAGGCTCAAAGGGCCGAATGGCCTACTCCTGCACCTATTTTCTATGTTTCTATGTTTCCTTAATGGAAACTATGAATCTGATGGACTGCGTTTAAAACCCATCAAATTCTCTGATGTTCTCAGGGAAGAAACTCTATTTTCATTATTTGAACATATAATTTTCATTATATGCAACTCCAGACAGACCATAGCAATCTATGATGGACAATAAAAGCTGACATGACTAGCAGTGTCCACATCCCATTAATGAATAAAAGAGATGTCAGCTGGTCTAGAAATCTAAAGGTGGTCAGATTGCAGGAGTGCTGTGTGGCATCTGACTACATTTCCCTGAGATCCAGGAGCTCTGCCATCAGATAATACTCAGCAGTTTGTCAATTATTATTACTATAGAACTGACTGAAGCATGGGATTCAGCAATGGCATCTCACACAGTCCAGCCACGGTCTCAGAATCTTTGTCTATTCACTGTCTCATCATAGTTCATATTTTATACTTCTAATGATTGAAAATGAGGACATTTGGCTCATCTGGTGTATTTCAGCTCCTTGGGGAAAGATTCCCTGCATCCTAATGTTACCGTTCTTATCCTCTCTCAAACACCTTTCGATCACTTTTGCTGTCAGCCTAGACTAAGGGGTGACTTAACCACTGCCACATCATTGGGACATGGGAGAAATTTGCAACACCTAACAGAAACTCATAAATTGATAAATGTGCAAACTGTGCAACCACAGCACATGAGATCAAAGTCAAGAGAGACTGCAGACGCTGGAAAACCAGAGCAACACACACAAAATGATGAAGGAACTTAACACATCAGACAGCATTCATGGAAAAAAAACATAGTCGAAGTTTTGGGCCAAAGTCTAAGTAAATTTATAATGTATAGGTATATATATGTCACCATATATATGTTGAGAGTCATTTTCTTGAAGACATTTAAAGGAAGATAAAGAAATACAATTGCACTTATGAAAGCTATACATAAACAATGTCTGATAAACAACTAATGTGCAAAAGACAAATTGTGCAAATAAAACATAAATAAATAATACTGAGAACATGAGTTGTAGAGTCCCTGAAAGTGATTCTGTATGTTGTGGGATCAGTGCAGAGTTGAGGTAATTCAAGTTATCCAGGACCTTGATGGTTGTAGGGTAATAACTGTTCCTGAACCTGGTGGTGTGGAACCTATGGCTCCTGTACCTCCTGCCTGGTGGTAGTGCCAAGAAGAGTATATGGCCTGGATGAAGTCAGTCCTTGGCGATGGATGATGCACTCCTTTTTCATATGCTCAATTGTCGGGAGGGCTCTTCCTGTGATGCACTGGGCCGTATCCACCACTTTTTGACAATTTTTCCATCAGGTTGAAAACTGGGGCTATGAGCCAGCCACAATAACTGTTGTATTACCATACTGGATGACCTACAGGACCAGAAATAGTGTGCAGTCTCACATTGATGAGAGCTGCAGGGAATGGGTAATCTCTGACCAGTTTATCACAGGCTCATCTCTTCTTCCAGCTAATTCATCTTCAAGATTCAGTTCATCAGATTGGCTAAGAATATTATCAAGAACGCCTGCCTTCCTGTCCTTTTCTTTTCACTCTTGTAAGTTCTACAGGAATCCTAGATGACCAGATGCAGGAGCAGCTTCTTCCTCACTCTACCTCGTCCGTTATTGTCCCTTAAGCATTTCTTTTTGCACTGCGACTGTCTGCTGCGTAAGCTTCATGTATGCAAGAGATGTTGCTTAAGAATCCCAGCATCTAGAGAATCTTGTGTCTAGGAATTTCTTTGTATCTTGATGTATATAACAATAAATGAGAAAGTAAATGAGAAAGAAACTACTCTTTCCCACTGGTCCGGCTGCTGTTATCTCATGTCTGGCAGCTTGCTTGTGATGATCCTGTGACGAAATGACTAAAATCAACAAGGACCTGCTGGTGGATGTGACAGAAAGGTCCAGTAATATCTTGTGTGTAGGAAATAAGAAAGGCATCAAGTCATTGTTGTAACAAGAGGAAGGAGAAGTTGAAAGGATCTCTTTTGAACTATCTGCATGGAAAAGACTGCATCTTGAAGGAGCATTGAAAGTTAATGGATCAGGAATTGGACAGAAAATCAGCAGAAACACTGACACTCAAAGAATCAAACCAACAATTGGTCATCAATTCCTCTTTTAGTTGACTGTGCTATGGGGAACAATAGTTCTCCCTTTAGTTTGATGTTACAGTCTGAAGATACAAGGAACCTTACTGTGGAGGAGAGAGAAAGAATAATGATGTGTACATTGAACAGATGTGATATGCCTGCTGTGGTTGAATAGTCGGGTATAGGGTGCGAGATGGGTTTGAGGGTGCTGAACATGTGAGATCTCTCTGTTATCCACATTTTTGATAGGGATCTCAAGGTGAATTTCAGTGAAATGGAATTTTCACTCCTGTGACTATGCTACATTTATTGTGTCAGAGCCCAAGTTACTCAATAATCCCATTTAAAGAGTTCTGTCTCCTGACATGAATTAAACAACAATCCTAAAAGTTTTAATAGAACAAAGGAACAGATTTAGAACTAAGCAAACAGCCACCAGATCTGGCAAAGGAATACTGCAAGAGACAGACCCAAGACCTAATCAATATTTATGATGCAATATTCATGACACATATAGAAAGAAGAGAAATATTTTGTGGGAAATGGTAGACAGATAAATGGGAGAAGGTCAATTGACTTCTCGTGTCTATTCCCTGATTCAATTGGATTATCGCTTTTCTTTTACCCGCAAGAACCCAATACTCCTTCATCTCTATTGATCTCAATTTTAAATATACTCATTGATTGAACCTTTACAACCTTCTTGGGCAGGGAATGATGCAGTTTCCTCTGTGAAGAAACACCTGCTTTTGACAGTCCGGAATAGCTGACTCTTCACTTTCAGACAACTACCCCTGATTCTAGGCAATCCAGTTAGAGAAACATCATCCCTATATTTTCTCTCTTCCATCACTCGTGAATTTCTTACTTTTCCTAGAGATCACCTCTTACTGTTCCAAAGAGTGTAACCCCATTCCCTCTTCATATGACAAACCCATCATCCCAGGAAACTATTCAGTGAACTTTTGCTGTGCTCCCTAAATCATGAGCATTTCCTTCCTTAGATAGGAAGAATATACCTGTAATATAATTCTAGGTGCAATATTAGTGACCTGTGTATGAATAGTGCAATATCTCCCTAATGTTAACTGCAAATTCTTTTTCATGAAAGCCTAGTATGGACTTTGCCTTTGTATTCACTTGCAGCAGCTACCTTAGCCTTCAGTAACTTGTGTTGAAGGACATCCAGGTTACCATCCCAAGCACCAACACTTATATCATTTAAAAAAGTACTCTACCTTTCCAGTTTTTCTACCAGTTTGATACTTGCCTCCCCTTTAACTAGTGCTGCAATGATGCAGATTAGCACAGATCAGTTTCATTCAGTGCAAGACACTCCAGAAGTTCTCACCCTCCTGTGCATTAAGGTATCAAACAGATTGTCTGGCACATGTCTTTGCAGGGTCATGTAAAATTATTCCAGGACAATGCAGCCCTGGCAGTTTACACAGACCCACTTTAGCTTGTCTTCATCAGCAAGAGTTTTTACACGATAATCTATATTTTGACAGAGAGATTATAATAATATAATAGTGTATTAGCTTTATACTACTGTAAATGTTTCAGATTAATCCCTTGAAACATGAAAAATCTTATGCCACATAACCTTTCAGTTCAGAATGTTAGAGGAATGATACATGAAACTTTTCCATTCAAAGTTTCTGAATCTGGCTGACAGTATGCTGACAGTGTTGCCAAGGGAACACATTACAACATAATTTGGATAAGTAATATCACATATTTCTTTCACTGCTGCAAAGCCCGTCTGCAATATTTGCTACAGACACACAAAAATAGATAGCTGGCAATGTTGCAGATAACTTTATCTTTGAAGTACTGCCTGAGCTCAAGTGAATGGGGTTGATTGCTTTATGTTAAACCAGATGCTAAGGTTTGTTGCAAAAAAACCATGTTCAGCTTTACTATTAGACAAACACTAAAGCAGAATCCTGTATTCTTCTACAAAATTGAACGACAACCAGTTACAACTGCATGTAAATATAATTCCTCTGTTTACAAAGCTCTGTCTCCTGATACAGATTAAACAATTATCCTAGGAGTTTTAACAGAACATAGAAATAGATTCAGAACAAAACGAACAGCCAACAGACATGGCAAGAAATACTGCATGAGACAGAAAAGTGGGAACAAAACTAAAACCGAATCCAATAGCTATCATGCAATATTCATTATATAGCAAGAACATAAATATTTTATATAAAGTGGTTGCATGACATGATCTGAAGAAAGTTATAGCATTGATGAAAGTTACATTTAATGAAGTATTTTCCTGATTGAATAGTTATGCCTAGTATGTGTACAAAAGCTACAAAACCTGAATATTTAAATTTCAATCTCTGCTTTACTTTGCTGAGTGTTCAGGCAATTCACATTAATGTAATGCTTTTGCTATAGGATTAGCTCTCCAAAGGCACTTACAGGAACATTACCATTTTTATTTTGTTTACACACAATCTCAAAGTGGTATTACTGAACGTAATAAAAATCTAATCAAAGGGGATGGTTTTAAGGAGCAACTTAAAGTAAAGAGAGGCAGAAAGACTAATAACTCAAAAAATCAGACCTACATCCTCCCGAATGCAGTTTCTGACCATTACCCAGTCAATGTTAAGCAGTTTTTTGAATAGAGTGTGGAAAGAGGATTAGCTTCAATACTCAGTGGCCAGATTCCAGTCATGAAGCAATTTAAGGCAAAAGCAAAAGTAACAGCCTTTATATTCAGATAGAAGCAGCAAAGAGAAAACATTTGTACTCCGGGGAATAAACTCATATAAAGAGAACAAATACATAACATGCAATCTGTTGAATATATCAACTAGTTTTGATTAGAAACAATGCATCTTAAAGACTTAAACAAACTTTCATAATATTGCCTCGACACACGGCACCACTTTCCATAAAGACTCAGAACAAGACAGATCCAGAATGACACTCACCCACTGCTGCTAATGTCAGTGGCACTTGTAACATAACAAGGAGGAAAAAGCATCCTACATGAACAAAGCCCTTCATGTCTAAATACTAGACAGAGGACTTGTCATGTAAATCAACAGGAAAGCAATGATAATCTGCTTGGTGCGTTCTTCTCTATTCAGCACCAGTTCTCGTACAAGCAACAACCTCACTCCTGCTTGTCTAGCTTTAAATAGGAAAAGTTTGGCAACACATTTTTGCCTGCCTTCTTTGAAATCTGATGCTCTGATGGGCCTCTCACTTTCCGTTCTGAATGTGATATTAGCTTGAGATCATAGAATTATGGGTTTTTTTTTAAAATCATGTTTAATTGAAACATTTTCTGAATTAGTTTACTTGCAAAGTTCCAACCATTCTAGAGAAGATAATAGCAACCATTTTTTAGGATAAAAACTTGTTTAAACTACTTATCAGGACTGATGGTGTCAAAACTTAGAAAGGAGGAAAAGCAGCCTGAATTTAGCAGGGAAATACTCACTTTTGCATGCCTACCAAGTTCTGGAGAGCAACACATATGAATATACATGTGAATGAATATAGTGTTTGCCAACCTATTCTATGACACAGCATGAAATTGCAATAATGCCCCAGCATTTAAACTCAATGTCATCTCCAATTTTTACAAATGCCAAGAAATGGCTAGGCAGAATGAAGTAATACAAATTTTATTTTTTATTTAATGAATTCAGTCTTATGTTTGCAACAGTATAAAGATTTCCAGAAATATTTTAAGTGTTTTGGTTTTCCTGTATTTGACCATTTTAACTACCTTAACATTTGCATTAATTGGTTTCAATAGTTGTTAAGCTCGCATGGTCTTGTGAGCTATCAAATATTTTTCATAGTTTTGTGAGCAATGTTTAATTTGCACTACCTCCTCCCCACCCACAGTCAGAGTTGATAGCACCTACTGCCCAGAAGAGTCCTTCTCGACTGGAGGTAAGAACAGTTTTGGACAGAAATCGACATTAACAAGCATAGATATTTCACTCCTACTAAAATCTTAAAGTTATGCCCTGAAGTCCCATGCTTCACTTCTTTATTCACTGGGACTTCTCATGGGTCTACTTCCAATCTACTGCCTGGACTACTTAAGTATTATGGACACTAGCAAAAAAGAGAGAATTCTTTGGAATCAATGGCTTGATTTCTCTCTGCTTTGCTTTGCTGAAGAGAAGCTAGTGAAGGAACAACATAGACCAGTGACACCAGGAACCCTACTTTGTCTCTTTCCTATCCCTTTCACCACAAGAACTGATATTTGTATGACACTTTAAACGTGATAAAATCACCAAGATCCATCAGAGGAATATTACAAAACAAGA
Source organism: Hemitrygon akajei (assembly GCF_048418815.1). Classification (NCBI taxonomy): domain Eukaryota; kingdom Metazoa; phylum Chordata; class Chondrichthyes; order Myliobatiformes; family Dasyatidae; genus Hemitrygon; species Hemitrygon akajei. Next base: position 160,527,702 of record NC_133128.1, read on the forward strand.
TGTAATTCTGAATTGCTGTCATAACAGATGGCCAAATGTTTGGCTCTGGGTAGCGTTTTGTGAAGGAAGAGGTTTAGAGTGAAAAAAATGTCGAAAGCTTATGCCTTCATTGGTGTGGCAATAGACATCAAAAACACGGTGACGAAAAGGCTTTCAAGGCTTAATGTCTAAAGGGGTTTGAGTGCCGTAGATAGTCTGCTCAGTGTATCATGGGGACATGGCTCCATTAAACAGCCATATGAAGAGCAGTTGAGGAGACCAGGAGGGGGCTCTCTATGAATAGTTTCACCAACAGTGATCCCAGTACATGTAACCTAATTCATCATTTCCATATACAGTATGTCAAAACTGCATCTTGACTATTACATCACACTCTTTGCCAAAATTCAGAAAAGAAAGCCAACACAAAATAGATTCAAATATAAATTAAAATATGGATTAATGCACTGAAATGTCAATTAATCACTCCTGTGTATTTACTTAAAAAGCCTGTCCTTTTCAGTTTCCTGGAATTCTATTGCAGGGCCATTTCAGTAATTGGCTTAAGCCAGCTGACTTACAAAGGTCGAGAAGGAGAATTCTGAAACAGTCATCTCAGCATGTTTGACCGCGGTCTGATTTGCCATTCCAGCTTACATATCTTACACAGCTACAGTTTGAGCTGAAGTGGAAACCAAGATGCATTGGCAGACCTTGCATGATTGTTAGATCCATGAGTATACTAATGGTTGTTACGTGCTACTTTCGTGCAGAAGGTCCTTAAGCAAAGCCCTGTGCAAAATTGATAATGGACTCCTGTGTGCTCCTTGACATTTCTCAAAGGTTTACCGGGCTTGATCTGCACCAATTGTTTTCTTCTAATGATTTGCTTAGCCTTCTTTTGAAACCTGCCTCATCAAAGTCCTTGATCAAATCCTCGACAAAAATACTTAAGTAATCTTGAATTTGGAAAAATGCCATCTGTATTTCCATTGGCACCTTCCCTAGCTACAAGCTTCCCCCGATCAGTACCTCACCAACTTTACTCCCACTCTTGTCTTAAATGGACAAGCTATGTTAATATCTGAGCTGGTGTGTACATGGAAGTCAAAGGCAGCATATGCCTATCATTATTTTCTTGATCTTCCATTCTACCTGCTAGGTTGCAACTCCTGTGCATCAAAAAGGAGAAATGGGCAAGGGTTAAAATGAGAGGTGATGCGGAGTGTGCACAGTAGTTTAATTTTTCTGACATTTTGATATTCAACAATGTACTTTCTCTTGCATTATATTATAAAACAGAAGAAATTGTGTGACAATAGACAAATAGGATGAAGAGGGTGACTAAGCAGAAGCAGAACTATATCTTCCATTGTTTCAACCCTATCCCTGCCATTGCCTTAGTTATTCCAAGATAGCAGGGATTGTCTCCATTGCTAGCAGTGTTTACAGACTGGGTGATGCAGTCATGAAACTTGCATCCATGCTACCAGAGTGACTGTAGGGTTAGTCTAAGAACTATGAGCTTTGATTAAGGAGGTTTGTTGGTGGTGACTGATAGTGGCTCTTGGTACAGCGAATGATCTGTTCACTGCCTGTGATTTTCACTGGCTATAATGTCAGTTAATTTTTGGCTTAATCCCCATAACCACTTATAAGGCTATCCAATTAAGAGCCCTACATTTTCATGCTAGTTATTATGGGAACCATGAAAGAGGTTAAAAAGTAATATATTACATTCTTGCAACACAGAGACTGAGATACAATCGGGTGATGGTTCACAGCAATCGGGCTTAAACTTGGAAAACTTTCCTTCACTTTAAAACAAATTGTTCCATGCAGAAGGCATTCTAACACTCCAGATTTTATTTCTCTTTTTCACTACAGTAACTTACTTACTTGCTTACTGCCTGTTACACCATTGGTGTTTAGGGCAGCAGTGAATGCTGAAAGCTTCCTTCATCATGTCAGTAGCTTCCTCTCACTTTTCACTATGGTCAGTCATGCAAGACCCAGCTGGAGACTCAGGAATACTGTCACACATTCTTCACTGCTATTTCTGTAACAATTTTGTTTTATCAGTCAGGGCTGTTAAGCTGAGCTGGACCTCTGAACCCAGAGGACTGGTGGACCTCACTTAGATTGTCCTCTATCCTTTGAACAGTTTGGCATGGATGACCCTACAATGAACCAAAGCATAAAGCCCTAACTCCAGCTGACATAGCTCTCCAGGTCACTGAGGCACAGTAAACCTCCAAATCCAATGACAAATTTGTGGTCCTCTTGGAGGTTGCTGCAGTAAGGAATAATTTCTATTCCCAAGTTCTTAGAAATTTGGGAGATCTATTGATTATATATCCTGTTTTTGGCTCATCAGTTCTGCAGTGTCTGACCTGTGATCCTCCAAGCTTCATGTTTGCAAGAAATGCTCCAGCCACAGGCTTAACTAGACTGTATAGTCCTTCAGGAAACAATAAAATACTTTATTGAAAATTTTGCTCTAAAATGAAAAGGTGAAAATTGTTAGCTTACAAGTACTTGATTCTGTTATGGTTTTATTGAGTATTTCTGAAGGAAAATGAATCTCAGTGTTGTATATGGTAACATATATGTACTTTGATAATAAGTTTACCTTGAACTTTGCTATTTACATTTATCATTTCAAGTTGCTAGCTAACACATGGGTATTAAATAACTTTTTCTGATGACTCTACAGAGTTAGGTTTGATTGCTTTTCATAAATTAAAACTGAATCTACCGAATTCCATTATTAAATTCAAAGTGCCCTTTTACCATTTTCTTGCAGATTTGATGCCAGGCTCACTGCTCTACAGTTCCCTATATTCTTTTTTTTCCTGTATTCTTTTTACACTTGTATCCTTCCAGTCAAGGAGAGATACTGCAGAATCAGTTGAATTTTGGAAGGTGAAACCAATGTCTCCATGAGAGGCAGACCCTTACACGCTTGAGATTTATCACTTTTGATTCCATTCATTTCAGCACTAGATAGTTTCTTTGAGCTCCTTGTTCATTATTTTCCTTTATTTCCAGGTGTTGTTCTGTGTCTTCTTTCATGAAGATACACAGATTGTTTAATTCCTCTGTCATTTCCTTATTCGCCAATGTGCTTCCTCTTGTATCAGTCTGCAATATGATTTCTTTCCATTTCTCCTCTTATAACACTCTGAAACTGCGGAAAAGTGATGTTGTTAATAATGCCATAACTTGGCATTTTTCTTTCAACACTAGAGACAGAAGGTAGAAATCAGTAGTATGATACAATATTCTCCACTTCATCATTGAGAACACCAGTGAAGACATGGAATGTTCCAGATATCGTACACAATTTTTGCCAGTGAGTATCTGTATGATGTTCACCTGATTCTTGGTCATCAAAGAATTTTTTTGAAGATGGCTGTAGTAAAAAGTAAAGTCACGTGAAGTGTTACACCAATGAAGGAAGAAATAGATCATGTAGTGTTTCTTTGCAGAAAGGAATGTTGATTTATGGCTGCCGAGGTGAAGCACTGAAATGATGGACAGATAGATTTGATCACATTCTATACTTCAAGAAACACTTCTGCTATCCATCTTTAATTTATTAAGATCTTTGCTCATGAAATTAATTTCTAAAATTTTCTCAAAAAGCATAATCACTTATAAATAAGAGAAAATCTGCAGATGCCGGAATCCAAGCAACACACACAAAATAGTGGAGGAACTCTGCAGGCCAGGCAGCATCCAGCAAAAGAGTACAGTTGACATTTCAGTCCTGCCAAAGGGTTTTGGTCCGAAACATTGACTGTACTCTTTTACTAGAGGCTGCCTGGTCTGATGATTTCCTCCAGCATGTTGGATAAAACTTGGCCAAAATAACAGATGTTATTTTGGCACCTGGAATTTGGCTTCTGATCAGTCTGGCTGCTGGAGTTGTTGCTAGGCAGACGTTCACTCCACAGGCAAGTCTTGGTGAAGGGAATGTAACATATCATCTGCTTGCAAGGAATCGCACCTTGCCCACGCCCAGGATTATGGCTGCACAGGTGGAAGGTCAACTGAGGAAGATCTGTACTAGCAAGGCGGCTGGACCGGATGGAGTTTCCCCACGATTACTGAGGGCCTGTGCGACTGAGCTGGGAGAACCACTACAGCGCATCTTCAACATGAGCCTGGAGCAGAGAAGAGTACCCAGACAGTGGAAAACATCCTGTATTGTCCCGGTACCGAAGAAACCACAACCAAAGGAGTTGAATGACTTCAGACCTGTTGCCTTGACGTCGCACGTGATGAAGACCATGGAGCGGCTGATAATACAGAATCTGAGGCCACAAACCAGGCACGCCCAGGATCCTCTTCAGTTTGCATATAAGGAGAAGGTGGGAGTGGAGGATGCTATCATGTATTTGCTGCACAAATCACTCTCTCACCTAGAGGGGGTCAGTTGTGCTGTGAGGATTACATTCCTTGACTTCTCTAGTGCCTTTAACACCATCCAGCCCAAGATCTTAAGGCACAAACTAACGGAGATGGGAGTAGACTCTCACATGGTGGATTGGATAGTGGACTACTTGACAGATAGACCTCAGTATGTGCGGTTGGGAGACTGTAGGTCTGACACGGTGGTCAGCAGCACAGGGGCGCCGCAGGGAACCGTACTCTCTCCGGTCCTGTTCACCCTGTACACATCAGACTTCCAATATAACTCGGAGTCCTGCCATGTGCAGAAGTTCGCTGATGACACGGCCATAGTGGGGTGTGTCAGGAATGGACAGGAGGAGGAGTATAGGAAACTGATACAGGACTTTGTGATATGGTGCAACTCAAACTACCTGCGTCTCAATATCACCAAGACCAAGGAGATGGTGGTGGACTTTAGGAGATCTAGGCCTCATATGGAGCCAGTGATCATTAATGGAGAATGTGTGGAGCAGGTTAAGACCTACAAGTATCTGGGAGTACAGTTAGACGAGAAGCTAGACTGGACTGCCAACACAGATGCCTTGTGCAGGAAGGCACAGAGTCGACTGTACTTCCTAAGAAGGTTGGCGTCATTCAATGTCTGTAGTGAGATGCTGAAGATGTTCTATAGGTCAGTTGTGGAGAGCGCCCTCTTCTTTGTGGTGGCGTGTTGGGGAGGAAGCATTAAGAAGAGGGACGCCTCACGTCTTAATAAGCTGGTAAGGAAGGCGGGCTCTGTCGTGGGCAAAGTACTGGAGAGTTTAACATCGGTAGCTGAGCGAAGGGCGCTGAGTAGGCTACGGTCAATTATGGAAAACTCTGAACATCCTCTACATAGCACCATCCAGAGACAGAGAAGCAGTTTCAGCGACAGGTTACTATCGATGCAATGCTCCTCAGACAGGATGAAGAGGTCAATACTCCCCAATGCCATTAGGCTTTACAATTCTACCGCCAGGACTTAAGAACTTTTTAAAAGCTATTATTAATGCTTTTTGAGATAGTGATTTAGATGTATATCATATTTTTTTACTGAGTTAAGTATTGTATGTAATTAGTTTTGCTACAACAAGTGTATGGGACATTGGAAAAAAGTTGAATTTCCCCATGGGGATGAATAAAGTATCTATCTATCTATCTATCTATCACTAGCAGCATCACAATCTCTTGCTACTCTCAGTTACAGCTGACAGTTCTCTCCATAAAAACTCTGAATGCTTTAGAATGATCAACGCATTCTCATCCTTGACCTCTAAACCAAAAAAAAAGGCAATCTAATAACTTATTTCCTTTTCCATATCTTGCTAATTAATATTTCCTGGCAGAATCTGGCAAGAAATCTACCGCATATTCGAAAATATAAAAATCTGATTCAACAACGCACATCTTAGTTTGTCCACTTCTGCTGAAGTAAACATATGACAAGAAGGAAAATGTCTTCATTTTTCATACAAGAAACCTTTGTGATCTGTAGGGTTGTTACCCCACTCCCTTGCATAGGATTGAAGATTGACATATTGAACAGTGAAAACAGTTCTTTCATCACACTCGCGGATAAACTAAAATACACTTTGTCTCTGATCCAAAAGTGTTCTGTTAACTACTTTCTTCTATTTACCTAATATTACTCTTCTCATTGATGATCAGACTTTTACTGTAAAACTTAATCTCATTTTAAATTCAGGCTATCATGCTTAAACTGGGTTACTTGCTAATCTTGTTATTTTTCCCCAGTAACTCAAAACAATTAACCTTTTCATCTCCCGTTAGCTCCTGCAATCAATTTTCAAAATCCCCAAAATTCCCTGAAACCAAATTGTTATTGATGTATATTGTTGTATTTGGTCATGCTCAATCCAGTCTCCGCGCTTTAGTGGACATCAGCCATTTTAATTTTAAAATATTAAACAAGGATACAAGAATATTTAAATGTATTGCCAGAAATCTTTATTCTTTCAAGATCCAAGCTATATGCATTGCTACTCGTGCTTAATAACATATAAGCTAAAATAACAAAGCTAAAGAAAAGTTAACGAACTAGTTGAAAGCTCCAGAGTACAGTAACTTCAGTTCCAAAAATAAATAAATGTGTACACATTCACCCTTTCACCCAACGCTCAGCAGGATGTTTGTCTGATTATTCTTACATTACTTAAACAAGAAACTGTCAATTTAAATGGCAAATGACCAGAAAATGAATTGGATCTGTGAAGGGATATCACTGCAATCATGGTGAAAACAATCTTAAAATTCTAGTCTGGAATTGAAAATAATTCTATAAACTAACTATGATGATAACCATAGTCATGGAATCAACAATATAATAGGAGTTTCTAAACTCCAACTCTTTCCACACTTATAAACATGTGGACATCTGCAGATGCTGGAATTCCAAAGCAACCCACATGAAATGCCGGAGGAACTCAGCAAAACAGGCAGCATCTATGGAAATGAATACACAGTCAACATTTCAGGCCGGACCTTCCTTGAGGACTGGAAAGGAAGGGGGAAAATGGCGGAATAAAATGTTGGGGAGAGGTGAAGGAAGATAGCTGGAAGGTGATAGGTGAAGTCAGGTGGGTAGGAAAGATAAAGGACTGGAGAGGAGAGGAGATGGTATCATGGGAGAAAGGAAAGGAGGAAGGGACCCGGGGGAGGTGATAGACAGTGAGAAGGGGTAACAACCATAAGTGGGGAGTAGAAGTGGAGGGGGGGGAAGAAAGGAATTTTTTACTGGAAAGAAAGATCAATATTCATGCCATCAGGTTAGAAGCTACCCAAACTAAATACAAGTTGTTACCCCTCCTGGCTCAAGTGGAGGCCTTAGACCAATATGTCAGAACTGGAACAGGAATGGGAATTGGATTAAGATGTTTGACCACTAGAAAGTTCCGCTTTTGGCGGATGGAGTTGAGGTGCTCAATGAAGCATATATGTGCCCGGAGGGAGATAAGTGGGGTGAGGCCAATGGACAAGGGAATGGATGTGGACACATCATCTGCCTCAGCTTCCAACATCTCCAAAGGATCCTACCACCAAACATATCTTTACCTTCCCACCCCTCTCCACTTTCTGCAGGGCTCAGTCTCTCCATGATTCCCTTGTCCAGTTGCCCTTCACCACTAATCTCCTTCCTGGCACTTATCCCTGTAAGCGGCCAAAATACTAACCCTGCCCATTCACGTCTGCCTTCCCATCCATTCAGAGCCCCAGACAGTCCTTCCTGCTGAGGCAACACTTCACCTGCGAATCTTCTGGGGCCGTCTATTGTATCGGTGCTCCCGATGCAGCCGTCACTACATCAGTGAGACCCGTTGTACATTGGGTGACCCCTTCGTCGAGCACCTCTTGCTCTATCCGCCAAAATCGGAACTTCTTAGTGGTCAAAAATCTAATTCCTGTTCACATTCCTGTTTGACGTGTCAGTCCATATCCACTTCTTGTGTCAAGATGAGGCCACCATCAGGGAAGAGGAGCAACGCATTATATTCTGTCTAGGTACCTTCCTACATGATGGCATTATTGATTTCTCCTTCCAGTAAAAAAATAATCCCTGCCCCTCCACTTTTCTTCTATTCCCCAATCTGGCCTCTTAGCTCTTATCACCCATATATCACCTCCCCTTGGCACCCCTCCTCATCCCCTTTCTCCCACGGTCCACTCTCCTTTCCCTTCAGATTCCTTCCTCTCCTACCCACCTGGCTTTATCTATCAGTTTCCAACTATCCTCCCCACCTTTTAATTCTGGTGTCTTCCTTCTTCCTTTCCAGTCCTGAAGAAGGATCTCAGCTCAAAACCTCAACTATTTATTCATTTCCAATAGATGCTGTCTTTCCGTACTTGAAGATTTTTAAAACAATACCCATGCTCTTATATTTAAAAAATTGAATCTTGGAACAATGTTCTGGCTTGGATAAAAATAATCAGCTACAATGTGCCAACAAACAGACTAATGAGTCAATCTAGAAAACATATAATGAGCTGCACTGGACAAGCTTTTGTTTTGTAATCATTTTACTAAGCAACTATTCCTTTTAAACTCAGAGCAGGGCAAAAATATATTCCAGTAATTAGCCCACACAAGTCCCACAGAAAGATACCTCCATGGAGAGGGTTCTTGGAACTGGTGGGAGTTCAAATGGAAAAAAATGCATTTTATTAAGCTAAAATCTCCTTTTTATCAAGAGAGATGTAAATATACAGAACAAAGTCCATAAGCCCATTTTAAGCTTGCAGACATCAACAGGTCTGAAAGAATGGCTTGTTAAATGTTGCAAGCTTGCCTTGTTCATTTGGTCTAAATGAAAAGTAAATTATAGTGTTAGAAACCCCATAACTGGGTGTCTTACCAGCAAAGATAGGAGTATCTGTTGAAGTCTAATGATACTATTTTTAACAGTATTTATTAGTAAAAATACACAAAAATAATATCAATGCAAATATACAGATAGTATACGTCATCAATACTAAACCTAAAAGTGCGGGTATAATAATAATCAATAAGAAATAAGCTCTATCGTTGTCTAGGAGATAATGAATTGTCCGATGGAAATATAAAGTTCAGTTCAGTTCATACAGGCTGCAGTCATTGTTGATCACTGTGTTGCAATTGTTGGAGAGAGAGAGAGAGAGAGAAACTTGCCAACTTTCCTTTTACGATCTTGATCCATATCCGTCCTTTAGCTAGACCGTTCCATGGAGGACTCATCACTCAGGCAAGGGTGGACACACACACAAGCCCCCACCAGTCTCGTAGCGTCTCTCCTGGTGTGTCTGAGGGGTGTTCCCCAGACCCGACTTTTATCCCCACTCATGGGGTCTCAGATGTCAATCAGGTTGGGATGATGCAATCCCTCAACCAGACCACTCTGGTTGCCCCCTGAGGGATTTCAATGAATAGAACAGTACTCAATACACAATTCCTTCTTCAAGAGACAATAGCAGTAATCAGTGGTTCCGTTCCGCTTTTGTTAGAAGGAAATATTCCACTTTTTGTGTATTCCTGCATTGTCAATAACAGCTGCCTTTTCTGTTATCCTGCGTCTCTCTCATCTCCCTTGATAACAGCATCGGAATAGTAGCGATTTGCGATTCTCCAAAAGGGGGGGCGACTTTGCACCCTTCTGCCCATCAGAGTTGCTCCTCATTCGTAACACCCCCCATCCTTCTAAGAATTTTTACCACAGGGAAAAATTAACTAATACAGCGTCTTACAGAATTTCAGAATCTAACACAATACAAAAGAGTTTTTTTTTTCACTACAGTGTAATACAGTTATACATTCAATTCAGCATCTAAACATTTAGCGATTACATTGTCATTTCCTTTAATATCTTAATATCTTGTACCTTAATAAATTCCTGTAGCATCAGACTCCAATTCAATAACCACTTATTTTTTTATTCCTTTTCTTCAGCAAAACAAAACTAAAGGGTTGTGATCTTAAGTATATAATACAAAATGTGAACCAATACATGTGTGATTATTCTGTAGTGCATTACAAAAGTTTGAGCAAATACAAATCTTTATTTTACTTTTAAACTTAACAGTCAATCTTCCATGGTGTTGTCTTTATTATTTACATGCTTTGTCGAAATCCCTCAAAACCAGATTCTGTTATTTAAAGTGGCATTTTGTCAACCTTCGCCCTTTTCCACTTAACGCTCACGTGGTTAGCTTGCTCACCAGTGTGGAATAGGCTTTTGCATGCTCCTTTCATAGGAGTTATTTTATCAACAATGTTCTCCAAACTTAGCCCATCTTCTGAACTTCCACACAATTCTTTATTTTTAAGCAAGTCATTAGTTTTATCTTCAGGACCCTTCATTCTATTAGTTTTCAGTTTAATATCTGCAAGCGATCCATCTTTGTCCAAACAACATTTCAAAATCTGCCTCTTCACAGCACACCCTTGAATAACATTAGCGCGTGGAGCACCTTTACATTCCAAATCAAACTGTAATTGATTCGCAGGCACCTTGTTAACAAGCCATTGTTCCTTCAGCCTGGTTACTGCTTCTGACACCAATCCAGATTTTAAATTTTCTTCATTCAATTTAGGAACTACACTTTTCCCTTCTCCTTCAATAATAATATTCACATCACCACCTTTTATCTCCTCACTAACTTTTAACACTCCTTCGAACACAAACAACTGGGAATTCTCACTTCCCACTAGTACCAAGGTTAACCCTTTCTTCACTGAACCAAGTCCATCTGACGCACAAGGAATGCATTCCTTTTTAACTGAATCAGATACCTCAGACTTTTCCTGAGTTTCATTACTAGGTTCAGTACCACGTGCATCCCACATCTTGAACACACTCAAATGGGACATCTGCCTCTTCCAGGCTTTCAATACCTGCCCCCTTTTCAAATTCTAAGTTCCCCTGATCCTCCCAGTTACTCTCTGGGCAACTCCCTTCCGGAGTAAACTCAACCCTTTGGGCTGAAACAACCTCATCTGCCAACCCAGCAGACTCCTTCAAGGTAATGGCATCCTTTTCATCTAGGACTGCCCTCATTTCATTATCAGGAACACCTTTAAAATTTTCAACTTCTTCAAACAGTTCTGTCAAGCCAGACAGATCATCCATGTCCAACCCTGGACCTTCTAACAGCCTTATCTGTTTCTCATTTTTACTCCGTGCCTCTATAAATTTCCTCCTGGCTAAGGGTAGGTCTACCTCCTCTCCTTTACTCTCTTTCACCTCCCTATTCTCTGTTTTACCACCCTCTAACCCCTCTTGGTACAAGGTCGGTAAAAATGTCTCAGCCAAATCGATACAGGACTCATTTAAACTGGTCTCTTTCTCAACATGCTGTGAGTGATCACGCATGCGGGTTATAGATCTTGGAATCTAGGGGCAGGTCCTCAACACTTACAGGCTGGCTCATCAGCTTCATTGCTGACCAAACCTCACCACCTGCTAAATCGTTACCAAGAAGGACGTCCACGCCAGCTCTCGGAAATTCTGATCGCACCCCTATTTCAACTGGTCCAGATACCAGATCACAATTTATAATGATCCTATGCAAAGGCACAGCTTCTGTCCCTTTTCCTATGCCTCTCAAAGCTACCTCTCCAGTCTCAGGACCAAAATCTAGTACCTTACTGAGAATCAATGACTGCTCAGCTCCAGTATCTCTCCAGATCCACACTGGAACTGGTGTTTCTCCCTCTTTCACAGACACGGTCCCTCCTGAAATAAATTTCTCACGCCCCTCTTGTATTCTATCTACCTGGGGCTCTCTCGTCGATTTGCTGATCGACTCAATACACCCTGTAGGGACTGTTGCTTTCCCTTTTCCTGTCTCCTTCCTCGGAGCAAAGCACTTAGATGCAATATGACCCACCTTTCCACAATTAAAACAGGTCAAGCCAGGACCCCTCCTGCCAACCTGCCTTTCTTCCTCCTTACTTTTACCACTAGCTCCCAGCTGAATTTCTGCCTCAGCCGGCGGGCTTTCTCTACCATTCCTACGGTCTTTTTGGTAACTCTTATTCGAGGAAAACTTTGTCTTGTGGGTTAGGGCATATTCATCTGCGGACCTGGCAAATTCGGATATGGACTTATTCGGCTTCTCATTCAAATACATCCAGATATCATCTGAAACACAACCTATAAATTCCTCAATCAGAATTAACTCCCTGAGATGCCGAAAATCCTCTTGCACCCTTTCTGCTGCAAACCAGCGATCCAAGAGCACACCCTTCTCATAGGCAAACTCTGCATACATCTGATTCCACACTTTCTTTAAATCTCTGAAGTTTTGTCTATATGCCTCAGGTACCAATTCATAGGCCCAAAGAATGGCCTGTTTTACTTCCTCGTAATTCTCATACTCCTCCTCCTCCACAGACAACGCCGCATATGCCCGTTGTACCTTCCCTTTTAACACACTTTGTAACAATGCCACCCACTGATCTCTGGGCCACTTCTGATTCACTGCCATCTTTTCAAAATGCAAGAAATAACTATCAATATCCATCTCCTCGAACGGAGGTACTAACCTAAACTCCCTACTAACATTAAACCGCTCCTCTCGGTCTGCCCCTTGAGCTCTTCGCTCTTGCCTTAACTTCTCCATGTCCAGTTCATGCTGCCTCTGTTTCTCCTTCTCCTCATACTCCCTCTGTTTTTCAGCTCTTTCCTTCTCCTTTTCAGCTGCTTCCAGCTGTTTTAACCTAATTTCACGCTCCCTCTGCTTTTCTTCTGCGTCTAGCCTCAATTTCTCCAACTCTAATTGAGCCGTCCCAATAGCTGGTACCTTTTCAGGGATATCGTCCAATACCTCAGCCAAAAACACATTTGTCTCAATGTAATACTGAGTTATGGCCCTCCGCAACTCCCACTTTTTCATTGACAATCTCACCTCTGTGAGATTTAGTCCTTTCGCAATATCTACCAAGACCGTCTTTGTGGCCCCCTCTAGCGTCTTCAAAGTCGGGTTTTGTGTAAATTCATCTACGTCCATCTTTGCTGGTTTCCCGTCTGGTTACCCGCCACCCGGACGAGCCCCCAACTTGTTACAAACCCCGTAACTGGGTGTCTTATCAGCAAAGATAGGAGTATCCGTTGAAGTCTGATGATACTATTTTTAACAGTATTTATTAGTAAAAATACACAAAAATAATATCAATGCAAATATACAGATAATATACGTCATCAATACTAAACCTAAAAGTGCGAGTATAATAATAATCAATAAGAAATAAGCTCTATCGTTGTCTAGGGGATAATGAATTGTTCGATGAAAATATAAAGTTCAGTTCAGTTCATACAGGCTGCAGTCATTGTTGATCACTGTGTTGCAATTGTTGGAGAGAGAGAGAGAGAGAGAGAAACTTGCCGACTTTCCTTTTACGATCTTGATCTGTATCCGTCCTTTAGCTAGACCGTTCCATGGAGGACTCGTCACCCAGGCAAGGGTGGACACACACACAAGCCCCCACATGTCTCATAGCATCTCTCCTGGTGCGTCTGAGGGGTATTCCCCAGACCCGACTTTAATCCCCACTCATGGGGTCTCAGATGTCAATCAGGTTGGGATGATGCAATCCCTCAACCAGACCACTCTGGTTGCCCCCTGAGGGATTTCAATGAATAGAACAGTACTCAAAACACAATTCCTTCTTCAAGAGACAATAGCAGTAATCAGTGGTTCTGTTCCGCTTTTGTTAGAAGGAGACATTCCACTTTTGTGTATCTCTGCGTTGTCAATAACAACTGCCTTTTCTGTTATCCTGCGTCTCTCTCATCTCCCTTGATAACAGCATCGGAATAGTAACGACTTGCGATTCTCCAAAAGGGGGGGGGGTGACTTTGCACCCTTCTGCCCATCAGAGTTGCTCCTCATTCATAACAGTAGTATGTCATTTTTGGTTCAAAATCTGAAACGTAATTGAGTTGGAGAAGTTTAAACCAAATTCCACTTAGAAATTGTTTCCAGTAACATATATACAACAAGTGGAATCGTTAAATTTACTATGGGATTATCAAACAGACTCAGACACCCGTAGACCAAAGAGACAAGAAAACACTGAAAACAAAAAACATCTTTGTTTGAATGAGGAGACGTTTTCCATTCACAGGTGTTTCAGGTTTTTCTCTTTAAAGGACTGAGTGCTTGCTGAGTCACCATAGCAAAAATTGGAGGACAGGGACAACTGCTCAGTGTTTAAAGTAGTAATGCAAAGGCCAGAAAGGAGATTGTATTACAAATTTCCCAAACTTTTGTGGCCAGAGGGAGCAGACTAATGATCAGTTGATGAGTCAGAGAAATGCAGAAGGGAGATATTTTCCTTCACTACTGGAGAGAAGTTTCTTAACTCTGCAGCAAATAAGAATTAAGTTCTAATACAAACATCATATCCTATGAGGATCTGGATCTAGGTGGAGAGATGTATGAGCACATTGGCCCTAATCTTATTATACTTGGTCACCACATTTCCACATTCCAGTACTTCTTTGGAAGTGGATAATTAATGTTATAACAGTTCTGCCTTTGGCACATACACAAGTTGTGTCATTGGAGTTTGGAGCCAAAATTAGCCAGAATAAAGCTTACCACTTTATTGGGACAATTGGAACTGATAAATCTACTGAGGAATTGAATTGAATTGAATTGAATTGTCTTTATTCCTTACATCCTTCACATACAGGAGGAGTAAAAATCTTTACGTTACGTCTCCATCTAAATGTGCAATGTGCAATCATAGTAATTTATAATAAATCTGGCTTTTATGCTGCAGTGCCACTTCCTGGATGGTAGCAGTTGGAATGGTTTGTAGTTGGGGGTGATTTGAGTCCCCAATGATACCACGGGCCCTTTTTACACACCTGTCCTTGTAAATGTTCTAATCGTGGGAAGTTCACAACTACAGGTGCACTGGGCTATCCGTACCACTCGCTGAACAGTTCCCATACCAGCCAGTGATGCAGCCAGTCAGGATGCTCTCAATTGTGCCCCTGTAGAAAGTTCTTAGTATTTGGGGGCCGATACCAAACTTCCTCAACCGTTTGAGGTGAAAGCAGCGCTGTTGTGCCTTTTTCATCACACAGCTGGTGTGTACAGACCATGTGATACAGAGCTGTTGATTTTCAGAATGTCTTTCTTTCCAGATGCAAGGCAATGGAAAACCTCCATAGGATTACTATCAATCTGTCTGGATAGATTGTTATTTAGTGCCCATCCCTAGTTGCAACTGAGGAGTCGATGGTGACCTCCCATTTCAAACCTCTGAGTACTTCTGCTGCAAGTAAGCCCAAAAGCTTGTCAAAGAAGAAATTCCAGGAATTTGGCCACCGACAATAAAGGAATGGCGACCCGATGGTGCACAACCTGAAGTGGAACCTGTGGGTGGTATCAATGTGTCCATTTGTCTTCTGTTCTTGTCCTCCTGCCCAAGGTGGCACGTGTAAAGGTTCTGTTCGCACCTGGCATGCAGCGCTACTCCATGATTCTTTAAACCCCATCCCAGGTACAGAATGATCATCTTTACTGCCAAATGAAGCAGTGAATAATATTTTTTTACAACTCAAGATCAGTGAGATATTTTCACACAAAACACCTCGAGACCAGAGGACACTGCCTCAGAATAGAGAGATGTCCTTTTAGAACAGAGATGAGGAGGAATTTCTTAAGCCAGGGAGTGGCGAATTTGTGGAATTCCTTGCCACAGGCAGCTGTGGAAGCCAAAGCTTTACATATTAAAGCAGAGGTTGATAGATTCTTGATTGGTTGGGGCATGAAAGGATACAGGGAGAAGGCAGGAGAATGGGGCTGAGAGGAAAAATTGGATCAGCCATGATGAAATTGCAGAACAGACTCGATGGGCCAAATGGCCTAATTCTGCTCCTATATCTTATGGTCTAGTGGTCTCACACTGGCTTGGCACCAGTTGGATGATTATGAGAACACGTCACGTTGCATGGTACATCTCGATATCCTTGCAGACCTGGTGTACATGTCTGTATTTGGATAGTAAATGGTTGGGCCAGTTGGCATTGGCTTCACTCTGCTTATTTATGAGTGAACACTGGATATTCAGTGACAATATCAGTGAATACTGTATGCTCAAAGTTCAATGTTCAAAGAAAATTTAGTATCAAAATATGCATGTATATTTTACCATTTATTACCTTAACAGTCATTTTCTTGCAGGCACTTACAGGAAAAAAAGAAATACAATAGAATTTCCACTGAGAGTAGGGGAGATTCAAACAAGAGGACATGAGTTGAAAGTTAAGGGGCAAAAGTTTAGTGGTAACACGAGGGGGAATTTCTTTACTCAGAGAGTGGTAGCTGTGTGGAACGAGCTTCCAGTAGAAGTGGAAAAGGCTAGGTTCAATTTTGTCATTTAAAAACAAAATTGGATAGGTATATGGACAGGAAAGGAATAGAGGGTTAAGGGCTAAGTGCAGGTAGGTGGGACTAGGTGTGAGTAAGCGTTCAGCACGGACTAGAAGGGCCGAGATGGCCTGTTTCCATGCTGTAGTTGTTATATGGTTATATAGTAATTTACAAGAAATGACACTCAATCAAATGTGCAAATAAAAACAAACTTATTTGTTCCAGGGCACTGGAGTTTCCAAGCTGTGATGCAATCAATTAGGATATACTCCATTTTGCATCTATAAAATTTTATCAAAGGTTTAGTTGACGTGTTGAATCTACGCAGATTTCTCAGGAAGTTGAGACGCTGCTGTGCCTTCTTTGTGATGACATGATGAGAGGTTGGGGATGAAACATGTCAACTTCTGCCTGAAAAATGACTTAGATCCACTCCATTTTGTCTACCAGAGCAGCAAATCCGCAACAGATGCTATCTCATTGACTCTTCACTCAACCCTAGAACATCTCGATAGCAAAGCTCTTTATCAACTACAGCTCAGCATTCAATTCTATCATCCCTTCAAGTATTATCAATGAGCTCCAAGACCTTGTCTTCAGTACCTCCTTGTGCAATCAGATGCTCGATTTCCTCACTTGCAGACCCCAATCAGTTAAGATTCGCAATGTCATCTCCTCCACAAACTACACACATGAAATTCTGGTGGAACACAGCAGGCCAGGCAGCATCTATAGGGAGAAGCGCTGTCAACGTTTCGGGCTGAGACCCTTCGTCAGGACTAACTGAAAGGAAAGATAGTAAGAGATTTGAAAGTAGGAGGGGGAAGGGAAAATGCGAAATTATAGGAGAAGACCGGAGGGGGTGGGGTGAAGCTGAGAGCCAGAAAGGTGTTTGGCAAATGGGATACAGAGCTAGAGAAGGGAAAGGATCATGGGACGGGAGGCCTAGGGAGTAAAAAAGGGGGAGGTGGGCACTAGAGGGAGATGGAGAACAGGCAGAGTGATGGGCAGAGAGGAAAAAAAAGGGAGGGGAAAAAATAAATATATCAGGGATGGGGTAAGAAGGGGAGGAGGGGCATTAACAGAAGTTAGAGAAGTCAATGTTCATGCCATCAGGTTGGAGGCTACCCAGCCAGTATATAAGGTGTTGTTCCTTCATCCTGAGTGTGGCTTCATCTTGACAATAGAGGAGGCCATGGATAGACATATCAGAATGGGAAGGGGACGTGGAATTAAAATGTGTAGCCACTGGGAGATCCTGCTTTCTCTGGCGGACAGAGCGTAGTTGTTCAGTGAAACAGTCTCCCAGTCTGCGTCGGGTCTCACATAAAAGGCCACACCGGGAGCACCGGATGCAGTATACCACACCAGCCGACTCACAGGTGAAGTGTTGCCTCACCTGGAAGGACTGTCCGGGGCCCTGAATGGTGGTGAGGGAGGAAGTGTAAGGGCAGGTGTAGCACTTGTTCCGCTTACAAGGATAAGTGCCAGGAGGGAGATCGGTGGGAAGGGATGGAGGGGATGAATGGACAAGGGAGTCACATAGGGAGCGATCCCTGTGGAAAGCAGAAAGGGGGGGGAGGGAAAGATGTGCTTGGTAGTGGGATCCCGTTGGAGGTGGCGGAAGTTAAGGAGAATTATACATTTGACCTGGAGGCTGGTGGGGTGGTAGGTGAGGACAAGGGGAACCCTATCCCTAGTGGGGTGGCGGGCGGATGGGGTAAGGGCAGATGTGCGGGAAATGGGAGAGATGCGTTTGAGAGCAGAGTCGATGGTGGAAGAAGGGAAGCCCCTTTGTTTAAAAAAGGAAGACATCTCCTTCGTCCTGGAATGAAAAGCCTCATCCTGAGAGCAGATGCGGCGGAGACGGAGAAATCCTCCACAATCTGTGTGCTTATCCCTCTGCTCTATTCACTTTACACTTTTGACAGTGTGGCTAAGCACAGCTTCACTGCAATATTTAAGTTGGCTGATATCGTAGGTCGAATCAAAGATGGTGACAAATCAGCATACAGGAAGAAGATTGAAAATCTGGCTGAGTGATGCCACAACAACAATCTCTTAATATCAAAAAGACCAAAGAGTTGACAATTGACTTCAGATGGAGGAAAGCAGAGGTCCATGAGACAGTCCTCATTGGAGGGTACGAGGTGGAGAGGGTCAACGATTGTGAATTCCTTCGTGTTATTATTTCAGAGGAACCTGTTCTGAGCTAAGTACATAAGTGCAATTATGAAGTAAGCACGACATTTCCTCTGCTTCCTTAGGAATCAGCAGAGTCTTGGCATGACATCTAATACTTTGACAAATTTCTATAGATGTATAGTGGAGAGTATATTAACTGGCTGCATCACAGCCTGGTATGGAAACACCAATACCCTACATGGAAAATCCTATAAAAGTAGTGGTTACAGCACTATCCGTCTCAGGTAAAGCTCTCCCCACCATTGAGCATATCTACATGAAACACAGTCACAGGAAAGAACATCCATTATCAGGGATCCCACCACCCAGGCCATGCTTTCTTCTCACTGCTGCCATCAGGAAGAAGGTACAGGAGCCTTTGGACTCACACCACTAGGTTCAGGAACAGTACTACCCTTCAATCATCAGGCTCTTAAACCAAAGGGGATAACATCACCCAGTTTCACTTGCTCCGTCATTGAAATTTTTCCACAACCTATGGACTCACTTTCAAGGACTCTTCACCTCATGTTCTCAATACTTATTTATTTTGTTATTATAATTTATTTCTTTGTACACTGATTAAATGCCCAAGTTTGCACGGCCTTTCATTGATTCTGTTATGGCTATTATTCTATAGATTTCTTGAGTATGCCCACAAGAAAATGTATATCAGCTTTGTATATGGTGACATGTATGTACTCGGATAATAAATTTAGTTTAAACTTTGAACACGTGTGAAATGGTTTTTAACTCCAAAGCATGTGTTTCTGGTTTCTGCTCAATGTTCCCTCTAATTTGTAATGACCAGTATGCACAGACATCTTGTGCTGTGCAACTTTTTGCCCAGTGACAACATGTGCACACTGAAAAATTTCTTCAATAAAAACAGTATAAAGAAGCCAGTTCTAAAATCTGCAAACAAATCATCACAAACTCCATATTGTCAACACCGTCTGCATCAGAAACCGGAAAATGAAATGTGACAGTGTAAGATCATGAAATGTACTTACCATGCCAATGAGGTAGAAGGTGACAACCTTATGTGCACAGCTGAAATTCCGCAAAAGCTGTGTGTGTGTGGACACCTTAGAGGGAACATTGTTTCTGGCTACTCCTCTGTTGCTATTGTGAGCAATTTTGATGGGGGTAGCCTGCAAATAATGAACAGTGAGCTGAACTGAATGTATCTGGATTCGTTCAACTTAGTGTTTTGGATTCTATGCTTTTTGCTCTTTTTCTGGGTTGTCATTTTTCACAATTTGTTTTTTTTTGTGAGTGGGGTGGTGCTTTGATGTTTGTCTTTGAATGAGTTCCATGCTTTGCTTTGTTTCATGGCTGTCTGTGGGGAAGGCAAATCTCAGGGTTGTATACTGCCTACATACTTTGATAATAAACGTACTTTAGATTTTTTAGTTTTTAAAACTAATCAAAATGAAATCAACGAAGCCAGGAATGCAAGTCCCATTTTTTACATAGTGATGTTGTGGCACGATGATGTATGTAATTCACATGCTTTTTTCATTTAACGCATAGTGAAGTTAAACAAACAGGATTGCTTAATCAAACAATATATTTATTTTATATATTTATATGATTACTCAAATATTATTGAAATATTAAGTACCGCAATGTGCTGGTCCCAGGACAGATTGTTTGGTATGTTAACACCAAAGAATTTAAAGGATGCAGTTTAGTGCACCCATGAAGATTTATTTTTACAAAATAAACATATTTTATTTACAATGTTATTTAAGTTTACTGGTGATATACTGTGCTTACATTTTCGCCTTGTTCAGAATGACAGACACACTAGCAAATAAACTAAAACATTCAAATGATAGGAGAGGCAGTAGAGATTTTCAGGAGTGGTGGAGTGAATGATTTAGCAAGATTAAAAAGGGTGATTTAGCATTATGCATCTTATGTTTTGAAACAGGGGTGCACACAACTTCATCCTTTAAGCAGCATTATGAAACTGTTCATAAAATTTTTTGTGATAAGAGTGAGCAAGAAAAAATAAAGCAAACATCTCTCGAGATATCAGCGATATAAAATGCGGTCCAATACAGAGGGGATTGGTTTATTGGAGCAGCTGCTAAATTGGGACAACTCTTATAGAATAAAAGCTAACTGAGAAAATATCCAGGATGCCCTTCAGCTACTTGAGATACTATGCTAGTTAATTGAGACTGTTGCTGAACAGTTTCTAACTAGGGTCAGTCGTGTGCACTTATGTGGTTGTAAGACACCACACTACGCATAGAGCAAAAAGTTTTTAAATAGCAGTGTGCATGTTTTGTGTGCATAAAGCAGTGACTTTTGTAACTGATAGCTGGTGAGAAATAAGCAGTACTTCAGATCTGTTTTGCTCACTACTGAGTTCAGGCGTAGAGATGCTAGAAATGGGAAGGAATGAAAATAAAATGATTTCACTACTTCAATAAGTTAGACACTACAAAAAAATTTGAAGGTATCAACAATCATCCTGAACGTTCGAATGGAAATGAAGATTTGGAGGATGCAATCATTGAAAGCATTGCATGAAGGCAGTCCATTATCTAGAATAGGAGTCTGCGCTGATTTTCTTCATTTACAATGAATCAGAAGAACATGGTAACATACACTGGATGAATTCTTCCATCAATAACTGTTAGGGACTAATATACAGCTTTATAGAACTGTAGTAGTATTGGTAATATTCTATTTTGTTCCATATTTTATTTAAATAAGCAATTTGTTACTCAGTTAAGTGGTAGTTGGTCTTCTTTATACCTTTTGAACTATTTCCATGACATTTCAGCAAATTGGGACAGCTACTTAATTGGACCAATATCGATTAGTCCTGATGTGCCCCAATAAAGCTATATTTACTTTACTTTGATGTCATTTATTTCAGGCAGTTCCAACTCAGTTGTTAGTTTTGAGGTTTCGGAGATTATTGCCCAATGTGGAAAACCACTCAGTGATGGGGAATATGGTAAGGGATCATGTTCAGAGTGTGCCCATTTCCTTTTTGATGTTTCTCCAGATAAAGAAAACAAATATTCAGTGCATTAAAGATTTGCCAGTGAGTAGAAACACAGTAAAGGACAACAGTAACACAGTGGTAAAAGGTATTGTCTGTTTGAGAAGCTCACCTTTCAAAAATAGTTTCCATGATAACTGATGGTGCACCCAGCATGACTGGTAAAGAGGAAGATTTTATCATTTTTGCAAAGCATGTCGGATTCCACTGATTAACTTTCATTATATATGAGGAGGTTTCTGTGCAAAAGCTGGCCTTAAGGAACTTGAAGAAGTGATGTAAATTGTAACCAAGGTAAATCATTTTATTTTTGTGTGTTTAAAAAAAAAGGCAATTTAGAATTTCAAAGGCAACACGAGTGAATCTGCAGATGCTGGAAATAAATAAAAACACAAAATGCTGGCAGAACTCAGCAGGCCAGACAGCATCTATGGGAGGAGGTAATAACGACGTTTCGGGCCGAAACCCTTCATCAGGAGTGAAGTAACTTGGGATGGTCGAGGGGGGATAAGAAGTGGGGGGAGAGATAAAGAGAATAAAAGAGAAAGAAAGGTAGGGCTGGGGGGAGATATAGTGAGGGGGGAAAAAGAGAGAGAAAGAGAACCAGACTAAAATAATAGATAGGGATGGGGGTAAGGGGGGGACAGGGGTATCAACGGAGGTCTGTGAGTTGGATGTTCATGCCGGCAGGTAGAAGGCTACCTGCCACACACTTCAATTCCACAGACCACTCCCACTCCGACATGTCTGTCCATGGCCTCCTCTACCGTCAAGATGAGGCCACACGCAGGTCGATGGAGCAATACCTTATCTCCCGCCTAGGTAGCCTCTTTTTCCCCCCCTCACTATATCTCCCCCCAGCCCTACCTTTCTTTCTCTTTTATTTCCCATAATTTTCCACCTTCCCCCAGCCCATTTCCCTCCAGCCTATCACTTCCTAGCTCTCTACTTTATCCCTCCCCCCACTTCTTATCCTCCCTCGACCATCCCATGTTACTTCACTCCTGATGAAGGGTTTCGGCCCGAAACGTCGTCACTACCTCCTCCCATAGATGCTGTCTGGCCTGCTGAGTTCTGCCAGCATTTTGCAATTTAGAATTTACTGGTCAAAGTGAGTTTGATGTACAGGACTACAAATGTACCACACTGCTCATTGGTTTATTAGAGGTTTTGTCCTTAAATGATTTGTCAAGTGCTGGGATAAAATTTTTTTGATTTTGATGAGTATTTTCAGAGACATATACAGTGATGAATTTGGTCAAGTCTAATTATAGGAGTAAACTTAGAGATGAAACTAATTCCATGTACATTGCCCCCAAAACAACCAAGTACAAGCTGGATATAAAATGCAGCCACAGAAGTCTCATTGACAGTAAAATGTGTTTGTTTTCCTTTCTTTGAACTTTAATGAATATATACCAATGCTTATAATTTCATGTTCACATTTCCTATGTTATATATGAGGTACAATAATAATATCATTTAGAAATTGTTATTTTTACTAGTGTTTTTTTTAAAAACTACATTAATAATTTTAACAGGTTTCTAAAATGTTTTATTTATTTCATTCTATCTCTATGATATTTTTATTAATTATACAACAATGAAAAGACATTAATAAGCAACAGGCCATCCTTTTTCTTTTAAAAAAATCCATAATTATTATTGCTAATTCATTAATTAATGATAGTCTCTGCTCAAAATTACCTTGGGCATGTTCTATGCGCCAAAAGAGAACTTTTAGGAAGATTAGTGCCAATTTGGGCACAAAAAGCTTCACCACTCCTATCATAGAGCATTTTGTAAATAGTATCCACCATAGCCACTGTATACTAGTAGTGGAAGGAATGGCTATTCAACATTGTTGGTGGGTGACAGCCTAGCTGGCTACTTTACCTCATGTTGAGCTTCTCAAAAATTGATAAACTGAACCATTGGAAGCAAGTGGAGAATACTTGAGATCATCACTACATAACTGGCAAAAATAGATATAAATACTAGAAGGTATGAAGGTATAGAAATTAAGACATAGTCTATTTTTGAGCCTTGACCTGAGAAGGAGTTCTTCCCAGAGCATCCTTTTTACAACTGACAATAAGTTCATCGGCAACTAGAATTGTACTTGTAATTGGAAATCCTTTGTAGAACTAAAATCTCTGTTAGAATTATACCTCAAAATAAATGTGCCTCATTTAAACTAATGTGTTTCATCTACTTTGTTAGCTGAACCCATCTCCTCCTTGCTTTTGAGAGGGGAAGGCCATGTCTGAACCATACTAAGTAACAGCAACAGCAGGTTTACCTATAGAAAGGTAAATTGGCTCTTCATGGTGTGAGCCAAACTTTAAAACTATTCAACTAAATGTTATCCCATCAAAGACCTGAACATAGTTTCCTTGTTACCAAACATGCTCTGCTTGAATAGCACCATCAGAATTATCTTTCTAGCTAAGATTTTTGTCCCTTGAATACAAATGATAGAATTCGTTTCTTTGACATAATTTTTCTTGAAACAGAAGTGATTCATCTTGCCCTTCCATTCAGAAGCAATGCAGTTTTTTGTTAGTCACATATTTACGCTAAACTAACGTGTTGCACGGGATATTTTTGTGTACAATAGATCCAAAACGGCAACTTCTTCATAGTGAGAGTTCAAAGAAGAGCTACTGGCACCTCAGGGAGAAGCATCGGGAGCAGGGCATGCCAGTGGACTTAGTGTTAAGTAAATGAGTAACTTTGGTTGGGTCTAAACTGACGGTTCTTTCAAATGAAATTGCCTACTTGGATTGGAAAAGGTAAGTGCAAATGTGAAGTCTGCAGTTGTGTTGAACCTACAGGGCCTAACCGCTATAATTATTAGGAATGGAATATTGGGCTGCATCATGCTGGATGCTGTTCACACACACATTTCTCCAGTAGGCCCAAACAAACTTTGGATTGCATCAATGGATTGCAAGTGAGGTCACCTTCTGTTGGAATTCTGATAGAGATATTTAAATTTGAATCAAACAGATACAAATAATTTTAAAAAATGAATACACTCTTAATAAGATAAAATTGTTACAGTTTATTGAAAGAATTACAGTATTACAAACAAACGTAAAATGGCACAAGCACATTCTTACACTTAACTCATTACCTTACAAATGGAAAGTCACCAATCCTTTCCAAGCCTTCCCTAGCATGCCTGAGGCACAGATATTGAACAACGTCTCACCCTTCTTTGCTATCAGGCTGAGTGCTGAGTCTGGCACCTAGTCAAATCCGATCGTCAGTGATTCAAAAGATTTGCTCACAGCAAGGAGAAAATTTTAACACCACAGGTGGGTGCTCTAGCGGGCAGACGTGTGGCAGACGGAATTTAACCTGGAGATGTGTGAATCAACGCACCTGTGTAGTTGTAGCTAGACCAGACAATATACAAAAATTGGCATGATATTGAGTAGTGTGAAGGAACAGAGAGGTCATTGGGAGCAATCGTCCAAAGGTCTTTAATGGTAGCTAGAAAGATTTATAAAATGGTTAAAAACAGCAAACAATGTTTTTCTTTATCAGTTAAAGCTAGGAATCAAAGAATAAAGAGACTTTGATGGAGTATACCACGTTATTTAACATATACTGTAGCTTAGAACATAAGACCACAAAATAAAGGAGCGAAATTATGCTATTTGGCCCATTAAGTCTACTCCGTTGTTTCATTGCAGCTGATCCAATTTTCCTCAAAGCCCCAATCTCCTGCCTTCTCCCCATATTTCTTCATGCTCTGACTAATCAAGAATCTTTTAACCTCTGCCTTAAATATACATAAAGACCTCCATAGCTGCCTGTGGCAAAGAATTCTACAGATTCACCATAGGAAATATCCACTCCACATCCACGATACCAAGGTTTTTCACCATTCAATTGGTTTCAATTAGGTTACCCACATTCTTCAGAATTCTAGTGAATACAGGCCCAGAGGGTGTACAATATGTTGTGGTTTAGGTCACATATTACTAGGAATACTGTGATTGCACAAGATAAGGTGTAGAGGTTTATGAGACATTACCATGGCTTATGAATTGCAGCTGAAATTGCCTTTTTGTGGAACAGAAGTATTTGAGATACATTAAATTATGAGGGGTCTGGACAGAGTAAATAGAAAAGCCTTATTTACATCAGCTAAAGGATAAAAAAGGCCAGGACAAAGATTTAAGGTCATTAGAAGAAGAACTGGAGAGGAGTTGAGGAAAAACTTCTTTAGCCAAAGGTTCAAAGGTTTGAGTAGTTTGAGATCTGGAACTCATTGCATGAAGCAGTGTTGTAAGCAGAAGCGCTCATCACATTTAAAAAGTATTGCTTGGATGTCATTGTGACTGACTAAAACTGACCCATACGGAAGCTGTAACCTGGAAATATAAAGTCTTTATTCACACAGCAAACTTCCAGGAGAAAGGATATCCAAGAAGGTCCAAAGAATCTCACTCCCCTGACACAAAGTTTTATACTTCTTCAACACAAAGATAAGAGTGAGTGATTAGCTAAGTTTCAATTGCTATAATGACCTAATTAACTTTAGTTTTTGGAATGTAGTCAGGTATATTTACAGAATTACATATTTATCTATTATGGAGTTATTGAGTATGCCTGCAAGAAAATGAATCTCAGGGTTATTTGTGTACTTTGGTATTAAATTTACTTCAAACATTGAATAATGGTAGCACATACTAATTAGCAGAACCCTTTTGAATAGTTAATTCAAACCCCATTTGAAAACATCAAAACCACCCACCCACACAAAAGAAACATGGCAACATAAACCCCCAACACAGAAAAACAAATCATACAAACAGCAAGAGCATCAAACCCTAAACCCACCCCCCGCACATAAAAAAATGAACAAATTGTGCCATATAGCAAGAAGAATGGCAACATGATCATCAACACCCCACCCAAAATAAATCGTGCAATTGACAAGAACATCAAACCTATGCAAAGGGCAAAAACATTAAAACCAAACTCCAAATGCCCTGCACAAAAAAAAACTAACCAATCACACCAAACAGCAACAAGAAAAATAATCGATGTGAAATGACTCCAATAAAGTTCTCAGAAGTAATTTTCTACTCAGTTTCTTCAGCTAAGTCAAGCAGGAAACTAACATACTTTCAGAACAGACATTGTAAATTGTATATTCTAATTTAAGTATTTACCCTCTTCTACAACATTTGCCAGTGCATCTTTAACATTTTTTATTGAGTAGATAAACTAAGGTTCTATTCAGTCTTTTGGATGGATGTACGTTCCTACAAAGTTACTTTTGAATAATTAGAGTATTGTTCTGTGACCTTTCCAATACATACCACTCAACCAACAATATTAAAACAGATTAAATCCAGTCAGTTATCACAGAACACACACAGAATGCTGGCGGAACTTAACAGGTCAGGCAGCATCTATGGAAAGGAATAAGCAGGCAACCTTTCAGGCCGAGACCCGTCATCAGGACTGGAAACGAAGGGGGAAGAAACCAGGACAAGAAACAAGAGAAAATCTGCTGGAAATCTGAGCAACACACACAAAATGCTGGAGGAACTCAGCAAGCCAGGCAGCATCAGTGGAAACATTTCAGGCCGAGACCCTTCATCAGGACAAGAAGCCAGAATAATACGTTTTTTTGTCGTAGTGGACAAAAGTGGAAGTGGACAAGATAAAAAGTGAAGCCAGGTGGGTGGGGGAGGGGGCTGAAGTACGAAGCTGGGAGCTGATGTGAAAGAGGCAAAGGGCCGGAGATAGCAGAGAAAAGTGGATTATGGGTGAAAGGGAAGAGGATGCAGGAGGAAACAGGCAAGTGAGAAGAAGAGGTAAGAGTGGGGATAAAGAAGAAGAGGGAAGAGAAAGGGGAAATCAAATTACCAAAAGTTAGAGACATGGAAGTTCATACAATATGAGGTGTTCCTCCTCCAACCTGAGTATGGCCTCATCGTGTCATGTTGGAATAGGAATGGGGATAGGAATTGAAATGGTTGGCCACTGGGAAATTCCACTTTTTAGGTATGGAGCTGAGCTGTGCGTCACAGAGGTCCTCCCAATCCACCTCGAGTCTCACCAGTGTAGGGGAGACCCCAAAAGTGAGAGCATTGGATACAGTAGGCGACCCCAACAGATACTCATGTGAAGTGTTGCCTCACCTGGAAAGACTGTCTGGGGCCCTGAATGGAGGTGAGTAAGGAGCTGAATGGGCAAGTGTGGCACTTCTGTTGCTTGCAGGGTTAAGTGCTAAAAGTAAGATTAGTGGGGAGGGGCAAATGGACAAAGGAATCACTGAGGGAGTGATCCCTGTGAAAGGTGAAGAGTTGGGGAGGGGTGAAGATGTGTTTGTTAGGTAGGCCCCACAGAAGATGGTGTTTAATGCAGAGACTCATGGGGTGGTAGGTGAGTGCAAGAAGAACTCTATCCCTGTTAAGGTGGCAGGAAGATAGGGTGAGCGCAGATGTCCAGGGTAGTATCAATGGTGGAAGGGAATTCCTGTTCTTTGAAGAAAGAGGACATCTTTGATGTCCTGAAAAAGAAAGACTCATCCTGGGAAGAGATGAGGCAGAGATGAAGGAACTGACAAAAGGGATTAGTTATCACACAACCAGTGCTAAAATTGTCTACTATATGT
This sequence comes from Hemitrygon akajei, assembly GCF_048418815.1. Taxonomy (NCBI): domain Eukaryota; kingdom Metazoa; phylum Chordata; class Chondrichthyes; order Myliobatiformes; family Dasyatidae; genus Hemitrygon; species Hemitrygon akajei. Next base: position 160,555,853 of record NC_133128.1, read on the forward strand.
TCTATATTGCAATTGTCCTATACTGCATCTTAAAGATAGAATTGATTGATTGTCTACCACTTAGGGATGCCAAAGATTGAAAGATGTAAGATGTATATTTATAAGTGTAAGTAAGATGGGTGTTTATTAGTCATGATGAGAAATCTAGAGTTAATTCTCTAAAAGTGTTTGCAGAGATAAACTGAAATTTTTAGACCATAAGTTCACCAGACTTCAAGGCTGTAAGCTAACTTTGGATTGTATAATGCTGGTTAGATTTCACACAGCTGCAGGAATAAACACATTTTTAGCTAGCAGTTCATAAACATTTGCAAGGAATGCTCCCACAAGAAATTAGCATCCATCATCAAAAACCAAAACCATCCAGGCCATACACTTTCCTCAATACTGCTGTTGGGCAAGAGGTACAGAAGCCTTAGGTCACACATCAACAGATTCAACAACACTTATAACCCTTCAACCACCAGTTTCCCGAGCAATGTACTGATGATTTTACCATTCGTCTGAATAGATACTATGATCAGGGTGAGAATGGCATGGGTGCAGACACACCCAGCCCTGAGACACAAGGCAAGGTGATTTGATTCCAATCAATTGGTTTATTGATCATAAAAGAATGTCTTTCTGATGCTTCTTGCTCCCTCTCCTCTCCCTGCCCCCTTCTCACTCTCAGTCCACAATAGAGACTTGTATCAGAATTAGGCTTATCATCACTTACAATTGTCATAAAACTTGTTCCACTTTTTTGTGGCAGCAGTACAGTGCAATACGTAAAATTGCTATAGTATTGTACAAAAGTCTGAGGTACCCAAGGTAAATATATACTGAGCAGCACACACAAAATGCTGGAGGAACTCAGCAGGCCAGGCAGCATCTATGGAAAAAAATACAATCCAAGTTTTGGGTCAAGACCCTTCGGCAGAACTGAAGAAAAAAAGATGAGGATTAGATTGTGGGGGAGGGGAGAGAAACACAAGGTGATAGATGAAACCGGGAGGTGGGGAGGCATGAAGTAAAGAGCTGTTAGTTGATTGGTGAAAGAGATACAGAGCTGGAGAAGGGGGAATCTGATAGGGGAGGACAGAAGGCCATGGAAGAAAGAAAAAGGGGAAGGAACACCAGAGAGTGGTGATGGGCAGACAAGGAGATAAGGTGAGAGAGGGGAAAGGGGATGGGGAATCGTGATGGGCAGGGTGGGGAGGTGCGCATTACCGGAAGTTCGAGAAATCAATGTTCATGCCATCAGGTTGGAGGTTACACAGGTGGAATATAAGGCATTGTTTCTCCAACCTGAGTGTGTCCACATAGATGCTGCCATGAATTGACAAATCGGTGAGGGAATAATCCTTCCAGGTGAGGTGACACTTCACCTGTGAGTCTACTGGGGTCAGATACTGTGTCTGGTGCTCCTGGTGTGGCCTCCTATATATCAGTGAGACCTGACGTACATTGGGAGACTGATTCTTTCCTTTTGCTTTTTTAATCTTTTTATTAATTTTAAGCAAACATAAATGAAACATGAAGACAGAGAGTTTGAGAGTACATAGTTAATAGTTTAAATAGACATTCAAATAGATGATAATCAATATATAATAACCTCCCAAACTCATGGTAATTATGAACAAAAGAAATTAAAAAAAAACCAAAAAAAGAGGGGAAAAAACACTAACCAACATGGGCCATTGCATAATGTCAAATATATACGGTAGTGCCAATAACTCCGAACCTCCATCCAGATAATAAAAGTGAGGTTTAGGAAAAGACAATTTAACTCATATGAAAATGTTGAATAAATGGTCTCCAAGTTTCTTCAAATTTAACTGAAGGATCAAAGACAACACTTCTAATTTTTTCTAAGCTCAAACAAGAGATAGTTTGAGAAAACCACTGAAATATAGTTGGAGGATTAATTTCTTTCCAATTCAATAAAATAGATCTTCTAGCCATTAATGTAACAAATGCAATCATCCGTCGAGATGAGGAGAATAAACGACAATTATCCACCATTGGTAAACCAAAAATTGCAGTAATAGGATGTGGTTGGAAATTGATATTCAGAACTGTTGAAATAATACTGAAAATATCTTTCCAGTAATTTTGCAAACAAGGGCAAGACCAAAACATATGGGTCAATGAAGCAACATCAGAATGACATCTGTCACAGGTTGGATTAACATAAGAATAATATCAAGCAAGTTTATCCTTAGACATATGAGCTCTATGTACAACCTTAAATTGTATTAGGGCATGTTTAGCACAAATAGAAGAAGAATTGACTAATTGTAAAATTTTCTCCCATTGCCCAGTGGGTATAAGACAATGAAGTTCTTTCTCCCATTCCTTCTTAATTTTTTCTGATACTTCTGGCTGTATTTTCATGATCATATTATAAATGACAGCTACTAAACCCTTCTGACAAGGATTCAGAGCTAAAAAAATTTCCGTAATGTCCAATGAACATAGTTTCGGAAAAGACTGTTAACTCATTATTCAAAAAATTTCTAACTTGCAAATATCTAAAAAAATGAGTTTTAGGTAAATTATATTTATTAGATAGCTGTTCAAAGCACATAAAGCTATCATCTAAAAATAGATCACGAAAACATGTTATACCTTTTGTTTTCCATAAAACAAAGGCTTGATCCATAAAAGAGGGCCGAAAAAGGAAGTTAGATATTATGGGGCCTGATAAGATGAACTTATTCAAGCCAAAAAATTTACGAAATTGAAACCAAATTCGCAATGTATGTTTAACCATAGGATTAGTTATTTGTTTATTCAATTTAGATAAAGAAAAAGGAAGTGAAAATCCTAAAATTGAAAACAATGAAAAGTCTTGTACAGATAGGAGACTGCTTCACCGAGCATCTACGTTCCATCTGCCAGAGGAAGCAGGATCTCTCAGTGGTCACCCATTTTAATTCCACTTCATTCCCATTCTGATAAGATGGGTAATGTGTCAGAACATAATTTGAGTATAGGACAAGGGAATTCAATTTTAGTTGAAATGAAAGACTTCGAGCTCACAAAACTGATAGGGATCCCATACATGACATTGAATGCTGTACATATTCAGTCGGATACCCCTCGTACCTGTAGAAATCAAACTGGTTGGCTTATCTCTCTCCTTGTTTCATCAGTCCCTTGGAAAGGAGATTATCCAGGTAGTCCATCTTGCTTATACAATGTTAGAAAATATCATGGTAAAATTTACCAGATACTTTCTCATAAATTCAAGTATGTGGGTGTTGCAGCTGGAGGAACTTGCAGCAGAACTAGCCAGTTCTGATACAGGGTCCAGAAGACTACTCTAGAATTTCTATTAATTTAACCATATCTTCTGCTTGACGAATACTAAACTTAGCTGGGGAGTAAAATTTAACTTCAATAGTAAAATTGGATCATGGAAAACTTGAGTTACTATTCCCATTAAGTCACTAGAACAGCAAATAAGATCAATTGTTTACTGTAAGATTGATTTGATCTATAGATAAAAAAGGCCAATTTCATGCCATACCATACTCTCCGCATCATTAAAAAAATGCCTTTACCTTCTAAATACTTGCTATGGTGAAAGCCAAAGAATACAATATTAATTAACAAACTGCAAATGCTGAAAATATATGTAAATAATTTTGGAAATACTCAGCAGGTCAGAAAGAGAAACAGTTAGCATTTAAGGTCAAAGACCCTTCATCAGAAATGAGAAAGCCATCTGGTCAGAGAATGAGGGAGAGCAATGGATGGAACAAAAGGTAATATCTGTACTAGTGTGAAACGATGATTCCACTAAATAGACAGTTCCTTCATCTCTGTAATGTGTTGTATAGTCTGGGCTACTGGCCAGAATATATAAATGAATGAAAAGGAACAGAGGAATGGCAGGTTAAATTGCCCAGTCCTAACACGCCACTGATAGGGGTCGCATGGTAGCATAGTGGTTAGCACTATGGTTAGCTCTATGATAGGGGTCGCATGGTAGCATAGTGGTTAGCACTATGGTTAGCACTATGGTTAACACTTTACAGCAGCAGCGACCAGAAAATCAGGGTTCAATTCCTGCCACGAACCATTTTTAAAGAGTTTACTTGTTCTCCCTGTGACTGTGTGATTTTCCTCCGGCTGCCCTGGTTTCCTCACACACTTTCCAAAAGGGTGTATGGGTTAAGGGTAGTAAGTTGTGGGCATGCTAAATTGTGGCCAGAAGCACGGCAACACTTGCGAGCTGCCCCAGCACATCTTCGGGCTGTGTTGGTCATCGACGCCATTGGCACATTTCATTATACGTTCAATGTATATAAGACAAATAAAGCTCATCTTATCCTTACAAACAAAAGGAAAGATTATGTTATCTGAAGTTGAAGACATATGTAGATACCAATTCTGGTGGTTGAACAAATGTGGTGTAGTTCCTTGATCTTATGATTGCCTTAATAACAATGCAGGGAGTCACGAGTAGGTTAGAGTAGGAGTGGGATAGTAAAGTAAAATGGTAGGCAATTAGACTCTCAGGATCGGGACACAAGAAACTGCAGATGTTCATATCTCAAGTAATATGCACAATGCTGGAGGAGCTCAGCAAGTCAAGCAGCATCTATGGAGGAAAAGGGGACAATTGACATTTCAAGGTCAGACACTTCATCTGGTCCTGTTTTACCATGTGTCCTCCATATACTTCAATTTCCTTTCCCTGCCACAGAGCAACAACTCCCTATTGCTGCAGTTAAAAGGGACATTTTCCCATAAAATCTGTTTCAATTAATTCTGACAAAGAGATTAAGGGTTTTTCAAAGGTTCCTTTCCCATGCAGCTGTTCATTACTTGCTTAGTAGTTTTTTTGTAAAAATTAAGCCTAATTTTAACATAACATTTAGAATATTTTCATGACAGCACATTTTTAGTTATCTTATTATAGGAACACTGAAAACATGCCAAATATTTGACAGCTGGAAGCAGCAGTTAATCTGGTAATTAACTGTAAATTTACATCGTGGAATAAACAGAAAAGGCTAGGAGCTTATTTGTCATCAACTATCTTATACTGAAGTACAAAGTTGAGGAAAGCTCAGATGAAAAGAAGCTCATTGGGTGGCCTTTTCTTGATTCTTCTCTTTCCAAATGGATAGCATTTTCTCCCCTAGGTCAGAAGCAAACGAATTCAAGTCCCATTCTGTACATTTGAACACAATTTTGACTAGTAATCTTCTTTTGCAGTTCTGGAGCTGTTTTTCTCTTTCTGAGTGCACTGTTGAATCAAGGTTTCTTCTGCCCTCTTGGCAAACAGACATTTGGAGCTGCGGACCTTAAATCTAGAAACATGAGTTCAAATCCCGGATTGGCATCTAACGAATTTAAATTTAATTACTTGAAGTAAAAAGAAATTGAAATATAATAAATTGCAAGAATCAGTAACTAGGAAATTCAGATTGCCCAAAAGGAATATCCAACTCACCATTGTCCTTAGAGGACAGAAGATGTAATCCTTGACTCTTTTGACCTGTGTATGAATTATCTCTGCCATCCCATTCAAAGTACATTTTTCAATTGGTTTCCATGGATGCAAAATTCCTTTGCACCCGAACCACCCATGCATCCCCTGCCTGTCCATCTCAACTGCACGTTACATCCATTTGCTTTTCCATTAGCTTACACTTGACTGCTGCCTCTCACTATTAATACTACGCCTAGCTTCTCATTTTAAACATCACTCAGTTCAAAAATCTAATTTTGTCAAAAATAATTAGTCTTAAAACATAATCTGGTGAACTACTGAGCTACATGATAAAGTGAAACTACACAGAAAAACCAACATTATTCTGCATAGATTGTATAAAGATATTTCAAAATCACACCTGGAGGCACTATTGCAGACATATGAAGAAATTTTTAAATACCCTCGCACTGGCATTATTTAGCAGGATGAGAAACTGATCTACAGAAAACATACTATAATGCCTCTTGCACTAAAATGACAGATGGAAGTAAAGCTGGAGAATAATCTAGAAAGGTAGAGTACAATCAAATAGGATATTCATCAGATAGAAAATGCCTCTAGATCATAGACCATGTATCCTGCAAGGCACATACCAATGTCTATGTAACAGAGTAATTTTTTATTTGCCACAGCTAATAAGAAAAACAAGTTCCACATTTTGGAAGAGATTTTTAAGCAATAGATTTTCCTCTGATCCTTCACACATTTTCTATAGTCTGGCACCCAGAACTGAATAAAATCTGCTTGCCAATGTACGTTAGTAGAACTAGGAGGCGTAAGTTTTGAATTAAAAGTTCAAAGGTCAAAGTAAATTTATTATCAAAGACATATATGTCACCATACATAACACAGATTCATTTTCTTGCAGGCATACTCAGCAGTCCAAGAACCACAAAAGAATCAAAGAAAGAATGTAATCAACAGGATAGCAAACAATCAATGTGCAAATGACAACAAACCGAGAAAAAAAACCTACAGATAATAAATAATTAAGCAATACGTATTGAGAACATGAGATGAAGAATGCTTGAAAGTGAGTCTGTAGTTTATTGGAACAGTTCAGTGAAGGGATAAGTGAAACTGAGTGATATTATCCCCACTGGTTCAAGACAATGATAGTTAAGGGGTAATAGCTGTTCCTGAACCTGATGGTGTGAGTCCTAAGGTTCCTCTTGATAGCAGAAGTGAGAAGAGAGCATACCTAGCCCTTATGATTTTCCTTCACCTTATCTGCTAGAGACACCTCATGCCTTATTTAAGTCTTCCTGATTCCTTTCTTAATTGTTTTCTTGCATTTCTTATACTCTCAAGTACCTCTTTTGTTCCTATCTGCCTATACATGCTATGCACCTCCTTCTTTTCCCTAAGCAGTGCCTTGATATCTCTTAAAGCTAATGCTTCTTAAACTTATTCTCCTTGCCTTTTATTCTGACAACCACATACAAGCTTTGTACTCTCAAAATTTCACTTTTGATGATCTCCCACTTACCAAGTACACCCTTGCCACGAAACAGACTTTCCAAATTTACACTTGCCATGACATTTTCATTGATGAGTAAAACCACCCTCCTCCTTTAATCCCGCCTGCTCTATCACATCAAAAACAACAGGACCCTAGAGCTGCCGGACATGCCCCTCCTGCAATGCAGTCTCACTAATGGCTACAATATCATAATTCCACGTGTTGATCCATACCATGAGTTCATCTGCCTTTCCTACAATACTTCGTACATTGAAATATACGCAGCTCAGAACATTAGTCCAACCATGCTCACCATTTTGACTTCAGACTTTGTCTGAGGTTTTAGCAACACCTATCTCCACAATCACCCCACTATCTCTTCTGGCACTCTGGTTCCCATCCACCTACCACTCTAATTTAAACCAATCCACCCACCCCCAGACCCAAGCAGAACTAGCAATTTTTCCCACTAGGATATTAATTCCCCTCCAGTTTAGGTACTGTTATGACCCCAGCCCCCTCCTTTGTGAGAATCGCAAGAGCCCTAGTGAAGGGGGGGGGGTCAATGACCCAAGAGAGAGAGCGACGTGCTGAATTGGACTCAGGAGAGTGAGGAAGAGGCCTCCAGGTTTTGGAATGTGGTCTGGCCTCTCAGCCAGACAAAAGCCACGGAAATGGCCATTGTCTCTTGGAGACACCTTTGTGGAATGGGGACTGGGTTACGTACAAACCCTCAAGGCAATGTGGGCTGGGAGATGAGGAGAGATTGCCTCACCCCACCCTGATTGACAGCTACAACCCTGCAAGTCCTGATAAAAGGTGGGCTGCCGAGGCGGCCCCTCAGACGCACCAAGGAGACACACTAAGAAGACACAATAGCGCTTCCCGTCAGAGCGGGAAGCCATTTTGAAGGAAGCCACGTGCGTTAGATTCCGGATCGGGAGTCTGTGGCTGAAACCAAAGGAAAAACCGTTTTTAACTAACAACAGGGATTTGCTTCGCAAAGACAACGGGCAAGTGTTCCTTTCTCTCACCAATATCTCTCTCCAACACGTGAAATGCCAGTGGTTCCCAAACGGAAAAGCCTGCAGATTTATGAGTGACTTTTATATTTCCATTGGACTCAGTATTATCCCCTAGACAACGATAGAGCTTATTTCTGATTGATTATTACTATACCTGTGCTTTAAATTGAGTATTGACGACGTATATGATCTGAATGTTTTGTATTAACCATACATTTGTGCCCCTTTATAAATAAAAACTTTTGAAAATAGTAGCATCAGACTTCAGCGGACCTCTCTATCTTTGCTGGTAAGTCACCCAGTTACAGGGAACGTAACAGAACAAACTGTCTCTTCTGTACAGGTCCCACCTTCCAGTGATCCAATCCAAATGCCTTTTAAATGTTGTTAACATACTTGTCTCAATCACTTCCCTGGCAACTTATTCCATATGTGTAACACCGACTATGTGAAGAAGTTGTTCCTCTTGTCCTGTTTGAATCTTTCCCCTCTCACCATAAACCTAAAGCCTCCAGTTTTTGACTCCCTTTTCCCAGAAGAATGACTGTGCATTCACCTAATCATGATTACATAAACCTTTATAAGGTCACCATCATACACTCCAAGGAATAAAGTCCTAGCCCGTCCCAACTCTTCCTACAACCCAGGTCCTAAGTTTCGGCAACATTTGTGTAAATCCTCTTTATACTCTTTCTAAATTAATGATGTCTTTCCGATGACCAGATGAACAAAATTGAACATAATACTCCAAGTGTAGTCTCATCAATGTTTTCTGCAACTACAGTTTAATCTCCCAATTCCTGTACTTAGTGCTCTGACTGATAAAAGCCAAATGTCTTCTTCTGTGCCTGTCTACCATGATGCCACTTCCAGGGAAATATTATTCCTAGGTTTACTGGACCTACAACATTCTCCAGAGTTCAACAGATCCCTGTGTAAGTCCTACCCTAACCAGGCTTTCCAAAATGCAACATCTCGCACTTATCTGAAATGAATGCCACATGCCATTGTCATGGTCCTGACTGGCATTTCCCACCTTTTCCCTTTCCTCCCTAATTCAAGCAAATAAAAGCCCAGAGCCAATCAAATACTCTTCATGTGAAAAGCATTCAATCCCAGAATCATTTTTGTGAACCTCCTTTAAACCCTCTCCAGTTACAGCACATCCTTTCTAAGGGACACAAAACTGTTCACAATACTCCAAGTAAGACCTCCCCAGTGTCTTATAAGTTCTCAATATTACATCTTTGCTTTTATATTCTAGTCCTCTTGAAATGAATGCTAACATTGCATTTGCCATCTTCCCCTTAGACTCAACCTACAAATTAACCTTTAAGGAATCCTGCTCAAGGACTTCCAATTTTTTTGTATTTTCTCTCCATTTAGAGAATAGCCCACCTCTTCATTTCTTCTACCAAAGTGCATGACCTTACACTTCCTGACACAGTATTCCATCTGCCACTTCTTTGCCCATTCTCCTAATCTATTTAAGTCCTTCTGTAGCCTCTCTACTTCCTCAAAGCTACCTGCCATCCAACTACCATCATATTGTCTGCAACAAAGCCATCAATTTCATATCAGTCCCAACACAGACCTCTGATAGTCACCGATCACCAACCAAAAAATATTCCCTTTATTCCCACCCTTTGCCTCCTGCCAATCAACCTCATGTGTGTCACTTTCAAGTCAAGTCAAGTCACTTTTTATTGTCATTTTGACCATAACTACTGGTGCAGTACACAGTAAAAGTGAGACAACATTTTTAAGGACCATGGTGCTACATGAAACAATACAAAAACTACACTGAACTACGTAAAACAACGAAAAAAACTACACTAGACTACAGATCTACACAGGACTGCATGAAGTGCACAAAACAATGCAGGCATTACAATAAATAATAAACAAGACAATAGGCACAGTAGAGGGCAGCAAGTTGGTGTCCGACCAGACTTTTGGTTTTGAGGAGTCTGATGGCTTGGGAGAAGAAACTGTTACATTAGCTGGTCGTGAGAGTCCGAATGCTTTGGTGCCTTTTCCCAGACAGCAGGAGGGAGAAGAGTTTGTATGAGGGGTGCGTGGGGTTCTTCATAATGCTGTTTGCTTTGCAGATGCAGCGTGTATTGTAAATATCTGTAATGGCAGGAAGAGAGACCCCGATGATCTTGTCAGCTGACCTCACAATCCGCTGCAGGGTCTTGCAATCCAAGACCGTGCAATTTCCGAACCAGGCAATGATGCAGCTCCTCAGGATGCTCTCAATACAACCCCTGTAGAATGTGATGAAGACGGGGGGTGGGAGATGGACTCTCCTTGGCCTTCACAGAAAGTAGAGACGCTGCTAGGCTTTCTTTGCTATGGAGCTAGTGTTGAGGGACCAGGTGAGATTCTCTGCCAGGTGAACACCAAGAAATTTGGTGCTCTTAACGATCTCTACCGAGCAGCCGTTGATGTTCAGTGGAGAGTGGTTGCTCCATGCCCTCCTGAAGTCAACAACCATCTCTTTTGTTTTGTTCACATTCAGAGACAGTTTGTTGGCTCTGCACCAGTCCGTTAGCCGCTGCACCTCCTCTCTGTAAGCTGACTCGTCGTTCTTGCTGATGAGACCCACCACGGTCATGTCACCGGCGAACTTGATGATGTGGTTCGAGCTGAGTGTTGCAGCACAGTCGTGGGTCAGCAGAGTGAACAGCAGTGGACTGAGCACACAGCCCTGGGGGACCCCGTGCTCAGTGTGATGGTGTTGGAGATGCTGCTCCCGATCCGGACTGACTGAGGTCTCCCAGTCAGGAAGTCTAGGATCCAGTTGCAGAGGGAGGTGTTCAGGCCCAGTAGGCTCAGCTTTCCAATCAGTTTCTGAGGGATGATTGTGTTGAATGCTGAACTGAAGTCTATGAACAGCATTCGAACGTACGTGTCAAAGACCTTCTGAAAATCTTAGTACACATCAATTAATTCTCCTTTGTCTGTCCTGCTTGTTATTTCTTCAAAGAATTCCAGCAGATTTGTCAGGCAAGATTTTCCCTTGAGGAAACCATGCTGACCACAGCCTATTTTATCATGTGCCTCCAAGTACCCTGACACCTCATCCTTAATAATCGACTCCAACTTCTTTCCAACAACTGATGTCAGACTAACTGGCCCTACAGTTTTCTTTCTTTTGCCTCTCTCCCTTCTTGAAGAGTGGAATGATATTATGCAATTTTCCAGTCTTCTGGAACCACTCTAGAATCTAGTGATTTTTGAAAGATCACTGCTAATGCCTCCATGATCTCTTCAGCCACCCCTTTCAGAACCCTGTGGTGTACACCATCTGGTCCAGGAGGCTTATCTACCTTGAGATTTTTCATTTACCAAAGAACCTTCGCCCTAGTTACGGTAACTTCATACACTTCATGAGCCTTGACACCTGGAACCTTCACCATACTGCTAATGTCTTCTACAGTGAAAAATGATGTAAAATACCATTCAGTTCATCCCCCATTGCTACCTCTCCAGCATCATTTTCCAGCAGGCCGATACCCACTTTCACCTCTCTGTTACACTTTAAGTATCTCAAGAAACTTTTGGTATCCTCACCAATATTATTAGTTAGCTTACTTTCGTATTCCATCTTTATCTTCTTTATTCCAAATATGTATGGATTAGTAGGTGTGATCAGAGTCCTGGGCAAGGATGGCTTTGACCCAAGTACTGGAGTGTCCAAGTATCAAGACAAATCGATCGGTTGATCAGAACCCCTATAAGTCCTCAGCTGGCTCTCCCAAGGTGAGGGCATCTTTCAGTTCATCTCAGAGTCTGTGGTGGTATAGCATGGTCAAGCCCTCCCCATTCCAGCCACTCTCTTAGGCCAAGGTCTGAAATTCTATCGCGTAGTCTGCTGCTGACAGTCTGCCCTGACAAATCTTCATCAGGCAGTCCGAGGCTCGGCTGGGTCCAGCGGAGTGACAGAACACCTTCCTCATGGCAGCCATGAATTCTTCTGAATCCCAGCAAATCTTTGACCTACAGTCCTAATGCGCAGTAGCCCAGGGCAGGGCTCTTCCAGTCAGAAGAGAGCTAATGAAGGACACCTTTCCATGCACCGAAGGGAACCAAGACGGCTGGAGTTCAAATACTAATGGACCAGAAAAATGCAGTAAGAACCCGGTTCACCATTGAATCTCTCTGAAATTGAAAGATGGACTGGCTCCACAGAGTGACTGACAGACTCACCCGAGCGACTTTGGTTTTTCCTTGCGATAGGTGGCACATGGCAAGCTGGAGGTCTGACTTGAAATTTTCTCTCTGTGGCTGGCCATAGCTGACAAATGGCTCCAATGTCCTGCTGGGCCCATGTTGGCTCACTCATACTGTGACAAGAGTCCTTGGTGAGGATAGCTTGGACCCAAGTGCTGGAGTATCTGAGGCTAGGATCAAGAAACGGTTTCAAACTAGATTGAGAATCGGAGCACCAAACAAACACTAGACAAAATCACGAGCAAGCTTATGATTGAGCACCAATCCTCTGTTCCAGTGCTCCTTAAATGCTCAATCCTTGGTGCCCAAAACATGACTGCCAATTAGTGGAACTGTCCTAAATATATAAATGGACCACACCAGCTATCCATACTCCCAGGAGTTACCGCCTCTGAATCTCGAAACTGGCACAGATGGGTGCATGTTGTAACAGTAGGTTAGTTGGTCATATGGGTGTAATTGGACCTCGTGAGCTTGTTGGGCCGGTAGGGCCTGATATAGTGCCGTAAATGTCTCTCTATATTTATAAAAGATGTATATTCATCTGGATAGGAGAATTATAGATCATTCTCTTTCTGGAATTGGAACTGTTCAGTGTAAAAACTTGGGTGTTTTTGAATGGTATTAATCTTAATATACAAGTTTGGATCTGGATTTAACAGGCTGAAAAATCCAGCTGGTTTGTCTTTTCTCCAAATTCTGTCTGACCTGCCGTGTTCCTCCAGCATTTTATGTGTGTGCTTCTGGATTTCCAACATCTGCAGATTCTCTTGTGTTCACTGATTTAACACAACTGTTGTAGCGTGAGTTTCTGACAGGGAAACTAAAGCATCACTTACATTTCAGCAAACTGGAGTCAGAACATGTCCAAGGGTATTCTGACTCAGTATTAACTCTATAAAATATGAACAGATTATAGTAATTATAGTCAGTTCTGTCGTGCAAGTATGTGAAGATATTAGAATAGGAAAAGCCGGTTGATCGATCAAGCCTGTTCTTCATTTAGCATTCTTGGGTGATTCGGGACCTCATGACCCTCCACTCCTGGGGGTGAGGGGAAAAGTTGTAAAATAATACACATTGAGGATATGTAAGAAATGTTAACCGGAACATGATTAGATGGTACTAATCAATGTTATGTTAACTGATAAATCATTCTCTTTTCAAGCTCTTTGTCTTCAACCTGCAAGAGTGTCATTAAAATCAGTCATAGCAGATTTTTTAAACCAGAGTCTAAGCTTCAAACCAGTCAATTTATGTTTGAAATGCAACAATAATGTGAAAGTAATACAAACAGATAACTCAATAATTTTTGAACTAGTTGTTGGAGTCCATTGCCTGATATGCTTGTTTGATATTTCTGCTTGAGTTTAGACCCAAGGCTCTGTTTCACACTTGGGCTTCAAATGGAACTGTAGAGTCCTTGGTCATAAATCTCCTCTAGAAGATTTTGTCAGAGGGATAAACCTGATCATTCGTTTTGTCATCTCTCAGAGCTGTAAAGGTTCTCAATACTTCTGAAACAGTCATTAACAATTAAGAAATTAACAATTTAAAATATATTAATAAAAATTGAAAAGTAGCTCCACCAAAATGATAAAACACATTGGAAAAATTAATAATAACACCAGGTAACAAAGATTTTGCTTCCTGAATACTTCTGGGTGCATCTTTTGGAGTTTGGGCTGCTGATCATGAAAATCACCACAATATTTCCCTATCACACACCATTCTTTGAAGCAAGCACACAATCAGAGGAAATGCATCTTGCCTGATTTTCAGCTTTCTTCCTCACCCCTACATAAATCGATCCAAAAAAATGGTTTGCAGATTGTTTACTAAGCATAACCTGAGAGTATATTCCCAAAATTAATTTTTAAAGGGCACGGGAACCAAACTGAAGTGACGGAGGAAAGGGAGGTTGGCTCACAAATAGATAAAGTTTGGAGACAGGGCAAAAGGAAGGATAGGCAGGTGATAGAGAAGGGACGCACTCAGACCAATGGTTTGAGATGTGTCTATTTTAATGCAAGGAGTATCATGAATAAAGCAGATGAGCTTTGAGTGTGGATCAGCACTTGGAGCTATGATATTGTGGCCATTACAGAGACTTGGATGGTGCAGGGGCAGGAATGGCTACTTCAAGTTCCAGGCTTTAGATGGTTCAGAAAGGATAGGGAGGGAGGCAAAAAAGGTGGGGCATGGCACTATTGATCAGAGGTGTCACAGCGAAAGGAGGAAGTCATGGAGGAGTTGTCTATGGAGTCTCTGTAGATGGAAGTTTGGAATAGGAAGGGGTCAATAACTCTACTAGGTGTTTTTTATTGACCACTCAATAGTAACAGGGACATCGGGGAGCAGATAGGGAGAGAGATTCTGAAAAGGAGTAATAATAACAGGGTTGTTGTGGTGGGAGATCTTAATTTCCCAAATATTGATTGGCATCTCCCTAAAGTGAGGGGTTTAGATGGGATGGCGTTTGTTAGGTGTGTTCAAGAAGGTTTCTTGACACAATAAGTAGATAAGCCTACAAGAGGAGAGGCTGTACTTGAGCATGTATTGGGAATTGAACCTGGTCAGGTGCCAGGTCTCTCAGTGGGAGAGCATTTTGGAGATAGTGATCACAATTCTATCTCCTTTACCATAGCATTGGAGAGGGATAGGAGCAGACAAGTTAAGGAAACTTTTAAGAGGAGTAAGGGGAACTATGAGGCTATCAGGCAGGAACTTGGAAGCATAAATTGGAAACAGATGTTCTCAGGGAAATGTACCAAAGAAATGTGGCAAATGTTCAGGGGATATTTGCGTGGGGTTCTGAGTAAGTATGTTCCAATGAGACATGGAAAGGATGGTAGGGTACAAGATCCATGGTGCACAAAGTCTGTTGTAAATCTAGTCAAGAAGAATAGAAGAGCTTATGAAAGGTTCAAAGAACTAGGTAATGATACGAATCTAGAAGATTATTAGGCTAGCAGGAAAGAGTTTAAGAATGAAATTAGGAAAGCCAGAAGGGGCCATGAGAAGGTCTTGGTGGACAGAATTAAGGAAAACCCCAAGGCTTTCTACAAGTATGTGAAGAGCAAGAGGATAAGACCTAAGAGAATAGGACCAGTCAAGTGTGACAATGGAAAAGTGTGTATGGAACCAGAGGAAATAGCAGAGGTACTTAATGGATACTTTGCTTCAGTATTCACTATGGAAAAGGATCTTGGCGATTTTAGGGATGACTTGCAGTGGACTGAAAAGTTTGAGAATGTAGACATTAAGAAAGAGGATGTGCTGGAGCTTTTGGAAAGCAACAAGTTGGATAACTTACCAGGACCAGACGGGATGTACCCTAGGCTATTGTGGGAAGCGAGGGAGGAGATTGCTGAGCCTCTGGCAATGATCTTTGCAACATCAATGAGGATGGGAGGAGTTCCAGAGGATTGGAGGGTTGCGGATGGTGTTCCTTTATTCGGATGGTGTCTTTGTAAAAGGCAGGTCATGCCTTATGAGCCTGATTGATTTTTTTGAGGATGTGACTAAGCACATTGATGAAGGTAGGGCCATAGATGTAGTGTATATGGATTTTAGCAAGGTCTTTGATATGGTACTCCATGCACGGCTTATTGAGAAAGTAAGGAGACATGGGATCCAAGGGGACATTTCCTTGTGGATCCAGAACTGGCTTGCCCACAGAAGGCAGAGTGGTTGTAGACGGGTCATATTCTGCATGGAGGCCGGTGACCAGTGGTGTGCCTCAGGGATCTGTTCTGGAATCCCTACTCTTTATGATTTTTATAAATGACCTGGATGAGGAAGTGGAAGGATGGGTTTGTAAATTTGCTGATGACACAAAGGTTGGGTGTGTTGTGGGTAGTGTGGAGGGCTGTCAGAGGTTACAACAGGACATCAATAGGATGCAAAACTGGACTGAGAAGTGGCAGATGAAGTTCAACCCAGATACATGTGAGGTGGTTCATTTTGGTAGATCAAATATGATGGCTGAATATAGTATTAATGGTAAGACTCTTGGCAGTGTGGAGGATCAGAGAGATCTTGGGGTCCGAGTCCATAGGACACTCAAAGCTGCTGTGCAGGTTGACTCTGTGGTTAAGAAGGCATACAGTGCATTGGCCTTCATCAATCGTGGGATTGAGTTTAAGAGCCGAGATGTAATGTTACAGCTATATAGGACCCTGGTCAGATCCCACTTGCAGTACTGTGCTCAGTTCTGGTTGCCTCACTATAGGAAGGACGTGGAAACCATAGAAAGGGTGCAGAGGAGATTTACAAGGATGTTCCCTGGATTGGGGAGCATGCCTTATGAGAATAGGTTGAGTGAACTTGAACTTTTCTCCTTGGAGGTACGGAGGATGAGAGGCATACAAGATAATGAGAGGCATTAATTGTGTGGATAGTCAGAGGCTTTTTCCCAGGGTTGAAAATGGTTAGCACAAGAGGGCATAGTTTTAAGGTGCTTGGAAGTAGGTAGAGAGGAGATGTTAGGGTTAAGTTTTTTTATGCATAGAGTAGTGAATGCGTGGAATGGGCTGCCGGCAGCAGTGGTGGAGGAGGATACAATAGGGTCTTTTAAGAGACTCCTGGATGGCTGAATGGAGCTTAGAAGAATAGAGGGCTATGGGTAAAGCCTGGGTAGTTCTAAGGTAGGGACATGTTCAGCACAGCTTTGTAGGCCAAAGAGTCTGTATTGTGCTGTATGTTTTCTACGTTTCTATGTTTCAATGTTTCTAAGCACCAAAATTTGTCTTAACCAAGAGTGGAATGGCAGCATGTAGCTGGGTAGTTCCTGGAGGAGCTCTGTCAAAATGCTGAAGACTTTCACATCATATGTGAATCCTAAAGGTAGCTGCCAACAATTTCATTCAGTACTTATAGTAAAATGCTGGAAAATCTAGATTTATGAAAGAGACAGGCCTTTCTTTTAAATTCCACAGATGTTCAGATGTTCCTGGAAGGTGAATTATTCCCTGACTCCCAATAATATAGTTATAAATTTTGGTGTTGGTATGCATTAAATTGCATCTTAGTTCCATATCAGTTGCCTCTAATTGATCAGAGGTTAATCATACACTAAGTGAGATAACTATGAGGCACTTTGAAATGCAAAGGGATTTTCATCATTAGGTCTTCACCTGATGTGAATGGTACTTGTGAGAGATTAAGATTATGATAACCCTGTAGTCATACCATTCCATCCATTCTCAGTATTCTCAATCTGAAGATGACTAAATCTGTCATATAAATTAGGATGAGAAGAGCTAATTTGCAATCAACCATGCCAATAGCCATGTCAAATCAGGGTGGCTGACTGCCCGACCAACTGGTCAATAAACGTGTTCTAAACAAGCCAGGAGGAGGCAGCAGAGCTAAGAGAGTATAAAGTCTAACATTAAATCTCCTTGATTCACTGACATGAGTTGGGCCATTTAAACTGCAGGATCTCATTTACACACACCTCCTGATTTTCGCCTGAATCTAGCATCAGTGCCATTGTTCTGAAGGTCATAGATCTGAGAAAATGTAGCACCAGGCTGTGGTCAGCAATATTCAAGAATAATGCCAGATTATCTGGTGGTGATTTGGAAAATCCTTACCTCTATTTTTGGGATTACTTTGGGATTATTTTGTTGGTTATGCAGAGCTTTAAGGATGATGGAATTTGGGCAGATGTGATATTGATCTACCTCAATGTTTCCCAGACTTTTTTAGCCCAACCACCACTCCCAAAGCACTTTCATACTTACCAATACCCCTCTTTTTCACAATATACTTCTCGGCGCCCCCATAGTGTAAAACCATGTCACCATATGCTATCATGAGCAAAATTATTCTGTTTTAAATTGTTATTCGTCTTTAAACCTAGTTTACACAGTACCCATGCAGCTTCAAAATCAAGCTTGTTGGTTTTTAGCAAGAGTTGAAATATCTGGTTCAAGTTGTGACAGCAAAAGTCTTAAATCCCCAAATGTAACAACGACCAAGTGGTATCTGTTTTTTGTGAGTATGTGGTTCATTGCACTGAAGCCTCTTTCAACAAGGTAGAAGGATATAATGAAGAGCAGTTTGGCTCTTCTCCAAAGACCAGGAAACTTTACATGACAGTATAACCACATACCACAAAAGCCAACATTTTTGAAAAGCATTTTTGCTTCATCATCATTCTGAATTTCGATAATATCTTGCAAGCTTTCTTCCTATTCTTCCACCTTGCAAAGAAATGGGTTAATTACTCAGACCTGAATTTCCAGATCATTCAAATCCTTGAATCAATTCTGAAAATCCTTCAATGACTGCAGGTGTAAGCAGTACTCTTGCAAACCACCATTTGTGAAAGAGAGTGCCACACTTTCCATGTTGGGAAACTCTAAGAACATTCTTCTCTCAATATCTAACAAATATAATAACTAACAAAATATTCTTCTATTTAATGGATGAGCTTTAATTTTGTTGACTGCAGATAATACAAGAGTCGTGCTTGAAAAAATTCACTGGCTGAGGTTTTCAGCTTTGAGATGTTGATGATTTATTGCACAATGGATTGCATACAGACTTGGAATTTCTTTTTCATAAATGCCACTAAATCAGCACGGAGAACTGTCATATACAGATCTCTATCTATTGTACAAGAAATCATGTTCCTAATTGAAATATTTTTATCCTCAATATACATTTTGAGCTCATCATAGATTGATTCTCTGTTGATCTTTGTTTTTAACTTTTTACAAAAGAGAATCTCTTCATAAACTTTTCCATTTTTGTCAAACTCTACACATGCCACTAGCAATGCCCCATTGTCGTCCAGTAGTATCCCAAGTTCAGCATTTTTTAGCTCTGTGCATAGTTGATACTCAATGTCTTCACTGATTTTGTCAACATGACGAGCTACAGAGTTATTACTCAGAGGAATTGAAGTTACAATACTGGTATCCATCTTGAGAACAGTGGTGAGCACTTCCGATACGGCAGGCATCTTTCACTAATTGTATGAGACTTTCCACACTCTGCTATTATAGTATTTTGGAAATGTTATTAGAAAACATGAGACAACTATCAAACAACACACACAAAATGCTGGTGGAACACAACAGGCCAGGCAGAATCCAAAAGGAGAAACACAGTCGACGTTTCGGGCCGAGACCCTTCGTCAGGACAACTATCAAGGCCATTATTAGCTTACTTGGCACATGATTTGAGTGTGCAATGCTTTTCAATTGAGTACCGTCATAAGTAGCTTTTTCAGGGTGTCTTTTACAGAAGTGTTCCTGCAATTTTGATGGTTTCATGGCTTCACTAGAGAGTACAGTATTACAAATAAGACATATGGGGTATCACTGATCTGACAGGAACAGAATAAAACCATACCCTAGTTATGTAACATTGTAATGATGCACTTTCTTTAAGTTTCCTTTTTTTAGCAGGATTAGAATTTAAGCCTTCATCACCTTGACTCATAAGATCACGCCATATGTATTTATCCATCACTAACGGAGCTAAATTAAAATAAAAAAAATTACACAAACAGGAATGCCTATTTAATGTTGAAGACAGCAGCAAGTTGATACAAATAGAATGATGGTGGCGTCATGCAAAGGAATGGCGAGGCGAAGATGAAGATGATCACAACAGCGAAAATTACATTGACAAGGAGTCAGATTGGAATCTGAATCACGTAAGGTCTTATAATCCCCAAAGGTGGTTCTTAACTGCATATATGAAGCAGACATCATTCTAAAAACCTCATGAGGAATCCTCAGGGCTGGCACCTTCACTGATTGGCTCAATTTCACCGTTTGGTTCCGGCCAGAGCCATTTCATTGTGCAACCTGCTTTCCGTAGATTTGCAGAGAAAGTTGAGAGGGCGTATTTGAGTTACCAACTGTTAACTTGCATGAACTTATTTTGTGCCGCGAGTCAAGGGCAACTGTTGGACATCCTGGCTGCAAATTTATGCATCCCCAATAATGTCTGTTTTATTGGTAAGGTAGGATGAGATTGCTGAGTTTTGACCATGAGTTCTCTCGGCCTGCAGAGCTATGGTTCTTACTGTGGTTCCAGTGCCTCAACTATTTTTTTGAAAGTGCCTGCTCTACTACTGGTTGGTCAGGTCTCGTGCCTCAAGATAGGGTGTCGTTTACCATCTTATTAGTTATAAATGAATATGATATATTTGGGATCACAGAGACATGGCTCCAGGGTGACCAAGGATTGGGAGCTCAACATCCAGGGATATTCAATATTCAGGAGGGATAGACAGGAAAGAAAAGGAGGTGGGGTAGTGTTGCTGGTTAGAGAGGAGATTAACTCAATAGAAAGGAAGGACATTAGCCTGGAGGATGTGGAATCAATATGGGTAGAGCTGCATAACACTAAGGGGCAGAAAACACTGGTGAGAGTTGTGTACAGGCCACTTAACAGTAGTATTGAGGTTGGGGATGGCATTAAACAGGAAATTAGAAATGCATGCAATAAAGGAACAGCAGTTATAATGACAACAGCACACACAAAATGCTGGTGGAACACAGCAGGCTAGGCAGCATCTATAGGGAGAAGCGCTGTCGATGTTTCGGGCCGAGACCCTTTGTCAGGACTAACCGAAAGGAAAGATAGTAAGAGATTTGAAAGTAGTGGGGGGAGGGGGAAATGCGAAATGATAGGAGAAGACTGGAGGGGGTGGGATGAAGCTAAGAGCTGGAAAGGTGATTGGCGAAAGTGATACAGAGCTGGAGAAGGGAAAGGATCATGGGACGGGAGGCCTCAGGAGAAAGAGGGGGGGGTGGGGAAGCACCAGAGGGAGATGGAGAACAGGCAAACAACTAAATATGTCAGGGATGGGGTAAGAAGGGGAGGAGGGGCATTAACGGAAGTTAGAGAAGTCAATGTTCATGCCATCAGGTTGGAGGCTACCCAGCCGGTATATGAGGTGTTGTTCCTCCAACCTGAGTTTGGATTCATTTTGACAATAGAGGAGGCCATGGATAGACATATCAGAATGGGAATGGGACATGGAATTAAACTGTGTGGCCCCTGGGAGATCCTGCTTTCTCTGGCGGACCAAGCGTAGGTGTTCAGCGAAACGGTCTCCCAGTCTGCGTCGGGTCTCACCAATATATAAAAGGCCACACCGGGAGCACCGGACGCAGTATACCACACCAGCCGACTCACAGGTGAAGTGTCGCCTCACCTGGAAGGACTGTCTGGGGCCCTGAATGGTGGTGAGGGAGGAAGTGTAAGGGCAGGTGTAGCACTTGTTCCGTTTACAAGGATAAGTGCCAGGAGGGAGATCGGTGGGAAGGGATGGGGGGGGATGAATGGACAAGGGAGTCGCGATCCCTGCGAAAAGCAGAAAGGGGGGGGGGAGGGAAAAATGTGTTTGATAGTGGGATCCCGTTGGAGGTGGCAGAAGTTACGGAGAATTATACATTGGACCTGGAGGCTGGTGGGGTGGTAGGTGAGGACAAGGGGAACCCTATCCCAAGTGGGGTGGTGGGCGGATGGGGTGAGGGCAGATGTGCGGGAAATGGGAGAGATGTGTTTGAGAGCAGAGTTGATGGTGGACAAAGGGAAGCCCCTCTGTTTAAAAAAGGAAGACATCTCCTTCGTCCTGGAATGAAAAGCCTCATCCTGAGAGCAGATGTGGCAGAGACAGAGGAATTGAGAGAAGGGGATGGCCTTTTTGCAAGAGACAGGGTGGGAAGAGGAATAGCCCAGGTAGCTGTGAGAGTCTGTAGGCTTATATAACATTGACTTCTCTAACTTCCGTTAATGCCCCTCCTCCCCTTCTTACCCCATCCCTGACATATTTAGTTGTTTGCCTGTTCTCCATCTCCCTCTGGTGCTTCCCCCCCCCCTTCTTTCTCCTGAGGCCTCCCGCCCCATGATCCTTTCCCTTCTCCAGCTCTCTATCACTTTTGCCAATCACCTTTCCAGCTCTTAGCTTCATCCCACCCCCTCCGGTCTTCTCCTATCATTTCTCATTTCCCCCTCCCCCCACTACTTTCAAATCTCTTACTATCTTTCCTTTCGGTTAGTCCTGACGAAGGGTCTCGGCCCGAAACGTCGACAGCGCTTCTCCCTATAGATGCTGCCTAGCCTGCTGTGTTCCACCAGCATTTTGTGTGTGTTGTTGTTTGAATTTCCAGCATCTGCAGATTTCCTCATGTTAGCAGTTATAATGGGTGACTTCAATCTACATATAGATTGGGTGAACCAAATTGGTAAGGGTGCTGAGGAAGAGGATTTCTTGGAATGTATGCAGGATGGTTTTCTGAACCAACGTGTCGAGGAACCAACTAGAGAGCAGGCCATTCTAGACTGGGTATTGAGCAATGAGGAAGGGTTAGTTAGCAATCTTGTCATGCGAGGCCCCTTGGATAAGAGTGGCCATAATATGGTAGAATTCTTCATTAAGATGGAGAGTGACATAGTTAATTCAGAAACAAAGGTTCTGAACTTAAAGAAGGGTAACTTTGAAGGTATGAGACTTGAATTAGCTAATATAGACTGGCAAATGATACTTAAAGGGTTGACGGTGGATATGCAATGGCAAGCATTTAAAGATCGCATGGATGAACTACAACAATTGTTCATCCCAGTTTGGCAAAAGAATAAACCAGGGAATGTAGTGCACCTGTGGCTGACAAGGGAAATTAGGGATAGTATCAAGTCCAAAGAAGAAACATACAAATTAGCCAGAAAAAGTGGCACACCTGAGGACTGGGAGAAATTCAGAGTCCAGCAGAGGAGGACAAAGGGCATAATTAGGAAAGGGAAAAAAGATTATGGGAGAAAGCTGGCAGGGAACATAAAAACTGACTGTAAAAGCTTTTATAGATACGTGAAAAGAAAAAGATTGGTTAAGACAAATGTAGGTCCCTTACAGTCAGAAACAGGTGAATTGATCATAGGGAACAAGGACATGGCAGACCTTCTGGAAATAGTAGGGGACCGAGGGTCTAGTGAGATGGAGGAACTGAGGGAAATACATGTTAGTAGGGAAGTGGTGTTAGGTAAATTGAAGGGATTAAAGGCAGATAAATCCCCAGGGCCAGATGGTCTGCATCCTAGAGTGCTTAAGGAAGTAGCCCAAGAAATAATGGATGCATTGGTGATCATTTTTCAAAACTCTTTAGATTCTGGATTAGTTCTGAGGATTGGAGGGTGGCTAATGTAATCCTGCCTTTTAAAAAAGGAGGGAGAGAAACCAGGGAATTATAGACCAGTTAGCCTGACATCGGTGGTGGGGAAAATGCTAGTCAGTTATCAAAGATGTGATAACAGCACATTGGAAAATGGTGCAATCATCGGACAAAGTCAGCATGGATTTGTGAAGGGAAAATCATGTCTGACGAATCTTATAGAATTTTTTGAGGATATAACTAGTAGACTGGATAGGGGAGAACCAGTGGATGTGGTATATTTGGATTTTCAAAAGGCTTTTCACAAGATCCCACACAGCAGATTAGTGTGCAAACTTGAAGCACACGGTATTGGGGGTATGGTATTGATGTGGATAGAGAATTGGTTGGCAGACAGGAAGCAAAGAGTGGGAATAAACGGGACCTTTTCAGAATGGCAGGCAGTGACCAGTGGGATACCACAAGGCTCAGTGCTGGGACCCCAGTTGTTTACAATATGTATTAATGATTTAGACAAGGGAATTAAATGCAGCATCTCCAAGTTCACGGATGACACAAAGCTGGGCGGCAGTGTTAGCTGTTAGGAGGATGCTAAGAGGATGCAGGGTGACATGGATAGGTTAGGTGAGTGGGCAAATTCATGGCAGATGCAATTTAATGTGGATAAATGTGAGGTTATCCACTTTGGTTGCAAGAACAGGAAAACAGATTATTATCTGAACGGTGGCCGTTTTGCACCAGTCATTGTACACCAGATTGTACACCAGTCATTGAAAGTGGGCATGCAGGTACAGCAGGCAGTGAAAAAGGTGAATGGTATGTTGGCATTCATAGCAAGAGGATTCAAGTGCAGGAGCAGGGAGGTTCTACTGCAGTTGTACAAGGCCTTGGGGAGACCACACCTGGAGTATTGTGTGCAGTTTTGGTCCCCTAATCTGAGGAAAGACATTCTTGCCTGGAATTTAGAAGATTGAGGGGGGATCTTATTGAAACGTATAAAATTCTAAAGAGATTGGACAGGCTAGATGCGGCAAGATTGTTCCTGATCTTGGGGAAGTCCAGAACGAGGGGTCACAGTTTAAGGATAAAGGGGAAGCCTTTTAGGACCGAGATGAGGAAAAACTTCACTCAGAGAGTGGTGAATCTGTGGAATTCTCTGCCACAGGAAACAGTTGAGGCCGGTTCATTGGCTATATTTAAGAGGAAGTTAGATATGGCTCTTGTGGCTAACGGGATCGGGGGTATGGAGAGAAAGCAGGTACAGGGTTCTGAGTTGGATGATCAGCCATGATCATACTGAATGGCGGTGCAGGCTCAAAGGGCCGAATGGCCTACTCCTGCACCTATTTTCTATGCTTCTATGTTTCTATCTCCCACCAAGAATCTAGAATGCCCCCAACAACTTCTATTTCTCCCAATGCCCCCTTAGGACACGTAACCACCCGCGTTGGGAACTACTGGTCTATTTGAATAGTGAACAGGTATGATGCAATGAATAACTAGCCCTGCCCCTATTTCACAGCAAATGTCCATAGTGGTTCTGCAGTATAACAAGCAGATTGATGAGAGTGACAATAAGAATGATTGAACCAAGCCAACAACTTCAGCAATATATAATGTTGGCAGTGAGCCAGTCTGCTGAATTTTCATGGGCATTATTAACTATTAGACCAGAAATTGAACAAGTATGTTGCAGCTAATGAGAAGCAAGACAAGAATTGGAAATGGAGTTATAAAATTCACGGAGGAATAAAATAGATAGTGTCCATCACATGTGGTCAATTTTCTAGACTGTGTTTGCCAGTTGTTTGGGTTCAGAGAAGAAGTCATCACCCCGACACAGTGGTGTCAAGGAAACAACCTCTCCCTCTGTTGCAAAAACAAAGGAACTGGTTGTGGTCTACACGAGGAATGGAGATAGGCTAACCCCTATTGACATCAATGGATCAGGGGTTGAGAGGGTGAGCAGCTTTTAAGTTCCTTGGCATAAACATCACCGAGGATCTCACGTGGTCTGTACATACCAGCTGTGTTTTGAAAAAGGCACAATAGTGCCTCTTTCACCTCAGACAGTTGAAGAAGTTTGGTATGGGCCCCCAAAACCTAAGAATTTTCTATAGGGGCACAATTGAGAGCGTCCTGACTGGCTGCATCACTGCCTGGTATGGGAACTGTTCTTCCCTCAATCGCAGGATTCTGAAGAGAGTGGTGTGGACAGCCCAGCGCATCTGTAGATCTGAACTTCCCTCTATTCAGGACATTTACAAAGACAGGTATGTAAAAATAGCCCAAAGGATCATTGGGGACCTGAGTCACCCCAACCACAAACTGTTCCAGCTGTTCCCATCCAGGAAAGTGTACTGCAGCATAAAAGTCAGGACCAACAGGCTCCAGGACAGCTTCTTCTACAAGGCCATCAGACTGATTAATTCGTGCTGATACAATTGTATTTCTATGTTACATTGACCGTTCTGTTGTAAACTATTTATTACAGATTACTATAAATTGCACATTGCACATTTTTTATCAAAGTATTTTTATTAACAAAGAAAAATAGCAGAACATATGTTATAATACAACCAACCCATTTTATACCAGTTACAGAAAGAACCCCCCACCCCTCAATAAACAAGAACAAATAGAACCAGCCAGACCAGTCAAAAATAGATGTAAAAGTCTAGTGTACATATAAAGATAGAGCACCTTACACATTCAAATAATTTTTTCAGCATTAAGTTTTGACAAAACTTAAAGTTGCCAAATGGTGTTAAATCTTGCATTCTGCCCCCTGACCGAATAGCAGACCTTCGTAAATTTCATAAAGTACCTGATAGCTTTGATCCAATGTCCATACGTTGGAGGGAAAGAGCTTTTCCATTTGCACAAGATGAGCCTTCTGGCAAGAAGTGAACAAAAAGCGACGAGATCAGTTTGGAATTTGCTGAGGTTAATGTTCTGAAGAAGGCACTCCAAATAGTGCTATTGACCAAGATTAATTAATTGTCCAAACATTTTTGAAAAAGTTTCAAAAATCAAACCCCAGAAATTTACTAGTTTTGGACATGACCAAAACATATGGCAGAGTGTAGCCGGGAACTGTTTACATCTGTCACACATTTGGCCAAGATTTAATTAACCTTAGTCAATCTAACTTTAGACCAATGAAAACAGTGCATAATTTTAAACTGAACAATAACATGTCTAAGACACACAGAGGATGAATAAATTTTATGAATTGTTTTTTGCCATATGTCATCTGAAATTTGTTCCTCAATATCCTCTTCCCATATATGTCTTAATAACTACCCTAAGTAGTTCATAGATTTTGCTGACAGATTGTTTCACATCAATTTTGTATTGAGCACTGAATCAAAGAGTGATGAAGTGGGGCAGTATGGAAAGCACTCAAGATGAGAGGATGTTGTTACGTATCCTGTAACTGGGTCACTTACCAGAAAAGATAGAGAGGTCCGTTGAAGTCTGATGGGCAACGGGAAAGGACACACGTGGTCCCTCCACCAGCTATTGTTATTAAACGCCGTCACGGAATTGCTAGCATTTCTCCTGGTGCGTGTGTGTCAAGGGACTGTTCCCCAGACCCTCTTTTATCCTGACTCACAGGGTCTCAGATGTCAATCAGGGTGGAATGAGGCCATCCCCCCAACCAGCCCACATTGCCTGAGGGCTTTCCATGAAGTACAGTTCTCAATACACAATCCCGTCTCCAAGAGACAATAGCCGTTATCAATGGTTCCGCCTTACAGAGACCAGGACACATTCCAAACCTGTTTGTGGATTCTGCATGTCTTTCTCTCATTTCCTGGGTCTCCTGACCTGACTTAATAGCGATCTTGCGATTCTCAAAAAGGAGGGGGCCACAGGCGTAACACCCCCTTTCTTCAACGCGTTTTTACCATCGGTAAAAACAAAGTAATACAGAGTCTTACAGGATTTTAGAATCTAACACAATACAAAAGTTTTTTTTTTCTACAGAGTAATACAGTTATACATTCAATTCAGCATCTAGATAGTTACCGATTACATTGTCACTTCCTTTAATATCTTAACATCTTGTACCTTACTAAAGTCTTGTAGTATCAGACTCCAATTTAATAACCACCTTTTTGTAGGTCTTATTTTTCTTTAGCAAACAAAAACTAAAGAGTTGTGATCTTAGCTTACGGGTATACTACAAAAGTTCATGCAAATACTAATCTTTATGTTGTTTTCAAACTTAACAGGCAAGCTTCCATGGGGGTTGCCTTTTATTATTCACAGGCTTTGTCGAAATCCCATAAAACAGGCTTCTGCTATTTAACAATGAGGTCCCCATTAACCCTCGCCTCTTTTCCGGTTAATTTCCACGTGGGGCGCTTGTGCACCCTGACGAGATAGGCTGTCGCCCGCTCCTTCCATAGGAGTTATTTTATCAGCAATGTGTTCCAAACTTAGACCATCTTCTGAATTTCCACCCAATTCTTTAATTTTACGCAAGCTGCTAGTTTTCTCTTCAGGACCCTTCAGGCTATTAGTTTTCAGTTCAAACTCTTTGTTCAAACAGCATTCCAAATTCTGCCTTTTCACACCACACTCTGGAATAACAATAGCGTGTGGGGCCCCATTACCTTCCAACTCAACCTGTAATTGATTCACAGGCTTTGTGGTACCATGCCATTGTCTCTGTAGCCTGGTTGCTGCTTCTGATATCAGTCCAGCCTTTAAATTTTCTTCATTCAATTTGGGAACTACATATTTCCCTTCTCGTTCAATAATAATATTCATCTCCCCGCTAACTTTTAACACACCGTTGAGCACAAACACCTGGGAACTCTCACTTCCCACTATTACCAAGGTTAACCCTTTCTTCACTGAACCAAGTCTATCTGACCCACAAGGACTGCATTCCTTTTCAGCTGAATCAAATACCTCAGACTTTTTCTGAGCTCCATTACTAGGTTCAGTACCACGTGCATCCACATCTTGGACACACTCAAACGGGACATTTGCCTCTTCCAGGCTTTCAATACCCGTACCCTTTTCAAATTCTAAATTCCCCTGATTCTCCCAGCTACTCTCTGGGCAACTCCCTTCCAGAGTAAACTCAACCCCACGGGCTGAAACAACCTCATCTGCCAACCCAGCAGACTTCTTCAAGGTAATGGCATCCTTTTCATCTAGGACTGCCCTCATTTCATTATCGAGAACACCTTTAGAATTTTCAACTTCTTCAAACAGTTCTGCCAAACCAGACAGATCATCCATGTCCAACTCTGGACCTTTTTACAGCTTTTTCTGTTTCTCATCTTTATTTCGTGCATCTAGAACTTTTCTCCTCACTAAGGGCAGGTCTACCTCCTCTCCCTTACTCTCTTTTACTTCCCTATTCTCCGTTTTCCCACCCTCCTGGTACAGGGTCAGTAAAAACGTCTCGGCCAAATCGATACTGGCTGGATTTAAACTGCTCTCTGTCTCAGCTGCCTTTCTCGACATGCTGCGAGTGACCGCGCATGCGGGATAGATCTTGGAATTTAGGGGCTGGGCTGCAACACTCACCGGCTGGCTCGTCAGCATCATTGCTGACCAAACCTTACCACCGGCTAAATCGTTACCCAGAAGGATGTCCGCGTCAGTTCTCAGGAATTCTGATCGCACCCCCATTTCAACTGGTCCAGATATCAGCTCACAATCCAGAATGATCCTATGCAGGGGCACCATTTCCGTCCCTTTTCCTATTCCTTTCACAGCTACCATTCCCGTCTTGCGATCAAAATCCAGTACCTTACTGCTAATCAATGATAGTTCAGCCCCCGTGTCTCTCCAGATCCGTACTGGAACTGGTGTGTCTCCCTCCCTCACAGACACGGTTCCGTTTGACATACAAGTCTCAGACCCTTCTCGTACTCTGTCTACCCGGGGCTCTCTTGTCGATTTACTGATTACCACGGCACATCCAATAGGGACGGCTGCTTTCCCTTTTCCTGTCTCTTTCTTCGGAGCAAAGCACCTAGATGCAATATGCCCCCCCTTTCCACAATTAAAACAGGTTAAGCCCGGAAATCTCTGGCCGTCTTGCCTTTCCCCCTCAATCTTACCACTAGCTCCCGGCGGGACCTCTGCCTCAGCTGGCGGGCTTTCTTGATCGTTCCCACGGTCTCTCTGGGAACTTTTATTCGAGGAAAACTTTGTCTTGTGGGTTAGGGCATATTCATCTGCAAACCTAGCAAAGTCTGAGATGGACTTATTTGGCTTCTCATTCAAACACATCCGGATATCCTCCGAAACACAACCTTTAAATTCCTCAATCAGAATTAACTCCCTGAGACGCCAAAAATCCTCCTCCACTATTTCTGCTGTACATCAACGGTCCAAGAGCACACCCTTCTCATAGGCAAACTTGGTATCCGTCTGATTCCACCCTTTCTTTAAATTTCTGAACTTTTGTCTATACACTTCAGGTACCAATTCGTAACTCCGGAGAATGGCCGCTTTTACTTGGTCATAACTCTCCGCCTCTTCCTCCTCCATGGACGACGCCGTATATGCTCGTTGTGCCTTCCCTTTTAACACACTTTGTAACAACGCCACCCACCGATCTCTGGGCCACTTCTGATTCACTGCCACCTTCTCAAAAAGCAAGAAATAACTATCAACATCTGTCTCCTCGAACGGAGGTACTAACCTCAACTCCCGACTAACATTACACCGCTCCTCTCGGTCTGACCCTTGATCTCTTCACTCTTGCCTTAACTTCTCCATCTCCAAGTCATGTTTCCTCTGTTTCTCTGCCTCCTCATACTCTCTCTCCTTCTCAGCTCTTTCCTTTTCTTTCTCAGCTCTCTCCCTCTCCTTCTTGGCCCTCTCTCTCTCTTTTTCAGCTGCTTCCAGCTGTTTTAACTGAATTTCATGCTCCCTTTTCACCTCTAACTCCTTTAGCTGGAGCTCATGCTCCCTTTGTTTGTCGGCCCTTTCTTTCTCTGTCTCAGCCCTTTCTTTCTCTCTTTCTTTCTCTTTCTCAGCTCTTTCCTTCTCCTTCTCAGCTGCTTCCAGCTGCTTTAACTTAATTGCATGTTCCAACCTTAATTTCTCCAACTCTAACTGAGCCGTCCCACTAGCTGGTACCTTTTCAGGGATATTTTCCAATACCTCAGCTGCAAACACATTCTTCCCAATATAATACTGAGTTATTGCCCTTCGCACCTCCCGCTTTTTCATGGACAACCTCACCTCTGCGAGGTTTAGCCCTTTCGCCAGATTTATCAAGTCCGATTTGTTGGTCGCCTCTAGAGTCGGGTTTTCTATAAATTCATCCACGTCCATCTTTGCTGGTTTTCCTGTCTGGCTACCCGTGTAACCAGATCCAAGTTTGGACTTACAAGCCCGATTCACTGGCCTCCCAATTTGGTGTCAAATCCCAGACGAGCCCCCAATTGTTATGTACCCCATAACTGGGTTACTTACCAGCAAAGATAGAGAGGTCCATTGAAGTCTGATGGTACTATTTTTAACAGTATTTATTGATGA
The DNA here is from genome assembly GCF_048418815.1 of Hemitrygon akajei. Lineage (NCBI taxonomy): Eukaryota > Metazoa > Chordata > Chondrichthyes > Myliobatiformes > Dasyatidae > Hemitrygon > Hemitrygon akajei. Next base: position 160,586,735 of record NC_133128.1, read on the forward strand.
AATATACAAAAATAATATCAATGCAAACATACAGATAATCTACGTCGTGAATACTAAATCTAAAAGCGCGGGTATAATAATAATCAATAAGAAATAGCTCTATCGTTGTCTAGGGGATAATGTATTGCCCGATGGAAATATAAAAGTCACTTTAGTTCATTCAAGCTGCAGCTTTTGGTTGGAGAGAGAGACGGAGGCTTAGAACTTGCCCGATTTTCTGTTTTATGATGTCGATCCTTCGAAATGGCATCGGTGGTGATCTCTTCCTTAGCTAAGCCGCCTTCCGTGGTAGGGCCTCAATCTCGGGGCAACGGGAAAGGACACATGTGGACCCTCCACCGGCTATTGCTATTAAACGCAGTCACAGATCTGCTAGCGTTTCTCCTGCTGCGTGTGTGTCAAGGGGCTGTTCCCCAGACCCTCTTTTATCCTGACTCACAGGGTCTCAGATGTCAATCAGGGTGGAATGAGGCCATCCCCCCAACCAGTCCACGTTGCCTGAGGGCTTTCCATGAAGTACAGTTCTCAATACACAATCCCGTCTCCAAGAGACAATAGCCGTTATCAATGATTCTGCCTTACGGAGGCCAGGACACATTCCAAACCTGTCTGTGGATTCTGCATGTCTTTCTCTCATTTCCTGGGTCTCCTGACCTGACTTAATAGCGATCTTGCGATTCTCAAAAAGGAGGGGGCCACAGGCGTAACACTGTAAATCTTCTGAGTTGTAAATATCTACTGATGCTGCGAGTGAGAGGTTATTAAGTGTAAAACAATGTCTAAATTAGAAACCAAATTTTAATGGAATATATCACAACTGGATTCAGTGTGAAACCAGATACAGGTTGTGACAGTGGTAGTTCAGCATATATTACCGACGAAGAGGTAAATTGTAAGGATGACTTCTCCATAATCACCCAGCTAGGAGCAGCAATATCATCTCTTGTCCAATAAAAAATTGCTCTTATATTAGCTGACCAGTAGTAATATAGAAAGTTTGGAAGTGCCAAGCCCCCCATCTTACTCTGTAGTATTTTTTCCTTTACTCTGGGCTGTTTTTTATACCAAATAAAACTTGAAATTTGACTATTTAGATTATAGAAGAAAGTCTTTGTTAGAAAAATTTGGGAGCTCTGGAACATGTATAAGAATCCTGGCAGGACAGTCATTTTAATTGTATTAATCCTCCCGTTAAGTCAAGTCAAGTCACTTTTCATTGTCATTTCAACCATAACTGCTGGTACAGTACATAGTAAAAACAAGACAATGTTTTTCAGGACCATGGTGTTACATGAATCAGTACAAAAACTAGACTGAACTACGTAAAAAACAACACAGAAAAAAAACTACACTAGACTACAGACCTACCCAGGACTGCATAAAGTGCACAAAACAGTGCAGGCATTACAATAAATAATAAACAAGACAATAGGGCAGTAAGGTGTCAGTCCAGGCTCTGGGTATTGAGGAGTCTGATAGCTTGGGGGAAGAAACTGTTACATAGTCTTATCATGAGAGCCTGAATGCTTTGGTGCCTTTTCCCAAACAGCAGGAGGGAGAAGAGTTTGTATGACAGGTGCGTGGGGTCCTTCATAATGCTGTTTGCTTTGCAGATGCAGCGTGTAGTGTAAATGTCCGTAATGGCGGGAAGAGAGACCTCGATGATCTTCTCAGCTGACCTCACTATCTACTGCAGGGTCTTGCGATGCAAGACGGTGCAATTTCAGAACCATGCAGTAATGCAGCTGCTCAGGATGCTCTCAATGCAACCCCTGAAGAATGTGATGAGGATGGGGGGTGGGAGATGGACTTTTCTCAGCCTTCTCAGAAAGTAGAGACACTGCTGGGCTTTCTTTGCTATGGCACTGGTGATGAGGGACCAGGTGAGATTCTCCGCCAGGTGAACACCAAGAAGTTTGGTGCTCTTAATGATCTCTACCAAGGAGCTGTCGAAGTTCAGCGGGGAGTGGTCGCTCTGTGGCCTCCTGAAGTCAACAACCATCTCTTTTGTTTTGTTCACATTCTGAGACAGGTTGTTGGCTCTCCACCAGTCCGTTAGCTGCTGCACCTCCTCTCTGTATGCTGACTCATCGATCTTGCTGATGAGACCCACTGCGGTCGTGTCATCGGCAAACTTGATGATATGGTTCGAGCTGTGTATTGCAGCACAGTCATGGGTCAGCAGAGTGAACAGCAGTGGACTGAGCACGCAACCCTGGGGGGCCCCCGTGCTCAGTGTGGTGGTGTTGGAGATGCTGCTCCCGATCCGGACTGACTGAGGGAAAGAGGTAAAGAATTCCAACGTTCAAATTCCTGTTTAAGATTGGAAAGGAGATGTTGATAGTTGTCTTTATAAAGGTAATTATGTGTTATCCAGACCCCCCCCAAGTATTTGAATTTCCTATAACTGATTCTAAAGAGGGTCATGGAATAAGAAATATCCAAACTTGTGGTCCCAATTGGCATTAGTTCACTCTTTTGAAAGTTAACTTTATAACCAAATATTTGACCGAATTTAGTGAGCAATATTGATAGATTTGGGAGACTTTGAGTTGGATCTGAGATATACAACACCATATCATCCGCGTACAGTGACACTTTATGTTCCAAAGTTCCCCTCTGGATACCTTTGATACTAACTGATGTTCTCAGTGCTATAGCGAGTGGCTCAATTGCCACAGCAAAAAAAAGTGGAGATAAAGGGCATCCTTGTCTTGTGCCTGGTTGCAGTTCAAAAAAGGGTGATATACAGTTATTAGTATGCACTGCTGCCAGTGGGGATGAGTAAAGTACTTCAATCCATGAGATGAATGTAGAACCAAAACCAAGTTTTTGGAGAGTATAGAAAAGAAAGTCCCATTTCACTCGGTCAAATACCTTTTCAGCATCAAGTGATAGAATAATCTCTGGGGTACTAGATGCAGAGGAATCATATAGTATATTTAGAAGACGTCTTACATAAAAAGAGTGTACCGATTCTTTGCAAAACCTGTTTGATCGGATGAGATAATTAATAGTAGAATCTTCTCCATTTGGTGTGCTAGGACTTCTGCGAGGATTTTGGTATCCGTATTTAAAAGGGAGATTGGTCAGTAAGAACTACTTTCAAGAGGATCATTGCCCTTTTTCAAAATTAGTGAAGTAACTGCTTGACACATTGTGGGAGGTAGGGAGTGGGATAAAAAAGACTCTTCAAGAACAGGTAATAGTAATGGGCAAAGTTGAGTGGAAAACTTTTTTTTAAATTCAGAAGGATATCCATCTGGGCCTGGGACTCCTGGTGCATCTGTCTCCAGAGTCATGACTGCCCTCTCCAGATCAGCAGCTACATTGTGGATCTATATTTGGGATTTTTAGCTTTTTAAAGAAATCATCTAGATGTGATGAGGTGGTGGACGAATCTGAGTACAGTGACTGGTAAAAGCTATGGAAGCGTGAGTTAATTTCTACATTATCTGTTTGTTTAATGCCCTGTGCATCCTGTATCTCAGGTATACTGTGACCAGCCATTTCTTGATGCAGTTGACAGGCTAGCAGCCTCCCTGCTTTTTCTCCGTGTTCATAAAACTCACATTGCTACTTGGAGATAAGCTGTTCAGCTTCTTGAGTTGTTAACAGATTGTATTCGGCCTGAAGTAATAAACGCTGCACACGTAGATGGAGACGAAATGTAAAGATTTTTACTCCCCCTGTATATGAAGGATGTAAGAAATAAAGTCAATTCAATTCAATTCAATTCAATTCATCGTGCACAAGAGTGGAACCAAAAGATGAATATTTCTACCCCCACCAAGTGTACGGACTTTGATCTTTGGTTCCCGTTCTTCCAGCATTACAGAGATGTTTTAATGAATCACTTATTCCAAATATGGACTGGAAATGGACAGTCTAGGCAAACACTGGAAATGCCTAGAATGATAGGCGCAGTTCAATCGAAACCACTACTTTGCCCATACGAGTGACGCTTTCATTGGGTAAGGAGGTTGTTTTAAAATGCGCTGAACAGAAAACGTGCTAGACTGCTGACAGCTAGGGAGTTCAGATAGAGTGGTGTATTTGTTTTAAAAACACTGAGAAAATAATAACTATTAACTGGAGGCACAATGAGGAACTCTTGTTTGGTCACAAATTTGAATTTTGTTGGAATTATTTTGTTCACTAATTTGTTCATCATGTATTGAAGATCTATCAGTTTCCTGCGATGCAATGCAATACAATGAATTCATCTGAAATTCTGTTTGTGTTATGACAGTCAATGGCCCATGCCATTCCACAAGTGATAACCACACACGCTTACCACAAAGAATAACATGATGAAATAAATTGGCAAATTAGATGGTATCTGGAAAAAAATGCAATAATACTTTGGGCAGAAAGATCTTAATGCTCAGAAAAAAAAAGGGAGGGTTTCTTCTGCTCAGGCCAGTGAATGTATTTCATTGCAATCTTTTCTGCCTTGTAGATGATAGAAAGAACTTGGAGATGAAGATGGTGACTCACTCGCTGTAGAATGTTAGTATAAAGCAGTAAAGGAAAAACAAATATAGAACAGTACAAGAGAGGAACAGGCCCTTCAGCCAACAAGGCCTGTGCCAACCATGATGCCAATTCAAACTATTCTGATCTATGTGCATATGGTTCGTATCCCTGTTAACATACCTGTCTAAAATGTTGTTATTGTATTTGCATTTATCATATATCTTAAAGAGAACATTCTCTGTCTGTCTTGGAGACCAAGTTTCTAAGAGGTACAATATACCTTTTGGTTTTGCTCAGGGAAATTGTCTTGGTCCCCCACTCTTCTCCTTTTTGCATGCTCACCTTAGGAGACATCATTAGACAGCATGAACCTGATTTTCACAGTTAGGCCAATGACACATATTTGTATATCTCAGTTGAGTCTGATGATTATATACAGTAAACCACACTTCTCTGATTTCTGGTATGTCTGCAATAAACAAACAGATGAGCAATATTTCCTAAAGCTAAATGAAGATAAAACTGAAATATAAACAAGAAAATATCTGGAGATGCTGGAAATCCAAGCAAAACACACAAAATGCTGGAGAAATGCAGCAGGCCAGGCAGCATCTATGGAAAAAAACAGTTGACATTTTGGGCTGAAACTAAAATACTTCTGATTGGTCAAAAGAGCTAAAAGTCTTGATAAACTTGGGAACTTGACTCCCCTAGTAAAATCAGAAGTATCATGCCGGGATGTTATCCTTGAATCAGATTTGAATTTTAAATCCCACATAAAGAAAGTGACCAGAGCAGCATTTGTACACTTAAGAAATATTGCAAAAGTACATCCACTTCAGTCACATCATGTTGCTGAAAAACTAATTCATGGCCTTATATCGAATAGACTAGATTACTGCAATGCACTTTTTTCTGGCCTTCCAAAGCAATCTGTTGACAAACTTCAACTCATTCAGAACACTGCTGCTAAATTTTAACTAAAACCAGGATGAAGCAGCCTATCACTCTCATCCTATCTACTCTCTATTGGCTTGCTGTATTTTTTAGAAATGATTTTAAACTCCTATTGCTTGCTTGTAAAGATCTCGATGGTCTGGACTGGAGTGCATCACAGAATCATTTTCGTTTTAAAATCCTGCTCGAGCTCAGGTCTTCTTCCATTCATCTCTTAAATTTCAACAATCTCCCTCAAAAGCTGATAGCATGTATAGGTGATAGAACAGCATTTCCAAATCTGTGCAACTCAATACCTAAAACTATAAGATTACAGACTCAGTTGACACTTTTAAAAGGCAACTCAAAACCTATTTCTTTAACTTTGCTTTTGACTAATATCTTTTTGTCTTTTATTTTCACGCTTGCACTTTATCCCATTGTAAAGCACTTTGAACTACATTGTTCATATGAAAAGTACTCTATAATTAAGTTATTAGTATTAATGTAAAAATGTAAAAACATCTTTTTCTCAGATCTAACTGGTGAAAACTGAAGTACAGACATGGCTCATTTCTCAATTTTTAGGAACTTTTAGACTAATCTAGTGGTGTTTAGTATTGTGGCTTTCTGAAGATGTACATAGATAATTGCCGTGTAGCCCTACTGTTTAATGCTATTGTGTAATATCTTTGGGATATTATTATTATTAACCACTACCATGGAATTGTGTTCCAGCTACTCTCTGTTTAAGAAATAATCTTGCCTCATAAACTTCAATTAAACTTTCTCTGTTTCACCTTAAACATATTCCTCTATTATTTGACATTCTTGTATTGGGAAAAATATTCTGACTATCTACACTATTGATGCCTCTCATAATTTTCATATATTTTGATTGGATAACCTGGAGTTTCCAATGCTCCAAAGGAAACAACCCAATTATGTCCAATTTCTCCTTTCAGCTACTACTCACCAATCCAAGCAAGATCATGGTGAAACTCTTCTGCACCATCTCCAAAGCTTCCATATCTTTCTTGTAATGTGTGGACCAGAACTGCCTACAATATTCCAAACGTTGCTTAACTAAAATTTTATACAGCTGCAACCAGACCTCCATAAGTTATATTGAATTGCCCGGCCAATAAAGGGAAGTTTGCTATGCACCTTTTTTACTGCTTTATCTACTAGTATTGTCTCTTTGTGTCATCTGCAAACTTATTTCATCAGCCCAACCACATATACGTCCAAATCATATGCCTTACATGCAACAGAGGTCCTATCATTGAATCTTGCAGAACGCCACATGTCACTGACCTCTTTTGGGATATCTCCCCTCCTGATATTCCTTGTCATATAGCAAGGAATTCCAGCAACACACACGAGAAGCCCAAGGCATTCAGCAAGCCAGGAAGCATCACAGAGGGAAATAAACAGTTGATGTTTCTGTCATGGATGCTGCCTGAATTGCAGAGTTTCTCCAACATTTTATCAGTGGAGCTTAAGATTTCCAACATCTGCAGAATCTCTTGTTCTGAAGGCCATCCAAGAATATATTATAAACAACATCATAATGGACCATATATAAAACTTGGAACAAGCTTTTTTATTAGCAGGCTTAAATAGTTTGGGCATAAATAAACAGTTTTTTAAACAGCAAAAATAAAATCCATCAACATATATCACGCAAGCTCAAAATTGCTGACCACAAAAGAAATTCTAGGGTGTCACAGTACACTCTGCAGCTCATGATTGGATTGCTATAACTTTATTCTGGGAAAGTAACATTGGCACAATTGACCATACAGGAATTGTCCTCTGCCAGAAAATATGACTCATATTTTCACCCCTGTCTTTCCAACAATATCCTTGCTGTTGCCTTCAGTCAACCAGCCCTGCCTGGGGTTGTCCATGTTAAGATGGTGCATCATGAAGTCAGTCTATCTTGGTCCAGTTGCTCTAAGTTGTCATTTTTGTGTTCTTCTCGCAATGCTTTCTTCTAGCTACTGCTGCCATCAGGAAGGTACAGGGATCTCAGGACCCATGGGACCAGGTTCAGGAAAAGTTATTATCCCCCAGCCATCAGGCCCTTGAACCAGAGGGGATAAGTTCACTAAGCCCACAACCTACGGACTCACTTTCAAGGACCCTTCATCTCGTGTTCTCGATACTTATTGCTTATTTATTTATTTTTCTTTTGTTTTTGCACAGTTCCTTGTCTCTTGCACATTGGTTGTTTGTCCGTCCCTTTGGTTGTAGTCTTTCACTGATTCTACTGTATTTCCTGGACTTACTGTGTAAGCCCTCAAGAAAATGAATCTCAGAGTTGTATATGATTACATATATGTACTTTGATAATCAATTTACTTTGAACTTTGAACATCAGTACTTGAGAAGCTACTACATAATCTTTACAACAGTAATTTTCCTTCTCATTCCTCTTCAGTCATAAGCAATCACTGAGGTAGTTCATGCTCCTCCAGATAACACTGGCCTGTCTTTGAATACCAGCATAACCCTCCCTAATCTCATGTCCTTCTCCTTGCTGAAAACAGATGTAAGTACTCATTAGGAACTTCACCCATTTCCTTTGGCTCTATTCCCTTTTTTGTTCTTGGGTCTTGCTTCTGATACAATGCCTAGACGTGCTCCTTGAATAAAATGACTTGCGATTCCCTTAATCCATTTTTTTACCCCATTGGTAAAGTTATTCTGAATTTTAAAAATCAGTATACAATAATAAAACTTCTTGGCATGTAGGTTGCTGTATATATTCCTTCCGGGTCAAATAAATTTCATACCAAGGCCAAATGCATCCCCCAGAGGCAATTGAACATGTCAGGAACAACTACAATGGAACTGAAACAAATTTGCACAATTTTTGTGGGTGGTTTGTTTGATTCTGGTTCCAATGTGTTCTGCTGTGTGGTAGCAGAGAATACAATGCGTTTCACTGATCTCATCAGATGCAGTGGAAGGCAAACAGCATCCAGGGAAACAAGAATTAACCAAATAGGTGTTAAGGGCTGGAGAGAAACAAGAGGGAGAAGCAAAATCACTTCTTAAAGATTAAATAGTAGCTTCCCAAGTTTGTATGCCAGGATTGCTTTACAGGTCACCACTCTAGAGTTAATGGACTTTGTGTTTTCTAGACTTGATCACAGATGTGTAATGTCTTTGTCTGGTTACTTGAGTGAAGATGAACTTTGTGGGGATATGCAGCTGCAACAAAGTGGGGTGGAAACTATTTGGCTGAATTAAAATCCTAGTCAACATTTTTCTCAGAATAATAACGTTCTTTCCAGTGACTCAATGGCACAAATTGAGGCAGATTCCCATATGACACCAGTAACTAGAAGTGATTCTTGTACTGCTTTTTAGAAAATCTCCATTTGCATTAAGAATAATGTTTGAACTGTCATGACTGCAAGCATTGTCACTGGAAAGATGATGAAGCTGGTGATATAGAAGTCTTTATTCAGCACAACAAGCAGACATCGTTCTGGAGACACTCTCAGGGGCGGCTCACTAACCTAATGGTACATCACATTCATTTTGCCTTAAGATCTAAGGGAACAGTTCAATACAATTTCAATAGTTACAATGACATTATTTACTTCAATACTTTGGCTTCAAAATTCAAAGTACACTTCTTATCAAATTATGTATATTGTAAGTACATTGTAATGCCTTTGGGAGAAACTAATTAGCACAAATATTCTAAAACTTTTTGACAATATGGAGCTAGACACCCAAAATTAATGTTGTCAGGACTGTCTCTGAGTACACAAATATGGTAAGTACACAAAAACTATTGATTGCCTATACCTGTGACCACTTTTGATATGCTAATTGACAACATTCATCTGGTCTGTCAGCTTGCACTCAAGTCACAATGGTGCAAGTAACTTGGCCAAATTGCCTTGGACTGATGCAAGCCAACTTACACAACCCCATGTTTTAACCTTTGGCTATTGCATATGCTGTCTCTTAGTCTGTGCAGCAGCCTATGCTTTTAACTTCAATTTACTGCTTTCAATTTACAAAAAAAAACTAAAGGCTAATTGCAAGCTTCCTGAACGAACTGACATTTACTATAAGAAATGAAGCCTCATTCTTGTTTAAATTAATAGCGGCTATATTCACATAACTCCAGAATATTCCGTAACAGACATGCTCAGGCAGAATGAATGATCTCCGAGCTCTGATGCAACTGTAACATTTTCTCCTAGCAATGGTAATATAAACAGAAAGCAAAAGCAAAGGCTGCTGCAAGATCCAACAGATAAACAATGGACAGAGTGCTAAAGTTTAATCACAATCAACATCTGAATGTTTCAGTCTCTGAATATCTGTTTACATTGAATCCACTCATAGAGTACTAACTGATATTTTGGAAATTCTGCACTAGGTGACTGATTTTGTTAATAAGACCAACAGGTTATATAGGCAATGGTCTATTTTCTACAAAACCCATGTTAAAACGAGAATTTTCTGCATCTTGGGTGCAAATTCAGATCTTTTCACCATTGCCGATTTTCTCCGTATGCACACAATCATTTCTCCACACACCTTGGTTACCACATATAAACTCTGCTTCTTATCTCGACAGCAGATTGAACCTTATTTTCAACCTGTTGTCAAGAAAGAGAAAACATACTCGTCTTCACCCCAACATCAATTTGGGTCGTTATGCAAAATAAAAGGAACACTGTGTGGCGGGCTGCTACGCGCAGCGCTGAAATTACGACACGGAGTCGATAAACTGCAGCCACAGAATCTCTTTATTTCAAAAACACAGTCTTGCTTTAAAGCCTGTCTCCCCCACTCGATACTTCGAGAGGCAAGTAACTGAAACTCCTTGAGGCTATCTACCTTTGTCTCTGGCTCTGGCTAATTGTCCGCCGGTTCGAGTGTGCTAGTAATTGGGTCGCCACATAACCCCCCCCCAGAACCGGCGGTACACCCCCCAATGTCCACAGTCTGGGCCGGGCCCTGTTTGGGAGGTCGGCCTCTGCGCCGCGGTGCCGGAAACTCGACCGGTTGCACCAAGTCCACATGGGCCGGTTTGAGTCGGTCCACCGTGAAAACCTCCTCTCTCCCCCCAACGTCCAGCACGAACGTGGACCCGTTGTTCCTGAGCACCGTAAATGGCCCCTCGTAGGGCCGTTGCAGCGGTGGCCGATGCCCGCCCCGGCGTACAAACACAAACTTACAGTTTTGCAGATCTTTGGGTACGCAGGTCGGGTGCTGCCCATGCTGCGAAGTGGGTATGGGGGCCAGGGCACCGAGTCTCTCGCGTAGTCTGCCCAGGACCACCGCGGGTTCTTCCTCTCGCCCCCTTGGGGCTGGTATGAACTCCCCGGGAACGACCAGGGGCGCGCCGTACACCAGCTCGGCCGACGAAGCGTGCAGATCGTCTTTGGGCGCCGTGCGGACGCCGAGCAGGACCCAGGGAAGCTCGTCCGCCCAGTTAGCTCCTCGCAGGCGCGCCATGAGAGCCGACTTCAGGTGGCGGTGGAAACGCTCCACCAGTCTGTTCGACTGCGGGTGGTAGGCAGTGGTGTGGTGCAGCTGAGTCCCTAACAGGTTGGCCATCGCTGACCAGAGGCTGGAGGTGAACTGGGCGCCTCTGTCGGAGGTAATGTGGGCCGGAACACCAAAGCAGGAAACCCAGGTGGTGATCAGCGCCCGGGCGCAAGATTCGGAGGTGGTGTCGGTGAGTGGGACCGCCTCTGGCCATCTGGTGAACCGGTCCACGATAGTGAGGAGGTGCCGCGCCCCGCGCGACACTGGCAGGGGGCCCACGATATCCACATGAATGTGGTCGAAACGCCGGTGGGTGGGGTGGAACTGCTGCGGCGGGGCCTTGGTGTGTCACTGCACCTTGGCCGTCTGGCAGTGCAGGCACGTTCTGGCCCAGTCACGGACCTGCTTGCGGAGTCCGTGCCAAACGAACCTGCTGGAGACCATCCGGACGGTAGTGCAGATGGAGGGGTGGGCCAAGTTATGAATGGAGTCGAACACACATCGTCGCCAAGGTGCCGGGTCGACGGGACGGGGCTGGCCGGTGGCGACGTCACAGAGTAGGGTCCTCTCACCTGGGCCTACGGGGAGGTCCTGGAGCTGCAAACCAGAGACTGCGGTTCTGTAACTCGGGATCTCCTCATCTGCCTGCTGTGCCTCTGCCAGCGCCTCAAAGTCTACCCCTTGGGAAAGGGCGTGAATGTTAGGGCGAGAGAGCGCATCCGCCACGACATTGTCCTTACCCGAGACATGCCGGACATCCGTCGTGTATTCAGAGATGTAGGACAGATGGCGCTGCTGGCGGGACGACCAGGGATCTGACACCTTCGTGAATGTAAAGGTAAGCGGCTTGTGGTCCGTGAACGCGGTGAATGGCCTACCTTCTAAGAAGTACCTGAAATGCCGGATTGCCAGGTATAGCGCCAACAGCTCCCGGTCGAAAGCACTGTATTTGAGCTCGGGTGGCCACAGGTGTCTGCTGAAAAATGCCAGAGGTTGCCAGCGGCCCGCGATGAGCTGCTCCAGTACCCCACCGACTGCCGTGTTAGATGCGTCCACCGTGAGGGCGGTAGGGACGTCCATTCTGGGGTGCACTAGCATCGCAGCGTTCGCCAAGGCATCCTTCGTTTGAATGAAAGCGGCGGCGGACTCCTCATCCCAGGTAATGTCCTTGCCCGGACCCGACAGCAGGGCGAACAGGGGGCGCATGATCCGGGCAGCTGAAGGGAGGAAGCGGTGGTAGAAATTGACCATACCTACGAATTCCTGGAGGCCTTTGACCGTGGTGGGTCGGGGGAAATGGCGGACCGCATCTACCTTAGCGGGCAGAGGGGTTGCCCTGTCTGTGCTAATCCTGTGGCCCAGGAAGTCGATGGTGTCGAGCCCGAACTGGCATTTGGCCAGGTTGACCATTAGACCGTAGTCACTCAGCCGGGCAAAGAGTTGTCGGAGGTGGGACAGATGCTCCTGACGACTGCTGCTGGTTATGAGGATGTCGTCCAAATAGATGAATGCGAAGTCCAGGTCGCGTCCCACCGCGTCCATCAACCGCTGGAACGTCTGTGCGGCATTCTTCAGGCCGAACGGCATGCAGAGGAACTCAAAAAGGCCGAACGGGGTGATGAGAGCCGTTTTGGGGACGTCGTCAGGATGCATCGGGATTTGATGGTATCCTCGGACGAGGTCTACCTTGGAGAAGATCCGCGCGCCGTGCAGGTTTGCTGCAAAGTCCTGAATGTGCGGCACCGGGTAGCGGTCCGGTGTTGTAGCCTCGTTCAGCCTGCGGTAGTCGCCGCACGGTCTCCAGCCCCCTGTCGCTTTGGGCACCATGTGCAGGGGGGAGGCCCATGGGCTGTCGGACCGCCGAATGATCCCCAATTCCTCCATCCGCTTGAACTCCTCCTTCGCCAGTCGGAGCTTGTCCGGGGGAAGCCGCCGAGCGTGGGCGTGGAGGGGTGGTCCCTGGGTCAGGATGTGGTGCTGTACGCCATGTCAGGGCATGGCTGCCGTGAACTGTGGTGCCAGAACCGATGAGAAATCCGCCAGGACTCTGGTGATGTCATTGCCGGACAGCATGATGGAGCCGAGGTGAGGGGCTGGCAACCGGGCTGCACCCAGGGGGAATGTCTGAAAGGTCTCGGCGTGAACCAGTCTCTTCCTGGGCAGGTCGACCAGTAGGCTGTGAGCCCGCAAGAAATCCGCACCCAGAAGCGGTTGGGCTACGGCGGCCAGTGTGAAGTCCCACGTAAACTTGCTGGAGTCGAACCGTAGCTGCACCGGACGGGTGCCATAAGTCGTTATAGTGCTGCCGTTCGCGGCTCGTAGGGGGGGACCCGGCGCCCTGCTGTGGGTGTCGTAACTCGTCGGAGGTAAAACGCTGATCTCGGCACCGGTGTCGACCAAAAAACGGCGTCCCGACTGTTTGTCCCAGACATACAGGAGGCTATCCCGATGGCCAGCCGTCGTAGCCATCAGCGACGGCTGGCCCTGGCGTTTCCCGGGAACTGGCAGGGCGGGCGACAATGGTGGGCTTCTGCGCCCCACCGCTGGTGGTAGAAACACCATTGCTCGTTGGGCTCCACACCCCTGCCTCTGGGGTTAGCGGGCTCTGCGGCCGGGCCTGGACTGGTTTGCTACTGGGAGCATGGCCGGGTGATCTGTGCGATGGACGTCCCACTCTCCTTCTTGGCATTCCACAGCAAGTCCGCCCGGGTTGCCACCTTCCGGGGGTCGCTGAAATCCGCGTCGGACAGCAGCAGGCGTATGTCCTCGGGCAGCTGCTCCAGGAATGCCTGCTCAAACATGAGGCAGGGCTTGTGTCCTCCGGCCAGAGACAACATCTCATTCAATAAAGCCGATGGAGGTCTGTCCCCCAAACCATCCAGGTGCAGTAAATGGGCAGCTCGCTCGCGGCGAGAGAGCCCGAAAGTCGCTATGAGCAGGGCTTTGAATTCCGTGTACTTGCCGTCCGCCGGGGGAGACTGTACGAACTCCGCGACCTGGGTCGCTGTGTCCTGGTCGAGGGAGCTCACCACGTAGTAGTAACGGGTGTCCTCTGAGGTTATTTGCCGAACATGGAATTGGGCTTCTGCTTGCTGAAACCATAGGTGAGGTTGTAGCGTCCAGAAGCTTGGCAGCTTCAACAAACGCAGCGTCTGCCATCTCCGGTCCAAAAAAACATTTGGACCGTCGGGGTCACCAATGTGGCGGGCTGCTACGCGCAGCGCTGAAATTACGACACGGAGTCGATAAACTGCAGCCACAGAATCTCTTTATTTCAAAAACACAGTCTTGCTTTAAAGCCTGTCTCCCCCACTCGATACTTCGAGAGGCAAGTAACTGAAACTCCTTGAGGCTATCTACCTTTGTCTCTGGCTCTGGCTAATTGTCCGCCGGTTCGAGTGTGCTAGTAATTGGGTCACCACAACTGTCCCAAAAGCAATCCCAAGATAAATAGTATTTATTGATCAGTTTCTTGATTGCAGGGGTGGGGTAGTTGTTCTCATTAATTGGTACTCCCCTGACTGCACAGAGCATGACATTTTTCAGATGAGATAAAGCATTTCTACCAATGTTCAGAGATTCAATTACCTCTAAATCTGAAGGAAAAGATGTATCCGGTTCTCATGTACCTGGAGGACCCTTGTCTCTGTCAGTGTCCAACCGTAAGAAAGTTCTCCTTCGAATCAATTGATGCTTTAGTGGTTCAATGGTTCCATTTAATATCCAAGGTTTTGTACAATTCTTGTGAAATTTTTGTACAATTGTGTGAAGTTCTTTCTCTCTGCACACATCCTCAAAACAGAAGAAAAACCCCAAAGAATGAATGACAGAAAAAAAACCTAAGAACCCCAAAGCCCCCTGTCCCCTGCCACACACACGCAACAGCAAAGCAGCGTCAACTCTCCCCCTACTTATTCTAGCATCAGCACTCCCACCACCCACCATGTAAGCAACAGCAAAGCCCCAAAGAGAGACCACGGTCTACAGTCCATCAAAATCTTTTCATCCCAACAGTTCAACATGTCTCAGGCTCTCTCTCACTAACGTGGGAGAGAGAGATGTCACTCCTTCCACAATGAGAGGGGATCACGCAGTGTTTAGTATTAACCACATCCCTCCCGAGGTCATTTATATTCAATGTTCCTGTCATCAGTGGCCACATTTTTCTGGCAACCGCCTATGCTCAATAGAACAGACATCCCTTCCCATAGTGGATAATTATTTTGTGAAAAGGCTTGCAGAACCTTTTATCACTGTTCCATACTGCCTTTTACATTGCCCAGCTATCAGGAAGCAAACAATCAAGTACAGATCGCTATATGTATTGTCCTACTTGACAAATCCTGATGTAGCCCAGACTCTGTTTGCAATGAGATTGTTGTAACAACTGCTTTAATTCTGTGATCTCTTTAGATCATTCTACAAAGTGAGGTTATCAGAACAGGAATATTCTCATAGACTGTTCAGCTACATAGGCCTGGCTTAATTTTTGGTGAGGCAAACAACCATTCATACATTCTACATTATTTAAGAATATAAAGGGTAAAAGAGTGTTCAGGGTAGATATAGGACCAATACAAAATGACGCTGGAGATATTGTAATGAGAGATGCAGACATGGCAGAGGAACTGAATGCGTATTTTACATCAGACTTCACAGTGGAAGACGTCTACAGTATACCGGACATGTGATGCCGAGGCTCTATAAGGCACTCATGAGACCACACTTGGAGTATTGTGTGCAGTTTTGGGCTCCTTATTTTAGAAAGGATATACTGGTGTTGGAGAGAGTTCAGAGAAGAGTCACAAGGAATGGAAGGGTTACCATATGAGGAAGGTCTGGCAGCTCTTGGGCTCCATTCCCTGGAGTTCAGGAGAATGAGGGGGGATCTCATAGAAACATTTTGAATGTTAAAAGACCTGAACAGATTAGATATGGCAAAGTTATTTTCCATGGTAGGATATTCTAGGACAAGAGGGCATAACTTCAGGATTGAAGGACGTCCTCTTAGAACTGAGATGCAGAGAAATTACTTTAGTCAGAGGGTGGTAAATCTGTGGAATTTGTTGCCACGAGAGGCTGTGGAGGCTAAGTCAATGGGTGCATTTAAGGCAGAGATAGATAGGTTCTTGATTAGCCAGGGCATCAAAGGGTATGGGGTGAAGGCAGGAGGTCGAGGATGACTGGAAGAATTGGATCAGTCCATGATTGAGTGGCAGAGCAGACTTGATGGACCGAATGGTCTACTTCTGCTCCTATATCTCATGGTCTTATTATGATAAAAGTTTAACCCAACAAACCACTTCCCTATCAGATGTCCCATTTTGATGAGTTTTTTGCTGAAAGTAATTGAGAAGTAAGTTCGCCACAATCCTGAAACCACTGAAACAGCATAAGAGTGATTTACATTCTCAAGTACTTCAATAGGTGATTCCCAATAGGCTGCACAACAATCAGAGAAGGACATCCACCCTGAAAGGCACACTATACATTGGAATCACGCAGCAACTATGCATAACTTGGCTGCAGTGGAGAAACAGGATGCAGTCAGGAGGGAGCCGGGACGAGAATCAAAGATACATGCAAGCCCTGGTCAGAAAGGTATATGTGGTATGAGGATCTTGTGTATCAAGGCTAAACTTCTTCATAGGAGGTGCGCACATTAGACATTTGGAGTGAGAATCCCCATTCAAAGGAACAACTCTGGAAGAAGTTTCATTATTTTTCAAAATATTTACATTCCACTGTTTATATGAGCCAAGAGGAAATCTGCGCAGAAAATGTTTATTATACAGAGATGTAAGTTTTTCAAATGAGGTGCCTTAATTATGAAATAGCAACAGAGCGGCAAGGTAGATTGAAACATCGAGGAGCATGCAGAAGATGAGTGAGTGTTCAGTGCCGTCTACCAACCTCCTGGTCGCTGCTTCAGGAGGATGGGACCAGAGTTCTGGATCTGTGATGAATGGATCAGACTGTAGTTCACTTGCACTCTTTCAGTTTTATGTTTTTATATTCTGTGCTTCTCACTGTTCTTTCTTGTTGTCATTTGAGCAATCTTTTTGCATATGGGGGAGTGGGTGTAGATGTTCTTGTTGCTGTTTGCATGATTTTCTTTGAACAACTTCCTTGTTTTCTTTGTTTTGTGGATGTCTGGAGAAGACGAACCTCAGAGTTGTATACTACAAACATACTTTAATAATAAAAGTACCTTGAAGCTTGAACATTATAGCAAGCCAGTGCAGTAACTGGAGAGGGGATTCAATTACTGGTGCAGTGTAGTGTGCCTGTACGGTAAGGGAATTTTGTACATTAGCTTGGGAAATGCCAGCCCATGAAAACATCCAGCAGGGTTAACTCAATTAGGATGAGACAGTCTATGCTTCCTGGGAATCTGATATCTACTGTGTGAAAATTTTTCATCTGACCACAACGGCTGCACACTGGTGAAGAACAAACCTATCTAGTTCATGGACCCTACAACCCGACATGAATGCAGTCAGTGGCAGTTGCACCCAATGAAGCCAGCTAAGCTGATAAATCCTGATGCATAAGATGCCATTTGATTTTCACTTATATGAATGATTTATTTGTGAATCCGCACCCCCCGCCACCCCCCCCCCCCCCCGAGTTCCCTGGTTTCCTTGGCTGCGTAAGTCTAGGGACTTCACACTCCAATCCCACCCAACCCGTGAGACTGAGACGGCTCACCCACCCCAAACCCCAGTTTGTGTGGATATAGTGTAATTTGCTACTCGGTGCCGAGAAATAACACAGCACACTGCATACGATTAAAGGAGTTTTATTTATGAATCTTGGCTTAACTAAAGAGTTAGTAAAGAAATAATCAAAATGGACCCATTATATGTCAAATGTGCACAAGTTGGAGCTCAACTCTTCCCAAAAGTAATATCCACCGATCCTCAGTCAACCTTGGCACCTTGCTCCATCGAATCACGGTCCCCACCCGTCTCCAGCTTCTTCCCTTTTCATCTCCCGCCGAACAAACGACCCCAACTCACACCGGTGTCAGGGCCACAATATAAAAACCCGCTCCCCTGATTGGACAGCTCACATTCCAAAGCACCCGTTATCTCTAACCATAACCCAAACACTGCTTCTACAGAAAGACCATTACGTTAGCAGTGAAACCTTTCCCAGGGTGATACATTTGTGTACCTAGTGCTTGGTGACCTCCTTGAGGGGGTGGTGAACAGAAATTTGGTGACACACATAGAAAGGAATTTAAAGCAAATGTAAATTGAGCTTAACAGAGAGTATATTACAGGCCCAATAGGCTGGATGAATGATTTCCCAGTGAATGTCACACAGCTTAGAAACTTTAGCATAACAAATCATTGTTTAGAGGGATTTGAGTAAGTTGTAATGGATCCGATAGATGTTGCTTGTGAAGTACTTTTCTGCAGCGAGAAAGATTGACAACTGTCTTGGTGAGAAAATAGTCTTGCTTGACCCCAGCTGTGTAATGTAAATGTATGTGCAAAGAAATTACTCTCTGTGGTCAAATTGAAATAAACGTAATACGCTTTGAGCAGTTCTACTAATTGGCTAATGATTCATTACATTTCTGCCATAAAATGTGGTCAGAATAAGAACCAACACATACTGTACTGATGAGATCTGTGGTAAACTTGTAAATGAGGATTTTGGCTTTAGTGTCATAACAAATGGGAGATCATAGTGCATTTTAGGGACAGCCAAATACGAAAAGAATCATCTATAGGCCCTATAATTACATCTTACAGCAGCTATATTTCATTCAGGAGACTTGTTTTGTCAAATAAAACACTCATAAACATCTACTGCCATAAGGTTAACAAATTTGACGACATATGCCGGTGAAATAAAACCTGATTCTAATTCCGATTCTGACACTGACATTGACAGATATTTCAAAACATTGCACATTGCAACTCACAGATCACCACGTGAAAAATTGTACAAAAAAATGAAGACATGTATTATACTCTAGTTTTGGGTGATGATAGAATATAATTCTGCACTGTAGTTTTACATCTTTTACTCATTAAAGGAGTAATTGACCATTTAAAGTCCACGGAACCTTCCTTTAATAGAACAAAGTATCTAGCTTTTGTGAAGAATCAGTTCATAAAAAGAGATGTTGAAGATACTGGGCCCTTTTAGCAAAACTATTCTATGCTATAGCCCTAGTTTCTCTGACAAACATGGTCTTAAACCTTCATAAAATGTTTTGCAATTCTTCAGATCTGCCACGATATTTGCAACATCAATGCAAAAGGTATAGAAGGGGATAGATAGTTATGGCTCATTATTGACCAAAATAGATTGCTAGATTAAAAACAGATCATGCTTAAATACTTGAAGGTTAGACAGCTACTGTGGAGAGAGAAACAGCACTAAAATGGACTTAGTAACAATAAGAAAAAGAATTAGTACCAGAGGATTGCAGAAAGGCAAATGTTCCTTAGCTTGAGAAAAGTAATATAGATAATCCTGGGAATTGTAGACCAGTGAGTCTTATGTCCGTGGTTGGCAAACTAATGGAGAGGATTTAAGGGAGAGCATCACAGCTAAACAAATACCTTAGAAAATAATTTTCTCTCTACTTAACTGGTCAGGCAACTCCAAAACATTTCAGTAAAAATAGTACAGAATTATTCCTAAACCTTGCTTTGCACACACTCCAGAATTGAGTTTAAGTACTTTTACTGGATTGATATCCCATAACCCCTCCATTCTTTCTTTCAGAAGTAAACCTAAAATTCACACACAGTGACGTACACAGATAGCAAAATCCACTATTGATCAGGAATGTATAGTGGGGAAGATGTGCAGCCATTTTCATCCCATTCACAACTGGGAAACTATCATCTTACTGATCATTGCAACTGCAATGATGATTAAACTGTAATAATGTTCAAAGAATCACCTAAAACTTCACCAACAAGAGAAAATCTGTAGATGTTGGAAATCCAAGCAACAACACACAAAATGCTGGAGGAACTGAGCAGGTCAGGCGGCATCTATGGAAAAAAAGTACAGTCGATGTTTTGGGCTGAAACCCTTTGGCAGGACTGGAGAAAAAAAAAGCTGAGGAGTAGATTTTAAAGGTGGGGGGAGGGGAGAGAGAAACACGAGATGATAGATGAAACTTGGAGGGGGAGGGATGAAGTAAAGAGCTGGGAAATTGGTGAAAGAGATAGAAGGCCATGGAAGAAAGTAAAAACGGGGGAGGAGTAACAGAGGGAGGTGATGGGTAGGCAAGGAGATAGGTGAGGGAGGGAAAAGGGGATGGGAAATGGTGAAGGGGGGTGTGGGGAGGGAGGTATTGCCAGAAGTTTTAGATATCGATATTCATGTTATCAGGTTGGAGGCTACCCAAACGAAATATAAAGTATTGTTACTCCAACCTAAATTTGGCCTCATCACGACAGTGGAGGAGACCATGGATGGACATATTGGAATGGGAATGGGATGTGGAATTAAAACAGGTGGCCACTGGGAGATCCTGCTTGTTCTGGTAGATGGAGCGTAGATGCTTGGTGAGCAGTCTCCCAATTTACATCGGATCTCACTGATATACAGGAGCACTGAACACAGTATATGACTCTAACAGACACACAGGTGAACTGTTATCTGACCTGGACGGATTGTTTCGGGCCCTGAATGCTAGTGAGGGAGGAGGTGTAGGGTCAGGTGTAGCATTTGTTCCATTTGCAAGGATAAGCACCAGGAGGGAGATCTTTGGGGAGGGATGAATGGCCAAGGGAGTCATGTAGGGAGCGATCGTGGTGGAAAGCTGAAACTGGGGGTAAAAGGAAGATGTGCTTGGTGGTGGGATCTGGTTGGAGGGGCAGAAGGTTCTGAGAATTATGTGCTGGATGCACAGGCCGGTGGGGTGGTAGGTGAGAACAAGAGGAACCCTATCCCTGGTAGGGTGGTGGGAGGATGGGATAAGATCAGACGTGCATGAAATGGAAGAGATGCGGCTGAGAGCAGCACTGATGGTGGAGGAAGGGGACCCCCTTTCTTTGAAAAAGGAGGACATCTTCATTCTAGAATGAAAAGCCTCATCCTGAGAGCAAATATGGTGGAGACAGAGGAATTGAGAGAAAGCAATGGCGTTTTTACAATGTCTTTTACAAGTGGGACGAGGTATAGTCCAAGTGGCTGTGAGCGTCTGTGGGTTTGTAATAGACATCAGTGGATAAACTGTCTCTGGACACAGAGTCAGTGAGACTGAGAAAGGGAAGGGAGGTGTCGGAAATGGACCTGATGAAATTGAGGGCAGTGTGGAAGCTGGAGGCAAAATGGATATTTTTCCATAGATGCTGCCCGGCCTGCTGAGTTCCTCCAGCATTTTGTGTGTGTTACCTAAAACTTCACAGCACCCTTCCATACTGACCAACACAAGATGCCATGAAATTGCCCTTTTCTACATCATCAAACCTACCAAATTTTTTGCTGTTTTAAGTTCCTGGGTATCAGCGTCTCTGAAGATCTATGCTGGGCCCAGCATATTGATGCAAACACAAGGAAGGCACGACAGTATCTACATTTCATTAGGAATTTGAGGATATTTGGTATATCACCAAAGACTCTAGCAAATTTCAACAGATATTCCCTGGAAAGCATTATAACTGGCTGTCTGGCCAGTAAAGGACCAGTAAAACACAAAGTACACTGCAGATGCTGTGGTCAAAGCAACACGTACAACAAGCTGGAGGAACTCAGCAGGTCGGGCAGCATCCGTGGCAATGAGCAGTCAACGTTTTGGCCCAAGGCCCTTCGTCAGGACTGAGGAGGGAGGGGGCAGGGGCCCTATAAAGAAGGTGGGGGGAGGGTGGGAAGGAGAAGGCTGGTAGATGCCAGGTGAAAAATCAATCAGAGGAAAGATCAAGGGGTGGGGGAGGGAAAGCAGGGAGGGAATAGGCAGGAAAGGTGAAGGAGGAATGTAAGGGGAAAGCACTATGTGTAGTAGTAGAAGGCAGAATCATGAGAGAGGTGATAGGCAGCTGGAAGAGTGAAACTGGGATGGGGGAAGGGAGAGGGAGGGAATTACCAGAAGTTGGAGAATTCGATGTTCATGCCAAGGGGCTGGAGACTACCCAGACGGTATATGAGGTGTTGCTCCTCCAGCCTGAGTTTGGCCTCATCATGTCAGTAGAGGAGTTCATATATGGACATATCCGAATGGGAATGTGAGGCAGAGTTGAATTAGGTGGCTTTGAGATCCTGTCTGTTGTAGCAGACGGAGCGGAGGTGCTCGACGAAGCGATCCCCCAATCTGTGTCAGGTCTTGCCAATGTAGAGGAGGCTGCACCGGGAGCATTGGATACGGGTTTGATGGTGGTGCCATAGTAGTCTGAGGCCAAACGGCAGCTCTCTGACACCTCCTCTTACTTACCCCTGGAATAGGACCCCAGCAAAAAACATCAAATCATTGTCTCCCATACCATCACTGCCCTTATCAACTCCGGAGACCTTCCATCCTCAGCCAAAAAACTCATAATTCCCACACCCCGCACTGCTCGGTTTTACCTCCTCCCCAAGATCCACAAGCCTGAATGTCCTGATAGGCCCTATAGTTTTGGCCTGCTCCTGCCCCACCAAACTTGTATCTGCCTACCTGGACTCCATTTTGTCACACATAGTTCAGCCCCTTCCCACCTACATCTGGGATACATCCCATGCCCTCCACCTCTTCAATAACTTCCAGTTCCCCGGTCTCGACCACTTCATTTTCACTATGGATGTCCAATCCTTATATACTTCAATTCCCCATCAAGAAGGCCTCAAAGCCCTCCGCTACTTTCTTGACAATAGACCTCACCAGTTCCCCAACACCACCACACTCCTCCATTTGGCGGAACTGGTACTCACACTTAATAACTTCTCTTTTGGCTCTTCCCACTTTCTTCAGACCAAGGATGTAGCTATGGGCACTCGCATGGGCCCCAGCTAAGCCTGCCTCTTCATGGGTTATGTGGAACAGTCTATGCTCCAAATCTATACTGGTACTGCTCCCCAACTTTTCCTTTGCTACATTGACGACTACATTGGTGCTACTTCCTGTGCCCATGCTGAGCTCGTCAATTTCATCGACTTTGCCTCCAACTTTCACCCAGCCTCAAATTCACTTGGTCCATCTTGGACACTTCTCTCCCCTTTCTTGATCTCTCGGTCTCCATCTATGGAGACAGACTGTCCACTGACATCATCTATAAACCCACCGACTCTCATAACTACCTCGACTATACCTCTTCCCACCCTGCCAAATGTAAAAATGCTATTCCCAGTTCCTCCATCTCCACCGCATCTGCTCCAAGGATGAGGCTTTCCGTTCCAGGACATCCCAAATGTCCTCTTTCTTTAAGAATCGTGGTTTCCCTTCTGCCGTCATCAATGATGCCCTCAACCACATCTCCTCCATTTCCTGCACTTCGGCCCTCACCCTATCCTCCCATTGCCACAACAGGGACTGTGTTCCCCTTGTCCTCACCTGCCTCCCCACCAGCCTCCAGATCCAGCATATTATCCTCTGCAACTTCTGCCACCTTCAACAGGACCCCACCAATAAGCACATCTTTCCCTCTCTACCGCTCTCTGCTTTTCGCAGGGATCGTTCCCTCCACAACTGACTGGTCTACACGTCCCTCCCCACAGATCTCCCACCTGGCACTTATCCCTGCAAGCGTAAGTGCTACGCTTGTTCCTACACCTCCTCTCTTACCACCATTCAGGGCCCCAAACAGTCCTTCCAGGTGAGGCAACACTTCACTTGTGAGTCTGTTGGGGTAATCTATTGCATCCGGTGATCCCGGTGCGGCCTCCTCTACATCGGTGAGACCCGACGCAGATTGGGGGATCGCTTCATCGAGCACCTCCGCTCCGTCCGCCACAACAGACAGGATCTCAAAGCCACCTAATTCAACTCTGCCTCACATTCCCATTCAGATATGTCCATATATGGCCTCCTCTACTGACATGATGAAGCCAAACTCAGGCTGGAGGAGCAACACCTCATATACCGTCTGGGTAGTCTCCAGCCCCTTGGCATGAACATCGAATTCTCCAACTTCTGGTAATTCCCTCCCTCTCCCTTCCCCCATCCCAGTTTCACTCTGCCTCCTCTTCCAGCTGCCTATCACCTCGCTCATGATTCTGCCTTCTACTACAACCCATAGTGCTTTCCCCTTACATTCCTTCTTCACCTTTCCTGCCTATCCCCTCCCCCACCCCTTGATCTTTCCTCTGATTGGTTTTTCACCTGGCACCTACCAGCCTTCTCCTTCCCACCCTCCCCCCACCTTCTTTATAGGGCCCCTACCCCCTCCCTCCTCAGTCCTGACAAAGGGCTCGGCCTGAAATGTTGACTGCTCGTTTCCACAGCGCTGCCCGGCCAGCTGAGTTCCTCTAGCTTGTTGTACATGTTGCAAGGACCAGTAAAAGCTGTAGAAAGATGCAAACTCAGCCAGCTCCATCATCCAGACATTGAGGACACCTTCAAAAGGTGATGCCTCATAAAGTTGTCGGCATCCATCGTCCAGGACATGCCCTCTTCTAATTTCTACCATCAAGGACGTACATCCACGTACATGTAAGCAGCACTTACCTGCATTGTGTGCTTTGAGAGGCTGGTGATAAAACATATTAACTCCTACCTGAGGAGCAATTTGGATCCACTCCAATTTGTCTGCCTTTAGAACAGGACAACAGCAGATGCCATTTCATTGGCTCTTTACATAATCCTGGATCATCTGGATGGCAAAAATGCATACATCAGGATACTATTAACTGACTATAGCTCAACATTCAATGCTATCATCCCCTCAATAAGTTTCAAATCTTCCATCTTAATACCTCCTTATGCAACTGAACCCTCGATTTCCTCATTTGCAGACCCCAGTCAGTTTGGATTAGTAACAACATCTCCTCCATAATCTCCCTCAGAACAGCTGGCCCACAAGGTCATGTGCTTAGCGCCATGTTCCATTCACATTACAATTATAACTGCAAGGCTAAGCATAGCTGCATGCCGTAGTTAACAAGGTTTCACATTAGCACCTTGTGTTTCTCTGTCTCCTCCCCTCACCTTTTTGTCTCTAGTCCTGCTGAAGGGTCTCATCCCAAAACATTGACTGTACTCTTTTCCATAGTTGTTGCCTGGCCTGCTGAGTTCCTCCAGTGTTTTGTGTGTGTTGCAATGTCATAGTTAAGTTTGCCGTAAATCCTCATCAAGGAATCAGAGGTGGAGAGAGCAAGCAATTTTTAATTCCTCAGTGTTATCATTTCAGCGGATCTGCCCTGGACCTAGCATGTAAGTGCCATTACAAAGAAATTTAGAAGTTTGTGAGGATTTGGCCTGTCAACTAAATCTTCAACCAATATCTATAGATATGTGGCGGAGAGTATATTGACTGGTTGCATCATGGCCTGATACGGAAACACCAATGCTTTTGTACAGAAAAGCTGACAAAAAGTAATGGATACAGCCCAGCCCATCACAGGAAAGCCCTCCCCACCATCGAACACATCTACCCAGAGCACTTTTGCAGGAAAGCAGCATCCATCATCAAGGAACCCATCAACCAGGACATGCTCTCTTCTCACTGCTGCCATCAGGAAGAACATACAGGAGCTTCAGGACCCACACCACCAGCTTCAGGAACAGTTATTACCCCTTAACCATCAGGCTCTTGAACCTGCAGGGATAACTTCACTCACTCCATCATCGAACTGTTCCCACTGAACTGGACTCACTTTGAAGGAATATTCATCTCATGTTCTTGGTATCATTACTCATTTATTTACTGTTATTATCATTATTTTGTTTTTGCATTTCCACAATTTGTTGTTTTGTAATCACTAATCATTGATTCTATTGCATTTCTTGTATTTACTGTAATTACCTGCAGGAAAGGGAATCTCAGGGTTTTGTATGGTGACATATGTACTTTGATAATAAATTTACTTTGAACCTTTGAACTTTGAAGGAGGAACTACAGGATCATGAAGTCACACTCAGCATTTTAGGAACAGCTTCTTCCCTTCCACCATCAGATTTCTCAATGGACAATAAAGCCATGTACACTACCTCATTCCTTTTCCCTCTTTTGGCACTAATATATATAACATATATATATATATATACATATATATATATATATATATACATACACACACAAACACGTATACACACAAACTGCATCAACTTGCTCTGCAAATACTTCCTCATCTAGTCTCTGCTACCGATACCCACTACCAAGGTGGTGATATTTCCAGCGAGAAAGGTATTTTAGAAACAGCTTATTTTATTTTTAATGACACATGTATAACTTTAGACTCATAGTTCCCATTTAAAACTCACAGAGGATTTCTAATTTTTAAAAGATTTCTGAATTCCAAAAGATTTATAAACTATGTACAAAGGATTTCCAAACACAGGTACAATTCTTATAAACTAAAAGAATATACCGATTTGCAGACAAATGTGTCATCTATCACAGAAACTGAAGGTTGAGGAATGAATTTTACCTCTTCTTTCTGTCATTCTGAACAACTCCCAGTGCTCTCTAACATTTATACTGTTTTGTTACTAGTTAACATTATTTGCATGTGATGTTTTAGATACCTTTGCTGGGACAAAGTAATTCACACAGATGGTCTAAAAGCTTTGGGGATCCCAGACATGCAAAAATAAAATCATGAGGGCTGACTCTCTGAGTACACAAACATCCAACTATTGATTGATCATACCTGTGACCATGTTTGATGTAATATGTGATAACATTAGTCTGGTCTGCAAACTTCCTTGAACTAAATAACTTAGCCAGAGTTTAAAGGAAGCACGAGAAACTGAACTGTAATGAGCACAATGGCAAACTATTGGAATTCTGAACAATCTATTATTAGATTACTGGAGTGCTACTATCCCTTGGCATCCTACTATTTCAGTATACATTTAGTCTCTTCTATCTTCAAAGGCTGATATAAAATGTGTGTTTAATGTCTTTGCCAGTTACTTAACTCTCCATTTAAACATTTCTCACAGCTTATAAGAAACCAAAGTTACTTGAACAACTCTCTTCTTCAGTATCTCTACAAGCCGAGGATGGATCACTTTTTCCATGGAATATAAAAATAGTCAGCTGCATGGAAATCTCTTGTGATTAAAAGCAGTGTACTTACTTGGCAATACACAATTCATTCCTTTTAGCAGAGTTAATGGCACTAAGCTTTATATTCTAATTTCAACACTAAGCTTTATATTCTGCTGTTCTCTACCTGATAGACTCCGTTAATACTTGCTTTAGTTGGCTAGGTTTGTTTTTGTTTTGTTGTTGGAGACTTAAGAACACATCTATCAATTCAGTAGCATTCCCTGAACAATTGGTGAAGGAAGCTTTCAGAATTAATCTCTGGCAGGTTTCTGCAGTCAATGTTTATTAAAATGTACCTATTTAAATGCCAGCTTTCCTTTCAAGGAAAAGAAAACTGAAGGCCAATGATTTGTCAGTATATGGCAAAGGAAAAGCTCGCTGGTTCTCGAGTTCAAAGATTGTCTAGTTCAAATGTACTTCCTGGAAATTAATTATCAGTGTGTTTCACACTACTCTTCTCAGACAGCTCAAATTAATTACAGCAATTTGTTGATTGCTTGCTCAATTTGTGGAGCTTCTCAAGTTAACATTGTTAAAGTGACAGATTTGGCATTTGAATTGTGTTAATAACTCCTTTGTGCTTTATGCATTCATTAAATATTCAGGTTACCAGAATCAAAACACTTCGCATCCTCATAATTATCTCTTCAAAAGTATGTTCATATAGTGTTTGATGTATTTATGTATATACAGGATGTCCCAGGTGCTTTCCAGACAATGAGCATTTTTGAAGTTTCACTATTGCCACCAGGAGGAAGGTGCAGGAGCCTCAGGACTCACACCACCAGGTTCAGGAACAGTTACAACCCCAAAGGGGTGATTTTACTCAGCTTCACTTATCCCCTCATTGCAATATTCCCACAACTCCTTTTCAAAGACTCTTCATTTCATGTTCTCAATATTTATTGCTTTTTAATTTATTACTATTGTTTTATTCTTTTTGTGTTTTCACAGTTTATTGTCCTCTGCACACTGGCTGAATGCCCATGTTGGTGCGGTCTTTCATTGAGTCTGTTATGGTTATTATTCTTTAGACTTACTGAGTATGCCTGCAAGAAAATGAATCTCAGCATTGTATATACTCTGATAATAAATTTACTTTGAACTTTGAATTTTGAGGTATTGAGGCTAAGGGCTTGAAGCTTATTGATTAGCTTTGAGGGGATGATGGTATTGAATGCTGAGCTGTAATCGATAAAGAGCACTGAGATCTATGCATCTTTGCAGTTCAGATGTTTCAGGGTTGAGTGAAGAGCCAATGTGAAGGCAATTGCTGTGGACCTGTTGCTTCGGAGGGCAAATCAGAGTGGATGCAAGTCACTTCGCAGGCAGGAGTTGATGTTTTATCACATGTAATGCATGGACCTATTGCTTTTAGAGCAAATAACACCCCACCCCCTTAACACTATATATTGACCTGATGTCTGTGCATGCCCTATTGTCCATGTATGCATACTGTTCTCTCTGGCTCTCTCTCTCACTCTCGCTGCAATGTGAATACACCAGTTAAAGCCATCTCCTGAGTGCATGCTTTTATTTAATTGACATGTAGTTGTGCTCAGACACAACAAATTGGCAATGAGTATGAACTGCACCAACAGTTACGGGATGAAACAGCAAGAGAAGACTATCATAGACGCTTACAAACGTGTGAGTACAGTGCATCGTAACTGCGAAAGGCGCTAAATTCAAAGTGAAAATAATGTGGCAATGGCTTCAGTCAGGAAAGCTGATGAATTTGATAGTGCTAATGAAAGCTGGGAGTCGTATATCAAGAGGGTTGAACTGCATGGTAACAAGAGTAATGTGGAGGAGCAAAAGAAAGCCCCTGCACTTCTTAGCTTAACAGGCCAAAGAACATACAAACCCTTATGCAACCTAGTAACTCCTGAAAACCCAGCAAGCAAGACGTTCAATGACATTGTTACAATTCTACAAAATTACTTGAGCCCTAAACTGCTGGTAATAGCTGAGAGATTTAGATTTTACAAAAGGAACCAGTCAAAAGATGAAAGCATTTCTGAATAAATTGCAGAACTGCATAAACTTTCCCACTACTGTGACTTCAGAGATGGACTTTCTGATGCATTGAGGGACAGGATGGTATGTGGCATGCATAGCCAAAGCACTCAAAAGAGGCTACTGTCTGAAAGAGACCTAACCTTAGAATGGGCATTGTCCATTGCAATATTGTTAGAGACCGCAGCAAAGGATGCAGCAGAACTACAGGAAAGGAGGTCAAATTGTAAAATGCACAAGATGTCCCTTAAAGGTGCAAAAAGCCATAAGACCTTAAGACATAGGAGCAGAATTAGGCCATTCGGCCTATCGAGTCTGCTCCGCCATTCTATCATGGCTGATCCTGGATCCTACTCAAACCCACACACCTGCATTCTCAGCATATCCTTTGATGCCCTGACCAACCAGGAAACGATCAACTTCCCCCTTAAATATACTCACGGACTTGGCCTCCACAGCAGTCCACAGATTTACTACTCTCTGGCTAAAAAAATCCTCCTTACCTCTGTTCTAAAGGGTTGCTCCTCAATTCTGAGGCTCTGCCTTCTAGTTCTGGATACCCCCACCATAGGAAACATCCTCTCCACATCCACTCTATCTAGTCCTTTCAACATTCGGTAAATATCAATGAGATCCCTACACATTCTTCTAAATTCCAGTGAGTTCAGGCCCAAAGCTGCCAAATGTTCTTTATATGTTAACCTCTTCATTCTCAGAATAATCCTCGTGAACCTCCTCTGGACTCTCTCTAATGACAACACTTTCTGAGATATGGGGCCTAAAACTGTTGACAATACTCCAAGTGCAGCCTGACCAGTGTCTTGTAAAAGCTCAACATGATTTCCTTGCTTTTATATTCCTCTTGAAATAAATGCCAACATTGTATTTTCCTTCTTTACCACAGACTCAACCTGTAAACTAACCTCCTGGGAGTCTTGCACGAGGACTCCTAAGTCCTTCTGCACCTCTGATGTTTGAACTTTCTCCCCATTTAGTTATTAATCCGCACCATTGTTCCTTTTACCAAAATGCTTTTCCCAACACTGTATTCCATCTGCCATTTTTTGCCCAATGTTCCAATTTTTCTAGGTCATGCTGCAATCACATGGCTACTCCTCCACCTATCTTTGTATCATCTGCAAAAACCAAAGATGTTATCGATGTGGCAGATCCTCCCATGATGCAAATGATTGTTGGTTCAAAGAAAAAGTCTGTAAAAAGTATCAGAGACAAGGTTACATAGAGTGTGCAATAGAGACAATAAACACAACCGAGTGAAAAGTCTCAAAACACAAAATTAAGCAAATGCATCAAGTTACCGAATGTAAAACAGAATCAGACAACAAAGAGGAACCGTCTTGCCTAGAACTACATAGTACTACTGAAGCAGATCACAATATAATATCTATCACAATAGATGTGTCTAGTGTAAAACTGAAAATGGAGCTGGATACAGGGTCAGTGTTGTCTATAAAGCCATAGGCTGACTACAACAGATTGTTTTCTTAGATACCAGTAGAGAAGAGCTCAGTAAAGCTAAAGACTTAAACAGGGGACAAAGTGTCTCCCAAAGGCAAACTGAAAGTGAATGTGACATATGGAGGCCAAACACAACAATTAGAGCTTTGATAATTGAGAAGTGAAGATGTGAATGGTTAAGAAAAATCCAACTAGACTGGCACTCAGTCAAAGCTCTCAGTGTGGCATCAACGGGCAATGGCAGCCCAAATGGTAGGACTAACCGGAGACTGGCACAGCAGCTTAATGATAATGAGAAGGGGATTGTAAACTCAAAGGCATGAAGGCCAGAACTGAACTAAGTGAAACAGCAACACCAAGATTCTATAAAGTGTGTCCAGTGCCTTACGCACTGCATCCTAAAGTGGATGCTGAACATTAGAGCTTGGAGGCTTCTGGCATTGTCTCCGAGGTTGAGTGGAGCTGCTGGGCTGCCCCATTTTCCCAGTGATTAAGGAAGGGAAGGCTGGAGCCATGCGCATATGTGGGGATTTCAAGCTGAGCATCAACCCAGTGCTGTGTACGGTGCAGTATCCCCTGCCATGAATAGAAGATATTTTTGCTTCTTTGGCAGATGGGGAGAGGTTTTCAAAGATTGACTTGTCACATGCCTATCTGCAAATGGTGATTGAGGCTTCAAGCAGAGATTTCCTCACAATCAACACTTACAAAGGACTGTTCCAGTATAATTGTCTCTTCTTTAGGTTCGCATCAGCTATTTGGCAAACTGCAATGGGCCAAGTGCTCCAAGATATCCCAGGAACACAATGTTACCTTAATGACATGTCATTGACAAGCATGTCTCACACAAGTCACAAGAGAAGATTGAAGCAGTGCTACAGGCACCCAAACTGGAAAATATGTCACAACTCAGGTCATTCTCGGGCATTGTAATCTACTAGCACCGGTTTCTCCCAAACATTGCTACATTACTGCATCCATTGAACACATTGTTATAGACAGGAGCTAAGTGGGAGTGGTCAGAATGATGTGAAAGAGCATTCAAGGAAACAAAGAGACAATAAAAACAGATGACTAGCGCACCCATTATGACCCATACCTGCCCATCAGACTGGTGTGTGATGCATACCCTTATGGCATCGGAGCCATTTTGTCACACATTATGAAAGATGGATCTGAAGGCCTGATTGTGTTTGCTTCAAGATCACTGACAAGCATAGAACGTAACTATGCACAGATCGATGGAGAGGCCCTTAGTCTAGTATGGGGAATAAAGAAGTTCCACCACTTCTTCTATGGACAAAGGTTTCACAGTCTGTGAAATTGCCGTGCAAGGATGGCCAGCTCATGGTAGTCCTATGTTTCCAGACAAGATGCTCATTTGAAGTGGCTGGAGGTTACACCAATGAAGTCAACCACCTCAGCAAAGACTGTCTCTGCTCTGAGCACTATCTTTGACAGAAACGGCATCAACATCACTGCCCTTGCGAATGAGTTTGTTGATTCTGTTTATGTCTGCTACCCTCAGCCTGCTGCCCCAGCACACAACAGCAAACATGATAGCACTGGCCACCACAGTCTCGTAGAACATCCTCAGCATCGTCCGGCAGATGTTAAAGGACCTCAGTCTCCTCAGGAAATAGAGACGGCTCTGACCCGCTTGTACACAACCTCAGTGTTCTTTGATCAGTCCAGTTTATTGTCAATTTGTATCCCCAGGTATTTGTAATCCTCCACCATGCCCACATTGACCCCTTGGATGGAAACAGGGGTCACCGACACCTTAGCCCTCCTCAGGTCCACCACCAGCTCCTTAGTCTTTTTCACATTAAACTACAGATGATTCTGCTCGCACCATGTGACAAAGTTTTCCACCTCATCCCCCTTGCTGATGCATCCAACTATGGCAGAGTCATCAGAAAACTTCTGAAGGTGGCAAGACTCTGTGCAGTAGTTGAAGTCCGAGGTGTAGATGATGAAGAGAAAGGGAGACACAACAGCCCCCTGTGGAGCCCCAGTGCTGCTTACCACTCTGTCTGACACACAGTGTTGCAAGCACATGTACTATGGTCTGCCAGTCAGGTAATCAATAATCCATGACACCAGGGAAGCATCCACCTGCATCACTGTCAGCTTCTCACCCAGCAGAGCAGGGCGGATGGTGTTGAACACACTGGAGAAGTCAAAAAACATGACCCTCACAGTGCTCGCCAGCTTGTCCAGGTTGACGTAGACACAGTCCAGCAGGTAGACGATGGCATCCTCAACTCCTAGTCGGGCTGGTAGGTGAACTGGAGAGGGTCTAAGTGTGGTCTAACCATAGGCCGGAGCTGCTCTAGAACAAGTCTCTCCAGGGTCTTCATGATGTGGGAGGTCAATGCCCATCTCCCGTGTGTGTGCTTTTATTTAATTGATATGTCATTGTGCACAGACACAAATCACCAACCTCTCAAAACACCTCATCACAATGGATATATGTGCTACTGGACAAAAGTAACTGAGGCAGTTTACCACATTCTTCCTAAGCACTGATATAAGTGAAGTCTGCTTGAAGCAGGTAGGTAAGTCAGACTGCCGAAGCGAGAGGTTAATGATCTCACTGAATGCTCCAGCCAGTTGATCATCGCAGGTCTTTGGTACTTGGCCAGGTACCCCATCAGGACCAGATGCTTTTCGTGGTTTCACCCTCCTGAAGGCTATTCACACATCGGTCTCAGAGACTGACCTCACAGGATCATCTGTGGGAGTTTGTGATGGTTCCTCCAAGTGTTTTGACTGTCAAAGTAAACATAGAAGACATTGAGATCATCTGGAAGCAAAGTCCTGTTGTCGCCTATGTCACTTGATTTTACTTTATAAGAGGTAACCGCATTCAAACCCTGCCACAATTGTCCAGCATCCTTCATTGATTCAAGTGTAACACCCTGGTAAAGGTTTCACTGCTAACGCTGTAGGGTACTTCATGTAATGGTCTTTCTGCAGAAGCAGTATTTGTGTTATTGTTGGAGATAACCAGTGCTTCGAAATGTGAACCATCCAATCAGGAGAGAAGGCTGGGGGAGCGGCATTGTTTGTGCCTGACACTGGTGTGAGATTTTGTCCTTGTTTGGCAGGAGATGAAGAGAGAAGATGCTGGAGAGAACTGGTCAATAGGATTTGATCCAATGGGGATCGTGATTCGATGGAGCAAGGTGCAGGAGTCTACTGAAGATTGGTGAATATGACTTCTGGGAGACTTGAGCTGCAACCCGCACACATTTGACTGTTTAATTACAATGGGCCCTTTTGTTTTCTTTCTTTCTTTTATTTACTAAAGTTAATATTCATAAATATACTTCCTTTAATTAAATGCAGTGTGCGGTCTGTTATTTCTTGGCGATGAGCTGTATCAGGGCAGCAAGTCACACAGCGTTCACACAAACCAGGGCTTGGGTGAGAGAGACATCCCAACCTCATGGATTTGGTGGGACCAGAGGGAGTATATCCTAGATGTACGAGGCCAGAGAATGATGGGTTTCACTGTACTGTGTGGGAAGACTGCCAGAGAGTGCTTGCAGAACATTTCCTGAGACACCCAGAAAGAAAGGGGTGCATTGTGGGGGTATCATCATGGATTGAGTTCGTTGGATGGAGTGTGATTGCCCTGAGCATAGATCAAGTGGGTTGTGTGTTTAAGCCTGTGTTAAACTATTGTCTGGTAAGGTGATTAAGATATATGGTTATGGACGCCACAGGGATTGAGTGGTGATGCGAATCAATGGGATTACCTGTAGCCAATGCTTGTGTATTGAGTGGAGTGGATGTTCATAGCCCAGATGAATTATTGTTTGGGAGTTTAATTACCATTAAAGCATTAGGAACAGTTACAATCATGGAGTGGAGGTTTGACAAAATGGTGGGCAAAGATTCCATTTTAGTTCAGAGCAGCACTGATTTAACAGCAGTGGATCTGCCCAGTACTATTGGGGCCCCAAGAGAGGGGGGGACCATGGAATGTCCATTCTTTCCAAGAAGAATGGAGTGTAGGCGAGGGTTCCGAATTGGAAGCCGAGTTTCCCATAGCTGGGGGCGGAGACTTTAAAGACAAGATATTCTCGTTTCTGCAGAGCGAGGGGAAGGAGTGATCAGATGTGGAAGGTCTAATGAGTCCTCCAGCAAGGGGTGAGAATTCTGAGTTGGCACTGGCCCTTACATGCCTGGTGAATAAATGGCAAAGTGCACCAATGGAGAGTCACAGATATCGCAGGCTGAGGATGTTCTTGGGGGCAAAGCCCACCCCGAGGGGGGGGAGAAGTATGAGACTTGGGCAAACAGACCTCCCAGAAGCTGGATAAGTGGCAGTGCTCTGATCATGTGAAAACACAGCGACTTGTCTGAAAGGTCTGGCTGCTGAAGGAGCGAGAGCCTTAAAGACCCTTTGGCTACATCCGTGCGACACATGCAAACACTAGAAAATGCTTTGGCACAACTGGAAGTCCAATGGAGCATATGACGGGGTGTAGGAACATACTTTAGGAGAAGGAGGAGAAACTTTCCGCTTGCATTTTTCAGCTAGAGAGTAGGCTGAGCTGCTTGCGGCATAGAAGGATCCATCCGAACAGCTGAGCTGAATCAGTTAAGGATGGACCAAGTGGTGAAAGGTGTACAGTCACAGGACATGATCGCTTTCAGCCTCCAATTGTCTCATAAGACGTGCTCCCTCCCTCGATTGTTGAGCTGATCAGAGAAGTAAGAGAGGAGGAGATTACCATGAAGGAGCAGGAGGCCTTTGTCAGTAGAGTACAGTGCTCGGTAGTAGCCACCATTGCTAAAGTGACCCCTGATATCCCACAACCGGTAGTGTTAAAGGAGATTGTGGCAGATACGAGAACTGAGGAGTCCCGGTTGTTATTGGGGGCTGCGGCCACCAAGCAAGACAAAACTGGTAAGGAGCCAGACCCACTGACGGGATGTACTAAGCAGGAGGCTGCTGTGGAGTGGGATCCTGTAAAAAGGGGAGCGATTACTATTGTCTGTTACAGCTGTGGCAAAGCCGGACACTTCAGGCGGGAGTGTGAAGGACAGGAAACCTTTGGAAAGCGAGCCCCTGGGTACTTCAGCAGAGAGAGACGTCAGGAAAATTATAAGAGACTTAGTGAGAGCATATGTTCCAAGCAATATATCAATTGCTCACCGATCCTCTGTGTGTAGCCCATCAGTGACATCAACAGAGCTTTACCAAGAGGGATTTCTCGCTGGTTGGCAGCGGTTATTTCAAAAGGGAGCTTTGCGAGTGTTTGTCCGTTGTACATGGCCTATCAGCAGTTATAACCAGAGCATCAATCATGAGTTAGATAGCAGGAAAGGTATAGGCATAAAAGGGAGACACTGCCTAGCAGAGCAGTCATCGACAGAGTGATCTGAGGCAGAGTGGTAGGGCTTTGGCTCATTCGGGCTTCAGCGATATCAGATCGAGGCGGGGTAAGTTACCTGTGAGGAACAGAAACAGGAGGTATGTCTGTGAGGCCCTTGTTCTGTACTGGGTGTCAGATGTGGGAAGTTTGGAAGACTCCCAGCCTCCCAGATGGCCACATCTGCGCCATTGGCATCGAGCTGCAGCTCCTTAAGGACCAGGTTAGAAACTGGAGATGTAGCTCGATGACCTTCGTCTGGTCAGGGAAAGTGAGGAGGTGATAGAGAAAAACTTAAGGCAAGTGGTCACACTAGGGCATTGGGAGGCAGATAAGTGGGTAACAGTCAGAAGAAGGAAGGACAAGAGCAGATACTAGAGAGTATCCCTGTGGCTATCCCCCTTAACAATAAGTACTCCTGTTTGAGTACTGTTGTGGGAGACGGCCTACCTGGGGGAAGCAACAGTGGCCGTGCCTTTGGCACAGAGTCTGGCCCTGTGGTTCAGAAGGGTAAGGAAAGGAAGAGGATGCCAGCAGTGATAGGGGACTCTATAGACAGGGGGTCAGACGGACAATTCTGTGGATGCAGGAAAGAAACACAGATGGTAGTTTGCCTCCCAGGTGCCTGGGTCCGGGCTGTTTCTGATCGCATTCATGATATCCTGAATTGGGAAGGTGAACAGCCAGATGATGTGGTACATATTGGTACCAGTGACATAGGTAGGAAAAGGGATGAGGTCCTGAAAACAGACTACAGGGTGTTAGGAAGAAAGTTGAGAAGCAGGACCTCAAAGGTAGTCATCTCGGGATTACAGCCTGTGCCACATGACAGTGAGTATGGGAATAGAGTGAGGTGGAGGATAAATGTGTGGCTGAGGAATTGGAGCAGGGGGCAGGGATTCATATTTCTGGATCATTGGGACCTCTTTTGGGGGAGGAGTGATCTGTACAAAAAGGACAGATTGGACTTGAATCTGAGGGGTCCAATATCCTGGTAGGGAGCTTTGCTAAAGCTATTGGGGAAAGTTTAAACTAGAATTGCTGGGCGGGTGGGGGGAACCAAAATGAAGATATGGAGTGTTATGAATGTACCACAGCTCTGAGGGGCTGAAGGGTGCGGGACCAGCCCCCTCCTTTCTGAGAATCGCAAGATCGCTATTAATACGGGTCTTGGACCCAGGAAATGAGAGACAATGCAACAGATTTGACCATTGTTCTTAGAGACACCTGTGTGAATTGCGACTCTTTACTATGTACCAGCTCTCAGGGACATGGACACCCTCGGGCAATGTGGGGTGCGGATTGTATCAACCTACCTTGATTGACATCTACAAATCTGCCAGTCACAATAAAAGGGGACAGCAGGAGGCAGTACCCCAGCGACACACCAGAAGGAGACCATCGCTCATCGCTCCCGTGAGGACGGGAAGCTGTTCGGGAGCCACGTGTGATTCGGTTCCCCTAGCTTGGGGAATGAGTGGCTGATATGGACTTCGAACTGACAACGGGGAACCCACGTTCCCGATTCAACGAGTTGAGTCCAAAAGGCTGGCAAGTTTATTTTCTCTCTCCAACACGTGAGACCCCAGCGGTCCCCGAAAGGCTAAAAGCCTGCATGAACTTCAGAGACTTTGATATTTCCATCGGACAATAGTTTTACCCCTAGACAAACAATAGAGCTACTTCTTAATGTTGATTATTACTATACCTGCGCTTTAGATTGAGTATTGACGACGTATATTATCTGAATGTTTGTATTAACCTTACTTTTGTGCCCCTTCATAAATAAAAACGTTTAAAAATAGTACCATCAGACTTCAGTGGACCTCTCTCTCTTTGCTGGTAAGTGACCCAGTTACGGGGTTCGTAACAACATTGGGGTACTCGTCTCAGGATTTGACACCAAATTGGAGGGCCAGTGAATCGGGCTTAAGTCAAAAATTTGGATCTGGTAACGGGTAGCCAGATGGGAAACCAGCAAAGATGGACGTGGATGAATTTATGGGAAACCCAACTCTGGGGGCACTAGAGGCAGCTACCAAATTAGACCTGGTAAATCTGGTGAAGGGGTTAAGCCTCACAGAGGTGTGGTCATCAATGAAAAAGCGGGAAGTGCGAAGGGTCATAACTCAGTATTACATTGGGAAGAAGGTGTTTGCAGCTGAGGATTTGGAAAATATCCCTGAAAAGGTACTAGCGAGTGGGACGGATCAGTTAGAGTTGGAGAAATTAAGGTTGGAACATGAATTTAAAGTAAAGCAGCTGGAAGCAGCTGAGAAGGAGAAGGAAAGGGCTGAGAGGGAGAAAGAAAGGGAGCAGGCGTTCCAACTAAAGGAGTTAGAGGTGTAACGGGATCATGAGCTCCAGCTAAAGGGGCTGGAAGCAACTGAGAAAGAGAAGGAGAGAGAGTATGAGGAGGCAGAAAAACAGAGGAAACATGACTTGGAGATGGAGAAGTTAAGGAAAGAGCGAAAGATCAAGGGTCAGACCGAGAGGAGAGGTTTAATGTTAGTCGGGAGTTAAGGGTAGTACCTCCATTCGAAGAGACGGATGTTGATAGTTATTTCTTGCTTTTCAAAAAGGTGGCAGTGAATCAGAAGTGGCCCAAAGAGCAGTGGGTGGCGTTGTTACAAAGTGTGTTAAAAGGGAAGGCACAACGAGCATATGCGGCGTTGTCCATCGAGGAAGGGGAAGCGGAGAATTATGCCAAAGTAAAGGAGGCCATTCTCCGGAGTTACGAGCTAGTACCTGAAGCCTATAGACAAAGGTTCAGAAATTTACGGAAAGGGTGGAATCAAACATATACCGAGCTAGCCCATGAGAAGGGTGTGCTCTTGGACCGTTGGTGCACCGCGGAACAGGTGGATGAGGATTATGGGCATATCAGGGAGTTATTTTTGATTGAGGAATTAAAAGGGTGTGTTCCGGAGGAGATCCGGATGTATTTGAATGAGAAGCCGAATAAGTCCATCTCAGAAATTGCTAGGTTCGCAGATGAATATGCCCTAACCCACAGGACAAAGATTTCCTCGCCAAAAAGTTACCCGAGAGACCGTGGGAACGATCGAGAAAGTCCGCCGGCTGAGGCAGAGGTCCCGCTGGGAGCTAGTGGTAAGGAGGGGGAAAGGCCAGGCGGCCCAAGATTTCCGGGCTTGACCTGTTTTAATTGTGGGAAGGGAGGACATATTGCCTCTAGGTGCTTTGCTCCGAGAAAGGAGCCAGAAAAAGGGAAAGCAGCGGTCCCTATCGGGTGTGCCGTGGTAATCAGATAATCGGCAAGAGGGTCCCGGGTAAGCAGAGAGCGCGAGGGGTCTGAAATTTATCTGTCACACAGAACCGTGTCTTTGAGGGAGGGGGACCCACCAATTCCCGTAAGGATTTGGAGAGACACGGGGGCGGAGCTATCATTAATTAGCGGTAACGTGGTAAAATTCGGACCTCAGACGGGAGAGGTAGCCCTAAGAGGAATAGGAAGATCGACAGAAGTGGTGTCCTTACGTAAGGTCATTTTGGATTGTGAGCTGGTGTATGGATCAGTTGAAATAGGGGTGCCATCAGAATTCCCGAGAACCGACGT
The DNA here is from genome assembly GCF_048418815.1 of Hemitrygon akajei. Taxonomy (NCBI): domain Eukaryota; kingdom Metazoa; phylum Chordata; class Chondrichthyes; order Myliobatiformes; family Dasyatidae; genus Hemitrygon; species Hemitrygon akajei. The sequence goes on from NC_133128.1 coordinate 160,626,310, forward strand.
GGTCGTCCTTCTTGGGAACGATTTAGCAGGGGGTAAGGTTTGGTCAGCCATGACTATGACCCGCCGACCGGTGCGTGTTGAGGCCCCGCCCCTAGCATCCCCGAGCTATACCGCATGCGCGGTCACTCGCAGCCTGTCGAGAGCGGCAGCTGAAAACGGGAGCAGTTTAAAATTGGCCAGTTTTTATTTGGCCGAGACGTCTTTATTGACCCTGTGCCACGAGGGTTTAGAGGGTGGTAAAACGAGGATTAGTAAAGTGAAAGGGGGTAAGGGAGAGGAGATAGATCCTCCCTTAGTGAAGAGAAAGGTCCTAGAGGTAGGAAATAAAGATGAGAAACAGATAAAGCTGTTAAAAGGTCCAGAGTTGGACATGGATGATCTGTCTGGGGTGGCAGCCCTGTTTGAAGAAGTTGAGAGTTATAAAGGTGTTCCCGATAATGAGATGAGGGCAGTCCTAGATGAAAAGGATGCCACTACCTTGGAGAGGTCTGCTGGGTTGGCAGATGAGGTTGTTTCAGCCCGCGGGGTTGAGTTTACTCCGGAAGGGAGTTGCCCAGAGAGTAGCTGGGAGGAGCAAGGGAATTTGGAATTTGAAAAAGGTACAGGTATTGAAAGCCTGGAAGAGGTCAATGTCCCGTTTGAGAGTGTCCAAGACGGGGATGCACGTGGTTCTGAACCTAGTCACAGAGCTCAGAAAAGTTCTGAGGTATCTGATTCAGCTGAACAAGACGGCCGTCCTTTTGGGTCAGATAGACTGGGTTCAGTGAAGACAGGGTTAACCCTGGTAATTGGGGGAAGTGAGGGTTCCCAGGTGTTTGTACACGAAGGGGTGGTGAACCTTAAAGTGGAACTCGACCATGGGGGGATAAATATTATTATTGAAGGGAACGGAAAGTTTGTAGTTCCCAAATCAAATGCAAAAATTTTAAACCCTGCAGCTCGCTTACAGAGTAAGCCGGGAGCTGCCGGGGCCCCACACACTATTGTTATTCAAGGGTGTGGGGTGAACAGGCAGCACTTGACATGCTGTCTGGACAAAGCGGGATCGCTTGCAGATCTTAAATTGGAAACTAATAGCATGACGGGTCCTGAAGAGAAAAATAGCAACTTGCTTAAAACTAAAGAATTGGGTAGAAATGAACTAGGTCTGGGATCCGGTGTTGATAAGATAACTCCTATGAATCAGGCGGACGGGAGTTTACCCCGCCAAACTACTCGAGTTCCTCCCGTAGAAACTCACCGGAAAAAAGGTGATGGTTAATGGGGGCACCATTTTTAAATAGGAAAACTGGCTGTACGGGATTTTAACAAAGCATGTGAATAACAAAGACAACCCCCTTGGAACCTGCCTGTTAAGTTGAAATCTGATGCTACCAGCCTTTAGTCAGGTACAAGAGAAAAAAAAAATTAAAGGAAGTGCCACTGTACTCGTTACCTGTTTAGATGCTGAATTAAATGTATAACTGTATAGCTCTGTAGTGAAAAGAAAAGCTTGTGTATTGTGTTAGATTCTAAAATCCTGTAAGACTCTGTACTACTTCGTTTTCATCACTGGTGAAAACGCTTTGAAGAAAGGGGTTGCTATGAATGTACCACAGCTCTGAGGGGCCGAAGGGTGCGGGACCAGCCCCCTCCTTCCTGAGAATCGCAAGATCGCTATTAATTCGGGTCTTGGACCCAGGAAATGAGAGACAATGCAACGGATTTGACCATTGTTCTTAGAGACACCTGTGTGAATTGCGACTCTTTACTATGTACCAGCTCTCAGGGACATGGACACCCTCGGGCAATGTGGGGTGCGGATTGTATCACCCTACCTTGATTGACATCTACAAATCTGCCAGTCACGATAAAAGGGGACAGCAGGAGGCAGTACCCCAGCGACGCACCAGAAGGAGCCCATCGCTCATCGCTCCCGTGAGGACGGGAAGCTGTTCGGGAGCCACGTGTGATTTGGTTCCCCTAGCTTGGGGAACGAGTGGCTGATAACCCCAAAAAGGACTTCGAACTGACAACGGGGAACCCACATTCCCGATTCAACGAGTTGAGTCCAAAAGGCTGGCAAGTTTATTTTCTCTCTCCAACACGTGAGACCCCAGCAGTCCCCGAAAGGCTAAAAGCCTGCATGAACTTCAGAGACTTTGATATTTCCATCGGACAATAGTTTTACCCCTAGACAAACAATAGAGCTACTTCTTAATGTTGATTATTACTATACCTGCGCTTTAGATTGAGTATTGACAACGTATATTATCTGAATGTTTGTATTAACCTTACTTTTGTGCCCCTTCATAAATAAAAACGTTTAAAAATAGTACCATCAGACTTCAGCGGACCTCTCTCTCTTTGCTGGTAAGTGACCCAGTTACGGGGTTCGTAACAGGAGGAAGAGGTGGTTGGCTCACAAATGGAGAAAGCTTGGAGGGAGTGTGAGAGGGAGGATAGGCAGGTGATCGAGAAGGGATACGCTCAGACCAATGGTTTAAGATGAGTTTATTCTAATGCAAGAAGCATCATGAACAGATCGGAGAAGCTTAGAGCCTGGATCAGTTATTGGAACTATGATGTTCTGGCCATCATAGAGACTTGGATAGCTCAAGGGCAGGAATGGTAACTTAGAGGGCCAGGTTTTAGATGTTTCAGAAAGGACAGGGAGGAAGGCAAAAGAAGTGGGGGCATGGCACTGCTGATCAGAGATAGCGTCACGGCTGCAGAAAGGGAGGAAATCATGGAGGGATTGTCAATGGAGTCTCTGTGGGTGGAAGTTAGGAACAGGAAGGGGTCAATAACTCTACTGACTGTTTTTTATAGACCACCCAATAGTAACAGGGACATCCAGGAGCAGATAGGGAGACAGATTCTGGAAAGGTGTAATAATAACAAGGTTGTTGTGGTGAGAGATTTTAATTTCCCAAATATTGATTGGCATCTCCCTAGAGCAAGGGATTTAGATGGGGTGGAGTTTGTTAGGTGCTTTCAGGAAGGTTTCCTGACACAATATGTAGATAAGCCTACAAGAGGAGAGGTTGTACTTGATCTGGTATTGGGAAATGAACCTGGTCAGCAGTGGGAAAGCATTTTGGGGATAGTGATCATAATTCTTTCTCCTTTACCATAGCATTGGAGAAAGATAGGAACTGTCAAGTTAGGGAAGTTTTTAATAGGAGTAAGGCGAAATAGGAAACTATCAGGCAGGAACTTGGAAGCATAAATTGGTAACAAACGTTCTCAGGGAAATGTACGGCAGAGATGTGGCAAATATTCAGGGAATATTTGCTTGCCATTCCGCATAGGTATGTTCCAATGAGACAGGGGAAGGATGGTAGGGTACAGGAACCGTGGTGTACAAATGCTGTTGAAAATCTAGTTGAGAAGAAAAGCTTACGAAAGGTTCAAAAAACTAGGTAATGATAGAGATCAAGAAGATTATAAGGCTAGCAGGAAGGAGCTTAGGAATGGAATTAGGAGAGCCAGGAGGGGCCATGAGAAGGCCTTGGCGAGCAGGATTAAGGAAAACCCCAGGGCACTCTACAAGTTTGTGAAGAGCAAGAGGATAAGATGTGAGAGAATAAGACTAATCAAATGTGACAGTGGAAAAGTGTGTATGGAATCGGAGGAGCTGGCAGAGCTAGTTGATGAATACTTTGTTTCAGTATTCACTATGGAAAAGGATCTTGGTGACTGTAGGGATGACTTACAGTGGATTGAAAAGCTTGAGCAGAAATATATTATCTCTATGTTTGTGGGTTGTTTATTTGTTGTTTGAGAGTGCAGCATTTGCAGCGTTTGTTGATAATAACTGAGCATGGGGATAGAGTCCAGCAGGTTTGTTTTTGGAGTTTTCATTTTATTGCATTCCAGACTCAGCCATCCAGGAAAATGTATATTTTTGCACATGTGTGCATGAAGTTTACGACATGAAAATGGTTAATTTCATATCATGGAACATTAATGGGTGTGGAAACCCAATCAAGAGAAAAAAGATTTTATCATACCTTAAAGGTAAGCAAATTGATGTTGCATTTGTCCAGTAAACACATTTTAAAGATGTTGAAGCACTCAAATTTATAAGAGATTGGGTGGGCCAGGTATTCTATTCATCGTTTAATAGCAAACAAAATGGGACAATGATTTTAGTTAACAAATATCTTTATTTTGTATTGCTTGGAGAATTTAAAGACAAGGAAGGCAGGATAATTTGTATAGATGCACTTATTAATGGGGTGAAGGTAGTACTTTGTAACATATATGCACCTAATAAGCAAGACCCAGACATTCTTAACAAGGTGAACAAAATTTTAGGTACCAAGGAAGGAAAAATAATTTTAGCAGGAGACTTTAACCAAGTAATGGACCCTGTTATTGATAAAAGCAAATTTTAGACATCACCAGTACCTAGGGACAGGGCTGCCTTATATCAACTTATTGAGGATATCGGTCTGGTGGATATATGGTGATTGGTGAATCCATCCAGAAAAGAATAAACATTTTTCTCTCATCGACATAAATCCTACTCTAGAATAGATTTTTTTCTAATATCCAACTCCATTGTTGAACAGGATATAGACTGTAAAATTGGCCCAATAGCATTATCAGACCATGCACCAGTTGAAATTCAAATTGATTTAAATACTAAAAAAGGAAGGAGGGGTAGGTGGCAAATGAATACTACGCTGTTAGAAGACGAGGATTTCAGTGATAAGTTGGCTGAGGATCTGACTTTGTTTTTCAAATTGAACGAAGGGACCACAGTAAATCTGTCCTTGGTATGAGAGGCATCCATGGCATATATAAGAGGAAAATTAATAGCACAAACATCTATAAGAAAGAAAGAAAGTATGGAACAAATAAAAAATCTGAAAGCAGAAATAATCACATTGAAAAACGTCTTATCAAGACAATATACCGATGACTTATACAAAGATCTGTGCAATTTGAAATTCCAGCTAAATAACATATATAACAAAGAAGCAGAATATGCATTATTTAGATTAAAAACAAGTTTCTACGAAGGTGGTGACAAAGCTGGTAAGCTGCTGGCACGACACTTAAAGCAGCAGAACATGAATAGTGTTATACCTGTAATTAAGAAAGGGGATACATTAGTGTCATCACCTAAAGAAATAAACGAGTCTTTCAACATTTACATGCATCACCGTTTAACCATGACCAGGAGGAGCTGAATCAGTTTTTTGCTAACATAAAATTGCCTACATTATCCCCACAAGCTGAGTCCTTGGATGCCCCAATTACTGAGGATGAGGTCAGACAGGCTATTGCGGCAATGCAAATGGGGAAATCTCCAGGTATGGATGGCTTCCCAGTTGAATATTATAAGTAATTCCTAGACATATTGGCTCCTATTCTAAAAAAAAATTTCCGGAAGAATTTAATTTGGAATCTTTACCTAATACATTTAATGAAGCACTAATATCGTTGATCCCAAAAAATAGACAGGGATGCAATAGATCCTTCTAATTATAGGGCTATAAGCTTAATTAATGTGGACTGTAAGATACTGACTAATGTACTGGCTTTGCGATTAGAGAAAGTATTGCCATCTATAATTAATACTGACCAGGCTGGCTTCATTAAAGGCAGATCCCCAACTGACAATTTAAGATTACTGCACTTAATATGGCTGAAGTCCTCCAGTAGTATCCCAGTTACTGCCATCTCCCTGGATGCTGAAAAGGCCTTTGACAGGGTTGAGGGGAGATTTTTAAGGCTGCAGTTATTACATATGGTATCATATCCACATTTTTTAACATTTCACAGGATACACGCCAAGGCTGCCTCCTCTCCCCACTGATATTTACGATTTTTTTGGAACCGTTGGCAATCACGATTAGAGCAGATCCAAATATTAGAGGGGTGAAGGGAGGCGGAAAGGAGCATAAGTTGATGCTATATGCCGATGATATTTTATTACTGATTAGTGACCCTCCTAATTCCTTACCCCCATTAATGAAAACAATTCAATTATATTCTGAGGTATCTGGTTATAAAATCAACTGCAATAAATCAGAGGCTATGCTAATGTCAAAATTGTGTTATTCAAATTCAGTATCTCAGTTTAATTTCAGATGGGTGCCAGGTGGAATAAAGTATCTAGGGGTGAAACTCAGTCAGAATTTGGATGAAATAATTACTTTAAGTTATGATCCTTCATTGAGTAGTGTAAGAAATAATCTGGATAAGTGGGGGACGCTGAGACTGTCACTCTGGGGTAAAGTCAATGTAGTTAAAATGGTCATAGCACCTCAGTTTAACTATCTTTCTATGATGCTTCCTTTAAATATTTCAGATTTGATTTACAAGCAATACAACAAAATTATCAGTTATTTTCTATGGGATAAGAAGAAGCGCAGAATTAAAATGAGTAAGATCCAGGGACATGGGTGGGCTCAGTCTACCAGACATCAGGGCATATCAATTATCCTTTGAAATGACCAAGTTAGCTGAACATTGGGACTGGGCTAATGTTGATTAAGATTGGGTAGTTACAGAATGGTGCCTGGTTGCAACACATTCTCTCCTTAACATCTTCTCACAACATGTGGAAAACAAAACTAATCTAAATCCTATACTATTTCACTCAAGGAGTGTGTGCGGTACAATTCATAAAGCTTGTAGAATGTCACATTTAAACCAAATATACTCCTCGCTCTGGAATAACGCTGAGATATTCATTGGGATAAGAATGGTGTACTGGAAAGAATGGAAGATTAAAGGTGTAAATACAGTAGGTGATCTCTATGAGAATGGGATTTTTATGTCATATGTGGATTTGCAGAGGAAATATAACTTTGTAGATAAAGGGAATTTTTGGAAGTATTTACAAATAAGACATTGCGTTAGTAGTATATTCAAGAACGGTGACCCTTAAAGTAACTCTTTAACTGAATACTTTACATTACCACAGGAAGTTCATAAAGCATCAGTGTATTATAAAATGTTCAAGCATTCTGTGGATGAATTGTGTAACAATCTCAAAGCAGTATGGCAGAGGATCTTGGAAGCGATGTTGAAGATAATGAGTGGTCAAATATTTTATCAAATGTGGGTAGACATATTAGGGAAGTGAGAGGGAAATTTATTCAGTATAAGATAGTACACAGATATTATTGGACACCAACTAGACTCTACCAAATGGGGATTGTTGATAATAATTTATGCTGGAAATGTAAAATTGAGGTGGGCACATATTATCACATGAGTTGGGAGTGTTCTATGGTTTGTCCATTTTGGTGTAGAGTTCTTGATTTGTTGGAGAATTGGTCAGATTGGATGGCTTTGTCTCCTGGGTGACAGGACAATGATACCCAATGTAAACAATGACAAATTTACTATTTTAAAGGTGGGTCGCATCACAGTTGCAAGAATTATATTGTAAAACTGGAAAAAACTTAGATGTCCCACTGTGAAGGAATGGACTGAGAAAATGATTAAGATTTCATCATATGAACACATGTTGGGAAGAATTAACAGTGAGGGAAAAGTGCAAGATGCATGGGATCAATTTTGGTTGTATGTTAATTTAAACTTAATTTAGAACTTTTTTCTGTTTCAAGTCTTATTTGTTTTCCTGTCAGGGGATGGCTGTGTAAATATGCTGTACTGTATCTGCTCTATGATGTGCTGTGCTGCTTTGTAAAATAAGAATAAATAAGAATAAAAATCTGAATAAAAAAAGAAAAGCTTGAGCATAAAGACATTAAGAAAAAGGATGTACCGGAGCTTTTGGAAAGCATCAAATTGGATAAGTCTCCGGGACCAGACAAAATATACCCCAGGCTACTGTGGAAGACAAGGGAGGAGATTGCTGAGCCTCTGGCAATGATCTTTGCAACATCAATGAGGACGGGAGAGGTTCCGGAGGATTGGAGGGTTGCAGATGTTGTTCCTTTATTCAAGAAAGGGAGTAGAGATAGCCCAAGAAATTATAGACCAGTGAGTCTTACTTCAGTGGTTGGTAAGTTGATGGAAAAGATCCTGAGAGGCAGGATTTATGAACAGCTGGAGAGGCATAACATAATTAGGAATAATCAGCATGGCTTTGTCAAGGTGGCCCATGCTTACAAGCCTGATTGAATTTTTTGAGGATGTGACTGAACACATTGATGAAGGTGGAGTAGATGTAGTGTATATGGATTTCAGCAAAGCATTTGATAAGGTTCCCCATGCAAGGCTTATTGAGAAAGTAAGGAGGCATGAGATCCAAGGAGACCTTGCTTGTGGATCCAGAATTCACTTGCCCACAGAAGGCAAAGAATGGTTGTAGATGAGTCATATTCTGCATGGAGGTCGGTGACCAGTGGTGTGCTGGGACCCCTTATCTTTGTGATTTTTATAAATGACCTGGATGAGGAAGTAGAGGGATGGGATAGTAAGTTTGCTGATGACTCAAAGGTTGGAGGTGTTGTGGATAGTGTGGAGGGCTGTCAGAGCTTACAGCGGGACACTGATAGGATTCAAAACTGGACTAAGAAGTGGCAGATGGCGTTCAACCCAGATAAGTGTGAGGTGGTTCATTTTGGTAGGTCAAAAATGATGGCAGAATATAGTATTAATGGTAAGACTCTTGGCAGTGTGGAGGATCAGAGGGATCTTGGGGTCTGAGTCCATAGGACACTCAAAGCTGCTGCGCAGTTTGACTCTGTGGTTAAGAAGGCATACGGTGTATTGGGCTTCATTAATCGTGGGATTGAATTTAAGAGCTGAGTGGTAGTGTTACAGCTATATAGGACCCTGGTCAGACCCCACTTGGAGTACTGTGCACAGTTCTGGTCACCTCACTATAGGAAGGACGTGGAAACCATAGAAAGGGTGCAGAGGAGATTTACAAGGATGTTGCCTGGATTGGGGAGCATGTCTTATGAGAATAGGTTGAGTGAACTCGGCCTTTTTTCCTTGGAGTGACGGAGGATGAGAGGTGTATAAGATGATGAGAGGCATTGATCGTGTGGATAGTCAGAGGATTTTTCCCAGGGCTGAAATGACTAACACGAAAGAGCACAGTTTTAAGGTGCTTGGAAGTAGGTACAGAGGAGATGTCAAGGGTGAGTTTTTTTACGCAGAGAGTGGTGCGTCCGTGGAATGGACTGCTGCAACAGTGGTGGAGATGGATACGATAGAGTCTTTTAAGAGACTCCTGGATGGCTACATGGAGCTTAGGGGGCTATGGGTAACTCTAGGTAATTTCTAAAGTAAGTACATGTTCAGCACAGCATTGTGGGCCAGAGGGCCTGTATTGTGCTGTAGGTTTTCTATGTTTCTATGTTTCTATCAAGGAATAGACTAAAGTAAGAAGCCCTATTCCTGAAGGCTTATTCGGGCCAAGCTCTGGCATATCGCTATGGATCAAGGATATTTATGCCAGGGCCATACTTGACACCAGCTCTCAAGTTACTCTGCTGTACTGTTCGTTTTGCAACCGGTATTTCACACATTTACCATTGACGTCACACAGTGCACTAGAGATCTGGGTCTTAGTACTGATGACTACCTGTATGATTGCAACTTGTCATTGAAGCTGGAGTTTTTGGAGGCAGATGTGTGAGAGTCGTTGAGGTCCTTGATACTTTAGTGTTAGTTTGTCTTGACCCAATCGAGAAGTTCAAGGTTTCAGTTTTTGTGGGGACAAATACTCCTATTGTGAAGAGGCTTGTGAGAGCCTACAAGGACAAAGTTGGAGAGAGCTTTCTGAAAACATTGTCCATTCATCTGGCATTTCAAGCTACTTTTGAGGAAGTACGTGGCACACTGGGCTGGATGATGAGCTTAAGTGAGGAACTGTGTGGTACACGAGTCCAAACTGGTCGTGTTACAACCTGGGGAAGTAGTTAGAGTGACAGGAAACCCCAAATTTCCCTGAAGGCCTGAGGCCGAGGCCCTCTTGGTGGATGCTCTTGAAGACCATGAAGAGGAGTCATGCTTACCAGCTGGGTTACTGGTTAGGCCCGAACTGCAGAAGCCCTTGGTTGTACAGGTGAATAGGGTGACAGTGATTGTCAGGAACACCTTGAAGAGGGAGGTCACTTTAAGGCGTGGAATGCCAATAGTGCACCTTTTTCCAGTGACTGTAATATCTAGTGATCCTGTGAGACAAATAGGGGACGAACTCTCTCCAAAACAGGGGAAGTTGACAGCCGAGTCATTCAACTTTGGGGACTCCCGGGTACCTGGAGATTGGAAGAGGAGATTGACAGAGAAGATGTCTTTTCTAGTTATGAGTTTGATGTGGGTTCTTCCAAGAGCACTCACCACACTTTCCGAACGACAGAGGTCATGCCGTTCGGAGAAAGGTTGCAGTGACTGGCACCCACCGAGATGGAGAACAAGTGGCAGGATCTGTGAAAGCTGAAGGAAGCTGGGATCATCATTGAGTCCAGAAGTCCCTATACCTCCCCCATAGAAGTGGCAAGGAAGAAGAATGGGAAAGTACAGACGTGTGTTGACTCTGAACCAATGCACAGACCCCGACCGGTATACAGTGCCGAGAATCGAGGACATGCTGGCCTGCCTGAGTTGTGTGAAGTGGTTCAGTATGCTGGACCCGAAGAGTGGGTATTATCAGATAGCCATGACTGATGCTGACAAGGAGAAGACAGCATTCATACGTCCACTTGGATTCTTCCAATTTGAAAGGATGCCACAGGGCATATCAGGAGCCCTGGCTACTTTCCAGCGAGTCATGGAGAAAACTGTGGGGGATATAAACTTGCTTGAGGTTCTGGTGTGCCTTGATGGTCTCATAGTGTTCGGGTCTACCTTGGAAGATCATGAGGTGAGGCTACTGAAGGTGTTAGGCCGCTTGAAAGCTGAAGGGTTAAAACTGTCCCTGGACAAGTAGCAGTTCTGCAAGACATCTGTCTACTATGTTGGGCACAGAGTTACACAGGATGGAGTAGCTATGGATCTGTCAAAGTTAGAGGCAGTGACCACGTGGCTAAGGTCCAAGAATGTGAGCGCCCTATACTCGTTCCTTGGATTCTGTGGGAGCTATCGGAGGTTCGTGAAGGACCATTCTAAAGTAAGTCACCACTTGAATTAGCTTGGGAAGAACTAGCAGTAGGCAGCAGATTAGCGGATGGACAACGATGGGAGACTGGGCTCTAAAGTAACTGGCATAAAGCTGAGCTCAGCCAAGTGACAAGAGTACCTGAGTTGCTGGGAGACATGAGTAGCAGGGAGAGGCCTCTCCACATAGGCAGACAGTGGCTGAAACTGAAGAAATAGATGATGGGGTAAGGAGGTCTCAGAGAGTCAGGAAATCCCTAGATATGTTGGCCTATGTTGCACTGGGGGAACAGAACGTTGTGCCTGCCCCCTTAGTGAGATATGTCACTGTCATTTACACATGGACTGGAGGTCCTGACATGATGAAATTACTTTGAAAATTTGTGCTATTCATGAAGGGGTAATAAATTATCTCAAAGTCTTGAGGGCATGGCTATTTTTGGTGGGTGTAGAGTGTAACACCCTGGTAAAGGTTTCTCTGCTAATGTTATCGGATATATGATGCAATGGTCTTTCTGCAGAAGCAGTGTTTGGGTTATTGTTAGAGATAATGGGTGCTTCGAAATGTGAGCCATCCAATCTGGGGAGAAGGCTGGGGGAGCAGGGTTGTTTGCGCCTGACACCAGTGTGAGTTCTTGTCTTTGTCTGGCAGGAGATGAAGAGAGAAGATGCTGGAGAGAACTGGTCAATAGGATTTGATCCAATGGGGATCGTGATTCGATGGAGCAAGGTGCGGGAGTCTACTGAAGATTGGTGAATATGACTTCTGTGAGACTTGAGCTGCAACCTGCGCACATTTGGCTGTTTAATTACAATGGGCCTTTTTGTTTTCTTTCTTTTCTTTCTTAACTCTTTAGTTAGGTTTATATTCATAAATATACTTCTTTAATTAAATGCAGTGTGCGGTCTGTTACTTCTTGGCAACGAGCTGTATCCGGGCAGCAAATCACACAGCATTGACACAAACCAGGGCTTGGGTGGGAGAGACATCCCAAACTCACAGATCTGACAGGAATGAAGGGAGTATACCCTAAATGTGCAAGGCCGGAGAATGGTGGGTTTCTCGGCACCGGTTGGGGAGATTGTCAGCAAGGGCTAACAATGCGTTTACTGAGACACCCGAGAAGTAAGGGATGCACAGGTTTAGTCAAGAATTCCACTTTGCCCATGAGATGGCTTTCTGGAAATCATACCTGGACCTCCTGTAACTTTCTTGGTCACCAGACTTGAATGCCTCTGATCTGGCCCTCAGCAGATTGCAGATCTCATGGCTCATCTAGGGCTTCTTGTTGGAGAAGATTCTGAATGATTCTGTGGTGATGCACTTGTGTACAACAATTTTAATCTGTGATGTAATCAAAATGACTGAATAGCTAATCACATTAAAACATTTTCATAGATAAAAAAGGAAATCAAATGCTTAACAATTAATATTTCTTTAAAATAATGTAGATTAGAAATTAATTACATTTAATTGAAGTAGAAACCAAAATGTTGTAAAATTCAAAAAGTATATACATGTTTAAATAGTCAGTATAGAAATTACAATGTATAATCATAAATCAGTTCTATAGGACAAAATGCCAGTCAACCAAAGAATAATGGATTTAAAAACTCACTTAAGATTTTTGTAATTTAACATAAGATTTCCAGAACTTTATTTCTTCCAAGTTATTCTTCCAATTATTTATAAATAGTTAATTTCTTATCTGTTAAGGTAATTTTTGAATAATGCTGAAAGTTGTTCTTTCACTACCCATTAAACATTGCTTTCTAGTTACCGATATGCTTTAAGGAATGGTATTTGTGTTACTCATCTGACATTCATGCTACGTAGCCTGAAAAACACAGCCATCCTTTTCAGAGCATCTATAACTGGCATGCCACCATTTCTATAACTGTCAGTGGTATGGATCTGTTATTAGATCATGCTTAGAAATTAGAGCCCAAGGACAAGCAGACCCTGCAGTCTTGATGGAGCATCTCGGCCCAAAATGTTGGCTGTTTATTTCCTTCCACTGATGTCGATTAACTTTTTGAGTTCCTCTATCATTTTATTGGATGTTGCTCAAGATTTCCAGTATCTACAGAATTCTTGGTGTTTTTGGTCTGCAGGAATCAATGGTTGGCTTATTACTGCGGTGGAGTGGTGGAATGGAAAAGATAAATTAAAGCATTTTACCCAACATAAGTAGTTAATAATGAAGATTAAAGACAGTCAGCACCATCAGGACGAGTTCCTTTTGAAGACTCCAAGGACTGAACAGTAATAATAGGCTAATAACAGGTGTGGACCTGGTGGAGGATTACAAATACCTGGGGACATGAATTGACAATAAACTGGACTGGTCAAAGAACTCTGAGGCTGTCTACAAGAAGGGTCAGAGCTGTCTCTATTTCCTAAGGAGACTGAGGTCCTTTAACATCTGCTGGACGACGCTGAGGATGTTCTACGAGTCTGTGGTGGCCAGTGCTATCATGTTTGCTGTTGGGTGCTGGGGCAGCAGGCTGAGGGTAGCAGACACCAACAGAATCACCAAACTCATTCATAAGGCCAGTGATGTTGTGGGGTTGGAACTGGACTCTCTGACGGTGGTGTCTGAAAAGAGAATGCTGTCCAAGTTGCAGGCCATCTTGGACAATGTCTCCCATCCACTCCATGATGTACTGGTTCGGCACAGGAGTACATTCAGCCAGAGACTCATTCCACCGAGATGCAACACTGAGCGTTATAGGAAGTCATGCCTGCCTGTGGCCATCAAACTTTACAACTCCTCCCTCGGAATGTCAGACACCCTGAGCCAATAGGCTGGTCCTGGATTAATTTCCACTTGGCATAATTTACTTATTATTATTTAATTATTTATGGTTTTATGTTGCTATATTTCTACACTATTCTTGGTTGGTGCAACTGTAACGAAACCCAATTTCCCTTCGGATCAATAAAGTATGTCTGTCTGTCTGTAGTAATACATTGACTGGTCATCTTTGATTTTGTACTGTTTTTTGTTCAGGCAATGAAGTAAAATAGGGACATCTTCCTCCTCCCCAGGCATAGGACCTCTCAAGGCATAGAATCAGTGAATAATAGAAATTTTCAATATGCCAAACAAAATAGAATCATTGAGTTTATTCCCATGACCCAGGTCTTGGTCGGCAGCCAATATACATTTTAATTGTAGCAGTCATGTCTTTTTGCCCCATTATTTTCTCAGCTAGTGACTCAAATCTTGTCAGTTTAATCTGTAGGAGCTGATACTATTTAAGCCTTGCTACAGCTGTCGAGCATCCTTCTGAATTTCAAACACAAAAAAAGAGAAAATCTTCAGATGCTGGAAATCCAAACAACACACACAAAACACTGGAGGAATTCAGCAGGCCAGGCAGAATATATGGAAAAAAGTACAGTTAATCTTTCAGGTCGAGACCCTTCAGAAGGACTGGAGAGAAAAAGATGAGGAGTAGATGTAAAAGGTGTGGGAAGGGAAAGAAGCACAAGGTGATAGATGAAACCTAAGGAGGAGGGATAAAGAGCTGATTGGTGAAAGAGATACAGGGATGGAGAAGAAGGAATCTGCTAGGAGAAGACAGAAGACAATGGAAGAAGGAAAAGGGGAGGAGCATCTGAAGGAGGGTCTGGGTAGGAAAGGAGATAAGGTGAGAGAGGGAAAAGACGATGGGGAATGGTGAAAGGGGAGCATGATGGGAAGATCAAGAAATTGATGTGCCTGCCATCAGGCTGGAGGCTACCCAGACAGAATATAAGGTGGTGTTCCTCCAACCTGAATGTGGCCTCATTGCAAGAAGAGGAGACTATGAATTGACACATTGGAATGGGAATGGGAAGTGGAATTAAATGGGGGTGACCACTGGGAGATTAGGCTTCTTCTGTCCAGGGCTCCCAGTGTGCCCTACCCTCAAATTTCCGACACCTCCCTCCGCTTTCTCGATCTCACTGTCTCCATCTATGGAGACAGCTTATCTACTGATGTCTATTATAAACCCATGGAGTCTCACAGCTACCTAGACTATACCTCTTCCCACCCTGTTACTTGTAAAACTGCCATCCCCTTCTCTCAATTTCTCCATCTCCAACACATCTACTCTGAGGATGAGGCTTGCCATTTCGGAACTAAGGCTTCCACCAGGCCATCTGACTGATTAACTCACGCTGATTTGAGTGTATGTCTATGCTACATTGACTGTTCTATTTATTATAAATTATTATAAATCACTATGATTGCACATTGCACAATTAGAGATGTAACGTAAAGATTTTTACTCCTCATGTGTGTGAAGGATGGAAGAAATAAAGTGAACTCAATTCAGTTCAATATACACGAGGGCACACCGGGAACACTGAAAATTATATACAACCCCAACAGATTCACAGGTGAAGTGTTGCCTCACCTGGATGGACTGTTTGGGGCCCTGAATGGTGGTGAGGGAGGTGGTGTCCTTTTTTCTAAGAAAGGGGCTCCCTTCCTCCACCATCGATGCTGCATCTCTTCCATTTCATGCATGTCTGCTCTCACCCCATCCTCCCACCACCCTACTAGGAACAGGGTTCCTCTTGTCCTCACCTACCACCCCACCAACCTCCGCATACAGTATATAATTCTCTGGAACATTCGGCATCTACAACATGATTCCACCACCAAGCATATCTTTCCCTCAGCCCACCTCTTTCTGTTTTCTGCAGGGATCGCTCCCTATGTGACTCCCTTGTCCATTCATTCCTCCACACTGGTCTCCTTCCTGGCACTTATCCTTGCAAGCGGAACAAGTGCCATACCTACGCCTACAGCACCTCCCTCACCACCATTCAGGGCCCCAAACAGTCCATCCAGGTGAGGCCACACTTCACCTGTGAATCTGTTGGGGTTGTATATTATTTTCAGTGCTCCCGGTGTGCCCTCCTGTATATTGAATTGAATTGAGTTGACTTTATTTCTTCCATCCTTCACACAAGAGGAGTAAAAATCTTTATGTTACATCTCTAACTGTGCAATGTGCAATCATAGTGGTTTATAATAATTTATAATAAATAGAACAGTCGATGTAGTATAGACATACACTCAAATCAGTGTGAGTTAATCAGTCAGATGGCCTGGTGGAAGCAGCTGTCCTGGAGCCTGTTGGTCTTGGCTTTTATGCTGCAGTACTGTTTCCTGAATGGTAGCAGCTGGAACAGTTTTTGGTTGGGGTGACTTGGGTCCCCAATGATCCTTCAGGCCCTTTTTTCACACCTGTCTTTGTAAATGTCCTGGATCATGGGAAGTTCAAAACTACAGATGCACTGGGCTGTCCACACCATTCTCTGCAGAATCCTATGATTAAGGGAGGTACTGTTCCCATACCAGGGAGTGATGCAGCCAGTCAGGATACTCTCAACTGTGCCCCTGTAGAAAGTTCTTAGGATTTGGGAGCCCATGCCAAACTTTCTCAATCGTCTGAGGTGAAAGAGGCGCTGTTGTGCCTTTTTCACCACACAGCTGGTGTGTACAGAGCATGTGAGATCCTCGATGATGTCGATGTCGAGGAACTTAATGCTGTTTACCCTCTCAACCCAGATACATTGATGTCAATAGGGGTTAGTCCATCTCCATTCCTCCTGCAATCCACAACCAGCTCCTTTTTTTTGTAAGATTGAGGGAGAGGTTGTTTTCTTGACAGCACTTCTTCCCTGTAGGTCACTTTGTTATTGTTTGAGATTTGGCCAATCAATATAGTGTCGCCAGCAAATTTAATTAGCAGATTGGAGCTGTGGGTGGCGACACAATGATGGGTATACAGGGAGTAAAGGAGGGGACTCAGTACACAGCCCTGAGGGGCTCCCGTGTTGAGAGTCAGAGGGGTGGAGGTGAGGGAGCCCACTCTTACAACCTGCTGGTGATCTGACAGGAATTACAGGATCCAGCTGCACAAGGCAGGGTCAAGGCTGAGGTCTCTGAGCTTCCTGTCGAGCCTGCAGTGAATTATGGTAGTTCAAGAACAGCATTCTCGCATAAGCATTCATCTTCTACAGATGTTTGACGATATGTAGAGTGGTTGCTATTGCATCATCTGTCAATCAGTTGTGTCGGTAGGTGAACTGCAGGGGGTCCATTTTGGGTGGTAGCATGTTGCAGATGTAGTCCTTGACCAGCCTCTCAAAGCATCTGCTTATTATTGAGGTGAGTGTGACGGGACACCAGTCATTGGTACAGGGACAGTGGTGGATGATTTACATCGATGAGATCCAACACCTTGTCATGCATCTACGCTCCATCCACCAGAAGAAGCGGGATCTCACATTAACCACCCATTTTAATTCTACTTCCTCTTCACATTTCACCATGTTAGTCCATGGCCTTCTCTACTGTAGCAAGGAGGCCACACTCAAGTTGGAGGAGCAACACTTTATATTCCATCTGAGTAACCTCCAACGTGATGGCATGAACATGAATTTCTCGAATTTCCGGTAATCCCCCTCCTTCACCATTCCCCATCCACTTTTCCCACTTTCACTTTATCTCCTTGCCCACCCATTGCCTCCCTCTAGTGTTCCTCTCCCCTTTTCTTTCTTCCATGGCCTTCTGTCTTCTCCTATCAGATTCCCCATTCTCCAGCCCTGTATCTCTTTCATCAGTCAACTTCCCAGTTCTTCACTTAATATTTCCCCCTCCCAATTTCACCTATCACCTTGTGTTTCGCTCTCCCCCCTCCCCACCTTTTAAATCTACTCCTCATTTTTTTTCTCTTCAGTCCTGCTGAAGGGTCTTGGCCCAAAATATCGACTATACTCTTTTACATAGATGCTGCCCGGCCTGCTGAGTCCCTCCAGCATTTTGTGTGTGTTGCTTCTGTGATTCAAGTTTGATCTGGAATTGCTACTTAGCATGTGAGATGGCTTTCAAAAGTCACACCTGGACCTCTTTCCTTGGTCACCTGATGCAAACACTACTGACCTAGCCGCAGATTGTGAATATCCTGGTTCATCCAGCACTTCTGGTTGGGGAAGACTCTGAATCATCTTGTGTTGACACGCTCATCTGATTCTTGTTTGCTGGTTCTTGTTTGCTAATCATGGTATTCAGTACATTGGCTCAACATCTGCCTTTGGTGGTATGTAAACTGCAATCCAGATCTTGGCAGACACCTCTCTTGGTAGGAAAAATGGTTGGCACTTAAGCATTAGACTTTCCAGGTTGGGAGAACAAGAGAGCGACAGACAAATATGTCTAATCACCACAAAGAGCTTATCATGAAACACATTCCCTCACCTCATGTCTTCTTTGGAAGTGGACTTGGGAGTCCTTGTGCAGGATTAGCTAAATGTTAACACAAAGTACACTGCAGATGCTGGGGACAAAGCAACATGTACAACAAGCTGGAGAAACTCAGCGGGTCGGGCAGCATCCGTGGAAACGAGCAGTCATCGTGCAGGATTAGCTAAATGTTAACACAAAGTACACTGCAGATGCTGGGGTCAAAGCAACATGTCCAACAGCTGGAGAAACTCAGCAGGTCGGGCAGCATCCGTGGAAACGAGCAGTCATCGTGCAGGATTAGCTCAATATTAACACAAAGTACACTACAGATGCTGGGGTCAAAGCAACACGTACAACAAGCTGGAGGAACTCACCAGATTGGGCAGCATCCGTGGAAACGAGCAGTCAACGTTTCGGGTTGAGACCCTCCGACAGGACGCTAAATGTTATCTTGTAGCTTGACCAGGTGATAAGGAAGGCAAATGAAACATTAGCATTCATTTCAAGAAGACTAGAGTATGAAATCTAGGGTACTATAAAGGCATTGATCATGTGCTTGAGCATTTTTGGGTCCCTTATATGAGAAAAGATGTGTTGGCATAGGAGAATGTGATTGAGATCATGGAATTGATCCCAGGAATGAAAGGGTTAACGTACTCACTGGAGCTTAGAAGAATGAAGGTGGGAGGGGGTGATCTTATTGAAATCTATTGAATATTGATGAGGAGAGGATGTTTCCTATAGTGGGGAGTCTACTATAGAACAGAGATGCGAAGGAATTTCTTTCACTAGAGGTTGGTGATCTATGGGATTTATTGCCACAGAAGGCTGTGGAGACAAAGTCATTGGGTGTCTTTAAAGCACAGCAGATCTTTTTTATTAAAAAAGGCTTCGAAGTTTATAGTCAGAAGGCAGGAAAATGGGGGGGGGGGGGGGGGGGTACTAAAGCAGCCATAACTGAATGGTCAGGCAGACTCGATGTACCAAATTCTTTCTGAATCTAATATATGTCTGTGAGAAGAAAAATTACATTACTTCTCCTAAACAGAGAATTTGGATAAATCATGATTGGCACATCAACATATTGAGTAATCAGGGAATGACCTCCTCATACCATGTTGTCATTTGGCTGAAGCCTTTTACTTAAAAAAAAGGCAGACAAGCTTTCTCCTAATTTCTCCTGATGAATTCCTTTAAAATGTATGCTAAATTCCTTGTTGGCAGCCCTTTCAGAATCTGATTTGGATGTACTGAAAATACTCAGTTTTGCCATTCATACAAAATCTTTTGTATTACTGAGTGGAGTGTATGTGACACTGCCATTTTAATTAACTGGAAAATGGGCCTTTGTATTTTCAACCACCACTGATCAAAGGATTATATCTGCTTTGAGTGCTTTAAGAGAAACTTAATTCATAAAGATGGTAAGAGCTACAAGTTTATCTTCAAATTTCAGAGAAAATGCAACACATTTTTTTCAAATAACTTCTAAATTGTTCTGTTAAATCCATCCATTGTGACTTCAGTAACAAGCATTGTTTACACCCTAGGCAATCAGCCCATTATGGCTTTATGGGTAATGAAAATCCATCCTTACTGATTTCACAAATCACTTCCAAACAAGTTAGGATAGTAATGAACTCATGGCATTTACACAAATAAGTAAACAAAACCTAATTTTTCTCAACTTGCATTTCTTTACGCATGAACAGATGATGTGACTTTGTGTTACGCAAAAGCACAATATGGGCCATTGTCTTCCTCGTTGCCCATACATGGCTCAGAAATGTTACCAGCTGCCAATGTTCATACAGACAGACTTACTGATCTGTTACTTGGCTCCTGTAGGTAAATTACCAGACTGCACAATTGTGGAATACTTCCAGAGTTTAATCTACAGAGAACAGAGTGGTTGGGGGAACAAGACTTAACAAAATAAAATTGTTGTCAAATTATTGCCAGGTTCTAAGTATGCCATCTGTTCTTCGGTAAAGGTGAAAATAAAGATTAGTTTTCTTTGTCACATGTACAGTGAAATGAGTTTTTTGCATCAACAACCAACCCAGTCCAAGGATGTGCTGGGAGCACCCCATGGGTTTTGTCATTCTTCCGGCGCTATCATCGCATGCCACAGTTTACAAACCCTTATTGATCCGTACATCTTTGGAATATGGGAGGGAAGTTGAACACCTGAATGAAATGGAAATCTTCATGGGGAGAATGTACAAACTACCTACAGACAGCGGTGGGATTTGAACCTTAGTTGTTGAAATGGTAAAAACATTTTGCTAGCCAGACTCTACCATGCCGTACAGTAAGATTGTTTGTAAATAGTTATCCAGTAGCAACTTGGAACATGTGCCTCTGGAGGTGTGGAGGAATGTAAAGATATCTGAAGACCTGAATTAAAGGCATTTCTTACATCAATCATGATGAAAAATTAAACCTAAACTCTTCTCTTCTGTGACTGATGTTATATCAGCCACTGTGCACACAATATTTGTGATTTGTCTCTCAGTTTCTCTCACTGTGCACACAACAGTTTAAAAACCTTTCTCATACATCACCAGCTGTCAAAACTGTAATATTGTTAAGATTCAGATAATCACAATTTAAAATTTGGAAAAATTAATAATCAGGTCATTAAACTAAAAATCTTAAAGCTGGGAAAACATTTAAGATATTCTAAGTTTTAATGACGATGAAATACATTTAAGTAAGTTCTGTTAGTTACAAATATAAGGTTGCTACTCACCTTTCTCCCCCTCAGCCGTCCATCTCCATTGCAGCAATGGAGTCACTGATCCTGCATGCTGACTAGCCAGTCAAAGATTTGGCAGCCATGCTTCCGAGTCTGACAGAATTACAGCACAGAAAAAGGACCATTCAGCCCATCAAGTGCATCCTCAATCTATGGCAAGCTCAATCAGTCTGCCTGGCTTCTCCCCATAAAACTGAAAATTATTTCTTTTTACATACTTGTCCAGTTCCATCTTTGACTACAGCTGAATCTGTTTTGGCTTGGTATATTCCAGGTTCTAATTGCACACTATGAAAACAGAATTCCGCCTGTTGATTTTGGATCTTATGCCAGTCAACGTGGTGAATTGCAGAATGTTCGGATCATCTAGTCAGATCTATTCAAAACTGCTTTCTGTGCACTTCAGGGAAGAAGAGAGATCAAACATGTTGTGAACATTTTCTAGCTTGAATGTGCGGCATTCTTACCATAACTCACCAGGCAGATAAACAAATGGAATGGATGAAACGCAAGGTCTTGATTTGTCTAATTGCATTCCACTGGCAGTGTAAATATCAGTGGCATGTAAATACCGTGTCAGACTTGATCCTATCTGGATAAATTAGGTTAGGTTATAACAATCCCTTCGTTAAGTAAGTGAGCAACCTTTGTTTTATTCAGGAGAAAACATCCATTTATCTCATGGTGATAGAATGAGCTTTTGTAGAGCTAACCTCCTATCAAATTGGACTTCATTTTGTAACCGTTATTGCTCAATAAGATTATCATCTCTAAAACAGTGAAGTATCAAAGAACATTAAAATAACAAGCCAGTCATTTAATGGAACTACAGATTTTATATGGTGAGAATGAAGGGGGTGGGGAGAGGGGAATGTTTGTGTAGGGCATGAATATGCCAAAAGGTTCACTGCAATTTAATGCACCATTTTCAAGGCTTTTGTTCTTTCATTATTAAAGAGGAACAGTGTTGAAAATATAAAACATTGCTTAAAAGGATTTCTGTACTTAAAAATCAAAATTAAAAAGAGAAATGTTAATGAAAGCAGGCCATATAGTCCAGAGAGAAGCAGTTTATAAAGTGAGATCATATTAGTAGTTAACATACTAATAAAACCAGGCACTTGAGTGCAATACAGGCTGAACTGTTAGTCCATGTCCTTATATTATAATAGGACATTCAGATGAATGATTACAATTGTTTGTAATTGTTTTCAATTTGCATAGGTTCTAGTTATTAATTTTAAAAGCCATCACTCTGAATGTAACAGGTAGTTGGAATAAAGCATGAACATATCAGATGTGAGACAACAATAATTACATAATTATGGATAATTTTCCTATAAAAGCTGGAAGGTAATTTTCAATAGAAAAGCAAAAAAATCAAAGTCAAAATAAATTTAATATATATACTATCTTGAAATTAATTTCCCAATAGACATTTATGAAAAGATAAAAAAAGATATAATTCATGGAAGCTGTACATAAACAAAGACTGACAAACACTGTGCAATGCACTGCAGATGTGGGAAATAGAAATGGACATATACACTGGTTAAGGAAGTTTGTGTAGAGGAGCTCTGCTATCTCACTGTGGATGATACCTGAAGCATTGCTTTTTTTCCCCCCCGAGACATATTAGCGATTTCACATTCTCAATATTTTAACTTTTTTTTTCTGTGCTACCCTACCTGGAGCACGCAAGTTCATTTTGCACTTTCAGGAAACATGAATGAATTAGAGTGGCAATTTTGGAAATTAAAAATAAACTGCAGCACTGCTAAGTGAGCAACCTATTGATTTGTGCAAGTAACATGAACAAAATAGAGGCTGGCACCAATCCAAAGTTCATATTTAATGAAGTACAGGAGCCTGAAGACATAGATAGATAGATAGATAGATAGATAGATACTTTATTCATCCCCATGGGGAAATACAACTTTTTTCCAATGTCCCATACACTTGTTGTAGCATAACTAATTACATACAATACTTAACTCAGTAAAAAAATATTATATGCATCTAAATCACTATCTCAAAAAGCATTAATAATAGCTTTTAAAAAGTTCTTAAGTCCTGGCGGTAGAATTGTAAAGCCTAATGGCATTGGGGAGTATTGACCTCTTCATCCTGTCTGAGGAGCATTGCATCGATAGTAACCTGTCGCTGAAACTGCTTCTCTGTCTCTGGATGGTGCTATGTAGAGGATGTTCAGAGTTATCCATAATTGACCGTAGCCTACTCAGTGCCCTTCGCTCAGCTACCGATGTTAAACTCTCCAGTACTTTGCCCACGACAGAGCCCGCCTTCCTTACCAGCTTATTAAGACGTGAGGCGTCTCAGTTTTAAAACACTCAGTGTTTTAAGAACAGCTTCTTTCTTACCACCATCAGATTTCAAAATGGACAATGAACATTCTCTTACTACTTTTGCTCTATTTTTGCACTACTTACTTTACTTAATTTTGTATATATTTCTTATTGTAATTCATAGTTTTTATTATGTATTGCAATGTACTGCCTCTTCAAAACATGTTTTATAACATATGCCAGTTGTATTAAATGATTATGATTCTGATGTATTATTAAAATATGCATATATCACCATATCTGACCCTAAGTTTATTTTTGTGTGAGGCATTCACAATAGGTACAAAGAAACACAATAGAATGAATGAAAAAATTCACACCAACAAAGACAAACAACCAATGTGCAAAAAAGGACAAACTATGCAAATACATTAAACAAAGGTAGAGTTAAATGCAGAGCTGTAGTCAATGAACAGCATCCTAGTGCATGCATCTTCACTGTGTTTCAGGTTAGGGCAAAGCTGAAATAGTGATTTGTACCTTAAGTATTTTGTGAAAAGTTTCTATAAAGCCTTTTCATCAGCATTTAATCTAAGAGTAGATACCTGAAGAAACTGGACAACAATGAATTAAAAGTGTATAATACAAATAAAAGCAGGGAAGAACAATATAGAACTTTATAAATGAATGGAACTCTGCAGCATAACTCCAGCCAAGGTCATCAGGAATAGAGTACTTTAGATATGCTTGCTGATTATACATTAGCATATGATCGGTTGATGAGATCCTTGTATCTATAAACAGACATATGTGAGAGTTTACCCAATTTTTCTAACTTCCTTTTTAAAAAAATAATCATTAGATACTAACAAACGCAGAAAGAAATCCAGTTACTTTACATGCAGTTGGTTCCATTGTTATTTTATTTGTGTCTCAAATCTTAAGGGCATTAGGAGAATTTGAGGTGAATCTAACTATGCAGAACCTTCATTTTGAAGGTTTCATACCATGTATGAAAGCAGACTAGAGCCTGGAAACATCTGATGCCTCTGTTAAGTCTTCTTATTTGATGTACCCTTGAAACCAAGTGTAACTGACCTTGCTTAAACAGGGTTGAGTGACAAGGAGTGATTGGTAAGTTCATGGCCTAAGGTAGAAGGAGTCAATTTTAGTAAACCTAGCACATTAATTTTTCAAAATAGTCCCCTCCTACATTTACACACTTAGTCCAGCGGTCGTGGAGCATAGGGATCTTGGACCTACAGAAAGTGACCACAGCAGGGGTGATTGATAAGTTCATGGCCTACAGTAGAAGGAGATGAGTTATACAGCTCTTGTTACATGCACATGCAGTTCAACTCTTTGAGTGATTATGCAGAAAGTTTGAAGTTAATAATTCATCAGTTAATAACTCATCGGGGTGGCCTAAAGTAGAAGGAGATGAGTTATTATCAATCACCCATCTGTGGACACTTTCTGGAGGTCCAAGATCCGTATGCTCCACGACCGCTGGACTAAGTGTGTAAATGTAGGAGGGGACTATGTTGAAAAATAAATGTGCTAGGTTTTCTAAAATCGACTCCTTCTACCTTAGGCCATGAACTTATCAGTCATCCCTCGTATAAACTTGCTGATGTTTCCCTGAAAGGTCTCTGTGCTAAATGGCCGCTGTCACCTTCACAACCCACTTTTACAACCAAAGGTAGAAGTTTTTATTTTCTCTCTAATGAGAAAGCAATAATGTCATTATGTGTACAGGGTATTTTGAAAGCAAAGTTTTCATTGTATTATTTTTCACAACAGAGTGAGTCCATAAATTTTACCATTCCTCCTCCCATTTGATATAGGCAGGAGACTTGCCTGATTTAAAATTTGTAGCCAGACTTCAATTGGGAAAGCAGCATAAGTATTAACTTACTGGGAGAGTATCCACAGTTCTGAACTACTGGCCAAGAATTCAAATCCAAACATAATAGTTGAGGAATTTGAATTCAAATAGGTAATTATAACCCTAATCATAAACAACAACTGGATTGGCATTTGTAACACAAGAGATTCTGTAGATACTGGAAATCTAGGGTAACACACACAAAATGCTGGAGGAAATCAGCAGGTCAGGCAGCATCTATGGAAATGAATAAACAGTCAACATTTTGGGCTGAGACCCTTCATCGGGACTGGACAGAAACGCTTACCATACATCCCTCATTGCTGGTAGTGAAGCTCCATTCAATGCAGGTTGGCATTTCCATTGTATCCTGGATAATGGACTATCTGACCGGCAGACCACAGTTTGTGCGGCTTCAGAGCTGCGTGTCAGACATGGCTATAAGCTGCACTGGGGCCCCACAGGAAAATGTATTGGCTCCCTTCCTGTTTGCCCTGTATACCCTGCACTTTAGAACGGATTTTAGATACAACACTGAGTCATGTCATCTGCAGAAATTCTCTGATGACTCAGCAATAGCTGGGTGCATAAAGGGAGGATGGGAAGCTGAATACAGGGCCCTGGTGGAGGACTTCGTCAAATGGTGCAAGCTGATTCATCTGCAGCTCAACATCAGTAAGACAAAGGAGATGGTGATGGACTTTAGGAAGACCAACCTTACACTGCTCCCTGTTAAGACAAGTACTGGGGGTGGATCTGGATGACAAACTTGTGTGGAGGGCCAACACAGAGGCTGGGTATAAGAAGGGCCAGAGTCACCACTACTTCCTGAGGAGACTGAGGTCCTTTGGAATATGGAGGATTCTCCTTCACATTTTCTACCAGTCTGTTGTCATCAGTATAACCTTCTATGCAGTGGTGTGCTGAGGCAATGGCATCAACATGGGTGATGCCAAAAGTCTCAATAAGCTGATTAGAAAGGCTAGCTCTATTATACGAATTAAACTGGACACACTGGAGGCTGTGGTAGAACAAAGGGCCCTAAGGAAAATCCTGGCAATTCTGGACAATGTTTCTCAGCCTCTGCATGTCACCTTGGCTGAACAGAGGAGAACTTTTAGTAATAGACTAAGAAAACTATGTTCCTCTAAAGACTGCTATATGAGGTCATTCTTACCCTCGCCCATTAGGCTCTATAATGAATCAACCTACAGCCAGGGAGGTGACGACCCCATCCTGTTAGACTGAGGTAAGTTATATTTTATTCTTTCCTACTTCTCTTCTAATATTTGTATATTTGTTTATCTGTGCACTTGTAATGCTACTGTGACACTGTAATTTCCTTTGAGATCAACAAACTATCTATTTATCCATCTCTATGGATTGGGAGACCAGTTTGTCGAGCCTGATGTAGATTGGGAGATTGGGGGACCGCTTTGTCAAGTCTGATGTAGATCAGAGGACCATTTAGTCAAGCACCTTAACTCCATTCAGAAAAAGTAGGATTTACTGGTGGCCAATCATTTTAAATCTAAACACCATTCCCATTCTGACATGTCGGACCATGGCCTGCTCTACTGCATGATGAGGCCATTCTCAGGTTAAAGGAGCAAGACCTAATTTCCTGTCTGTTTAGCCTCCAACCTGATGGCATGGACATTATTTTCACCAACTTCTGGTAATTTTCCCCCCTCCCCTTTCCCTCTTCAATTCCCCGCTATGGGCCACCTCTTACATTTTCTCTTCTCCTCTCCTCATCTTAGCTGCCTATCACCTCCCTCTAGATCCCCTCTTCCTTTCCTTTCTCCATCGTCCACTTTTCTTTCTCCTCTCCTATCAGATTCCTCCTTCTGTTGTCCTTTATCTTTTCTGCCTAACCTCCCATCTTCTTACTTCATTCCCTCTCCCCCACCCACATGGCTCCACCTATCACCTTCTACCTTGTACACCTTCCTCTCCCCCCACCCTCTTCTTCCCCCTTCCTTTCCAGTCCTGATGAAGGGTTTCAGCCCAAAACAACTACTGTTTATTCATTTCCATAGATGCTGCCTGACCTGCTGAGTTCCTCCAGCATTTTGTGTGTATTGTCATCTCTGGTTTCTTTTGCCTTTCAGGGAAAGAAATATGCTTTCTTTAAACTGTCTAGATTATGTATGACATCTGATCTGATTAACTAACTCTGAATTGTCTTTTAGATATGCAGTTAGGGGCTGGTAATAAAAACTGGCCTAGTTGGTACTGCCCTGATCACATAATTACATAAATAGTAATCAGATGAATTGCTAGTGCTAATCTTGATCTCACACAGTTCAGTACTTTGAAGGATTGGAATGGGTTAGTGGCAAACATTTTTGGAGGAGGTTTGGAATTTAAAACTTCTATTGAGACTTATAAATTAGCATTATAAACTTATACCTTATAATCTAAACTTTAGATTCTAAAGAGCACAGGAAACAACAAGGTGATCATTTATTGAAGTCCAAGGGAAAATAAAACATTGCATCTATAGCAAAGGACTTGTGTTGAAAGATATCAAAATGGCTGCCTGTTGATGTGTATGTCCCATAGTTTATGCACTGGGGAAGCTGTACTGTCAAGGTTGACTTCATGGAATTGGTATTGAAAGATTGGATGAGGTAAGTACAAAGATAGTAATAGCAGGCATGAATGGTAAAACAGGAAATGTCACCTTGACTTCTAACATTTAGATGTCACATTTATAGATATCAGTAACCAGACTTAGATCCACATCAAACACACCTAAAATGAGGCCTATCGGTGAATTCCATCTACTGTTTTGACTGAATAACTGAGGATTTCTTTTCAATGTATCCTCTGCATAAAATGCTCTTCACTGCCTCCCACCAACCATAATGTGACTATTCACAACAACAATGAGAAAGGTTCACATTTTCCACTTGCTGGCCCATGTACAATTTTATAAAAAAGATTTCTAGTTAATCTAAAAATTCTGTTAGGAATACTGGCTACATACACAACAAAGAACAAATGCTGCACTCCTGTTAAGCAGACTGTATTAAGTTTTAATAATATCATAAAGCATTGGAGCAGAATTAGGTCATTCAGCTCATCGAGTCTGCTCTGCCATTGGCCAATCCATTTCCATCTCAACCCCATTCTCCTACCTTTTACCCACAACGTGTTCCATCCTGATTTAACAGTAATCTATCATAATTCCCGTTGAATACACTCAATGACCGGGATTCCACCACTGCCTGGGGCAATGAATTCCACAAATTCACCATGCTCTAACTAAAGAAATTTCTTCTCATCTCTAGTCCAAATGAACGTTCCTCCATTGAGGTTGTGCCCTCTGGTCCTAGACTCCCCCACCATAGGAAACATTCCCTCCACATACACTGTATCTAGGCCTTTCAACATTCAATAGGATTCAATGAGATGCTCCCTCATTCTTCTAAATTCCAGTGAAAATAGGCCCAGAGCCATCAAATGTTCCTCACATGATAAGCCTTTAAAACCCCAAATCATTTTCATGAACCTCCTTTGAACCCTCTCCTATGTCAGCACGTCCTTTCTTATATAAGGGGCCCAAAACTGCTCACTATTCTCCAAGTGAGGCTTCACTAGTGCCCTATAAAGTCTCAGCATTCCAATCTTGTTTTCATATTTTAGTCCTCTTGAAATAAATGCTAATGGTGCATTTGCCTTTCTCACTAACAACTCACACTGCAAGTTAACCTTTAGGGAATCCTGCATGAGGACTTCCAAGTCCCTTTGCACCTCAGAATTCTGATATGTCTCTCTGTTTATAAAATAGTCTACACTTTTCTTCCTTCTACTAATGTGTATGACAATACACTTCCCAACACTGTATTCCATCTGTCACTACTTTGCCCATTCTCCTGATCTGTCTAGGTTCTTCTGCAGACTCCCTGCTTCCTCAACACTACCTGCTCCTCCACCTATCTTCGTATCATCCACAAATATGATCATAAAACCATCAATTCCGCCATCCAAATCACTGACATTCAACCTAATAGGAAGCGGACCTAACACCAACCTCTGCAGAACACCACTAGTAAGAGGTAACCAATCAGAAAAGGCTTCATTTATTCCCACTCTTTGCCTCCTACCAATCAGCCCATGATCTATCCATGCTAGTACTATTCCTGTAATACTACGGGTTCTTATCTTGCTAAGTAACCTCATGTGTGGCACCTTGTCAAAGGCCTTTTGAAAATCCAAGTACACACCAGCCTATCCTGACAATTAAGAGTCTATCCCGTCTGTTATTTCCTCAAAAAAGTTCCTCAAGAGATTTGTCAGGCAAGATTTATCATTAATGAAACCATGCTGATTTTAGCCTGTTTTACCATGTGCCTCCAAGTACTCTGAAATCACATTGTTACCAACTGACTCCAACATCTTCTTAACCACTGATGTCAGGCCTATACCTATAATTTCCCTTCTTCTGCCTCCTTCCCTTCTTGAAAAAAGGAATTACATTTGTAATTTTCCAGTCCTCGGAAACATGCCAGAATCTAGTGATTTCTTAAAGATTATTATTAATGCTTTTGCAATCTCTTCAACTACCTCTTCCAGAACCCCTGGGTGTGGTCCATCTGGTCCAGGTGACTTGTCTACCTTCAGACCCTGCACCTTCCGAAGCACTCTTTCCCTAGTAATAGCAGCTGCACTCACTTCTGCCCCCAGCACTCTCAAATACCCGGCATACTGCTAACGTCCATAATGCCCATTCAAAATGGCAGCACGACGCAGTTCCACTCTGGAGCTGATGTCTGTTATTTGTCAAGTGGGGTGCCGTGCACAATCCTAATCTGATGAAAAACGGACGTGGGAGTACAGAGGAACATTTGGAAATCTCCAGGAAGACCTTCTTTGTTGCTACTGCTGTTATGAGGTCCGGGTCTCTGCTGAGAAGAACAGGCCCCCAGTCCTCGGGGTCGCATTGCCGGTGGTCATTGGCGGGGGCGCCATAGTGCGCTCGTCAGAGGATGGTGCTCAGAGAGGCTGTGCCGGAAGGGATGGTCGGAGGCTTGGAGGTTCAATGGACTCAGGGTCCGCTGTGGTTGGGGCGCTTTCACTGTGTGCTGCGTCTGCGAGGCTGAGCCGTGGAAGTCCATAGCGGGGGTATTCCCTTCTGGCGCCTGCGTGAGATGTCGAGTCTATCGGGACCCTGAGGACTTGTGGAAACTGTGTGGTGGTTTCTTTCGAACTTATAGTCGTTTAACATCTTTGGACTATCTTTACTGTGCCCATGGTCTTTTTTTAAAAATCAATTATGGTATTGTCTGCACTGTTGTAACCATATGTTAACTATAACTATATGTAACTATGTGGTTTTGTGTAGGTCTTGTAGCTTTAGTTTTTGGTTTGTTGGGTGGTAGAGTTGGCCTCCTGACTTGGTGTGTCTGGGCAGCCTTGTTTTGTCTGATGGATTTGGAGCTCCTTTCCGTGCTAAGATGGTAGCACGATATTAATACGCAGCAGCCTCTCTGAACTCTGGATTTGGGGATTACCAAATGTTATGTGGATTTTATGGTGTAGTCTGCTTTATCCTGTGCTTTTGTGATATCATTCTGGAAGTATGTTGTCTCATTTTTTAACTGCATTGCATTTGTGCTTTCTAAATAACAATAAACTGAATCTTCTTGTATCTTGTATCTTGTATGTCTTCCACAGAAAAGAATGATGCAAAATATTTATTCAGATCATCTGCCATTTCCCTGTCCTCAATACTACCTCTCTAGAGTCACTTTCCAGCAATTCAATATCTACTCTCATCTCATATCCTCTTTGATATATTGGATAGCACACCTTTGTATTCCATCTTTTCACTCCTTATGGCCTTTTTAGTTGCCTTCTGTTGGGTTTTAAAAGTTTGCCAATTGTCTAACTTCCCACAATTTTTTGCTCTATTATATGCCCTCCCTTTTGCTTTTATGGTGCCTTTGACTTCCTTTGTCAGCCACAATTGATTAAACCTGCCTTTAGAATACTTCGTCTTCTATGGGATATATCTATCCTACGTCTTCTAACTTGATCCCAGAAACTCCAGCCATTGTTACCCTCTCATCATCCCTGCCCACATCTCCTTCCAGTCAACAGAAGCATGAGAGAGGAGAAGGCCAAAGTTGACATTTACTCCACTGTAATACTGATGTGTCTGATTTCAGTTTCTCCTTCTATCAAGTTTTGATGGTGAACTCTAACAAATTATGATCACTGCCTCCTAAGCATTCCATAATTAAATCTGATTCATTAAGCAAGACCATATTTAAAATTGCTCATCCCTACAGGGCTCAACCACAAGCTGCTCTAGAGAAGCCATCTCACAGGTATTTTACAAATACTCTCTCCGGTAAATCAAACTCATCACCGACCTGATTTTCCCAATCTACCTGCATATTGCAATCCCCCATGACATCATAACATTGCAGTTTCTATCTCCCATTGTAATTTGCAGCCTATTTCCTGGATACTGTTCAGAGGCCTAAATATAATTTCCTTTTAGAGCATATATGTCAAATTCAAGGCCCGCAGGCCAAATCCGGCCCGTGGTGGAATTATCTTTGGCCCGCGAGATAATATCTAATTACTATTAAAGCTGGCTCCAGTAATCGAAGCGCCTATGGCGTATGATATGGCTAATGCTGAGTCTATTCAGGTACCAGGTTTTCAGGGTTTTTAGTGTTTATTCGGCAGTCTTGCTCGGCAGTCTTCTTCATAAGAAACGGAATTTGTAAAGTGAAACACTTTGTAGTTATAGCAGAGACTGGACACATGAGAGCAGGCTAAAAAAACGGATGCAACGAAAGCTGCGTTCGCACGCGTCCGACTGATCCGGCCCGCATGAAGCTGCATTTTTCTCAATCCGGCCCGTGACCTAAAATGAGTTTGACACCCCTGTTTTAGAGGGACTAGGGGGAATGCCATACTAGATCTAGTATTAGGTTAACGAACCGGGTCAGGTCACAGATCTGTCAGTGGGTGAGCATCTGGGGGACAGCGATCACCGCTCCCTGACCTTTTAGCATTATCATGGAAAAGGATAGAATCAGAGAGGACAGGAAAATTTTTAATTGAGGAAGGGCAAATTATGAGGCTATAAGGCTTGAACTTGCGGGTGTGAATTGGGATGATGTTTTTGCAGGGAAATGTACTATGGACATGTGGTCGATGTTGAAGGATCTTTTGAGGGATGTTAGGGATAAATTTGTCCCGGTGAGGAAGATAAAGAATGGTGGGGTGAAGGAACCATGGGTGACAAATGAAGTGGAAAATCAAGTCAGGTGGAAGAAGGCAGCATACATGAGGTTTAGGAAGCAAGGATCAGATGGGTCTATTGAGGAATATAGGGTAGCAAGAAAGAAGCTTGAGAAGGGGCTGAGAAGAGCAAGAAGGGGGCATGAGAAGGCATTGGTGAGTAGGGTAAAGGAAAATCCCAAGGCATTCTTCAATTATGTGAAGAACAAAAGGATGACAGGAGTGAAGGTAGGACCGATTAGAGATAAAAGTGGGAAGATGTGCCTGGAGGCTGTGGAAGTGAGCGAGGTCCTCAATGAATACTTCTCTTCGGTATTCACCACTGAGAGGGAACTTGATGACGGTGAGGACAATATGAGTGAGGTTGATGTTCTGGAGCATGTTGATAATAAGGGAGAGGAGGTGTTGGAGTTGTTAAAATACATTAGGATGGATAAGTCCCCGGGGCCTGACGGAATATTCCCCAGGCTGCTCCACGAGGCAAGGGAAGAGACTGCTGAACCTCTGGCTAGGATCTTTATGTCCTCGTTGTCCACGGGAATGGTACCAGAGGATTGCAGGGAGGCGAATGTTGTCCCCTTGTTCAAAAAAGGTAGCAGGGATAGTCCAGGTAATTATAGACCAGTGAACCTTACGTCTGTGGTGGGAAAGCTGTTGGAAAAGATTCTTAGAGATAGGATGTATGGGCATTTAGAGAATCATGGTCTGATCAGGGAGAGTCAGCATGGCTTTGTGAAGGGCAGATTGTGCCTAACAAGCCTGATAGAGTTCTTTGAGGAGGTGACCAGGCATGTAGATGAGGGTAGTGCAGTGGATGTGACCTACATGGATTTTAGTAAGGCATCTGACAAGATTCCACACGGTAGGCTTATTTAGAAAGTCAGAAGGCATGGGATCCAGGGAAGTTTGGCCAGGTGGATTCAGAATTGGCTTGCCTGCAGAAGGCAGAGGGTCATGATGGAGGGAGTACATTCAGATTGGAGGGTTGTGACTAGTGGTGTCCCACAAGGATCTGTTCTGGGACCTCTACTTTTTGTGATTTTTATTAACGACCTGGATGTGGGGGTAGAAAGGTGGGTTGGCAAGTTTGCAGACGACACAAACGTTGGTGGTGTTGTAGATAGTGTAGAGGATTGTCGAAGATTGCAGAGAGACATTGATAGGATGCAGAAGAGGGCTGAGAAGTGGCAGATGGAGTTCAACCCGGAGAAGTGTGAGGTGGTACACTTTGGAAGGACAAAGTCCAAGGCAGAGTACAAAGTAAATGGCAGGATACTTGGTAGTGTGGAGGAGCAGAGGGATCTGGGGGTACATGTCCTCAGATCCCTGAAAGTTGCCTCACAGGTAGATAGGGTAGTTAAGAAAGCTTATGGGGTGTTAGCTTTCATAAGTCGAGGGATAGATTTTAAGAGACGCCATGTAATGATGCAGCTCTATAAAACTCTAGTTAGGCCACACTTGGAGTACTGTGTCCAGTTCTGGTCGCCTCACTATAGGAAGGATGTGGAAGCATTGGAAAGGGTACAGAGGAGATTTACCAGGATGCTGCCTGGTTTAGAGAGTATGGATTATGATCAGAGATTAAGGGAGCTAGGGCTTTTCTCTTTGGAGAGAAGGAGGATGAGAGGAGACATGATAGAGGTGTACAAGATATTAAGAGGAATAGACAGAGTGGACAGCCAGCGCCTCTTCCCCAGGGCACCACTGCTCAGTACAAGAGGACATGGCTTTAAGGTAAGGGGAGGGAAGTTCAAGGGGGATATTAGAGGAAGGTTTTTCACTCAGAGAGTGGTTGGTGCGTGGAATGCACTGCCTGAGTCAGTGGCAGAGGCAGATACACTAGAGAAGTTTAAGAGACTACTAGACAGGTATATGGAGGAATTTAAGGTGGGGGGCTATATGGGAGGCAGGGTTTGAGGGTCAGCACAACATTGTGGGCTGAAGGGCCTGTAATGTGCTGTACTATTCTATGTTCTACGTTTACCCCTGCAGTTCCTTAAATCTACCCACAATCATTCTACATCTTTTGACTCTGTCACCTCTCTCTAAGGATTTGGTTTTATATTTTACCAAATGAGCCACACCACTCCCACTGCCTGCCTGCCTGTTCTTTCGATAAATATGTATACTTGGATGTTAGTCTCCCAACTATAATCTTCTTTCAGCCATGACTCAATGATGCCCGGAATGTCATCCCTGCCGATCTCTACCTGTGCTACAAGGTCACCTACCTTATTCTGTATACTGCGTGAATTCAAATATAACACCTTCAGTCCTGCATCATTCATCACTTTCATTTCGACCCTCTGATACACTGCAGCTCATTCCACTGACTACAATTTTGCCCTATCATCTGCCTGTCATTGAGAATCAGAATCAGATTTAATATCACCAGTATATGCCATGAAATCTGTTGTCTTTGCAGCAGGAGTAAGATGTGATATTTATTAATAGAAAAACATGAATTACAGTATATATTACAGCATATTAAATAGGTATAGTAAATAAGTAGGACAAAACCAAAAAATTTTAAGAAGTAGTGAGGTAGTATTCATGGGTTCAATGTTCATTCAGAAATTGTATGGCAGAGGGGAAGTAGCTGTTCCTGAATCATATTGTGTGTGTCTCCAGGCTTCTATACCTCATTCCTGATGGTATCAATGAGAACAAGGCATAACCTGGGTGATGGGGGTCCTTAATGATGGATGAAGCCTTTCTGAGGCATCGACCTGGATACAATGAAGGCTAGTGCCCATGATGGAGCTCTCCGCAGCTTATTACGATCCAATGCAGTAGCACACTCATAAGACAGTGATGCAGTGAATTAAAATGCTCTACATGGTACATCTGTAGAAATTTGCAAGTTCTTTCTGACAGCCTAACTACACACTGCCTCTGTTTCTATACCAACTGCCCCATCCTTAGCCCTATCACTCAGTTTCCCACCCCCTTGCTAAACCAGTTTAAACGTTCTTCAACATTTCTAGCAAATCTGCCTGCAAGGAAATTGGTCCCCATTGGGTTCAGGTGTAACCAGTTCCTTTTTTACCTTCAGAAGAGATCCCAATAATCCAGAAATCTGAAATCCTGCCCCTGCACCAGTTGCTCAGCCACTCACTCACCTACCGGATCATCTATTCTTACCCTCAATTACGTGTGGCAATGGCAGCAATCCAGAGGTTACTTTCCTGGAGGTCCTGCTTTTCATCTTTCTATCAAACACTCTAAATCTTCTCTTCAGGCCCTCCTCCCTTTTCCTCCCTTTGACACTGGTGCCAATATGTACCAAAACTTCTGGCTGCTAACCCCTTAGAAAGCTGTGCATCTGATCCAAGACATACCAGACTCTGGCACCTGGGAGGCAACATACTACCCAGGTGTCGCTATCGCGTCTACTTCACCAACTATGAAATCCCTTATCACTACTGCAGTCCTCTTCTCACCCCTTTCTCTTCTGAGCCACAGAACCAGATTCAGTGCCAGAGACATGAAAGCTGTGGCTTCCCCGGTTGGTTTTCCCCCTC